>NW_026555331.1:23675479-24875479 GCF_014898055.3 Talpa occidentalis | reverse complement strand
CATTTGGGTTGTTTCCAAAGCTTAGCTATTGTAAACAGTGCTGCTATAAACATAGGGGTGCAGGTGCTCTTTGGAATTGATGTTTCTGTGTCCTTTGGGTAAATACCTAGGAGTGGAATTGCTGGGTCATATGGAAGCTCTATGTTTAGTAGGTCCAGAAATCTCCACACAGCTCTCCATAGTGGTTGGACCAGTTTGCACTCCCACCAACAGTGCACAAGAGTTCCTTTTTCTCCACACCCTCGCCAACATTTGTTGTTGCTAGTTTTTTTAATATGTGCCATTCTCACTGGTGTGAGATGGTATCTCATGGTAGTTTTGATTTGCATTTCCCTGATTACAAGTGATGTTGAACATTTTTTCATATGCCTGTTGGCCATTTGCATTTCCTCTTCAGAGAAGTTTCTTTTTAGCTCTTCTGCCCATTTTTTGACTGGATTATTTTCTTTGTTGTTGCTGAGTCTCATCAGCTCTTTGCAGATTTTTGTGATCAGTCCTTTATCATTAGTGTTGGGTGCAAAAATGTTCTCCCAGTTGGTGGGGTTTCTCTTTGTTTTTGTTATTGTCTCTTTTGCTGTGCAGAAGCTCTTTAATTTGATGTAGTCCCAGCTGTTTATCTTTGTCTTCACTATCACTGCTTTGGGTGATGTGTCTGTAAAGATGTCTTTGATGTGCAAATCCCGTAGTGTTTCGCCTATATTTCCTTCTATGTATTTTATGGTTTCAGGTCTTATGTCTAGTTCTTTAATCCATTTTGAGTTGATTTTTGTGTATGGTGTGAGGTAGTGGTCAAGCTTCATTCTTTTGCATGTAGCGACCCAGTTTTCCCAGCACCATTTCAAATAACCTCTTTTCTGAAGCAACTTAGTTTGAGCTTAGAGAGTTCTTGACTTCACTGTCATGCTAAGTATCTAAACTACTGTTTGCACACAATTTGGATAGTTTGCAAGTAGTTTCCTAATCTTTATTGTAATGCTTGTTACTAGAATATATAAACACAAAAATCTATTAATTTTCCAATAAATCAACACTGGGAATTCTTATAACTACACCTCCATAAGAATAAAACATTTTGGGCCTCCCTGGTGGCACAATGGGTTAAGCACTGTGCTATGAAGCAATCCACAGCCTCTGCAACACGAGTTTGATCCCCCGTCAGCCAGGGAGCAACCCACGTGGTGAAGCAGACCTCTCTCCTGACTCGCCCGCTGCTCCCCTCAGCAGTGTATTTCAGGCAGTCTGCCTGTTCTGTTCCCCAGTCTGTCTCTGGTGAATCCTCTCACCCCCCGCATCTTTGGCCTGTACCCCAGCTTTTGTATACATAAATAAATAAATCTTTAAAAAAAAGGAATAAAACATTTTGGGAAAAGGTCTCCTTTTGGTAAATACTTTGGAAAAATCTGGCACTTTATGAACTTGTACTTTATATCCTATATAATGATATCCTATAGACCTGTTTCTGTTCCACTTACTGTGTTCCGTTAGTTTTTTTGTCTACTTAGACCAGTTCCATTCTTTTTATTGCTATGCTTTTCTAATTGTCTCAATAACTAGTACTATGAATCATAGCTTTTGGAGATTTTATTATTCATTGTAAGCATTAAAATATTAATGAAATTCTCCAGGTAATTTTTTAAATTAGCATTGTATTATTGGATTTAAACATGCTGTCATTGGGTATTCTCTTTAGTTAGTTAGAGTACTTGAATATTTCCTTTGTAAATGCCTGATCCATTTTTCATTAGATCACTCTTATATTACTACTATACCCAGATTACCCTGTATTTCCTCTCTCTGTTTTAATTTATACAGTATAATAGTATATTTACAAACTTGCTGAAATAGTATATTTACAAACTTGTACTGACGAAGTATACTGCTGAGGGGAGCAGCAGGCAGCAGGAGAGGTCTGTGTGCCATGTGGGACCCTCGCCAGTGGCCCGGGGTTGAATCAGCGCTGCAGCTTTGCAGCCCAGTGCTCAACCACTGCGCCACCAGGGAGGCCCTATGTTACAATTCTTAAAGGGAATGTACCTACAGTGGTTTTTTAGTAGACAACCTTATCAAGTCAATGAAATTTCTTTAACTCCTAATTTTCTGCAAGTTTAGTCACAAATATGTATTGACCTTTATAAAATATAAGCTGTTTTCATTTGTTGAGATGACCATGTGTTTTTTCCTTTTAGTTTGTTAGCTTGTGAATTGTGTTAATAAATTTCTAATATTAAACTATCATAAATTATTTGAATATAACATATGAGATCACAACATATTAACTTTTAAATTGATGGACATATTCTTTGTCTCATAATTTAGGGATTTCTGCATGCTTAAAATATTAATAAGTTAAACACATCAATACTGTCCTCTTTATTGTTCATCTATTTTTTGGACTCTAAGTTATACTAGGTTCATAAAATGAGTTGGGCAGCTTTCCTCTTCTGTTTTTCTGGAACAACTTGTTTGAGAAAGGGATTATCTGTTCTTGAAAATTGGTAGCAATGAACTGCAAAATCATGTGGAACTGAGGTGTGGTCAATTTTGGAAGGGTAGTTTGATTCCCATATCCAGTTGTTTAATGGTGATTCATCTATTCAAGTATTATATTTCTTCTTGGGTTTATCTTGGCATCTTGTATTTATTTTCAGTAATGTATTCATTTAAGCTACATTTTCAAATGTCTTGTCATATAGTGGTTAATAATGTTTTATTTTTAAAAAATCTGTTATGGTTAGAGCTTTTTAATTTATTTTTCTGTACTTTAAAAAGCTATATTTCTAGACTTTTTTGTTTACTTTATCTAGTCAAGAAATTATTTAGTTTTGCTTTCTTAACTTTTATGTAATTGACTTCTTACCCTTACTTTTTGCTTTCATGTTCCTGCTTTATTAGACTGCCACTTTTTAAAAATCAGTCATTTTATATCTTATGTTTAAATAGATTTATATAAAATTCTAAATATTCTTATATGTGCAATTTGAGTTCTGTCTGCAATTTTGACATTTAGTTCTTTCATTGTCATTCAGTTTGAAGCTTGGTAATTTTTACATTAGTTTCTCTTTATCCCAACATATCATATTGTATTTTATTTTTAATTTTATTGTTTTATGATTAGAGAAAATGGTCTGTATGCTCATGATTACTTGGTGTTTGTTGAGGTTTCTTTTATGCTTTATTTGTACAAGTCCTGGTTAGTTTTGTGAATGTCCCATCCTTGGTAAAAATGTATTTTCTCTTTTTGTTGGCTGTAAGTATCCTTATATATTCATTACTTCATTGTAATTGATTATGTCCTTCAAATTTTATATACATTTGTTTATTTTTAGTTCTTTTAAGTTATTAGTTTCTAGAATAATGGAATTAAACTACAAATTTTTTCATAATCCTTGTTATATATTTCGGGACTATATTTTTAGTTTCATATATATTCATGATCAGTACATCTTTTCAATCTCTAGTTATTTTTCCTAGTACATAATTTTCTTTATTGCTCAAAGGTGAAGGTCAAAAATCAATTTACAAAAGGAAACATAGATTTAGTTACACAAAGTAGGAGACTATCTATCATGGTGTCACTTCATAGAATGAGAACTTTACTAGGCATAATAACTAACATTTCCTGCCTTCTTTTAAAAAAATGTGCTAACTGATTCCACCCCCCCCCTCACTTGTGCATAATTCTGGCAACTACTTACTTCTTACTTTTTCATGCCAACTGTTAGTGACTAGTACAAACAACTACAGTGCATTGTTTAACCATTTATTATAAAATGAGGCATATTAAAGGTTGATTTCCTGTGTGTGGATATTTACCACCAAGAAGGTACTGCAGGCTACTTGAAGTCTAATCTACCCGCTAACTTAGTAAGATTTTTATGTTTTTTAATGTTGATGCAGTAGATAATGTAGTAGATTTAACTTTTAAATATTTAAACCTACTATGTTGGTGGGGAAATGTTCTATGGTAACTTTTAAAAAAGAAAACCTAAGTGGTAAGAAATTATATCTCAACTAATTGACATTATTAGTAATTATATTTAAGCACATTTAGATACTTGTCTTTTTTATAAGGCTTTATAGGCTAATGGCTTTTTCTCAACCTTTTTTAGCATTCCCCTACCCTCCTATGAAAAGAAGGTGGTAATAATGGGAAAGTGGTCCAATAGTTCCAAACATCCACCTTTTTAGCTGAGAAACTGTGGTAACAAGGGTGTGTGTGTGTGTGTGTGTGTGTGTGTGTGTGTGTGTATCCCCATAGTTTTTATTTTTTTAAAAGATTTATTTATGCATACAAGAATGGGTATAGGCCAGAGGGGGGTAAAGGGGGCTAATAGGATTCACCAGAGACAGAATGGGAGCAGAACAGGCTGACTGAAATACACAGGGAGGGGAGCAGTGGGCGATACAGGAGAGGTCTGCTGCATCATGTGAGTCACCTCCCTGGCCAACGATCGAACTTGTGCTGCAGTAGTTGTGGAGAGCTTCATAGTGCTGATGCTTAAGCCTTCCGTCACCAGGGAGACCCTCCATAATTTTTAAAAGCACTTTAGCATTAGAAATATCAGGGTGAATGTCAGCCCCTTTCTCCTCAATCTTGGAAACCATGACTCTTATCCATTGGTGGTGGTGGCAGGTAAAGGAAACCAGTGGGGAAAAGTGACTCTTTTACCTTTGAATGAAACTTTTGTTACAGTAGCAGTGTCTTCTAAGTATTCTACAGCACTTCTAGTAATTCACTTTTTTATTTGGTAAATCTTAATTACTATTCTCTCTCCTCCTTCCCATGGCCCATTCTTTGTAGTGCTTGGACAAATTACAATTTCAGTTATATCTCATTATATTGTATTCAAAACAATTCATCTTCATAAACACCCTAATGGACCAAAGAAGTGTCAGGATTCTTTTTCCTTTCATATCAGTTCCTTTCTAAAAGAACTGAAAAGCCAACCATTATTTCCAGACTGTTGGAGAGCTACTCTTTAATCCCAGGAGACCTAAGCATGTTTTTAACCATAATATCCATTAAATTCCCATGGAATTAAAACCAATACGCCCAATTTTCCCTCCTGCCCCATAAGGTGTGCCTGGAATACTCTAGTATTATTTGAAATAATTAAAAAATTGAGATGGCATACAAACTTTTATTTTGGACACTGGGAAGAGAAAAGTAAGCAGCACTATTATATAAGCTCATTAAGGGCGATGCATCATTTGCAAATCCAGGAAGCCATAATTTCATGCTGGCATTGACTAAAAAGCAGCAGGTGAATAGATTCATAGGGCTTATTATGTTGTTTTATTCTTTTCAATTAAGGTTATATTTATTGTCTTAGTGATATTTCAACACAACAATTACAGTTTAAATAAACAAGTGAAAGAATGCAGACACTTATTCAAAAGAGATGCTGTTAACATTGTTTTGTATTTTTAAAATTTGTGTTCAGTTGACTCCAGTAGGATTTAGTAAGTTGTTTCCTTTTTCAGATTTAATTATGAAACTCTACTGGAATTGTAGATAGTCATATAAGCTAGAGGAATGGGTATATTTTTATTTGACTATATTAAATGATAGTGATTTTTATTTAATTAAATTTCAGTGATGTTTGGTGTCAATTGACTTTTTCTTTTAAGAATGGAGGAGATGAAACCAAATATTTACTTAAAGTCATTTTGAATATTGTAAAAATATGTGCTTATTGAGAAAGTTGAATTTTCTCCAAGAAAACAATCATCCAGTTTTTTTGTTTTGACTGCATATCAGTTTTAAACTGGGGCTTTGTAAAACTCCAAGTAAACACAGTAAGTATTCAGAATAACGTTCTATTATTTGTGATGTTGAGCAGAGGCAAAACAAAAGGGAAAGGACCTGGAATAAATTATCCATCACTTGAATTTTTTCTATAAAGGATGACTTAGAATTCTCTTTGAACTTATCAGTCAAGTATAAAAATATATTGGAGTCACTTAGTCAACTTATCCTCTATCACCACAGCTGAAGAGCAATGACATCAATAGTTGCATGAACTCAGTCATGAAGCTTGGACTTCCAACAGAAACTTTGTTTCTGAATGGTTCTCTCTAATTTTTATATATATGTATACATATATATATAAAATGTACATATGTGTATATATTATATAGGTTATATAATTAATATATAATGATAAATGCCAGATGGCTCTCAGACCATTCCCACCAACATATTCATATACCTGCCCCAGGAAACTTTAATTCAAATCCTGGCCCTAGTATTTACAAATCTTGTGATATTACAAACGGTGATTAATAAATGACCATGAAGCTTGATTTTTTTCATCTGTAAATTGAAAATACTAATTTCTACTCTTAGGATTTTAGTGAGGTTAAAAAATATAAATCACAAGTCTGGAGGCTCTAGGGAGAAGTTTATGTCTAAGCTCATTTAGTTTATGTTAGAAGAATTTGGGCCTTGTCCTTGTGGGCCTGAGGTCCTTACTTCCTGCCTGGCTGTCAGCAAAGGACATTTCTTATCTACTGACAGACTGTCCACTACATTCTCACATGACTTACACCTATATCTTCAAGTTAACACTGGTGTGTCAAATTTTCCTTCTTCAAATCTCTCTAACTTCCTCTTCTGCTATCAGGTGGAGAAACTTCTCTGTTTTTCAGGATTCATGGGATTAGATTATGGCCACCCACATAATATCATGGTTTATCTATTTATTTATTTATTGTGGGACCCTCGCTGGTGGCCGGGGATCGAACTGGTGCTGCAGAGGCTGTGGGCAGCCTCGCAGCCCAGCGCTCAACCACTGAGCCACCAGGGGAGGCCCAATATCATGGTTTATTTTTAACACATAATCACATGACTATATGTCATTATGTTCACTGCTTCCAAAAATAAGAGGATGGCATCTCTGAGGGACCACTTAAGAAATTATACCTACTATAAATATGTATCCACTATATAAAATAATTATAATAAATAAATAATAAGTATAATAAGAAGGGATAAAAATAAATCCCAACTCTTCTCCCATAACTTTTGCATTTCTGTTTAGACTGTGTCAATAATTTCTCTGCAACTTATGCTTAAGTGTTGAGCAAATACTACATAATTTGTGAAAACAAAGTACAGAAAACCAAACTGAGAAATTTTCATTATTTTTATATAAGCTCAGTTTTCTTTTATTAAGCATTTGTTATTCACCAGTTTATAGCTGTATCTCATGTAATCCTTACAGGTAATCCTATGGATGATGCTATTCTTAACATTGTTTTATAAGTAAGGAAGAGAAACAGAGAGAGATTAAGTAAAATTCCCAATATGTCACTAATAGTAAATAATAGATCCAGAGCTTGACTTTGACTAGTCTGCATGCAGATACCAGGCACTCAACCTCTGTTTCTCAGGTGCAGCAAATTGTTCCTATTGATCACTCATTTGCCTAAAGAAGATGGCAGCCACTTGGAAATCCAATAGGCTGTTTTTTACAGGTAATTCTGCAACTGAGCTGAAAACTTTATGAAGGACTAAAGGAATAACTTTCCAGTAATTCAAAATAAAATTAATCATAATCAGATCTTTGGAAGATTTAACTGCATTAGAAGGACTCATTAATAGCATCGTGCTTTTGAAGCAGCATGAAGTAGCCTCTATTTGTAGGACTTAAGACAGTAGGCAGAAATGAAGTCCGAAGGACAGTAAACAGAGTCAGTTGAGAGCACATCACCTTTTTACCTGTTCCTTGCTAACATGGTTAAATAAATGCTTACAAATGATGAACAATTTGGGCATAACTAAATCCCACTAATCACAGAGTACCAAAGAACTCATTTAGACACCACAAAAAAAAAGAATTTCATGATCTAATGAGGTATTCCCATCTCCAGTATCTGTGAAACATATTATTTAATAATACTTCAGAGATGCATATGTAATTTGAAGTAAATTAATATTATAACCAAAAGTGTCTATTTTGGAACCCAAATCCAATTGCAATTGATATGTAGCATATTTGTTTTTGTATGCCTGCTTGGTTACTTAGAGAAGGTCTTCCCTAGACTCTGTATTAGACAGGAGAGTCTAAATCTGTTGGAGGCTTGTGTTACTGAGTGACAGAGGATCCTTCAAGGGGTCACAGCAATTCTCTATCTCCAATTCTATCCTTACTGTCCACTTAATCATTCATAATATATTCTCTATAATTATTTGTTGAATAAAAAATAATCCCACAGACAAAGACATTCCCTCAACCTCATCTAAAGAGGTTGAAAGTATGAGCAGCAATACTTTGCTGAAGATCTAGGACAACCTTTAAGAGGATTTTTAGAAGTGACTTGATCAAAGTCAGCACAAAGGCTGGTTAGGGGGCCTCCCTGGTGGCGCAGCGGTTGAGCGCTGGGTTGCGAAGCTGCCTACAGCCTCCGCAGCGCCGGTGCCATCCCCGGCTGCGGGGTGAGGGTCCCACATGGCGCACAGACCTCTCCTGCTGCCCGCTGCTCCCCTCAGCAGTGTACTTCATCACTCTGCCTGTTCTACTCCCCGCTCTGGCTCTGGTGAATTCCCTCACCCTCCCGCGCCTCTGACTGTACCCTGTGCTTGTATAAATAAATAAATAAATCTTAAAAAAAAAAAAAAAAAAAGGCTGGTTAGGGGAATGGAATATGTCTTCTGTAAAACAAAAGCAACCCATTTTTGACTTTTAGCCAGCCATCTTTGGAATATATGCTATGACCTTAAGAATCACTTATTTAACAATGTGGTATATGCTTGGAGGGTTATAGGTAAATAGGCTTGTTACTAGAGAAAATCAATGACTAGTTTCTCAAAGCTTAATAAAAACTAAAAGTATGTAATAATGATAAAGAAGTACAGACAGCATAGATATTTTACTATCTCAAGAGAAGAACATGGAGTTTACTTCCTCTGGTACATACAGATGCCCATGAAAGGATTTGGCTTCATAGGTCTTAGCAGGTTGGCAATGGTGAGAATGTAAAACTTTTGCACTGGCTCAGGGAATGAGGAACAGAAGTTTTCTTAGAAAGAGGCAATTTTGTGCCTTAGGCATTATAGGTACATGATCTAATGAACATGTACTTTTCAGGGACTCCAAAAAATATTTGAAAACTGTCAAAAAAAATATTGGTTCCAAATATGAAAAGATAATAGCAAACTGAAAATAATAAATGTTTAATTAAATGTATGTAATGTATGACTTGTTATACTATCAGCAGTACCATGTTTTATTAATTCAATCTTGACTTTATTTATTTATTTATTTATTTATTTATTTATGCATATAATAACTGGGGTGTAAGCCAGAGGTGCAGGGAGTGAGAGGATTCACTAGAGAGAGTGGGGAGCAGAACAGGCAGGTTTACTGAAGTACACTGCTGAGGGGAGCAGCAAGCAAGGCAGGAAAGGTCTGCTGCACCATGTGGGAAGCTCCCTGGTCAGGATTGGGGATAGAACTCATGTTGCAGTGACTGGTGATAGCTTGATAGCTCTGTCTTTAACCCCTGTACCACCAGGGAGGCCCTTGACTTTATTTAAAAACAATTTGTAAATTGGATTTTTTTACTTTGCCAAAATTCTCAAGAGTGAATGGCAGCTATAGAGAATATGTTGCTAATTCTCAATTAAATAAATTATGTATACCCATAATTTCTGAAACAAAATTCTCAGGATCTTTAAAATTTTTACAGCAAAATACATTAATAATTATTTAATAAATTAATGAAGTTTCCCAAGTTCTGAATCAGAGTATAATAAGCAACAGGATGATATCAAGAATTTCTTTTTGAATATCAGGAAAATTCAAAAGTAAACCTCTGAGTAATCTACCTGAGAGCTGAGTCTAGGGATGGAGACCTGGAAACACCACCAGAGAAGGTTGTTAGCAAGTAGCCAGCTTTTCTCCTACACCTTATGGGAAGTGGCAATAGTTAGTCATGGGTCCAGCCCTAAAGAACCAGAACTGAGTTCAGGGTACAGGATATTTCCTGAGGAATAAGTCAGTAGTTAGATCACTACAAACTAACATGAGATTAAAGCTTGATAGCATGTTGGGCTTGTTTATGAGCCCCTTGAGTTTTAAGCTACAATTAAGTTTCCCCCCTCCCCAAAAATATGTCTAGAGACTGGGAAAGGATAAGTATGTGGAGATCAAGACAGTCAACAGGCTTCTAAGCACATACTATATGCCAGGAACTGCACTAAGTACTGGGAAGAGAGTATAGAAGAGAACAGTCTGTGGCAAAATCCTGGGCCAAGGGGCTTGCTGTGTAGTGAGAAAGACAAATATTAAATGAAAAACAAGTGGAATAAAAGCGACTGAACAGAAATACTTGGTGATTTGAAAGTAACACAGAGACTCTGGGAGCAAGAGACCCAAACACAGTGTTACAGAAAAATCAGAAATATATCAAATACCCAGTGCCAGGAACCTTTTGATGGAATTTTCTGCCAGCAGAGGACATCACAGCAGAAGTCATTGGAGGTTTGGACAGGATCTTGGGATGGAGTCGTAGCTATGGATTTTGTGGAATTGCTATATCCATCAGGGCCAAAGAGTTTTGAGTTAGCTCTGCACGGACAAAATCTTTCCCAGTGCAATATCAAGAAATGCTCCATTGGAATATGTTAGAGTGGTTCTGAATTACTGAGTTTTCACTCATGAACAAACTACCATTTTAAAAAAATCTTCTCTTACTAACACTTCCTCTCAGACATGGTGGTTGCTATAATTGGGAATAATCAGTTAGTGTGGGCCTATTGGACTGTCCAGTCGAGAAACCTGTCCTTTTCAATCTTAAACATGTAACTTGGGCTATTGGAGCTTCAGGCATCTCTGACACATGTATAATTCTTTAGAATTATAACTAAGTTGCATTCAACACCAATTAGCATCATCATCAAAAATATTGTCCATGGCACACATCTCATGCTAGCAGCAAGCACTGACTGTACAAAGTACTCTCAACTGGAACCCACCCAGCCCGAATGACTTCATGAAGAGAAAATAAATAGCAGTGAGCAGGCAGCATGATCTGGGTAGAGCAGACTATTATTTGTTGTTTTCTTTTCTATCTCCAGTAACCCCCTTAGTACAGTGCCTTACTCATTAAATATTTGTTTAAAATAAAAAGTGTTCAGAACTTGGTATATATTTTTTCAAACCTAATCTGATTTTGAAAGCCAACCAGTTCAAGTCAAATCACCTAGCAGTTGTAGTGGAGAGAGTGTACCCCTGTCCCTTTGCCTTTTTCCTGAGGGGAGAGATGAAATGTGAGAGTAGGGTCATTTGTACTGAGTTTAAGCTGAAAGGCCTTTGTGTAGGTGCTTTGAGTCGCGGAGAAAGGTATTCATTGTTTGTATCTAGTGTTTGAAGATGACCTCAGTGATAGAGTTGTATTCCCAAGTGACTGAAGGCACTGTGGTCTTGGAGGCGTGTGGGAAGGCCTTTCTTTGGGTTGCAGAGAGAGCCTATTCACAGGGCCTGGTATTTGTAGCGCCACCTTTCTTCAGGCAGCTTGTCAAGATGAGTTGGCTCATATCTGTTAACTGCACACCAGGTTCCTCTGTTGGCGGGTGTTCTATTCCAGAATTCCATAGTTATCGAGAAATGAACTATGTCAACACAAGGTTTTATTGTGTTTTGAGCTACTTTCAAGCCTCTGACAGCTGCTATCATTTTGCAGAGCAAACTGCAGCTGAAAGTTTGGCAAAGGTTAATTTTTAAATGGATGTTATGCTGCTATATGCAGCATCTCTCTTGGTATTTGAATCGTTCAGCACATAACCCCATCATTAGATCATTTTTTTGATGAAATTTTTGTTGGTCACCTTTAAAGCTGCATCAATCACTTGGTAATGGAAAAAAGTCAATGTAATGATCTGCTTTGAAAATAAACAGTATAACTTGACTTTGGCACCAAGAGCCTGTTATCATGTGGTAACATCATTCTATTCCAGTGACATTATCTGCTAAGGATATTGTGATAGTGGAAAATATTTCAATTTTTTTTTATCGAAACAATGAAGCTGTGATATTTAATTAATTATAGAGAAGTATTTTTAATTTGGGGAATCTGGTATGTTGACTCTCACAGTTTACTTATCACAAGCCTGGGCAGTGGTCATCAAGTTTGAACAGAATATTATTTAGTTACCCACCCCTGTTCTTGGTTCAATACTTTACCATGTCTTATTTTTCTTAAAGTTTAAGTTTTTCCATTAAGTTTTCTGGTTAAAAAATTAATTAGTGAGCTCACTTAAAACACTGCAGAACTGTAAGGAAGTACAGAAGTGCTGGGAAATAGAAACTAGCTCCTTTGGCCAGCTTTTACATTTGGGGGCTGAGACCTGAATGAATGACAGTAAGAAAAGTATTTCCAAGCTGAAATTAACAAGTTAGAGGAAGTACATCCTCTCTCTCTGTTTCCCTCTACACATATACAATATGTTAAGGAAATTAAAAATAAAACAAATAGCCCTATAATATGTTGATTTGTTTTAGGTGATGAGTAAAGGCTGCCTTCAACACATTGGAGAAAGTGCACTGATATAAGATTGGAAGACAATATAGGATACTTCCTATTCTACACTAACTTTTCTACTGACAATCAGCAACTTCTTGAACTGTCTTCAGTTACAGCCAGTGATAGCCAAGATATAGGCAAGCTGCTTTTGCTGAGTACGTATGGTGTGTCAGATATCATGCTTGACCTAAAGAAATTTGGAAATGGAATATAGAAATGGCACATATTGTTCTCAATGAGTTCTCCGTGTTACAGGAGCAAGACACAATAAAAAATTATTCTTAGTGTCCACATGTGATTAGAGATGGGAGAGAGGCCTACAAATGGGATAAGAGTAAGGAAGACCACAGCCTGCTTACTCCTGTCTTGATGGTACATTAACCAGGATGGGTTAATCAGAAAATCAGAGAATCCTACAATTCCCAAGCTGGAGGAAACATAGAAAGAATAGAGTCCACCCTTCTCTGAAACTTCTGAACATCTGAGAGTCACAGTGGTTTTCCCACAGTCGCAGATCAAGGACTAGAGTCCAGTCTCCTGACCAGTATTCTTCCCACTGACTCACTTTCCTTCCAAAGTTCTATTTCCAGCCTGGGGATCAAGAGGATTGGAATTCTGTTGTGGAAGGAGTTTTAGGGGGACATTTGTTCTGTTTCACAGTTTTCCTTGGTCGCCAGCCTCAATGTGAAATCTTACATTTCCTTTTCATTTATCTGGGGGCAAAGCATAGATTCCAGGGGTAACCTCTTTCACAAGCAGGCTGTTCTGCAGCTGGGCCACAGACATTCAGTGCCCTGATTTTGGCTGCTGAAACATTCTGAGTCACTACTTGGAGTGTCCCCAGATTTACAAAAGTGCCACAGGGACCACGAAGCAGAACCTTTGTGTATATGGAGGGTTGGGAAGAATGGAGGGTGTTGTATTGAGGGCTACCACCAAATTCACATGGGAGTTGTGTTCTCAAACAGAATATAAGACAAAAATGCCTTTTGTTTCTTCAGGCCACAGTCAGCCTGAAGGCTGGTGACAGTAAACTGTGAAGAAAAGTAATCCAGGCTGCTTTTGAGCTGGCACTGAGCGGTTTGGGCTATCCATGGAAATATGACCTTTCTGTCTAGTGTGTCTCTACATTAGCTTGGTGTCTTTTGTAGGCTCTTTTAGTATATACAGCAGCTGAAAGCTCTTCTTTCATGGGCTTTTCAGGTAGAATATATATCTGAAAGGAATAATTCAGGACCTGGTTTTAAATAACCCAAAAGTTTGGTTGCAGGTTAATTCAAAGGTGGGTGCTGAGTAAATATTGGTGTTGTAACTCTTTTAAAGGAAAAAATACTGTGTTCATTCTTTATAACTTTAGTTAAGCATACATATGCAAATATACAGAATTGTCTCTTTTAGTTAAAGAGCCCCAACTCCAAGTCAAAACAACCATGGTTGATCACAAAAGTACACATACCACTGGTAATTTTGCATAACAAACAAAAGGAGGCATAAGTAATAGCATGGCTACCACAAATTCTTCTCATGTCAATACATACCTTTGTGACCCAGAAAACAGTAGATAGGTAAAAAAAACTCCTTGGAAAAATATAAATTCTTTAAATATGGAGTATGTAGATCTTAATCCAGTCAACAGCGTTTTTATAATAATGCATAAATGTGTTATATTTGCATTCATGTAGAAGGCAGCATGTTGAAAGGAAAGTAAGATTGGAAGTCAAACCCACAGGGGTTAGGATCCTTATTCAGGCCCTGGGAATGTTACTTCACCTTGAAACTCAGTTTTCTCATTGGGCATTCCCTAAATCTTAGTCCAAATTTCCTCCTTATTCCTACCACAATAAATCAGTGGGGACATGATTTTGGAAGCTATTATTAACCCTGAACTTTTTTCCCCATACCTATGGTGGGTGTTTTTCAACTTTATTATAAAATTCCACATAATGACTAACTGTCTCAAGACCCTGCTTTTATGAGGATGGGTGTATATACCTGCTTGTTAAGTGATAGTTAGGTTATTTATTTTACTGTATATTATTCTAATAAACAACTTCCTGATAAATATACTTTTCCTAAGTTGCTGAGTATTTATTTAAGATCAGATTAACCTGTGTATATCAATTGAGACTTTATGTATTATTCCAACAACAAAAATATATTTTTACCACTCCATGAGTTTGACCAAGAAAAATAAAAAATTGGTTACCTGAGTATTTTTTCCCCATATCTGCCCTTTATGTGATCAATGCGATCATCACATATCTAAAAAAAGGCCCAGTTTTTCAGTCTATGCAGTGGCAAAGTTCACATTGAAATCAGAGCTGAGCAAGTGAAATTAAAACCTTTATTTCTTAATAAAAAAATAATATTCAGTTTGACATATCTAAATCAACAAATAGGTAAGTGTCCCATTCCTTTGGTAGGAAGGGAAATCATCCCCATTCCATGTAAATGCTTTCTTGTAATTGACAGGATTTGGTTTGGCAGTTAAACTTGCCAAGAATAACAGAACCTGGATTTTCTGAGTCTTTTTTTTTTTTTTTGGCAGTTATTCTGGCAAATATTTTGGAAGTTCTTTTGTAATTCTTGGAGAACACCTTCTGTAATGTGCCTGTATGATTAAGAGACACAGATCGGCTAGACAATTTAATGCATGTCTGGTAGGACAATCCAACCTGGCCAGAAGTTGTTGGCAAACTATTGTCTATTACCAGAGAGTAAAGAGTGAATAAGAAGTTTCCCGACTACTTTATTACATTCTATTTTATTTAAATTTTTTTGGTATGTAATTCTGAGAATATTAATATATGCATAGCTTCATGTAACCACCACCACCATAATCAGAATACAGAATAATTTCATTGCCCTCACACTTCCTTTTACTATGTCCTTCCATAGTCACACTCTCACCCCTTCCTTGACCTCCGGCAACTACTAATCTGTTAATTATCATTAGAGTTTTATCTTTGAGGAATGTCCTAATAAATGGGACATATAATAAACCTTTTCAGATTGTCATCTTCTGCTGATACAGTGCCTTTGGGATTCATCCAAGTTGTGTGTACTGATATTCCATTCCTTTTTATCTCTGAGCTGTATCCATTGTATGATTGGTTCCTGGGGTGTTTATCCATTGAAGGATATTTAATTTTCTTCCAATTTTTGGCAATTATTAATAAAGTTTCTGTACACAGTAATACATAGGATTTTGCATGTCAATAAATTGTTTTTCCTCTAGGATAAATTAGGTTTGGTATTGCTTGGTCATGTAGCAAATGTGTATTTGACTTTATAAAACAATGACAAACTATTTTTTAGAGGGGGTGTGCCATTTTGCATTCTTATGAGCAATGTGTAAAAGTTCCTTTATTCTGTATCCTTGTCAGCACTTTGTAATTTTAGCACTTACTAATTTTAGTCATTAGAATATGTATTTATTTATGTATTTAGAATATGTATTTTGGCTTTAATTTGCATCTAATAAATTACTAGTGATGTTGTGCATCTTTTTATATGCTTATTTTCCTTCTTTACATTCTTTTGGATGAAATTTTTATTCAATTCTTTTGACCACTTTTTAAATTGAACTATTTTTTCAGTGCTTTAGAGTTCTTTAATATCTGGATACAAGTCATTTCTTGAATATGTGATTTATAAATGTCTTAAATATTTTCTCCTGGTCTGTAGTTTGTCTTTTTATTTTCTCAAGAGCATCTTTTATAAAGCAAAAGTTTTTAATATCAGTAAAGCCCAATTTATTTAATTTTTGCTTTATGTATTGTATTTTGGTGTCAGAACTCTGCTTAATCCAAAATCAAAAAGATGCTCTTCTATGTCTTCTTCTTGCAGGGATTTGATTAGAATTTCATTAAATCTGTAGATCAATTTGGGAAGAATTTTTATGTTCCCTGTTGTTGAGTCTTCCAATCCATGAACATGGAATGTCTCTCCACTTATGATTAGTTCCTTATTTTTTAAAAAATTCTGTCATCTGAGTTTGCAGTTTTTGGAAAATAGATTCTGTAGATTTTGTTATATTTCTGCCTAAGTATTTCATTTTTGGGTGTGATTATACATGGTCTTATGTTTTAATTTTGGTTTCCAGTTGTTTACTTGGAATATAGGACTATTGACTTTAGGGTCTTGGCTTTTTATGCTGTGAACCACTGGTTCAATTGTTGGGGGAAAGGATGTCCTGAACAAACTCCACAAATAGGTTTTATGGACCCCAACCTCACCCCAGACAAAAGAGATCCAAGACACCAAGGACTACAAATCCCATAATGTCATCACCACTGAAGGGAGGATTGCTGGAAACTGAGGGTGGAGTTAAGCAGGCAGGTTTGGTATAACAGACATGTGGGCCTTGGGGAGTCCTTGGTTTTGGCTGACTTTCAGCATGCTATTGGAGTTCCAGCTCAGCAGAACTGGTAGTACACAATCACCCATTTATCTCTCTCTTTTTCTCCCTGAGTTATTCATTTCTTCATTTTCCCTTTTTGAAATAAATCCTTTATTAACCTTTTTGTGTACCTGCAGTTGAGTCTCATTATAAGCCCCTGTTAAGCACGTGGGTGAGGACCCGCAGTCAGGCCAATCCATTTCACTTCATGGTTGCCCTGTAACATAAGAAAGTATTTTTTTTTAATTGATAGATTTCTTGGAATTTTCTGTGTAGAGAAACATATATTGCCCTAGCTAGGACTTTGAGTGTGATGATGAATAAGTCAGAGAAGAGATCCTTAACTTGTTTCCAATCTTTTGGAGAAATTTTACCTATCTTTGAGTGTTCAGGAATTCATTTCCTACTTGTTAAGATAGAACTAGTCAGCACTAACTTTCCTTTTTCACACTGATGACACTTTCAGATTTTAGGTTATCTAGTGTTCAGGCCAGATGATAACAGAGGAAAATGAAATTGTGAACTCACCACTAGTTTGTGACACTTTTAATTGTGGTAGTTTCCCCCACTATCTGCTACTGTTTGCTTACCTGAGTCCTTAGCTGCTCCAAATATCCTGTCCATGTTTTCTAGTTGCATTCACTGGGAGAGACAAGATACAGTGTTTTTCTTCCATCTTACCTGGAGCCAGAACCCTTTATGCCTTCAAAAATCAGAGATTTTTCTTTTGTTTATGTTTTTTATCCATCAAGTTTGGGGAGCAATTTATGGGCAAAATGTTTTAATTAATATTGAATATAGAAAAATTACTTTAGAAAAAATTTTCTCCCCTTTGCATTTCTTTTTGATGTATGTTTGTTAAAAGATGGTGGTTTATGTATTGTATATCTCAATATTTAAGGCAAATGAGATTATAGGGTGCATATAGAAAAAAGTTTTCTTACCACTTAATGCCCTAACAGACAATCAAAAGGCCTAATTCTTACCTTATGTTTCAATC
This sequence comes from Talpa occidentalis, assembly GCF_014898055.3. Lineage (NCBI taxonomy): Eukaryota > Metazoa > Chordata > Mammalia > Eulipotyphla > Talpidae > Talpa > Talpa occidentalis. Next base: position 24,857,549 of record NW_026555331.1, on the reverse strand, counting down.
AAATCTTGAATATGCCTCATTACTCATCTGATTACTCTCACAGTAAAAAAAAAAAAAAAATGACCTTCAAACATTTTATTATACCAAATTATTTCAATTCAATAATTATTATGTATATCCTTGTATAATAATGTAAAACCTCAACCTCATTTTAAAATTGATGTTTTATTCTGGCATTGATAAAGACCAGGTTCCTATAGGGGCACAGAGGCAGAGTTATCATGTTTTCTATTTTGCCTACCAACACTTTCTTATATCTTCTCCACTTACTAGGGATCTTTGGATCACCCAGGACTAGAGGATAGAGCTGAAAATGTGGAAAAGAACTAAGGGTCAGGAAAAACATTACTTGGTTGGCCCTATTGTGAGTTGACTTTGGCCCAAGTCTTGGTAGACTTGCATGGTTTTCAGATACTCCCCGCTCATTGCAAATATTTCCTACAGATCCATGACACAGGTGATGTACAGCCTCCACATCAACTCAATTCTCTCTCTCTCTCTCTCTCTCTCTCTCTCTCTCTCTGTTTCTCTCCCCTTTTACTCTCTTCTCTCCCTCTCTTGCAGAAGAACACATACTTTCCCAAAGTATAGCCCTCTACTCTGTTGCTGCTTCTCCTCTTTGATGTAAATCAGGCCAGTCTCCCGTATCCCTTAAGCTGTGCAAGTATTCCCTCAATTGAAGTCTAGGTCAGAAAAGAAACTATAGATAGGTTTGCTCTGGGGACCCAAAAATGGAGATTTGTGTCTCATTCTGTAGGATAAACTTGGATAACCACAGAAATGTCTTCCAGCATTCCCACATCTAGAATTTAGCAGACCTTGGGATAGTAAAGCAAAGAGGCAGGGAATGGTAAAGTGAAGATTTTGAGACAAGCTCCCAAACTTTACTGGAGAACATTCAATATTTTTTCCATGGTCATTAGAAGGGAGGGTGGCACATAGCCCAGAAGAGGCCTCATAGATCACAGTCAGCTTCGTCTTGAATACTCAGTCCATGCAGAGCCATGAAGATTAGAAACTTCCAGAAACAGTAGGTTTAGCAGCCAGTGGCCACAATCAGGCAATGCACATTAAACTTCAGCAGAAAGGTCATGTAATTATTATGGTCTGGACATGTGCCTGCTCCCTGTACCTCCCAACCTGTGGGACAAGGAGGTATTTTGAGCCTCCTCCAAAACCAAACAACACCCAAGAAAAGGGGAAGGGCAAACAGAGAATAAAACTTCTGAATTAACTAATATGTTAGCATTAAAGAAACTAAGTTTTAAACCATTAAAGAAACAGTTTTAAACCAGAAGTGTCTCAAATTGAAAACAGTAAGCTTTCCACTGATGAACTGGAAATTTCAGTTTTGTATAATTGAGTCTATTGCTGTGAAATTAAAATCGATTATAAATATGTATACTTGCCTAATTAATTGTGAACAATTTGAGCTGAGAATCCAATTTTAATATTTTGTCCTGTAGATTTAGTAAAATGCCTGAAACAAGGTAAAAATTGAGGTAACCAGTATTGTATTAAATTAATATGAATGAAATAAAACTCTTCATTTGCACATTGGTTAATTGTCTTCTATCCTAGTAAATAAAATTTCTGCAACTTAATGAAAGTTACAGCTCTCCAGTTCCTCTTCCTCTGAGACTAGGTCTAGCCTCATCTTTCATGATAGCAAGTGAATTGTCAATTTCTCAGACTTTTTCTTTTTCGGTATCTTTGCCTTCTATTGTTTGCAGATGAAAGTCACTCTAAATGGCTCATCCCTTTTTCCTAAAGATTAAAAAAAAAAAAAAAACAAGAGTCCAAGGAGAAAACCAAATATTAAAAAAAGGCCTTTGAAAAATAAGACAGTACAGTTATTCTTTACCATAAAGACTTTCATCAAAATGTGTTTGTACTATAACTTGATTCTTCTGTTAACATTACCATACAATTTCATAGATGGAGAAGTGGACCTCCTAGATGTCTCTGAACAGTCTACAAACCTCTTTTCTGCCATTTCAGAACAACAACAACAAAAGCCCTACTGTAGGTTGCAGAAAACATGAGAGCAAACCAGAGCGATGGCAGAAATGATGGTAAAATTCAGTGATGTTTATTTTATTTTTACCTTTGAAATTGTAGGTTAATGATACACAGTTTAGATGAGATGGAAATGTATTTCTTGGTAATGAAAGGAAGTATAACAATAAAAATGTGAGCTCCAGGGTGAGACTGCCACTGTTAGGATTCTAATTGTCTGCTTTCTAATTATATGACCTTAACAAAGTAAAATAAGCTGCCAATACCTGAGTTTCCTTAGGTATAACATGGGGATAGTGATATGTTTACCTCAAGAAGTTATAATGAGTTGAATGAGTTAATAAGCAATTAGAACAGAGCTTAGCACGTTGTAAACCCTCAACAATGCTATTTGTTTTGAATAATTACTGATTATTAGATTTTATTGTTATGCCCTAGATATAACCCCCATATTCAGTCAGTCTTGCTATATAGTCTTGCCAGAAAGGAGAGTTTTGGATCAGTACTCTGGTATCTAAATCATTTAACCTGAGAGATTTCAAGTGATATTTAATTGGTTTACATCCAGCAATTCAGTACAAGATATGACATTTATTTACCCCAGAGGTACAGAGAGCTTATCTCAGAAAGTACATGTGTATACTATATTTTCCAAAATTGAGCATCATTTTTATAGTGAATCATTGTAACTGACTTTCTATTGTTCTGAAAGATGACTGGCAATTTCTAACTACAAATTCCTAAACTAAAAATCTTATGGTATACATCTAGAGGTTTGAAGCCATTTATCCATCTGTGGCTTGAAACTAGGCCTGTTTTTCAGAGGAAAATGTTGGCACTGCATGTAAGAAATCTCTTGGCCATCCAAGTGAGGTGGCCCTTCATTCTTGATTAGATTTTCATAAGAAAATGTTAACCTTACTCTCTGCCTAGTTGGTTGTTAAATATGTAACAGAATATTTGCACTGAATGCTTCCTCTGGGGAATGTTCTTTGAACTCTTTGAGGACCAACTGTTATTCAAAAAAGAAAATTCATTTGTGATCATATTTATGGAACATTACATAAAGGACATGAAGTATGCAAGTCTTCAGTTTTCCTCTTATATCAAGCAACACCACCAAGAGTTGGGCACTTATCCTCTAGTGAAATCACTAGAAAACTGATCTTATTAAATAATGCTTGACCAAATTCATCATTGAGTATGCTACATATTCATTGTTCAAAACATGATCCACTACATAAAGGATAACACTGGAAAAAATAATCTCAGGTTTCCCAGAGAAAATGATAATTCTTCCATTATAACAAATACATATTTTAAAATTTTATTCTAATTCCTTATTTACTTGGAACTAAGAATCTTGTTGTTTCTAGAAACTTTTCTTTCTAAACTGGTATCAGGTCAGGCACAGAGAGCAAATGCTTATATTTTCATGGCTTACCAAGGTAGATAAGGAAGGCTGCTTGTGGTCAGAGGGAGCCAGCCAGGGTTGGATCACACAACACCTATTTTCACTGAGAGTCTGGAGTTCAGTATCTTTCCATACCCAGACACTATTCATGGTGAACCATTGAGAAATCTCTGCTCAGTGGTATGCATTTATATGACATCCGTTCAGATAATATAAGTAGTTGAAATAAACCTTAAAACCTTTGTGGAAGGGGGCAGGAAATGGAAAAAGTAACAATTGTTCATAAGCAAAGGAACAGCAAGACATGGAGTTTCAATATTATGAAATGTAGAACAGAAGTTCATTCAGTTCAGTGGATGCTAAAGTAATGGAAATCATCTCAGTAACTTTGAGTTGGTATGTCAGCATAAAGTTGGGTCCAGTGTCCAGACAAAACTAAGAACTATGTAAAATGAAAAGATTATGTATATGATTAAGACAATTCCCAGTGCAGATTAGCAGGAAAAAGATGGGGAGATTAAAAAACCAAACAAACAAACAGGTTTTCAGAAACTAGGTAACACAAGGAAACATTGTAATCCACCTTCACTGGCAGAACTGCAAAAAAGGTTTTATAACTGCTGATAGAGAAACTAGAGACTGAGATAAGAAACCCCTGTAAATAATATGAAATTAACTTTAAAATAGATACTTGAACCAATATTTAGTAAAATGTCTATTATATTCAATATATGTGTTTAGTAATTTTAAATTACTTTTTGTTCTTATAATCTTCTATAAATCTAAACCAGCAAGTTCCCAACTATTATTACAGTTGGATAATGGAGTAATTTTCACTCTTTTAAGGCAAGATTTTTGAATCCAGAGTAGAATAAAATCAGGTAATTTGTACTTCTCAGAACAGGTTGTTGTAAAAAGTCTTATCTTTCCTTCTGAAAGTGCTACACACTACAATAGCAGTAAACAGCCAGGCCCTACCTTCTATGTACTGACAATTCACATATTAACATTTTTAGTCAGGTAAACTGCTAGAGTTAATACCCAACTTCCCAGTCAACATCTTCACTTGAGTATCATCTATACATTCTCATTTCAAAGAAAATGATATCTGGACCTTGCTTCTCAGTATCTTCCACCCAGAACCATCCTCATGTCAGTTGATAGTAATTACATCTTCCAGTCATTCAGGTTCAAGATTTTGGATATTAATTTATCCTTTACTTCCCATATTATATTCAGTATACCCTTTGACTTTATATGTTCAAAATATATGCAAAACTTAATCACTTTCCTCAGCTTCTTCCATTACTACACTCATCCAAGCTGCTCATCTCTCATTGGATAATTGCAAGAATCCTTAACTGTCTCCCTATTGCCTTGCTAGTCCTTTGCAATCTATTTAACATACCAGCTAGAGGGATGCCTTAACATGGGAATCAGATCAGGTCTCTGTTATTATTATATGACCTAATCTCATTATAGAAAGTGCCTGGTATATATTCTGTGCCAATCATGAACACATGGATACCCATTTGTAGAAGAGAACACTGATAATTAGACAAAATTGCTTACTTGCTCAATACTCATAGAGAGTACTAGAGAGTAGAGAGTAGCAGAATTGAACCAAGACATTTGAACTCCACTCAATGTTTCTATAACTCTCATTCATCTTCTTCTAGACATGTTGATAGAACTTTCATGTTGTATCAGCAGGACATGAGAACCTACCAAACTTTGATTCTCAAGCACAGCTAGTTCTAGCAAACTTCCTAAGTGGGGTAGATTTTCCCAGGGTTGCTTGTTCACGGATGACATTTGGCTCAGTTGGAACCCTCAGTGGTGACATAAGCAAATGGGGTTGTTTGGGTAAAACTGAGTGCGACATCTATCTATTTACTTATTTATTTTATGTCTTTGCTTTCTAAAATTAAACCCACATCCCAATTAGTGCTGTGATGCCTTAGGGTTTATAACTCTTTGTGTGGTTTTTCTAGATCCTTAGGTTAGAACTCATTGTGTATAACATTTGTACAAGTATTTGTTTATTCCTCTACCTCGAATATGAGTTTTTGTCTCAAAATACACTTTCCCAACTCCAATTAGTCCTTTATTCCAGCAAAGCTAGTTTTCCTACCTTTCCTCTTAATCTTCTTTTTTAATTTTCTAGATTCTTTTCTGTGTCTTCTTTCCTCCCTCCTTCCTTCTCTTCCTTCTTCCTTTTAGCTTATTTTCTCTGTATTACTTTCCCTCATATTATTTTCCTTATAAAAGACCTTCCTCTCTCTCTAAATATTCTAACATATCATCATTTAAAGATGTAGTTTACCTATGAGAAACATCCTGCTACTGTTCTTGAGTCAGAGAACTAATTTTCTCATTGATTTCAGAAGTTTGCAAATTAAATTGCTAATTTATTCTCCTATAATATACATTTTGGCATTACTTGAATTGCAAAATCAATAAAAACTAATTGAGGGCCTCCCTGGTGGCGCAACGGTTGAGCACTGGGCTGCGAAGATGCCCACAGCCTCTGCAGCGCTGGGTGGTTCCCCGGCCACCGGCGAGGGTCCCACATGGCGCGACAGACCTCTCCTGCCACACCTGCTGCTCCCCTCAGCAGTGTATTTCATCAGTCTGTCTGTTCTGCTCCCCGCTCTGGTTCTGGTGAATTCTGTCACCCTCCCACGCTTCTGACTATACCCCATGCTTGAATAAATTAATAAATAAATCTTTAAAAAAAACCTAATTGAATTGCAAAAAAAATTCCTTGAGTATACTGCCTTCTACATTACCTCAGTTTAGTTTGCATTAGATTACTGATGTAAGCTGTATAGAGAATTAGACAATCTAAAAACTTAAGGGAGAACTTTAGTACTTTCCTATTGAGTCTAATTGGAAGTCCTTTAAGATCAACACTGCAACTTAGTTATCTCCTTTTTTTCCCCCCATAGCAACAATGCCTGGCATATTTTAATTATCCAATAAATATTGAATACTCAACTCTCTAGAGCAGAATTTCTATGCAAATGGAATTATTACTGGTAAACTCCTGCTAGGAATTTGAAATGAAAGAGTTTACTCCAACATCCCAGAAACTTGAGGAAAATTTTCTGTCCCTGAGGATTGTCTTTCTAGTTTCACTTCAGTTGAATCTTTCTATGATACGAGTCTACTTCCTTGAGCTTGCTTCCGATTTTTCACCCTGACTTACCTGCAGTCTTAGGAACTGACAATAATGGGACATTTTTAGAAGTTCTTGAAATCAATTACCCTTCACTGAAACATTGCTGGATATGGAATGAATCAAAAACATGTGGATTAAATTTCCCTGAAAATTTCTTTGGTTATAAAATTAAGAGGAAAAAGTGTTTGGCTAGTTGCATTTTGCATGATGCCAAACCCAAATTGTTTGAGAAATGTGTGTGTTGGTTAGATAAACAAACAAACAAGTTTTATTTCCCTGTTGGCTTGTAAAATCTCATATTCACTGTAACAATCTCAGGTCCGCTTGCTGCTAGGTTTTATAAAGAGTTTTGAGAAGGCTATGGTTTCCATCTTTGATCGTTGGAGGCAAATAGCTATATAGATAATTGTTTCTGAGAATGTGAACAAACAATTGCTGATATTTCTTAGTAGATTTTAATAAACTGAGTGGTGTAAGATGTATTTATAGGATTAATTGATTTCTGAATTTTAACTGAATAATTCATCTAAAATAGGTTACTTCGTGAAAGAACTTAGCTGACTCGTTAGCTTATTCCTAATATATTTAAAAACTTCAGCATGATATACATAATTGAAAAGGAAAAAATGTCTATTATTCAGAAAACAAGTTTAAATGTAATTTAGTTCTCAGATCCTAGTGAAGGGAATATTTGAGAGTCTAAATGGACTTCATTATCATGGTTGTTATTGTTCTTCTCATCCTCTGCATAAAAAAACAACTAATTGGTAAGCATCTCTGTCCCTATGCCCAGCACAATTTAAGAAGAGCCACATGAATATGTACCCTGGTAACTAGATAGACTTGGATATGTACAGTTCAGTAAAACAGAAGCAAGATATTGAGAAAATCAATGGGTCACAAAATATTTCTGTCAGAGCCTTTCATACTGTGTAGAAGTATCACCTAGAGAAGTTGAAAAATAAAGATTGCAAGTGTCTCCTCCCTTGGCCAGACGTTTTCATCTGAATTAGAGGCCAGGAATCTGAATTTGAATCAACAAGGATTCTGATATGTGTGGGATGAATGTTATTCAAGTAACAAAAACATGAATTTCGCTTTGAGAAAAGAAAAGCTATTAATATTGGGGTAAAAAAGACTGAGGAAATTCTGTCCCAAGACATAGGAGACAAGAACAGTTACTCCAACTAACATCTGTTGGTTTGTGTAGATGCTAATTTTAGATTATAATTATATAATTATTTTAACCTAATATATAAATATATTTAATTTAGATTATAATTATTTCCAGAAATGCATCTTTTCATACAGTAAATATTTACTAAGTGCCAAATAAGTTCTGAAAAAATAAAAAACATAAATCCATATCTTCATGAATATGACATTCTAGTTGGTGGACACATTCAGTAAAGAGTAGGTAAAAGATGGGCCTTCCCTGGTGGCGCAGCGGTTGATGGCTGGGCTGCAAAGCTGCCTTAGCCTCTGCAGCGCCGGTTCGATCCCAGCCACTGGCGAGGGTCCCACATGGCACGACAGACCTCTCCTGCCGCACCCGCTGCTCCCCTCAGCAGAGTATTTCTTCGTCAGTCTGCCTGTTCTGTTCCCTGCTCTTGCTCTGGTGAATTCTCTTACCCTCCCAAGCTTCTGACTGTACCCAGTGCTTGTATAAATAAGTAAATAAATCTTAAAAAAAAAAAAAAGAATAGGTAAAAGAGCTTATATATCCAGTAGTAGTAAATGTCAAAGAGGAAAAAAAAAAAGTGGCGAGGGATGAAATTTTAGCAAGAGTGGAGTGCTGAGAAATATTAGATGTTTGAGTAATACTTAAAGGAGACAAGAGTATAAGAAATAGTCACTTGGATACCCTAGGCTAAAATCAGTTGTAATGCCTTGAAATAGAAGCACGGCTGGTATAGTTGGAATGGAGTGTTTCAGAAGAGCGAAAGACAGGAGAATGGTTTTAGGGAGTTTCAGCAGATCATCGGCTTTGGTTTCTTTTCTTTTTTTAATATAAAAATTTTATTTTTATATTCCCCATACAATTGCAACCCTCTTATTTTGACCCCAATCCCTCCCCTCCCCGTCCCCTAACCCCCATAGAGTGTCTCTGGTTCATAGTTGTTTGTTGATTTTGATTTTCACTTTCTTATAGTTATTCATTTTCCTGGTCCCTTATTTAAGTTTTCTAGATTCCTGCTATGAGTGAGACCATCCGGTATTTTTCTTTTTCTTTCTGGCTTATTTCGCTGAGCATGATCCCTTCCAGCGCCATCCATGTTGCTGCAAATTGCATGTGTTTATCTTTTTTGAATGCTGAGTAATATTCCATGGTGTATATGTACCACATCTTCTTGATCCAGTCATCTATTTTTGGGCATTTGGGTTGTTTCCAAACATCGGCTTTGGTTTCTATTTTAAGAAGTGTGGGGTGCAATTAGAGGGTTTGAGCAAAATCAAAACACAGAATGTTTCTACCATAAAATCAGTGAAAATAAAATAATGATCTGCTATTCACTTTTTAACATTTGCAGAGCTAGCAATGCTCAGTATTTGGGATAGTGGGATGTTATTGGATGGTAGTTGGGGGGAATGGAGAATGTGGAAAACCTGACCCCATGGTCAAATTGTATTGTAACATATGTGGGGATTATTTAAGTCATTTGGTCCTGAATGTTCAAAGTAGTCAATATTTGCCTCAATTTTTAGTGTGTTTTAGCATGTAAATATGGATTATTTTTAAGGAAATTGTCAATGAAATAAATGAGAATCTGGTCATGTTGGAAAGGTATTTGAAATTGGTGGATTAAAGTACATTGTATGTATAGTTAGTGAAATCTTTCATTTCTATTGTGTAAAGACCTAGGGTTTTAAATATTTATTTATTTTTAAAATTTTATTTATTTATGCATACAAGAGTTGGGGTGCAGGACAGAGATGCAGTGGGTGAGAGCATTCACCAGAGACAGAGTGGGGAGCAGAACAGGCCGGTTGACTGAAATACACTGCTGATGGGAGCAGCGGGCAAGTCAGGAGAGATCTTCTGCACCGTGTGGGTCACCTCCCTGGCTGGGGATCGAACTCATGTTGCAGTAGATGCAGATTGCTTCAGAGTGCTGATGCTTAACCCCTTGTGCCACCAGCAAGGCCCCTTAAATAAATTTGTATTAATATCTTAAAGAGAACATTGACTAAAGTAAATGAGAATCACCAAATATCCTAAGAAAGAACTAAGAAGATGTAAAAAAGGCATGTGAGCTATTTGGGAATAACAAAGTGTTCCTGACCCCTTCAAATATAATGACTTTTCAGTCCCTAGCAAATTATAGTTGATATTTCAGATTACAGAGTCAGGGAGTATTTGTTTTCCAGATTGCTAAAATACAGCTGGACTCATGGGAAAAATGCTGATATCTCAAATCAATAGATTGTGCCCATGGTGGAATTAATACTTGATAAACAAATAAGAACTGGTCATACAGTTTGATTAAGAGAGAGCTTTTGTTTGTTGTTGCCTAATTTCTTTATTCTTTAGCAACATCTTTGATCTCATCTCCCTTCTAATTAACTAAAAATGCCAAGTCACCAGTATGACTACTTTTTTAAAAAGATTTATTTATTTATGCATACAAGAACTGGGGTATACGCTAGAGGTGTGAGGGGTGAGAGGATTCACCAGAGACAGAGTGGGGAGCAGAACACGCAGACCTACTGAAATACACTGCTGAGGGGAGCAGTAGGTGAGACAGGAGAGGTATGCTGCCTCATATGTATCTCCCTGGCCGGGGATTGAACTCATGTTGCAGTGGCTGGCGGTATCTTGATAGCTTGTGTGTCTTTAACCCCTGTGCCACTAGGGAGACCCCTACATTTTTTTTTTTTAATGAATGAACTCATCTGTTATTTATTACCAGAATAGTATCTTCAAATATTTATTCATGACTTCTAGATATTTTTTCCTTGGCACTGACTCTTGGATTCTGTAAGTCCACTTTATCTCTATTTTAATGAAAACGAGGTTAAGGAATGAGGTCCACATTTTTCATGTTCTTGTGTGTTAAAGATATTGGAACCTACTAAACATTATTCTACCTCAAAAAATACTAAAATAAAATAATATTTAGTACTAACAAAGGGGTATAACATTAACAAATAGGGAATATTTGGCAATTAAATATAGAGGTGTAATTATTAGTGTCTTTTTTCAGACGAGGAAATGAAATGAGTTGACTACCCAATGTTAAAGATAGGTCAAGTCCAGTTAATCTGACTTGCCTTCTTATAGTCTGGGTCAGAGATTTAATTGTCTAAGAAAGGGTGGATACTATCTGTGATTCATTACTAAAAACCCCTAGACTTAAAGAATTCCAGCCAGCCCCATGCACACATTTAACATAAAGTAGGGTCATAGAACGTTAGAAGGGGAAGTCACAGTGTAGAAAGTAGTCCAATTCTCTCATTTTTTAGATAAGAAATGTGTTCTGTTAGACCTTCATGCTCCAGCTGCACCCTGGCTGTAGTTAATTTCTTCCTCAGGCTGATACTACTTTCTAACTCAGTATGCTTCTGCAAATCATTACAACTTAAATTTGCTTGTCATGATTATTTGAATTATGACAGCTTATTCTCTTCCTTGGCAGCAAAATAAAAAGTACAGGTCTTCTGTGGTTTTTTTTTTTTTTTTTTTTCCAAATCAAGTTTTCTGGTAGCAATCTCAAAATCTTAACTGTAAGCCACTTCTGCTGCTTTTCTAACCAGCGATTTAGAACATAAACTTCTGGATCAGAAAAATAGAGAATTCAAAGTAAAAGAAGAAGAAATATTTGGTTGAGTTGACTTGGCTTTCTTTGCTTCTTTAGTATTCAAGTGGACAATTTGTACAATTTCCCTTGCTTTGATCTTAGCTGCCCACACTACCAAGTTGCAGGCCCCATTACTTGCCCATCCCTCCATCCACTGACTTTGAAGGACATGGAAAAAAATCACCCATTGTGAAACTTCCAGACTGAAAGTGCCTACAGTTGTTGTTACTGCTGACTTGGGCCATAGGAGAGGATGCAGCTCCAGCCAGGTCTGCCCCGAAGTCACCCACCCTGCCAAACCTCTGGATTTTGCCAACATCATTTCCTGAATGATGAAGCTCCCCAATGTGTGTCCACTGGCATGCCCTTGAAAGAGCAAAAATACCTAATCAGGAATTAATTAATGGAGAGAAGATGCAAGACAGAGCTTTCTATTTAACTTGGAACCATAATAACCACGAAATGGGCCTGGGTATTTTGTGAATCAGATTGCTGTCAAATCCATGTATTTTTTTTTTTTTTTATCTGGATACACTTCAGTGATTGTACTGTTCTTTGGTAAGAAATATTTGAAGTTCAAAAACCTTGAAGACATTTAGACCATTTTCTTTCCCCCTTTTCAAGTAGAAGTTTGTATTTTGTCCACCACAAAGAGAATGCAAATGCCAAAAGGTCTGAGTTCACTCTGAAAGTCCAAACCCACAAACTCTGATTGGCTTCTCTTGGCCAGATATATTCTCCAGGACTTCAGCCCTACATTGAATGGGACAGTATGATGTCATAATGAAGAGTATACTGTGATGCAGACCACCTGAATTCAAATCCCTAAACTGTAACTTTGAGCAAATTGTTTCATCCTACTTACCTTCAGTTTAGTTTATCATCCAGTGGAGGTAGAAAGACAACCAAGGGCCTTATAATACTGTATGCAAAGCATTTAAGGACCTGACATGCTGTAAGCAATTTATGAGAAGATTGAGGGAACTAACTTTTCTGTAAGGTCTATTTGCATTTGGGTATTTTTATGCAAATGAACTGAAATTGTCTTTTGTAATGAAGAAGACTAAGTAAACAATTGCACAATGTTTCAGACTGTTAACTGTAAGGAATCATTTTAAAGAATCCTGAATGGGCACTTATACAGCAATTTCTGTCTAACATATTGCAATGCTGCCACCACTTCCTTCTCTCTATTTCTCCTTTATATTTTAGTCCAAACTAAAATCTTTTTCCATTTTTACTAAACCCAAGTCAGTATCTCCCCCTATTTCCCTTGGTTCCCATACCTGTGAGTGCATATGAAGTACATTTGTCATTATTTTAGTTTGATTTTAAGAATATTTTCTGGAGGAAGTGTACTAATAATGGGGAGAGATTAAAAAGGAAATAGAAATGGAACTTGCAAAACAAGAAGGCAAAGGAAGCTAGGAGGAATAGATGCAGAGATGCCAAAGTGAATGAGCTACAAAGACTAACTGTAAAATTTCCGTAAGACCTGAGAGCTAGTAAACTAGGTGATGAAGTTTTAGTACATTTCACATAGGTGCTGGTGACAGATGAATTACATAATTATGGGGTTTTTTTGAGAAATTCGAAGTGAGATCTAAAAAAATTAATTCATTGCATTTGAGTGAAGACTGGCAAGTGAGAATTGAATGCTCTGTTTACTCCACAGGAATATTAACGTTTGTGCTTCATGAAGAGTTTATTCAGACCCTGAGTAAACTCTTGTGTCTATTGCTCTTGATTTTACTCCATGATTTTCCCATTAACTCCAGGATATATATTTTGAAAGTAAGTCATATATTATTTGTAATACATGTGATGCATTTAAGTGTAGAAATACTCTGGAGCAGTGGTTATAGGTAAAAAGGATTTAACAGTGAGGATTGGGACCACTTGCTAGATTTTCTATATTCTTATGGACATGTTTCCTCTTTTAGATCTTTCCTTGGTCTTGACTAGGTCTGCATTTAAATTTTTGTTTGAGATTGTGGTTTCGAACTCAACTTTGTAAATTGGAAATCAATTTCACTATAATTTGATCTCATCCTCAGTTTCATCTTCTGTGACCTAAGGAACGTAAGGATTTTCTGTTCTATTTTGACTGTATTATGGTTCTTGATACTATGCAGTAGTACTTCTGTTACTGGCTACCAGTGCTTGTTAGAGTACTTTTGTAAAGGTTTGATTCTGTGCTTCGAATATTCATTGAAACAGCCAGCCAGAGAGTGCTATAGAAATTGAAATGCCGCTCACCTTCTCAGCTCTGACAGTAATTGCTTACATTTGCTAGGTTTTTTTTGTTGTTGTTGTTGTTGAAAAGGAAAATAATGATTCAATGACCTTGTACACTGCTTTGATTTTTAGATGTATTAAGGGAACAAAACAGATACAATGTAGAAGTTTTAGTCACCAGTCAACCCATTTTACCCAGTCACTAAAATGTAAGACACAAAGTCACTAAAATGACAAGCCATTGTTGTCAGCATAACTGTCCAGTATTTATTAGGGACAACGGGGCTGTATCAAAGAATCTTTTCAACTATGGTCTCCCTTCTGCAAGTGTTAATTTGTAAGAAACAAAATTATCATTTATCTGTACCAGACTTACTGTTTTGCAGCACATTTGTTAACCTTTACTTAATCCCAAAACAACTTTTTCCTACAAGTACTTTTATCAAATCTAATTCAGCAGGTGAGGAAATGGAGGCACAGGGAACCTACACTCACTATTAATTAACAGAGTGAGTATTCAAATCTGGATAGTATATTTTAGTTATGAATGCTCTTACCTCTGTAACTAGCCTCTCAGGAATAGAACTAGAAAGATAGAGTAAGAACTCTGTGTAATAATGAAAAAAAGTCCAAGAGTTAGAAGAATAAGTTTATTAAAGGTTGTAGATATGGGTAATTAATTGTCCTGCTGCCCTGGGCTTCTCTGAATTCCATTGCTTGTAGGACTCAGTGTGAAGACTGAGGCCTGTCCAATGTCAGCAAGAGGTGGAAGGGCCACTTGATAAGTCATAGTATAAGCTGAATGCTGTGTGACCCCAGACTGCTGTCTCCATGGAATGAATATAAGTGTGGTGAGCATCCTTTCTCCAATTTTCCACTGGATATTAGCTATAACTTCTGCCCTGAGAAGATTGAAGCTCTAAGAATTAAGAAAGGCCTCAGGGTTCAGCCTTCAGGTTTCAGGAGAGAAGTTATTCACATACATGCATGCTTCTCTAATTTGAAGTTAGACCTTTTTTAGTTATTCAAACATAAAAACACATTTATATACAAAATATGCTTTATTAAATCCCCTAAATGTCTCCATCACTTAATTATGGCCACATGACTTCAGTAGAAATGTGAAAGGCACAAGAATGTGTACTGACATCAGAGACAAAAGATGGCCTATGTCTTTAGCTCCTATTTTTTTTTTCCTTCTCCTCATCCTTCTCTTTTCTTTTATATTTAAACAGTTTGTTGAAAACTAGTCCATTTGTCAAAGGGATAAGGAGAATTATCTATTTACGTTACTATTATCAATGCCACATAACAGGGATAGTTGCTTGTTTGTCTTAAAGTGACTGAAGTTTATTTGATGCTTATTTTCATCTATACTTTCCTTGACTTTAGTTTTCTTTAATTAACCAGTAGAACTTGTTATATAGTGGGCAACAAATAAATGGCCCATTATATTATATTTTTAACCATAAAAATTTAGAAGAATTTCTAGGAGGTTAATACTACAGAACAGCAGAGATTCCTAGTGTAAAACTGAAGATCATTAGGAAATTTTCCCATCGCATTTTCTATATGGGGTGGTGAGTTGAGACAGAAATATGGATAGATAGGGAAAGACAACTAGAATTTATTTATTAAACATCTGCCAGCAGTTTTCACACATACGTTATCACATTTCAATCTTTAATAATTTGGAGAAGTAAATATTTTCACACCATTATTTATGTATGAAAAAAAAATCAAGCCTCAAGAAGCTCATTTGTTTAATATCATATTCTCTGTGGCAAAGCTAACATTCAGAAACAGGTTTGTGTCTCTAGATTTATGTATGTTCTTTCCACTGAAGTACATTTCTTAGAGGACATCACTTAATAGCTTTCCGCTTCCTAATGACACAGAACATTCATGATAAACTTTTTATATAAATTAATATCCTTTTTGATTTTTGGAGTCTTTCTTTGGTGGTATAGTGTTTTCTTTCCTTTTAACCTCTTCTCTGCCCCTACTGGACCTTCTTGGTAGGAAGTTCTTACTTATTAAGATAAAAGAGAAAGAAACTTGGTTAGCATCATGACATTGAAATGATATTGAGACTGTTCACTCAATCACAGGAAGAAGTGTTTTATTCTGGTTAAAAGAATTCAAAGTATCAATATCTCCTAAAGCTCTTCCTCATGCCACCTCTACTGCAACCAGGGTGTCTGGTCCTTGGCATCTAAGATATATGAAACCTATACTGCTTCCTACATTTTACAAATATGGAATGAAACTTTCAAAAATCTTTCCCCTGAATTTTTTTTTTACAGGATTTCTTGTTTTATTATATTTTTTGGCAATAAAGAGGAAAAAAATTCTGTTAGATGTTGAAATGTTTAGTTTAGCACTATAATGAAGTTACTTCAAAATTTAGTGAGATTATTATTGTAGGGCCTCCCTGGAGGTGCAGCGGTTGAGCACTGGGTTGCAAAGCTGCCCACAGCCTCTGCAGCGCAGGTTCAATCCCTGGCCCCCAGGCGAGGGTCCCACATGGAGTGCAGACCTCTCCTGCCGCCTGCTGCTCCCCTCCGCAGTGTACTTTGGTCCTTCTCCCCTGAATTCTTTAAAGAGACAGACTTCTTTTTACATTCCACAATCAAATTCTACTCTCCCAAATGAAAGACTTCATATATATCTTAAGATGAAATCTACCCAGATTTTCAGTAGAGAATTCAACTTTTTAGGAGTACCAATTTATAAAAAGGCATAATGACAAGAGATTCTGAAAACCAGAAAGTACTGGTATAGGTATGAACAACCTAGATATCCTCAGAACTCTACATATACAACACTCACAAATGCAGATTCTTTTATATTGGGTATGGAATAATTGCTACTGATAGTGAACATGCTAAATGTGCTACACACATTTTCTTGCTTAATCTTTTTATCAGATCTATGGAGTAAACATTAGTAGTTTAATCCTTCAGATGAAAAGATAGATTCAGACATCTATGGAGTAAACATTAGCAGTTTAATCCTTCAGATGAAAAGATAGATTCAGAGAGTTGAAATTACTTACTCAAGATGCCACACTGGTAATTTGTGGGACTAGTAGTCGACACCATGTATGTTTTTTTAACCACTATGTGCAATTGAAACACTGCAACATGATAAATGTTATTCTCCACTGACATCACTTGAGATACTGTATACTCAGGGTGGCTTTAGAATGGAAGCTTATGTTGAGTCCTGTTCTATTACTTGTGGCTTACCTCACTGAACTTGTTATGCTTTAGGTTTTCTGTAAAAGGGGAATTATGGTAGCTACTCCTAGGACTGTTTAGGGATTCCTTGAAATTATACAAGCATTTTATAATTTCAGTATTACATACATTTAATATCTTAAATGATAAACATTTTGAAATGAGAGATGAATGAAAATAGTCACAAAGGAATTCAGATTTAAAGTATTTCACAATCAACTTTATATTTATATGTTTCTTTTTGTTTTATTTATTCTCTATTTTATTGATTTGACATTTATAATCATGTCTACATAACTTTGGGGGTAAATTTTCATATCTCATATGTGCATGTGCACATGCTTCATTTACCCTCTGCCAATACTCCCTTGCAGTGACCCATCTCCTCCTTTCTCGCAGGACCTTTCTCCGTCCTCTCTTCCCTTCCTTACATGCCCCCATATTGTTCAGAGTCTAAGAGTTGTTTTTCTTGTGCTTTGCCAATATGTGATCTTTTGTTTGTTATATTCTACAAATAAATTAAACCATCCAGTATCTGTCTTTTGCTTTCTTAGTTCAGTTTCTAATAAATACTTTCCCCTTTCTTTCTTATCCTATTGATTCACTTCTCAAAAACTTACTGCATAAGTAATACTGCCAGGAATATATAGATGGAAGTAACATAGTGCCTATATTCATATTATTTAAAAATCTAGGATTATAAATTATAGATTTCAGAATTTTTCTCAAAATAGGAAAATTATGGAATGAAGTTTATTTTGCTTACCTTCCCTTTAAAAAAAATCTGCTTTTAAAAATACTTGTTTTCTTTGAGCTAATACTGCCTTACATGATTCAGAGGAATAGATTCATACCTCCTCAGAGAAAAGAAAGCAAAATAAATAAATAAAATTTTACTAAAAAAAAATCTGCTATCATAACTGAGGGGAAAAAAAAATATAAGCAGACAATCATTTTATTTGCCCTGTATTCATTGTTTAGAAATAGTTATGCCTAAATGCTTTAAAAATTAGTCTTGACTGTGTCTCCAGAATCTCATGAGAACATGTGCTCATTTATAGACAGAGTCCTCTATCTGCACATGAGGTCTTCCCAAGGCTGTGAAATTTAGGCCTTTAAAACCATTAAGATTGTTAGCTTTGACTGCAGATAAGTAGAATAAACAAACCTCTTTCCAAGTGGGACTAGTTCTGTTGCCTTTTGAAGTTCAAGGAAGCCACAGTCTCAAAAACAACATATCCCCCAAACTGAGAACTTTCTGATGGGTTTCATTGTGTCTAATGGTTCTGACAGGTGCAGATAATATAATATTTCTATGTTGACTATGAATAACTTTCAATAGTTTCCTAATTTTTGTTAATCTTTCCAATTGTATGTACTTAGTTATTTACTTACCTACCTCTTGGCCCAAAATGGATCTTAATATAAAATATACTTTACTTAGTCAGTGTCTTTTCACTCCTAAATAATCAATCAGTATATCAGTGCAAAAGAGAACTTGAATATGTATTGTTTCTCAATTTTAGAAGAAAGTAATGGTTTTCCTATTAACTCACTAGTTTTGATGCTTTCTTCTAACCCAGTGATGTACCAGGAGCAATTTTTGCTCCCAGTGAATATTTGGCAATGTCAAGAGACGTAAATTGGTATAACCCGAGTACCATGTGGTAGGTAGAGGCCCTAGGGATGCTGTACATTACAATGCACAGGGCAGTTCTCTGCAACACAGAATTATGTGACCCCAAATATCTGCAGTGCCAAGGTTGAGAAACTGTGTCATTATTATTACTTGAAAAATTTTAGAGATATAATTGTGTTCTTTGGGGTTAATTCTCCCAAACACTGTAGATTTTTCAGTGGCAGAAAAATCTGCCTGTAAACGTATTAAGTTCATCAGCGAAGTAGCATACCCAATGACACCTCACCCAAAAGTTTTTTTTTTATTCCAAAAAATGAAAGAAATCAGATTTTGACTTCCTTTGATTCTTTTGAAATGCCTTCTTGCTTTTATTTTAAATGACGTGTGTATGCTTATGTGAATGGGCATGACACCCTAATCTTTTCAGTGGTTAAGATCTCTGAAGGGGTAACACAGACTTTAGCAGTCAGGTAGAAAGATAGAAGAGTAATGAATGTGATACCACTTGGTAAAGCATTGGAATTTGCATGACTATTGTGAATTACTTTCATTTTTAAGCCATTTGTTCACACTATTTCACTCTTCTTTAATATTAAAAGTCTATCCATTCCCCAAGGCCCAGCCTTTCTAGACAAGTTCAAGAAAAAGTGATTATTTCTTCCTCAATAAACACTGTGGGTTCCAACACTCTTCCTGGGGCCCTCTGTCAAAAAAAAATGCATATGTATTTATGCATGTGTATCTTATTAAAAATAATGTCTTTGACTAAAGTTTAATATTTCAAAGGTAAATCATTCTATTTCATATCTTTCATTTTTCTCATAATTTGTTTACTGAAAATGCACTTAATTGGCACTCAATAAATTCAAATGGATTGGTTTTATTCCCCCCAGAGTTGAAGACAATGGTAACAATAAAGGTTATTACCAAAATAAGGTTCCTTACAGCAGAGGAACTGTGTGTCTTATAACATCTGAATGGAATTATTTATTCTTTCTTACTTTAATTATCCCTCAAATACCCTCATTTAGATTATTTCACTATATTTACAAGGACCAGAAAAAGATACAGTTTATTAACTAATGTTAGGAAGACAGAGAGCCACACCAAAAAGAACTATCCTTTTTCATTTAGTATATTTTCAAGTATTTAGATTTTCTATAAACCTTTCCCACAGAATGTTCTTTCTCCTTAATGAAAAATCTGGAGGGAGAGAGGAGAAGGTGAGAGGTGAGGATAGATAAGAATTTAGATGTATTTCTTACAGGGCAGCAGAGTGGAGTGGTGCGAGACTTTGACCTGGAGCCCTAAAGCTTATCTCACATATTTGTTAATCATGTGGAAGAAGGAGCACACAGATTTTAAGCCATTAACTGTTGCACAAACCACTCATGTGAGAGAATAGCAGTGATACATGAAAGCAAAGCACCAAATTTTGCAATTCTGCATTTTTCTTTTTAGTTTTCCTAACTGTGTTCATACCAGAAAGAACAAATCAAAATATGATGAGGCAGACATTCTCTATAGTCATGCAATGAGATCACAGTTAAATACTAACACATTTTATTTCAGTATCCCCTTGAAAGTGTTTTCATCTATTGCTTTCCAGTTTACAAGTAGCTTTATTCTTCCGTCTCAGTACTAAAAATTCTGTTTGTACTGTTGAAAATTTCTTTTCCAAACAAACACAAATTTATATATTGCAGATGTGAATTCTTTAGATTAAACATAGGATCACAGTTTAGGGTTAAAGATAAAGTATAACAGACTAAATATTTGCTCAGTATACTCTATCAATTATATAGCATTTAATATCCCCAATGTGCTGACTACATTGCCCATTATACATAATAATTTTTGTTGATTTTACTTTTGAGGAAACCTATTCATTTTTAAGACTTTCTACTCATTAATAACCTGAAAACAAGTTTAATTTTACTCTACGGTGGTTGTAGTTATGTAGTCTTATACATATAGAAAAGAGTTTATATTTGAAAATGCCAGTTACAACCTTTTTCAAACAAACACATTCTTCAAATACAGGAACAGTATGTAAGAGGTACATAGTAGGTCAAGCATACTTAATATAAACTTTATGTATACTCTAAGTCACAGAAGAATAATCAGTGTATAATTGAATTACTCAATAATGTAACCAATTGACTTGATGACCTTGGATATTAAGACCTAATTTATTGAGAGCCAGAATCAAGATTGTTTCTGTTAAACAATGATTCAACATCTCATTTAGTCCCCTTCATTAGCCTCACTGATTACTCAAGGCAAAATTTTTTTAAAATGTAACATTCATTACTCTATTATTCCTATTACATCTACATCTTATATTATTAACGTATTATTTCTAATACATTTATTGAGATATTCCATAAAACTTTATTCCATTTGCCTTTGTATCAGGGAAATCAGTTACTCTGAATTCCCCTCATTGTTCAACATTTTATGGTATCATGTATCTTTTCAGTTGATTTATTATCATTTTGTTGATTAATATATGTAGCCAAGGTTTAGAGAGATGCCTAGATGGGCTTGAGGAACTGTTTACGTTATTAATGTTTGCCACGTAAAAACTATGTTTAAATTATCTATTTGTGTAATGTAAGAACAAATTTTTAATTGTGCCTCATCAAATGTGGCATTGTTTTCCCACTACTTTTCATAAGATTTTGAGCAGCTGAAGTAGGAGAGGTATTTGAGGCCAGCGACTCAACGACTTAGAAATTGTTGAGAATCTGATATGGGTAATGGTGGTACACAATGGTTATCATTCTGCCTGGCTCTTGAGTGAAGACAAGAGACTATGGCAGTGAGATTTCCATTTGTTTAAATGTATGCTGTAAAAATTCATTGTTTTTTTGCTGGAACCATTGTATATATACAACCTGTCCATTAGTCACCTCATACATTTTATTAACACTTCATACTTTATTTTCTTCCTTTGACCCCAGGAAGATTCCCAAGTAATTCTAAAACCCATTAGTATCTCTGAACACTCACAAAAATCCATAAATGATTTCTTAATGGTCATTACTAATTAGTATTAAGCAATCTTGGGCAGCTAGAAGTCATTATATGGAGACTTTAAAATAGATCTTTAATGTGTGAATTCTCTTATTCTCTTTTGTTATACTATCATTTTCCTTTTGAGTATCTAGAAATAATGCAGCATGTTTACTATTCAGTAAAACCAGTGTAATATATGTAAAAAAATCCATTTTCACTCTACTTTATCACAGTATATTAGTTATAAAAATAAGGAAGTTGCAAAACTGCCGTAACTTACAAAGAGCGTGATGAATCCTTATTGTCATCTCTCCCTTCCCCACTTCTGGTAGGCCCTTTGAATAAAAGCAGCTACAGACAAAGGGCTAAGTAATACTGAGTTTAGGTATGATGTGCCCCTGTGGGCACTTGTACCATCTGAGGAATGATTTATAGTACTTGGGATAGCACAGAAGCATGGGATATAGAATAATGTACATGGAAGACAAATCCTGGATTCACTGTATCCTCATTGTGTGCTTTGGGCATGTCACCTATGAAACAAAGATGATGCTATTACTGATCTTATATATCTGTTAAAGAATAAATGAGAAAATGAATACAATTCCTAGCAGAGTGCCTGTTATGCAGGAAGCACTCCAATAAAGGTTAATCATCATTTTCTTTCTACATTGTGCCTGAGAAATTTCACTGAGAATGACTTCTTACACTGAAAAGGGAGGACCCTTGTGCAAACTGGTCACTGTAATTATACAACAAGAGTTAAAAACAAATCTCCCAAATAAGAGACCGGTATTTTTACTAAAGTACATGATGGGGTGGGGGAATGTTGCTGTTTATTGGTGTTTATTTAGAGTTATAAGCAGATATACAAATAATGGCTCATAGAAAGCTCTGTAATTTTGTTCTCTAAGTCTTACTCAGTGTTGTCACTTAACTTGGTTATCAGCAGACAGTATGTTCAAAAGAGGAAATTTCAGTCTTCAGTGATTTACAAAGCTGAAACACCTGATTTAGAAACAGTGTAGTTATTTCAAACCAATTGTCATCATTTAGAATTATTAAAAAAAAAAAAAAACAGCAAAGGAGCTTTTGGAAGGCACTATTGAAACCGATAAGAGTTGAGAGTTTTCTCCCTCCTAATTGTTTTGGCAGAACAGATATGATAAGGAAAGAGGTGTTTTTCTAAGTGCTTTCCACATTCATCATGGGAGGAAGGCACCGCGGGGTGTGCTTAGCAGGGGGACCATATAGACAGGTGTGCTTCTACCCAGACTAGCATATAGATGAGTTTGGATACTCTTAGAAAACCAATTGGAGAGAGCAGGCAAAGGGAGAGACTATTACAGTAAAGAACCTTCCATGCATGGGAGAATAATGCCTGAGAAAGAACTTGGCATTTGCAGTTTCTACAAATTTTAGTTCAGAACTTCCTCCTCTGGGTTAGTTCCTTTCTCAGCCACAGCATTAAAGAAAAGAGCCAGTGTGGTGGTAAAGCATTCTCCCTTGGAAGTCAGATTCCTGAACTTAAAATCTGACTTGGCCAATTTTAGGCCTGGCAACCTTGGGAAATCTTTTTAGCCTCTTAACTACAATTTCTCCATCTCTAAAATGAGATCTAGTTCATAGTTTTTTGTTTTGTTTTGTTTTTCCTTTTTTGGTGGATAAAATCAAATAATGAAATCAAGGAACTTAGCATATTTGATGGGATAGTTTTAATGCTCAACAAATTAGGATTCTGATTTGAATATTTTGGGGACACTTTTGTTCTATATAAAAAAGCTAATCTAGTGAGATAAAATTTGCTGTAAGCTAAATGTTGCAATGGGAGCCTTAGGAATCCAGAGAACTAAGAATATGGAAGAGCTTGCCCTACCCAGCTGCTGGAAGAGTAAAGTTAAAAGGTTATACCATTGAAAAAAACAGAAAATCAACTTAATGTGTAGATATCCTGCATGTTCAGTAGAGTGACATAATATTATCCATCAGCCAAGCAAAGCCCTGTTGTTTAGGATCTTGGCTGTCATTAAACTGATTTGTGGCCCCTCAAGATTAATTTGTTTTAGACCTAACCTCCATTACTACAGATTGTGTCTATTTGGAGATAGGGTCTTTACAGAGGTCATCAAGTTAAAATGAGGTATAGGGTAAGTCCTCATCCATTATGACTGGCATCCTTTAAAAGAGGGGAAACTTGGGCATAGTAGATATGAATAGAGGAAGAATATCACATGAAGAGTCACAGTGAGAAGACAGCTTACAAGTTAAGGAGAGAAGTCTGGAACATATCCTTCCCTCACAGTCCTCAGAAAGAGGTGTTGACATCTTGGATTTTGGAATATGAGATAATAAATTGCTATTTTTTAAGACTCCCAGTTTGTGGTACTTTGTTATGGCATTTCTAGCAAACTAATACACATATTTAATAAAAAGTGCCCCAAAGTAGAGGATATTGGCAGTGCAGGTAATAACACATTAAAGAAGCAAGGCCCCCCTGGGTTACAAAGCCAAGGTTACAGACTCCAAATCAGGAAAGGCATCTCAGAGGAGTTGCCAGTTTTAATGCTGTTTGACCCTGTTAGGTCATGTGGGGAAAGCCACATCCTAGAATCTCTCCTTTACCCATACAGTCTTTCAAGAATTTTTGGAGCACACTGGGAATAATCCTTCCATCTGCTTTCAACTAAATGTCAAAAGCATGCTCAAAGGACTCAGCATATTTAGGTAGGAACTTATATTTGGTTTTAGATTAATGGGGAGTAAAAGGTATGAAACTTACTTCCTAATTCCTCCATTTTTTAAGTCAAATTCATCTGATCATAAATGTCAAATAGAAATATTTCCACTTTTTCCTGACTGATACAAGCTACTGGAGTTGTAGTTAGCTGTGTGAAATTAGTGACATATCCAGCATTTTGTCAGACATTTATTGAAATATTACTGTACATAACCTTCTGTTGACATTGGCATTTCAATAGTAGATAATATTTGGTTCCTGTTCTGCTGTCCTGGGATTACATTCTAGAAAGGGATGTAAGGGTGTAAACAGAAAGCTGTGTCAGAAAGTAATAGTCACTGAGTAACCCGGGGATACTATGAAAGGGCATCTTCCGAACCTGCAGGGATTGGAGAGACTATAAAAAAGGCTTTAAGGAGTTAATAATGCCTAGGTAGGTAGTAAAGGTCAAGGGAAAAGAGGGGACAACCCAGAATATGGCATAGGAAAATGGAGATGACATGGTGCATCTACATTATACAAATGAGTTTTTGTCAAGATGATTAGGTACAGAGAGAAAGAGACAAGATGGGAATAAGTAGAGGGTGGAGTGGGGTAGACAAAAGTTATCCTTAAAAAAAGGCAACAACAGAGATACAGCAGTCCCATGGAGTAGGGAAATAACTAATTAGGTGCTAGAGTATTCATTTTGTAGCAACAAAAAAGACCTATGTTGCTTTTTAATGGTGTCACTTCCATGTTGTGTGGTTTCTGAGCACCTTACCTTAAGTGGACACTGCACTTAGTCCCCTCATTGGCACAATGAGAGGACTTGACCATGGTCTTTTAGTTGCAAAATGATTCTGCCATAAACAGTAAGATCAAGGTCTCCTGGCTGATGTGGATAAAATGCAGTGTTGGTTCACCCCTCCACAATTCTAACTCAGAGAACCCTGGACCCTGGTATACTGAGTTAATAATTTCATACTGGGAAGAATGATGTTCAAGTAATGTTCCCATCAGGCAGAAATCCTCTTCTCCTAGAGTATAATAAAATTTATTACTTCTCCTAGAGTAATAAAAGTCACACATTTATGACTTAAGTGAAATAAAAACCATGAGCTTTGGTTGTTTTTGTGAAAAATCTATCATGTCTCTGTGGAAACTGGAAACTGATTTTTTTATCACTCAGGCTTACTGTAATAATCACAGACTTTTTTACACTTGTTCCTTCCCCCAAGAAACAACAGGACTTTTACAGCTTAGTTTATGAGCAGTTATGGTTATGGAAAAATTAAGTGTTGAGAGGAGAGAAACATGGTTGGCCCTTTAAAAAGCTCTCAAGCAAGTAGAATTTATGCAAGTGTCCCCTTCCCTCACTGATCATGCCATGTTCCCACTCCTTTCTCTCTCTACCCTCACCTCAAGCTGCTATGTCATTTACATTGGTAGCCAATAAATGAGTGATGCTTGTTAGCCACTAATTACGAACTGAAGAAAATGATCTCATATATTCCTTATAAAAATCCTTGAAGATGTTACCATTATCCCCGTTGACAATTAAGGAAACTGAGGCTGTATATGCGAAGTAACTTTCCTGAAAACCATATATTTAACTAGTAAATGCCAGATCTAGAACTGGAATCTTGATCTGGTTTATCCACCAGTTCTTGCTCTTATTCCCTCCCCTGCCCCCTGCATATCCCCTGTATATCCCCTGTATATTCCCCTGCATATCCCCTGTATATCTACAGCTGTAGTTGTAGATATAAATATTGGTTTCTAGACAGTGATTTATACTCTGTCTTTGAGGTTGGTCCTGTTTCTTAATGCGTCTATAGTTTCTAGTCTCACGTATAAATATGGGGAAACTAAACCTATTCATACTGACACACGCTAGGTATAACTCTTCCAAATACACAGTTTTAAAGCAATTAAACATTATTTAGAGGGGGTGTTTGGTTTTAATGGATAGATTACTTTGCAGAAATCTTGATGACAAGTATCTGTAAGTCAAAAGTAGGTAGACATTTACCAGGTATAAAATGACAAAAGTGACAAGTTGAGGGTCCTAATTGACATTTCATATGCCACGGAGAGAAAAGAAAGTATGTGGGCAGTGAACACAAAGTAATTAGTCAGGAGAGTTTTTATGGCCACATGACTTAACATTCTGGCAGAGGAATCAGAATAGTATAACTGGAGAAACCACAATAGTGATTTCTCCTTCCTTTCCCCAGTCCCTAAAAAATGATAATTAACAAATGATATAGATGATAAAACAACCAAAAAGCAAAAAAGAGAAATTCATGTTTTGTCACTTGTAGAAGGATTTGCTTAGCTTGCCGTGGCATTATTTGGCTATGTTCAGCCAAATAGTCCTCTTATTTCCCTCCAATAAATTGTCCCTCTCCTCTCTCAATACACACACTAGCCTAAAATCAATTAACCATTTGGAAAGAAGGAGTCATCTCTTGCTCCTCTAACTTTCAGAGATGTTCTGCAGGGCACTGTGCCCCACAGCAGTTGAAAGGATATTCAACTTTCATCAAATTGTTTCCTTTGTTTATGGTAGGATACCCTCTCCCTCCCCCCCTTTCATTGGCCATATGGATGATTCCAGAGAATTCTACATATTAAGAAAATAAAGACTGCTGTTCTTTAAGCACCCAGGGACTAAGTTTCTTTCAACTTGACATTACAGTTGACTTGGACACTTAGTTCAAGCCCTAGAATCTTCATGATGACAGAAGGTCTGTACGGTATTGTATGCACAGCACCAAGGCTCTCCAAGATGAACTACAATTCAGAGAGAATAGTCTAGCATTATAAAATGAGCAGTAGGTGTTCTGAGAGTTTTCTATGTCCATTAAATTAAGTTTTGTCATTATAGAGGGGTTATTAGAGCATTTCCTTCCTCCTTGGTCTCATTCACAGTTGTAGGTTGTCTTTTGTAGATATTCAGCTTAACCTCCAGTCCACAGCCTTCAGTCTCATATTGCCAACCCCTCTTATATCTCTTCACAATTCAAATGTAGCATGTCCAAACCATGTCCTTCACCTTCCCTCCTGAACTGGCTGACCCCTTAATTTCTCACATGTGTGTCAAAAGAGTAATCTTTTACTCCTCCCTCAAATTTCTCTCTCACTGTTCTCAGTATCAACTCAAAGAGAATTTTTTTTTTTCTGTCATTGATTCTCTCCTGGCCTTGCCACTCAAGAAACTGTTATCATATCCTAGCTGATACTGCTATCACTAGGTTTTTTCCCCTCTGATCCTTTCTGCATATCATGTGGTTACACTTTTCTCAGGAAAGTGCTTTCGGTGTTCCTTCTCAGGTTCTGAAGCCTTAACTAGAATCCAAGATCACCTGAATCAGCTTTAAATGATTTGCAAATTTTTTAATGTATTATTTTTTATTGATTTAATGTTGTTTACAATAATATATGATTTAGTTGCAAGGAGAGCCTCTATGTTATTCACCAAACATTCTGTCAGTATGAGGGACTTCAAAGTGCTAGAGAGATGTTTGGGAGAAAAGTAAGACATTTCCTTCAGATCCTTCTCCCTGAGATTCAGAAATAGGGGTCTCTGCTTGTTTGGGGATGGTTCTAAGCATCCATCATAGGTAAGAGGAGCTTTAAGAGCCTTTATGTAAAGTTAACACATGGTCAGTGAAAGATGGCACTTGGAGGAAAAGATGGACATTATTTTTCCATATCTGTGGCAGAAAATCATGGAATTACCTTTAATTCAGCTTTTCTTGGAAATGACTTGTCCTGGAGAACAAAAGTTTCCAAAGATCTGAATACTAACATCATAACACTAGGTCCTACACTGAAGCTTCACTCCCTACTTCTGTAGAGGATCCTGCAGTAAGCAATGGGCATTATGAAGTGTTTTCAGTCCCTGTCACCCTCCCAGGAACCACTGGAAACTACTTTTCCAAGGGCCCATATAACCCTACTTTCCCTCCAGCCTTACACCTGATACAATCTAGCCTATGGAAGTGGCTAAGTGAGGAATGTGAAGCTGCTTTAAACCAGGGAGCCCCAACCCTCTTCAATGACACACTAGGGAGTGCTTCCACCCCTCCTCAAGGAATAGAAAGGAAAGGAAAATTTAATGCTTTTACTGTGCATTGGCCATTATCAGTCAAGTCAAAGCCAACTTCTACTCATTAGCTCTCCACCATAGTAATACTCCTCTCTTGAATATTGTTTAACACAAGAGCTACCTTGGAATGAAAATGTAGAAAGGGATAAGACCTTGAAGAGATGCAAATCAAACCTCCTGTTACTCTTGCCAAGTGAAAGTTCAAGCATAAATATATTTGGGGATTTTACTGAGGCATATTCTGAATTCTACATGTGCATAGTACACAGAGTGGTCTATATTATTTTAATCTGCACAACAAACTTATAAATTAGAAAGATCAAATATTACATCCATTTTTGAAATGTCAGCTCACTGTAGATGATAATCAAGAAATGCTTATTGATTGTATAGCCTTTTAAAATATCTTATCTCCTCTTGACTAGTGCAGTAGGCAGAATATGTCCCCTACTTTCAAATGTCCATTTCCTAGTCAATGGAAACTATGAATGTTATGTTACATTACAAAGAGACTTTGATGACATGATTAAATATCTTGAGATAAGGAGGCCCTCCTAGATTTTCTAGTGGGGCTCAATATAATCACCAAGATCCTTATAGGAGGTAGACCAGAATGAGAGAGAGGGTGAAATCAGAGACAATTAGGAGAGAGGGAGGGAGGGGTTGAGAGAATGCTGCATGCTTTGAAAACAGAGGAAGCAGCAGCAATGCCCCAAAACTACAGGTGATATCAAGAAGCTGGAAAAAAGCAACAAAATAGATTCTCTCTAGAGTCTTCTGAAGAAATACAGCCCTTTTGATACCTTTATTTTAAGACTTCAGAACTCCAGAACTGTAAGATAATACCTGTGTGTTGTTTTAAGTCAACAAATTTTTGGTACTTTGTTACAGCAGCAGTAAGTCTAATAACACGTAGGTAATACCCAATTAATGTCATGTCTTTAGCAACAAAGTTGATGATCTAGTCTGTTTTAGCAGATATGTATTTCTGGATGGAAAGCAAAGTTGGTAAAATAATGATGGATGTAAATTATTTGGCATTTAATTAGCTGTTAGGGTCAATTGTATATTTTCAGCTTCCAGGTATCAATAACTTCTCTGTCTGCTAACATGTTCAGGTGATATACCTTGAGTCGGAATGCACTGCCAAGTGAATATGGCCACAGATGTCACGCTTGGGCATAAAAGTAAAACTGTGGGTAGGGCCAGTGCATATTTTTAAGGGTCAGTGAAAACTTTTGCTTACTTAATGTGTTTTCAAGCTATTTTCAAGGTCCAGTAATACTGTGTCATTTCACAGTTATTAATTAAAAATGAGAATTTGCTTTTGTGACCGTATAAAGAACTCTGCTCAGAAACCTCTACATACTTTTTAGCTTTGGGGGCGGGGGGGGGGTGGTGGGTGTTCAAGTTTGTCTGCCGAACTTCATTGGAAAGTTTTCAAGGTTGTCTGTTGAACTTCATTGGAAAGAAATAACCTTCACATGAAAACCACATTTTTTTTAATTAAGCATCTATTTCACTATTAATAAGATTCTAGGAAATTCAGGTCCTTCATGCTGTTTTCCCCATTATTTGTTTTGTGGTTTTTTCAAGAGGTTCAAACTAACTCAGCCCAGATACAAGTAATAAGCTTTCAGTAACTTTATGATTTTCCCAAGTCTCTAGCATTAAAAAAATGTATTTCTGTAGAAATAAGCAATCTTCAATGAGACATTACTGTAATTCCTAAACTTCTTATATATTCAGTTATACTGGATAAGATGATTGAAATATAATGGGTAGCCTCTTATTCCTCATAATTACTAGCAATTATTAAACACCTCTATATGTCCAGCTCTGAACTATTTTACATTTACTGGTATGTGCAATTATCAAAACAGTGCTATGATAAGATGTGGTTAGTTGATTATATAAATAGTTCCATTTTTTTCATACATCCTTTGTCTTACTTCTTTCAAGCTACTATGACAAAATGCTACAGAGTGGGTGGCTTATAAATAACAGAAATTTATTTCTCAAAAATTCTGAAGACTGGAAGTCCAAGATCAAAATGCCAGTAGGCATGCATGGTCACGTTCTTCAGTGAGGACCGTGGTTCTTAACTGGTACTTTCTCACTGTGCGCTCACATGATTGAAGAGGCGTAGGGATCACTCTGGACCTTATACGGCACTAATTCTACTCATGAGAGTTCCGCCAGCATGACTTAAGCACCTCCCTAAAATCCCACCTCCTATTACTATTATCTTTGAAAATGAGGATTTCAACATATGAATTTGGGGGCACACATTCACTAGAGCATCCCTGAAACCTTACCCTTTAATAACTTCATTTAACACAGACTCAGGACTTGACCATTTTTATTTGCTCTGACCAATGGAACAATGTTAAACTTGACCCAAGCGTAGAGTTGAGAGACTGTTTGTATATTTTCCATCTGTCTCTAGTTAAGCTGTTACTACCAGTGAACAGGCTAGATTAGCTTCTGGAGAGACCTGAGATATATGTGGAGTAGAGCGAAGATATTCCAAGTAAGGCCAACCTAACCTTTTCATCCCCAGCTGCCCTTCCAGATGAGATCAACACAGCCCAGCACAGCCTAGATTCTGAGCAATAACAAATAACTAATACAAGTTTTAAGGTATTTGGTTATTCATCAGTAGCTAACTGATACATGTAAACACTAAAACTGTACTTATCTTGTATATAAGTAAACTGAATTTTAGAAAGATTGACCAACATTTTTAGGACTGATTCTAAAGTCTATGAACTTAACCATATGTGTCAAACCACAATTTGCAAAACTGTGAAGTGACCTAATCAAACTAATTTTTTTTATACACACACACAGTGTTTCCTTCTTAAATAACTTGTGCTTCTTAAATAACAGTAATGAAAATTATCAAACAGTTGTGATCTAATGGGGGATTAGATGATCTTCATTGTTCTGTTAATTTCACATGGATGACACTTGTGACATCCTGGAAGAAAAATTTACCAATTTTATGGAATTCTTATGATCTGCAGCATGTTTATGGACCTGCCCCTGTAATGTTGCTAATTACTCTCCTCCAGTCATAATGACCTCTGGACATTCCCTTATAGTAATTGTAGCTATTCATTTCACATCTACCATCCCATATTTTCATGATTCCCTAGATGGGGAATAGTGCTGGGAAGAGATATCACTTTCAGTAGTGAACTATGGTTGGAATTTTCAAAATATTGGATTTAATACCTAGTACAAGTGGGGTTTTGTGCATACATATTAGTGTTTAACAATCATTTAATTAAATTGTTAAGGCTCAATGAATTTTTACAAGGCAAAACAGTATCAAAATTACCTATACTCATGGACAGAAGTACTTAGTCATTGCAAATAATCCTCCTGTGTCCTCTTAATTGCAACCCCTGCCATCCCCTCAAAAGTAACTGCTCTCATGACATTTTTTAAAGATTTATTTATTTATTTATGCATACAAGAGCTGGGGTGCAGGCCAGGGGTGCGAGAGGGTGAGAGCATTCACCAGAGACAGAGCGGGGAACAGAACAAGCTGATTAACTGAAATACATTGTTGATGGAAGCAGCGGGTAGAAAAGAAGAGGTCTGCTGTGCCATGTGGGTCAGCTCCCTACCTGGGGAACTCATGCTGCAGTGATTGATAGCGTCATAATACTGAGACTTAACCCCTTGTGCCACCAGGGAGGCCCTGCTATTCTGACGTTTAGAGTAATCAGTCCTTAAATTTCTTTCTTTGTAGTTTCATCATCTAAATGAGTGTCCTTAGCCAATATTGATTTCTTTTGACCGTGCTTTTTTAAAAGTTATGCTTTGTCAGCCTCTTATCCTCTCCACCACTCTCTTATAATTTATTTGTTGAAGAATCTTGGATGTTTAATGATTTCAAGGGTGAGGCAGTAAATATGTAGGACAAACACACTTCATTGTGGGGTTGGGGGGAAGACCATATCACTTATATGATTAACTTTGTACAGTTTATTAATAGGCTGTTACTATTATGCATTGTTTCAAAAAATACTGTTATTTTGGCATAGTTTGTGTATTGAGATAATAAGCCCATGGATTTTCATCAATTAGCATCAGCGCCAAAGAACACATTATGTTAAACAGTGAGGTTAACAATTATTTCTCAAACAGGCTTGATTGGCTTCTAGGGAAGCTATTAACAACAGTTCTATTCAGCTCATACCTACTCAAGAATGATATCATTACTTTAGCCATTTATATGCCAGTTTTTCAATCAGAAATGATATAGAAAATGTTTTGACTTCAACTCTTTTACTTTGCCCAATTGTTCCTTCATGACTTTTCCCTGCCAATTTAGGAAAATATCAAAGCCTGGTCATTATGTGGGATCATGATGCTACAGTTTGAGCTTTTTTTTTTTTTTTTTTCAGAATCCTCTACTTCAAGTCAGGGTTATTTTAGAATATCAGCTTACAGTATAATAGGGAAGGTAAGTAACCACATTGATTACATGGAAATCTGAGTACTATATTCAAAACCAACAAACTTTGCTTTCTGATTATAATAGCAATACATATTCATTATAAAGGACTTTGGTGGACAACACAAAAGTAGAAAGAAAAATTAGAGATTTAGAGACTATTCTCTTCATTTTAGTTTTTAGGACATATGTTTAGTTTTCATTTCCATGACAACAACATGCTCTTACCACTGCCCGAATACTGTTCTGTTGACTGTGTGCTAATGCCACCTACCAGTCTCTTTTAATTGCAACCGTATTCAAGATGGGCCACTGTTCAGGGTCCTCCCTTCATGTGAACTCATCCTCAATTTGGTGTTGCCCATAATCCTTGTGTGAAACTATCTTCTGTGCTCTTTGTATGTATCCCTCTCAAAGATCTTTGGACCAGGGCTCCCTGGTGGTGCAGCGATTAAGCACTTGGCAGCGGCCCGCAACCTCTGCAGCGCCTGTTCTATCCCCATCTGCAGGAGGAGGGTCCCACATGGCGTGCAGACCTTTCCTGCTGCCCGCTGCTCCCCTCAGCAGTGGACTTAGGTCCTTCTGCCTATTCTGCTCCCTACTCTGGCTCTGGTGAATTCTCTCACCCTCCCGCGCTTCTGACTGTACCCAGTGCTTGTATAAATAAATCTTAAAAAAAAAAAAAATCTCTGGACCACTGTGAACATTACTCCAAAGTGAGCAGACCTGTGTGACAGGTAGCACATTAGGGCATAGCAATGTGGATGATCAGTTAAGATGTAAAATAACAAACACTAAATCCATACCTTTCAGACCAGGTCAGTAATCTTCCTTGCTAATTCCCACCTGGCTCTTCTCCATCTCCAATTGGGAAGTATTGACCATTAAGGAATTTCATTAACTTATTTCATCTTTATTTTCAGTGTGACCTCTCAGCTTACTAGGTCTCAGGGTGAGGACAGGGGGAATTCAGCTGCTCTCAAACTATTTTATTAGTTTGATATAATGACTTGTACTTCACTCTGTGCCTGATACAATGAAAACTCAGACTCAATGAATATTAGTAGTAGAAATACAAGCAGTAGAAATTTTAAGTTGGAGGATCCATATATCATCTTAATGAATTTGTTCAGCATATAGTTAGAAATATAAAAACAGATTAAATAAAATATAAAATATTTAATTAGCTGAGTGATACATTCCATATCCTTCCTTCCTTTATAACTTGAATCGTCCTCAAAAGCCATGGCCAAATCTGGGGAAACTCCAGTCATCTGTACACTTTCAACTTTACTCAGAAACATACATGACTTTATTTGTTCATTCTTAATAGATACTCAATAGATTTCTGTAATAGGTTTAAAATTAATTCATTTAGGCTACTGAATTTTAGGTTCTTTGAGAGCCAAGAAATCACTTAAGCCATCCATATAGCTTTCAGATCTCATAATAGAAGAGCTAACAAATGGTATGTTTTTTTGTAAATATTTGGTGAATGACTGCACCCATAAATTTAATTACACAGGAGCTTTGTGGGCTACATCTGCTTCTGTTCCCCTAAGAAAAGTTTTGATCACAAAGGGCTATTACATTATCAAAAGTTAGTGAACTCTTTCTAGGAATTGTTGCACATTCATTACTATATTCTGAATGATAATCTGGTAAAGTTAGAATAATAACCCTGAAAGCAAAATGTCTTTAAGCTCATTTATTAATTTTCATACTCAGCATATATTGATGAGCAATAATTTTATTCCAGAGTTAAATTAGGCAATGGGAATATAAAATGTGAAAGACTGGTTTGATTCGTCTTCTTTTGAAACATGAAGAATATAATAGATGGGCAAGTTAACAGTTAATTTCAAGAAAACACAGTCAACGCAGATGGTCAAAAAATGCATAGCTTCAACTAGTGGTTCTTAAACTTAGTAGGCGTCATAATCATTCAGAGGTTTTTTAAACACAGATTTCTGGGCCTGTCCCCAGAGCTTCTAATTTATTGTACCTAGGATGGGGTTCCAGATTAGCATTTCAGGTCCCAAATGATGCTTATGCTGCTAGTCTGTTGATCATATTTTGAGAACCATTGGTTTAGAGTAAAGGAGCCATTGGTAAGGCTGTGTTAAACTATTCAACTTTATTATTTTAATTATAACTTGAGGGAAGGATAGTTTCTTCCAAAACCCTGATTGACACACATTAAGTCCATGTTGAGATCAGGAATGATTTTGCCATGTTAAAACATGTAAAGCTTTTTGTCAGCAATGCAGTTGATCATCCTAAATAAATTCATTATTATTTATGTAGATATATTGTTTCCTTCCTTCCTGACTTTTCAAGGAGAGTTTGATCTTTAACAATTTCTTGCCACATGTCCTTTTTTTCTGGGTAAGGAAGTAAAGATGTGAAAAAAATCTTTGAACACAAGGAACTGAATTTTATTTCATTTTGTTTTATTTTAATCAACTAATATATTTATTTTTAATTGAGGTGATATTAGGATATCCCCATTAGATACTGCAACGATAGTACACCCACCACCAAATCACCTAGAGTCTACCGCCACAGTCCATTGTGCCTCCTTCCCTCTTAGTTCTTACTCCTCCATGTGTCAGTTCTATAGTGAGCTTTCAAGGGTTAATTTTTAAGCTTGTCTTTATCTGACACTTAATTTGATTTCTATATCAGATGTCCTTGGGGGTGAGAGGGATGTTTCTTTGCGATCTAAAAGAACAGAGATACCCTGGTTAGGTTGGAGAGAAATCTGAGGTCTCTGTTCAGAAATGTATGATAACAGGGAAAGATTGCCTGTTTTCTAATTGTAGAGGCATGCAAGTTCTCCTAAAAGGGGTCATCAAGCAAGAATTGTCCTAGACTGTGACCTTCAAGCCTTGCTCATGATTCCCATAACCCAAACATGGGGAACAGAAGCAACAGAATAATCAGACTGACAGCAAACTGTGAAAGGACAAAGGGAGATTCTGAGTGATAACTAAGGGACTACCCCCAATAACCCCCCAATAATGTGGCACTGTATAAGACCTTGGGCTGCTGACAACCTGGAGGAACACCATTTTATCAGAATGGACTTCTTGCCAGATGAATTTGGACAAGGATTTAAATAAATTTAATGACAACAAATAAATGTTATTTCTTACACACCAGAATTTGTGGACACAGATTTACACTGTCTTTCTTAGCTAATACAGCAATTATAAAATTATTTTAATTGAAATTGTGAAACCAATACACCACCACTTCACATACATTTTCCATGAGCTTTTGGGGAAAAGCTAATAAAAGATTTCGTACTTAATGTGCACTGAAGAAATATTGGTGAAACCTGAATGTCTCCATTCATGCCCAATACTTGGCTTAGAATGAGAGACACAGTATATTGTAAGAGAGAGAATGAGGTGCTGTGGTAAGGAGACTAGGTTCAAGAACCACTAACTTTGATTCAAGTATGCTATATGATAATGGTATGACCTTAGCCAAGTTAGCTAAAAGCTCCATGCCCAGTTCTGCATTTGAAAAATGACTATAACAATAGTACCTCATCTCAGGGTTGTATTTATTTATTTATTTATTTATTCATTCATTCATTCGTTTGTTTGCTTATTTATTTATTTATTTATTTATTTGTTTGTTTGTTTGTTTGTTTGTTTATGCAAGCAGTGGGTACAGTCAGAAGTGCAGGAGGGTGAGAGAATTCACCAGAGCCAGAGCGGGGAACAGAACAGGCAGACAGACAAAATACACTGCTGAGGGGAGCAGTGGACATGGCAGAAGAGGTCTGCATGCCATGTGGGACCCTCGCCGGAGGCCGGGGATCGAACCAGCGCTGCGGAGGCTGTGGGCAGCTTCATAGCCCAGCACTCAACCGCTGCACCACCAGGGGAGGCCCCGGGTTGTTGTATTTAATGAACTAAATCTTTGAGTTTTTAAATATAAGAATTTAACATTGATGGCAACTTATCAACTACAGTCAAAAATCAAAGGAGGGTATTCCATGAATGAATTTCAAGTAAACATAATTACACCTCTTAGTGTACATTCTCTTTGGAGGTTTAAACTTAAGAAACTTTCAAAAAACTTATCATTTGTTGTTACTGTTGCTAAATAAGATCTGTTTTAAAGCATGACTCACTGAAATTCTATAAAATATTCAGTGCATTAACACAGACAGTTTTAACTTTGGCATGAAACTCTCCAGATTTTTAAACATTAAACAACTTAATTATCTTTGGACTTCAATGCTGTTTTTATACATTTTTGTCCTTCATAATTCAGGTTATAAAATATTCATTAATTTTTTTTAACAAATAATAAAATAATACAGGGCACCCACGGATAGTTCAAGTGCGGTCCACTGTAACATTACTTTGGATTATAAGAATACAAGAGTGGCTTCTTCTTGGTTATTTCATCCTATTAAACATCTGTACATTTCATTTCAGCTAATATTAGAGCTGGTTTTCTTGGTTCCAGGCATATGGAATATCCTTTCCCCAAACAAGCTCTGTTTCTTGTAACTCACCATGTCCTTTTTTGATTCCTTAATTCCACTGGCAATTTGGAGCAGCCTGCTTACTCATGTTGTGTCTGCAGCTCTGGAATCTTAGCCCTTGAGTCATGTAATTTTGGAAATCTTTGCTTTCTGTCTTATATATTAACAGCAATCAGGCAGCCCCTTAAGACTTTGCTGGAAACATCCCAAAATACCTCGGTTGTTATTTTGTATTTAGTTTGAAAGAATTCCAGTTAAGTTAGCCTTAGGTTCCTAAGGCCACCCAACTGAGTACAGCCTGGAGATTTCTATTTTGGCAAATCAGCACCCTTAGTGGCAATCTGTGGATTTCCTAAAAGCCACACAATCAATTTGTGATATCAGACTTCCAAAATCATAATTTAACTTTTCATTCCAAGGAAAATGTTTTCTGTGACCAATATTTAGTACTAGTAATTTCTTTCCTATTTAGTTATCAATAAAAGACTAAAGATTCACTATACTCAAATATATTTTAATGAAACACTAGTAATAATTAAGGGATGGCATTTATAGAACATATGTTGCATACACTGAATACATTTATTCATTGAATTTATATTAACCTACATGCTGAATGCATTACTAGTCACTGGAAAAGCAGAAACAACTTTAAACACAGTTTCTCTCACAGGAAGCTTATGATCTAGGTTGACAGGCAGAAAAACAAACAGGTAATTTCAGTACAGTGTGTTGATTGCTGTACAGGGGTAAGTACTGATTATGATGAGAGAAGGAAGATAGAGCATCAGGAATATTATGGGGTTTGGGTTAAAAGAGGTATCCTGGAAGAGGTTATGTCTTAGCTTGATTAAAAGGTGGTAAATAATTTAGCTAGTAAAATTGTCATTTTAACATATCTGCATGCAGAGGTTGGGTAGGGAGAATAAAGAAAATAATCAACAATGAGACATGAGACAAACAAAAATATGGCCAGTCAGCCTGCACAGCAGAGAGGAATACTGCACAGAAATCCAGCTGCTCTGAATGTCAGATTTTGCGATGCAGCTTTTTTAAGGATACAGTAGTCCCTCCCCTGGTGTGATCAGCAGCTGACTGTTCTGGAAGTCATTCTATTCCTGAAAAGTCACTACAATCTTCCCTTTTTTCATTCATGATGGGTTAAGTTTAACACTATGCAGTAATTTCTTTCCCTTATTTTCAAGTCTCTGAGGAATACCACACTGTCTCTCACATGCATGAAATGTACCATTAACTCAGCAACATGCCCAGACAGGGTTAGGTAGATATACATTAGATTTATTTTGTTCTCAAGTGTTCAGTTCATTCTAACCAGGTATCTTTAGATTTTATGACCCTTCGTAGATCATTTTAATGTTATTTTCTATTACTTCTTAAGACATCTGTCAACTTCAGAGCTTAATAAAAGCAGATTTTTTTGCTATGTTTCCTGAAAAAAAAAATGTAGCCACGAAGTGAGGAAAGCATTTTGGGCATTTTAGACACAGGAAAAAAAGACTAAGATTATTCCAACCAGTGATAAATTTAGATGATCTCACTCACATATTATTGTAGTTGTGGTGGATTGTAAAAATGACCACAATGGCTTGTGTATCCAAGTCCTTACAATGTGACATTGTAGATATTCTCATAAATAGGTGGAGTATATTTCTTTACCTCTTGAATCTCGGTAACTCACATGACTTGTTTTGGTCAAAGGGGCTAAGAAAATGTAAGAATACAAGAAAAGACTTTACCAGGGTTTGCACATTGGAGCTTCACCTCTTTGCTGGTATAGAGCCAGGTGACCACCATGTTTTATGAGCCTGAGTTAGCCTGCTGGGGGAAAGAGTTTCCAGAAAGGGGAACTGAGACCTCTAGACCTGTAGGATGTCAACTTCCAGATATATAACGGATGTCATCTGTGGAAGAAAAATAAGCTCTTTTCTCCCAAACATGTTCCTATCCTAATCCCCAGGCCCTACGAATATGTTACTTTCCATGGTAAAAGAGACTTTGAAGATATGATTCAGTTAAAGATTTTGAAGTAAGATTATCCTGACTATCCTTGGTGGGTTCATTTTAGCCACAAGGGTTTTTGTAAGATGGAAACAGGAGCATCAGAGTTAGAGAAAGGGATGTGAGAATGAAAGCAAGAGCAGAAGCCATAGGGAGATTTGAAGATGCTTTACTGTCAGCTTTGAAGAAGAAAGGAGAGGACATGAGAGAAGGAACATAGGTGACTACTGCCTGTGGAAAGGCAAGGAAACAGATTCTCCTCTAGAGCCTCCAGAGAGCACAGTCTTGTTGACACCTTGAGTTTAGCACAGTTAAGATTGCTGATGTTCTGAACCATAAGAAAATAAATTTGTACTGCCTTAAGCTGTTAAATTTGTGGTAATATGTCAGAACTGCAATAAGAAAAACTAATACACCATGTTAGAGCATCTAGTGGCCAGCCAACCTGCCAGCCAAACACAGCTGCATGGCAGAGTCCAACAGAGATTAAACTGGTACAGACTAATAAAGTGCCCAGACTCCCACAGGGTCATGGACAATAATTAATAGTTTTAAGTCACTAAATTTTGGAGTGACTTCTTATGCATGAATGGCTAACTGATACACTGTTCTATAAGATCAAAAAAAAAAGAGCAAAATTTGTTTATATTAAGTTACTTAAAATAGTTATTTCTCTAACTCTCTTCTGGGTTTTTATATGGATTCTTTATGTCTTCTGAAATTATAAATGAATTTCATGTACGTTTGTATCCAATACAAAATCATTATCCACTGCCTGTATAGTATGGGACTAGAACCCATAGTACCTGAAATTTCTTCTGCTCTCAAGCAAAATAGAGTTCTTATCCTAGAAGTATGATCTTTGCTAAAGTATCTACATTTCATAAGCCAGAAAGAAAAAGAAAAATACCGATGGTCTCACTCATAGCAGGAATCTAGAAAACTTAAATAAGGGACCAGGAAAATGAATAACTATAAGAAAGTGAAAATCAAAATCAACAAAAAACTATGAACCAGAGACACTCTATGGGGGGTAGGGGGCAGAGAGGGGAGGGATTGGGGTCAAAATAAGGGGGTTGCATTTGTATGGGGAATATAAAAATAAAATTTATTTAAAAAAATAAAATAAATTTAAATCAGAAAAAAAAAAACAAAAAAAAACAAAAAAATAAAGTATCTACATTTCAGTGTCTGTATCTTCAAAAAAGGAATAATATTACTTACCTTGAAGATATTTTTTTTGAGGAATAAATGAGAAAATGTTTCTGAAGCATTCAACTTTACATGACATCCATTAAATATTCAAGAAATTTCATCCAAGTAAGAATGAAATGAGGGAAAGCTAGGTGGCAATATAAAAAAAAAAGGAAAGACAGTATTATGGAAATCAACAATGACTACTATTTATTGTGTATATGTTCTGGAAACTTTGTTAATAGAAAATAGTGACATCAACCCTGCAAGGTATATATTGATATTATTACTTCCATTTTGCAGATGCCAGACTTGAGATTCAGAAGGTTAAGTGACCTGTTAACCGTATTTCAGCAGCAACAGTAGGCTTTTACCCCACACTGTCTGATTCTAAAGTCTTTCATCTTTCTGTGCCAGGTGACCCACAGGTGATTGTGACGAAGTTAGCTGGAGCCAGCGTGATATTTTAAAAATGTATATCCGATCCTGTCAACTAGTGTTTTATAGCTCCCCTTAGTCTATAGAATCAAGTTCAAAATCCATAATATGGTCCAATTATCTTATCACTATGGAACTTTCCTCCTTTATAATGCTTCCCTGTCCTCTAGTTATGCTCACCTCTACCAGCATAGTGTGATGTCTTTTCTCACTTCTAGACTCTTCACATATGCTGATCTCTCTGATGGAATATTCTTTCTTTCCTCTTGGTCTTGCTAACTCATCCATATCCTTCCCAAACCATTTTCTTCCCTGATGCTTGGATTACTTTAAATATTTTTGTTGTATATATTTTTATTTAACAATTTATTCTTTCCTTTCTTACCCTTTATGCTTGAGTTTCCTTGAATGTCTTTCCTAGAGAGAGAAACCTCTTATGGTGATTTTGTTCAAGGGCTCCCTTCTCTGGAATCTGTCCCCAGTACCCAGGAATGATCTCTCAGAACCACATCTCTATTTCTTAATTTATTTACCTGTTCCATACTGTCCATTAGTACAGAGGTAGTCATCTAACTTAGGGTGGTCATTTATGTTCATGTTGCCAAGAATTTGGAATTTTGAACAAAGAGGTGTAGAGCCTAAAGGGAATTGAAACCAAGTCGTGTTTATGGCAGTTCTCTACAGCAAAGATTCATCAACTCCTGCTTCATAGTTCCCATTTTCCCAAGTTTAGATGTTCACCTCTACTTTGAATTTCTAATTTCCTTCAGTCTTTAGGGCTGGCTTCTCTTACTGATGCACTCTGAGCTCCATGAACACAATGTGAGAATTTTTCTTACTACCCACCTCTTGTAAGTCTGTTAAATGCCATGATATTTTGGAAGCATGATAGGAAAGACATTCACTTATCTCTAGATTTATTTTTTAAACTTTTGGCATTGTGGACTTTTATTTTCAGAAAGCTTCTATAGTGGTTATTACTCAATGAGCTACTTACATGTAGCCTAACACCATTCCTAATGCCATTACTTGTCTTGCTTCAACTCAGCTTAGACTCAGTCATCTCTCTGGAATGCCATGAGAAGACATTCTATCCCTTGTTGAGGAACTTGACTGACCACAATTATATTATTATGCCTATGTCTGTTGAAAAATTCCAGGGAAGGTTAGAAACAATCACTTGGGATTTTGGCTTGAATCAAATGAAACCAGATTGGAATGAAAAAGCAAAGATAATTTGAGCAGTGTAAGAAATTACATAATTATTAAAAGTATCAATTATGCTGCAGTTTTTCCATCCCTGACTGTGCTATAAATTGTACACACAACAGTGTACTTTTTAGAGTTTGGGTAAGAATCCTGGTGGTATAAAATATAAATTCTGTTGCATGGTTTCTAGCTGCTTTGCATCCATGTACTATATATTATATCCATTTCCTATATTATATAATCATTTCTTGCCAACACAGCTATATGCCTCTTGCTCAGTTTGGATTCTATAGTCATCAAAACTATGATACCGTTACCAGGATCCTTAATTTTCTGCTACTCTTTTCTTCATCCACACATTAATTATTCTGTAACCCTGAATGGTTTCAAGACCTACCTTCCCTGCTTTATTACGTAGAATGCTGAACATTGTGAAAATAGCATTATATAACCACA
The DNA here is from genome assembly GCF_014898055.3 of Talpa occidentalis. NCBI lineage: Eukaryota > Metazoa > Chordata > Mammalia > Eulipotyphla > Talpidae > Talpa > Talpa occidentalis. The sequence goes on along the minus strand of NW_026555331.1, from coordinate 24,814,863 downwards.
AACTGGAACTATTACAGTTAGGATTTTCAAGTCCAGCCACTTGGCAAGTCTTTTACTTGATGCTGGTTAACAATCTAAGCTTTCTCTTTTAGCACATAACTTTGACTCAATAATGACAGAAAATAGAGGCCATGAGATGCTAGTAATTACCCTTCCCTATGTTATAAAACTGCCCTTTGTAGCACATCCTTTTTTTTAATTAAAGGAAAATGAGTTGCTATTTATCAGATTTGCATTGTATTTGTGCAACTCCACACTCATATTCTTATTACCTACAAAATATTTCCACTATCTAACCAATAGCCTTCTCAAACTTAACATGTTCAAAGCAAAACTCATGATCTTCCTTGCCAAATTCCACTTTTCTATTTTCTTCTCCAGGCCAGTTAAGTTGTTCAGATCCCAAATTCTGGATTCATTTTTGCCAGCCAAGTCATTGGAATCTCTTGTTGGGATTATGACAATAACTTCATGATGTATCCTCTTTCTTCTGCCTTAATGCTCTACAATCTAGTCTCAATACAACTTTTGAAGTTAAACTCTCCACTGTCTTCACAATTCACTCCAATAAAAGTCCAGGTCTTTCTAATGCCTCATAACGTTCAACATCTCACTATCACATCTTTGACTTACTGTTTGCTACTATCTTCACTTATTTTTCCTTGTTCTTGCTTGAACATGATGGGCTTGTTTGGCCTTATGCCTTTTGTATTTGTTGTTCTCTGCCTGCAACAGTGTCCTCCAAGGTATTTGTGTGCCTTTCCTATTACTTATTTCATACTGTTGTTCAAATGGTGTCTTCTTGGTGAGTGCTTTCTGATTACTTAATTTAAAATTGTCACCAACCACCTAATCCTACCAATCACTCTCTATCTCCCTTTCATATCTTTCTTGTCTCCATACTGCTTACCATGATCAAACGTTTTGTATATTCACTTTTTGGCCTAATTTTTGTCTTTTCCCACCAAAATGTAAAATGCATAAAAAAGGGATTTTTTTTGTTAGTTTTCTTTACTAATGTGTTTTTCAGTGCTGATGACATTGTTGGCACATAGTAGAAGCTAAGTAAATATTTGTTGAATGAATGGGTGTTTTTTCCATTGCTTGCTAAGGAATTTCTTTGTTTATACATTGAATCCAATCTCTTCTGCCTGTTTTAGAAATTGATTAATCAGCTACTTGCAAATTTTCCTGCATTTTTTTCTCTTCCTTTCTTTAAATTAATGTTTTCAGCCTAAAATATAGTTAAATATCAATAATATTTTTTAAAACATTTTTCAAATTTCCAACTAGTGTTCTCTTTTTTAAGATTTATTTATTTATTTATACAAGAACCAGGGTACAGGCCAGATGTGCGGGAGGGTGAGAGGATTCACCAGAGACAGAGCAGGGAACAGAACAGGCAGACAGACAAAATACACTGCTGAGCGGAGCAGCGGGCGAGACAGAAGAAGTCTGCCGCACCATGTGGGACCTCGCCGGCCAGCCGGGATCGAACTGGCACTGCAGAGACTGTGGACAGCTTCACAGCGCTGGGCTCAACTGCCTGCACACCAGGGGAGGCCCTCAATAATATTTTTTTAAAGTGCACCTTCCCTCTATAGTCTCCAATTCAGGCTGAGATTTTATGAAAATTATAACAAAAGGACACAAAGTAGAATGAACACATTATATGAAAGATGGCATAGGTTAGAGGTCAAAAGTGAATTTCAAATATAAGAAAATTGGGAAGAGAATTGGGAGCAAGCTGAAAGAGGAAATAGAATATGAGGGCAATTGTTGCCCAGAAAACATGGACCAGGGAGCATTAATATATGTGTAGGGGGAGGGATGTGTGGGCTTGTTGGGGACACTGCCAACTAATCAACCTGGTGATGTCCAGAGAATACTTGAACACCAGTTGACAGGGGAAAAAGGTAGACATTAGAAGTGAGGCTTAAAGGAGGGCATTGTTTGATGTGTGTTTTTGAAAAACTGCATCAGTCTGTTGATCCATTTCCTCTCCTCAGTGTTATTCATAGCACTGTTTACTGCAGAGCCAGTCAGCTTGCCAAGACATTGTGTAGTAGTTAACACTTTAGATCATGAACATGTATTGCTTTGACTTATATTTTAAACAACTAAATATGGGAAATGATTAAAGATAGCAGAAGGAAAGGCAGGGAGGAATAGCACTTATCAGCATAGATGCATGCACAATACTATCCAGATTTGAATCCCAAGTGTGCTATTTACTAGCTGGATACCTTGGGTAATTTGTGCCTCTGTTTTTCCTTTTGTAAAATGGACATAATGAAATAGTTTTCCTTATAGTATTGCTGTAAAGATGAAACTAGTATTTTGAACATGTTATATATCCATGATTATGAGCCTAGGCAAGAAAAAATGAACCACGATGGACCAACTCAATATGTCTTATTTCCTCTAACTTGTCCTATGTCTGGTTTTCCTAATAATTCCCAATTTGATGTTTTTTGAGGGAGAAGAATAAAAGTTGATCAGTGCCTTTCTTCCTGCTATCATCATCTTAAAATACACTTTATCCCTTTCCTCAATTCAATTTTTTTTCACATTGTAACTAATTTAAGGAACAAATAAGAGCTCTCATTATGTGAAATCCCTGGCCCACAGAGTTCTCTTTACTCTCTTGCATATATTGTTTATTCATCATTGTTAGCCTCATTTTATAATGTATGTAATTATCAGGACCACAGAAATTAGTATTTTATAGACAATATCATTATGTAGAATATACTTTGATTTGCTAGTTACTAATGGTTTTTTGCGTATGTTTATATATTAGTAGCATTTTTTCATGAAACATTGATTTTTCCCTTGAATTAATCTTTTCTGTAAAATCTCATACTTCCTTCTCCCTTTCACCTCTAAACCTCTAGAAATGGAAATTATGCATTCCAAACTATGTGGTTTCCATTTCCTCAGTTCCTTTACTCTGAACTCACTACAAATTGCTTTAATCCCTTTACTAAAGCTATTCTTGTTGGATACTTTTTGATTTTTTACTTGCCAGGGGGAAATGTATATATTCCAGTCCTCATTTTGTTTAACCATTTAACTTAACATGAACATTTAACTACTTATTGTATCTTGAATCTCCTGGAAACTTCTTAAATCTTCTCTGTTAGACTCAAGAAAAGTCCTTCCTACCTCACCTCCCACTTCTGGCAGTTCCTTCTCAATCTTCTTTATAGGCATCAGTATCAAAGATGATCTCATATATAGCTTCCATTTCACAACTGTTTAGTATTAGAAATATATGATGAATCAGATATTCATAGGGTATAGCATCACTACATTTAATGGGAAATATTTCTTTAGAGTTGAAACAATGTAAATTATCAAATAATAAATTCTAAGAAACAGATCATTATTAAGATAACAGCACACTCTTGGGAATTCATAATTGTGGAAGCAAAGTTTCTATGAGGACAACTTTTTTCATGTTCAGAGGTATAATGAGGAAGAAATACTGATTGAATTGCCTTACAAAGCTGAAATCATTGCTAGTAAAAAATTTGAAAATGCAGTTCTTAGAAAACTCGCCTGTATAGAAGTTCCCTTATACTCTCCTTTTGATCCCCCGAGCTCTACTCTAAAAGTAGATACATTTAGGAGTGCACTAATTATAGATCATCTGGTGGTTCTCATAGGGATAGAGAGTGCTTGTATTTCCCACTTCTCTTTTCCCTGCAAGGAAATCTTTCCTCTCAGTTCTTTTACTTTCTTTTTCCTGGGGGAATGAATGATTTACAGATTGATGAGTTTGGAAGAAGGACCTGGCAAATATAGTTCCTTCTCCCCTTAGCCTTTGGAATCTTCCTGCATGCAGAGATACTGCCCTGGTGCATCATGTAGAAACCTTAGTGGTAAAAGTTCTGATCCTGCTTTTTACTCAGAGTAAATGAGTAAGAACGTTTGCTTAATTCTATGTCCCAGCATTCAAAAGTCCATTGTTGACACGTGCTCTCCAAGAGTCCTATATCGGTCTTTATCTAACTTTACTTTTTTTGCATTTCAATTGTTTAAGTACTCAGGAAGGGAAAAAGAAGTGTTATTCAATAATCCCAGCAAAGTCCATGATTAACTTCCATATAGGGCTACAATTATAACACAGTGCCCTGGAGAAAACTTTCATTTCATAGACATAGTCTTCTACTTGGTGATAGTTCCAGATGGAAATCTTTCTATCATTTTCTTTAAGTTGAAACTTAGTCATTCTTAGAATGATTTCATTATATCAAAGAGACCAAAGTACATCCCCCTGTGATATATTCACCACATCCATCTCACAATAGTAGATGCAGCTGAAATTATTATGGTTACATATTTTTGTTCCCTGCTATTGTCATATAAATATTAAAACAAGTAACAAAAATGATTCTACCACCTAGCAAAGTAAGAAAATACTAGAAAGAGGTATAAGTGAAACCCTGCTTTCTTTGTTGAAAAATTAAATCTTGTCTAATATTTAGTTCTCTACTTTTCTAGGATTTTCATATATTCAATTTGAATGAAAACCAATTTTCTCCAAACTAGATTTTTTTTTTCCTGAAACCATTTATTTATAATAAACTTTGAAATTATGCACAGGATCCATGACAAATTAAAACTGAGGGAGGTTCTCTGCTACATAATAGTCATTAAATACATTTTTTAGTGTTCACTTGAGGCTATTAAAATGTTATAACCTTTTATAGATAGTTCCAATTAGCACCCCTAATTTATATGTAAGGGAAATCATGATTCATTCCAGGTTAAAGGGAGAATGTCTGGCAGAGTTAAAAGCTAAAACTCTAAGGTTATAATCCTGAGTCATGTGAGTTCCAGTAAACTTAATTTTGTAAAGATTTACAGAGTAACTACCATGTATGAAGGATGGTATTAGAAACTGGGAGATCCAAAGTTTAATTGCACCTGTCTTTTTTCCCTGTAATTTTTACTCATAAATGGAAGAGACAGATGTGAATTCCACCAATCACCCTATTCTCTTCTGTGGCAACATGATAGCCAGTGTGGGTTTTGGCTAAATGGATAAAGGTTAGGTTTGGGTTCCTAAAGGCTGGATGTAGACCTGACATAAAAAACATAAAAAGGGCCTCCTTGGTGGCCTACTGGTTAATTCTCAGCATTATCACTATTGCAGCCTGAGTTTGATCCCTGGTCAGGGACCTAATCCACATATGGTTCAGCAGACTTCTCCTGTCTTGCCTGCATCTCTTCTCAGGAGTGTATTTCAGTAAATATGCTTGTTATGTTCCCCACCCTGTCTCTGGTAAATCCTCTAACCTCCCAAACCTCTGGCCTACACCCCAGTTTTCTACACACACACACACACAATTTAAAAAAAAAACAAAAGAAAGTAAAATTCAAACTCCAAAAAATGCATCATTATGTCTAGTGCCTATTTATTTGCAGTATCCCATATCTATTTAACCCAGCTTCTTCTAGGGGAAGCTCCAAGCACCAGTTTGTGCTCTGAAGCATGCAGGAATGAGGAAAAAGAAAAACAAAATCAAATAGTACTCAACAACACAATATCAACACATGTTATTGAAGAAGTCTAAAGTCTGTCAATGTGGGACTTTCAAGAAAGGAATTAGTCACCATTAATTAGAATTCAAAGAACCAGGAGATTGGTAAACACTAGGACCAAGTAAAGAATTAGAGTATGGCAAAAGGTAAAAGAGAAGATCCAAAGTCATTACAAAGACAGACTTCTCAGTTGGTGATTCATTTCTGGTGGCTCCTGGCCATATAAATTGTGAGCTAAAGGCCTGGATTCAGAGTATATCAGCCAAGAACGCGATCATCATAATGTAGTGTAAGGAGGACAGGGATTTCGACAGATCATGTAAGTTGGTTTTTATTTCAACAAGTTATTTTAAAAAAATGATGGCTACCTTTCTTTACAATACTGTATATGATGTAGAGGTTTAGATCATGCCTATTCAGATATATGTCACCAGACCGCACCTACCACCAAGGCACCCCTTGTCCCCCACCAAAATCCATTTTGCTCTTCACATTTTGCTCTCTATCACCTCTCTCTCCTCTGGTAGCTTTAATTCTGCTGATAAATTTCTAGTGTTTGTCATTGCTTTGTTTTTTTCCTCACCCTTTTTTGCTTCTCTATATTCCACATATAAGTGACATCAATCAGTATTTATCTTTTTCATTCTGGCTTATTTTGCTTAGCATTATCTCCTCCAGTTTTTGGAAGAACATATACTAAAATTGGAATGATCAAGAAAAAATTAGCATGACCCCTGTGCATGTTCCATTTTTTAAAAACTTCCTCCTGAACAAGTAGGGTACTGTAGCGATGGAGTACCTAACATACACAGGCACTTCAGCATATCCATACATTTTTTAGACTTCTTCTGTTTGCCTTCTTTTACATATGTCTGGAGGTGATTGAGACCAGTCCCATGTAGAACCATTAGGAATGAGATAGGTTGGTGAGTTTACAGTGGGAACAATAGAATTCTGTTTCACAATTTGAGAAGAACGATTTTCACCCTGGGGGATAAAAAGATGTCCTTCAGAAAAAGGAAAGTCAAAATAACAGATACAGTTGAATATGAGGTGTAGGAAGAAAATAAACCCTCTGAATTCATTACTAATCCTGAATGTGGAAAAGGCTGTAGTCATTGTGAGAAAGCTCTGCAAACAGGTAAATGCCAATATGAATTCTAGAACAGCAACTTAGTAATTTTGTGATTACCGGCAAGTCAAATAATCTCTTTGAACTTTAATGATAAAGCCAAAATTATGATTCACACCTTTCAACTTGAATTGGAGGTTAGAAAAACCTCTTAATATATAGGTAGTTGTTATTAACAACCTTCAAGTCATAGTCATTTCAATGGCAGTGAATGAAAGCAAACAAAATGAATGGAGAGTAAATAAAAATAATATCATTTTGATGCATGAGTGTTTATTAAATGAAAGAAAATAGACATCTAGAAGGTGACAAGTTAAACTTATTTTTAACCATCCCTCTTTCCCTACTCTGAAATAGGGCAGATCTATGAAAATAAGGGCACTTGGTAAAAATATCCAACTGAAGAAAAGATTATAGAAAAAGAAGATAAATGAGAGAAATCAACAAATTATTTAAAGTTTAATGTGAAGATCATTTCTCTTTCAAGATTAAAGATAAAGATAAGATAATAGGTGGATATAGAGATGCTGAGCTAGATTAGAGTTTGATCTCTATGCCTAGACTTTATAGATAAACAGAGTTCTCCACAAAATCGTGCACACTCTGGCATATATGCACTATATTTTTGGATCCTTACTTTACTTAAACTTTCTATAGCAAGTTGTCATACATTTTTTGTATGTCATACATTTTTTATAATTCTCCTCCTTTGTTTTCTGTGAAATGATACTCTCTGGATTCTCATCCTCACTTACACCTTGTCAATATTGTCTCCTGACTGTTTCCTAAATGTTGGCACTCTCAGGCATCCAGTCTTGATCCTTTTATCTTTCCTGAAGAGATTGTCTAGTCCCATTGTTTCAATTTTCAGTTGAGTGTCTATTACAAGAGTATAGGGTCTGGCTACTTGCCACCCATAAGCCAAAACTCAAGGAACAAGAGTCGATGGAAGAAAATCACATTTAATCAGGAACCAATATTCAGAGGAAATGGTGGACTACTGTCTCAAAGGCCATCTCCCCAAAGTGGGGAGAAGCATGGATTTATATGTAAGAGTACTAAGGGGAGAAATAAAAGTTCTGCATCAGCAAGATTTCAGAGCAATAGTCAGGATCTTCCAGGAACTGCAGTCATACCCTTTTTTCTTTAGAGTTTTGTCTTGACCAGATCTGTCATGGCACTGATGGGTGTGCTTTTTACTATGATAATGAGGTGGTGACTTAACCCTTGTCTTATTTCTCTCTTTATCCTGGTGTCAGCCAGTTTTTTTCTGGCTTTCTGTTTGTCTGGAAAAAAAGAAAAGAAAAGAAAAGAAAAAAGATAAATAGGAGCAGAGCATGGCTTAACAAACAAGGCAAGGATAGGGAACTTTCAGTTACCAGGTTGATGACATCTTGATAATTCCAAATTCTATTGTCTTCAGACCAAAATCTCAACAGAATGCTGAGATTTCTTATGCAACTAATTAGCTACAGTATAGCTCAGTCCCTCAATCTAAGTACATCTGAGATAGAACTCACTCACACACAAATCTCTTTCTGCTTTGAACCGTTCTTCCTAGAACCTCTCCAGGAAGACTTGCAGCAAGTTGTTGGGAAGGCTGTCAGCAAGCTCCCTCAGTTGTTAGGTTGTGATCACAGTAAAAGCATAAAGATATGCCTATTTCCGATCTCCCATCCCAGAATACAACTCTCCAGAATTCCCTTGGGGTTGCCAGGGCATTTTCAGGCTTATGTTATAGTCTACTTCTTCTGTCCTGCCCTGTTTTCTGGCCCTCCTTTCCACAGAATTTGAACCCTAATAAATAAACTTATGGCAACTTATTTCAGCTTCCAGAGAACAAAAGTTGCAATCCCCTTATTTGTTTTCAAACCAGAAATCTAGGTGTTATCCTAGATTTTTCCCTTTTCCTCTTCCTTACCCACTAATCAGCAAGGTCCAGCGATTCTTTCTTCTAAATCACTCTCACATTCTCTAGTTACTTTCTCTACTCATTCCCAATTTCCAATTTTAGGTTTTTGCATTCTTTGCTGAGGCAAAATTAGTACAAGGAGAAGGATGGTGACTTTGTATACATACAAACCCCAAATTAAGTATATATTATCATTTTCCTCATTCACAGATGCAGCAGTAGAGACTAAGAAATGTTAACTAATTTGTTCAATGTCATGAAGCTGAGAAATAACCCAGATGGAAGACTATTTAGATCTGCATTGACAGTATAGTAGCTATTAGCCACATGTGGCTTTTAAGTTCTTGAAATGTTACTACTCCAAATAGAGATATGCTGGAAGTATAAATTTCCAAAATTCAGTAGGACAAAAACTAATATTAATATTTGTCATTAATAAATTTTATAATGACTATATTGTCATGATAACACTTTGGCTATTTGGGTTAAATAAGTTTTCTAAAATAATTTTATCTATATTTTAAATCTAAAAATTGTGACTAGTACTATAAAATTTGGAATTACATATGTGAATTATATTTCTAGGGCAGTGCTGATCTGGACCTGTAGGCCTGTCTTTAACCACAGTTCTAAACTAGGATAACAATTTTTGCCCAATAATTCAGTCTCAAGCCCAGACATCCCTTCCTTTGTACTTTTGCTCTGACAATTATCTACTTTAGGTCACCTAACAGGTGATACACACATAGGCTTTAGAGCCTTTGCACATATTCTCTATCCTTGGAAAGCCTCTGTCATGTCCATTACATTCTCCAGTCACTAGTTACCTTCACAAGCCATTTTGTTTATTAATTCTCCTGTGAAGTTTCTGCTTGATGCTTCCAGCTAGACTTTAGTTGCTCCTCACTCTGGTCCCCACTTTCCCTCTTCACACCTTCTACCGCAGGCCTTACCACATTGTAATTTGAAGATCAAACTTTATGTGTCTTCCTACGATGTTGTAAAATTTCGCACCAGTATCGCTATCTTCAGTGCCAAGCACAGTTTTTAACCGATATTGCCTATTCATTAAATATTATTTGAATGAATGAAATAGTGAATAAACACAATTAGTTTCTTTCTCTTTAAATGACACTATTGCTAGTCACTTTAATCTCTTGAGTGATTTAACTAAGGAGACTAGTACCTGCTTGGTTATTTTTACACTGGGACATATGCGGGACTGTCCTGTCTTAATATAGTTGAAGGTTAAGGTCTCATCTATCAAATGGACCCAGAAGAGCCATTGTCCTTCTCCTTGCAGAATTTTGAGTTAACAACTCTCTGTCTTTTATTTAACTTCTTCCAGGCTAAAAGCCAACTCTTGTTCATTATGGTATACAATCCTCCAAATTTCACTCACACCTTTAATTCCATAACAGAAACCTCACTCTGTCCCTGATGCTTAGGAAACTTTATAAATGTTTGGGTAATTAATAAGTGTGCATTACTCAGGTAAGTAAGATTTAAATAATGTCCAGTTTGGTATCATTTATAGCTACAGTTAAATAGTGCTTCTATTACAGAACACTTGTTTATAAAATGACTTAAGCACATCATTCACACATCATAAATGTGCCCCCCTTTTAATCCTTTTGTTATATTGCATTGTGCAACAGTTAGCTGTGATATCCCCACTGAGAGTATTTAGTGTAGGTAACTCAGTTCATCGGGAGGGGGAGAACAGATTTTAGCAGTTGCTTATGTTTTATAGTTGAGTTTGCCATATCGGAAAAAAAAGCTATGATTATTGACTTTCTATATGCTACATATGGAATATGGAAAACTGTCTGTGGTCAAGGGGAATAATTAAATTAAGGGGGCTGAGACCATCTTTGTGATGAAGTGTGGTTTACTATTAAGAAACATTCTTCATTCCCAAAGATTGACTAGGATGATGCTTAGAAAAGAATCCCATATGGTTTTAGGGACCTGAACGAATCCTACCCAACAACCTCCTTTGCAGTATTTTCCTTTGATTATGATTTGGATACATTTTTTCTTTAAGTCTCTCTCCTGAAATTACCTATTCTATTCTATTCTACTTAAATCAGTAGAATTGCTGGCTGAAGTTACTGCCTTCCTTATATAGAAGGTCTTTTACATTACGTGACTCCCATTTAAAAGTAGCTCTGTGCAGCCAAGCTGTTTTCAGTTTGCAATTGTGCAAAAACTGTTTTCATATTTTTGCCACTGAACCTGATCCTTTTCCTCTATTTTTTGCAACTCTTGTCTTTTCTGTTTCCTAAGGTCATTTGGCAAAGATGGAGAAGTTTATAGGCTCATAAGACACATTAGTCTTGTTTTGAGTTTAAGGTTGGACTCTTTCAGAGAAAAGAAAGATTGGCATGGATCACTGATTATAATTTCAATATTCATTTGACAAACATTTATGGAGCACTGACAGTGAGGCAGGCAATGAAGTTACATATGTTTTCACATGTTGAAGGGGCCATGTCTAATGGGGAAGACATTCAAGTCTGTGACCATTTCCTTCTAAGTGTAATAAGAGCTCTAGGTACAAGCACAAATAGGCCTCTGAAGCACTGAGAGATGCCTAATTCTACATTGAAGAGAGGAACCTCCTTGCTGGGTGGTTGACCCATTTCTTAAACAAAGAGTAGGAATTATCTGGAAGGGCAGGTAATAGTAGTAAAAAAGACAAGATGCATAGGCTTTCTAAGGAGACAGGAGTTTGTGAAACTGCAAGAAATTCTGTATAGCTTAAAAGGAGATTATAAAGAAGGGAATAATCAGAGGTGAGACTGGGAAAAAAAAACAAAGAAAAAAAGATTAAATTATAAGCATTTACGATTTTCATTTTCCATATTCTATTAAATGAAGGTATCCAAGATAATAGAGCTTATTTTCTGCTAGGAATGAGAAATGGTGATGGAAAATAAAACAAGCTGATTGCTTCATATACTAAAAAATATGCATATCTAGATAGATCCATAGGGATAACAAAGGATTTGGGGAGATAGAGCCAAGAGCCCCAGCGAGTCTGGATGTAGAAATAAATGGACAAATTTTGAGTATGATGGTAGAAGGAAAAGGAGAGACTGAGAGAGACAGGAAAGACATACATACATACAAAGACACACAAAAGACAGAGATAGTGAGAGTCACACAATTGAGAGTTAGAGGTATCTAAGGAAAAAAATGCACATCCATAAATGGATGAATGAAGTCTCATAGCTGAATAATATACATATATATTAATAGAATATCATATATAAATCTATTATATATATATAATGGAATATTATTCAGACATGAGAAAGTAGGAAACCCTGCTATTTGTGACAGCATGAGTGGACCTTAAAGACATTAATGCTAAGTGATATAATAAGTCAGATTGAAGAAGAAAAATGATACTTGATATCATTCATATGTAAAATCTTAAAAAGTTGAATTCATGAAAGTGGAGAGTAGAATGGTGGTTACTAAGGATGAGGTGAGGAGGTGGGGGGATATGTGAATTAGGGAGATGTTTAAGGGTACAAACTTGCAACTAGTAGATAAATTAGTCCTGGATTTCTAAGGCACAGCATGATCATTATAGGTAACAATATTGTATTATAAACTTTGAAGTTGGGAGAGATTAGATTTTAATTGTTCTCACCGCAAAGTTAATGATAACTATGTGATATGATAGAGGTGTTACCTAATGCTCTGGTGATAACCATATTGCAAAATGTAAATGTATCAAGTCAACATGCTGTACACCTTAAACTTATACAATATTATGTCAATTATATCTCAATTAAAAAAAGGAAAATATCCTTCAAGACAGAGACAGAGACAGAGACAGAGGTATTAACAGAACAGTGACACACAGAGACAATAAGCAAGAGTGATCGAAGAGATAGAGTAGCTACCAGAGACTGGAATTTTGGAGAAGGAAGAGTGCTTACAGAGGTTTTATTTTTATTCTTCTTTATATGCTAGTCATTTACATAGCTGTATGATTTCGAGAGTACAACTTACTTTTCCGTATGTTCAGATGCCTCATCACCCTCCACTAAAATTCCAAGACCATTGTCCTATCCCTCTCCTTTCCTATCCCCTCATACCTCTGCCTCTCTTCCCTCTTGTAACCAGTATATTTTTCAGAGTCTAAGAATTATTTTTGCTGTGGATGTCAGGTTTTCTTCTTCGGTTATTTATATTCCATAACTGAGTAAAACTATCCAGTAACTTCTTTCCCTTCCTGACATTTCACTTAGCATAATCACCTCGATATCTGTTCATTTTGTCATCAAAGGTACTGTTTAATCATTTTTAATAGCTGGCAAGTATTCCATGGTGTATATATGCCACAATTTCTTTATCCAGTTTTCTGTTGTGCACATAGGTTGGTTCCATGTCTTAGTTACTGTGAATAATGCTGCTATAAACATAGCATAGAAGAGCAAAATATTATATTAGTGTTTTTATAATCTTTGGGTAAAAAATGATGGTTTTGCTGGATCACATGGTATTTCCATTTTTATTTCTTTAAGCAACCTCCATGCCATTTTCCTTAGTGGTTGCACAAAATTATATCCCCATCATGCAGGCTTTTAAGAATGGTTACTTTACTGACTGTACTTTCAAGTAATACCCTTTGTTTCTCCATAAAAAGTTTAGTAAAGCTACCATGCTTATCAGTGTTTTTAGAAATAGAGTTTAAGCAAGTGTGAACTTTACTAAGCTGGTCCCACAATTGCTTAGTTACATACTGAAAAGTGAACAGTGATGAGAGCAGGGAAGTCTTGTATGCTCCATTAGGGGATTGGATTTCCTTTTTGTGACTCATTGTGGTCAGAAAGTGACTTTTTCCTTTTTTTGATTCTAGGATTCAGGTACAGGGAACTCTAAGGAAACGTTGAATTTCAGGAAGAGCAAATGGGCATCACCTCGATTGTGAAATTCACATTCTTATGCTGTCTCTAGATTATCAGGATGCCAAATGGAAATTGTAAATAGTTGGATTAACTTTCATATCATTTTCCCTTGACAAAATACATAGCTTCTCTCTCCTGTGACTGCTCAAATACCTTGATAACCTTGTTTCTTCCTTGTGTTCCTAGGCACAACTAACTGAGAGTGGGGAATTATAGAGGGCCCAGTTAAGAGGGTCCAGGAATTGGAACTGGCTTATTTTATTGTGACAGGAATGTTTTGTGGTAGAAACAGAACCACATACAGACAAAGGAATAATTCCGATTCAGCAAATGGAATATGGAAGAACAGATTTCATTTATTTAGGCTAAATATATCCATACTTTCCAGTTAAAACTGGTTATACATTGTTTCCAGAAACAGATTCTATGTGTTGTCTAACTAATCTGATGGTAATATAGGAGTTTACTTAAGATTAACCTAATACACATTATTTGCTTAATTGCTAATCCACCATGTAGAAGCCATGGTGACTAAAACAAGATGAATGTTCCATGCACATGTTAGCAATGACCCCCTAGAAGAATTTAAAAGCACCACAGTTATGAGTTAGAGCTAAAGGAACTGCTGTTTTCTGGAATATAATTTGGATATTGGACTTGCTGGGTCATCTGTATCCTGCCTATTAACCCTTTTATGGTGATAGTCAAATTGAGCTACAGGCTTTGGATACAGAAATGATGTAGAGGAGGACTTGCATTCACTTAATCTACTGTATAAAACCATACTAATGGATCTCTCTCTGACTTTAGATGATGACTACCTCCATTCCTCATCATCTCAGTATTGAAATGTGGGAGGCTGAATAGCCAGAGAAGGAGAATAACAGAGACTTTAGAAGACAGAATGTGGTCATATCCCACCTCTTGGCTCAGATTTAAGGGCATCACAATTTTAAAGCCTCGATGGCTTCAAACCAATAACCAGCTAAATAGAATCCTACCCAAACACTGCATTACATTTACCACATTATGCAGCATTATAAATAATTCAGCTCAAGTAGCACTTCTCAGTGCACATGAACTTAGGCTATTTTGCAGCATTAACTCTGATGATTTTGTTCACATTTATTTTCTAATCCAATCTTGGTTCATCTGTAATGGGCTTCTTAGGTCATCCATTTAAAATAGCCAGGTTCATCCTGCACTCCCACAGAAACAATGGCTATATCTCAAATTGATAGTTGCAAGGAGAGCTCTAATTTCCCTACATAGATTGATTTTTTTTTCAGTGCAGTGAAAAAGAGCTCTGTGTTTTTCAAATCAGCCAGTGTCACAGTGGCTGGAAACTTGTTGATATAAATTAAAAACAGACTTATGTCCTGGAATACTGAATACAAGTTCTAACTGAGTGACAATTTCACTTTTTTTAGTAGATAAACAAGACTAATCAATCTCTCAGAGGTGCAGAGACAATAAATGAACATAAGATTGTTAAACATTTTTTGTTAAGATATAATGTTACAGTAAAATTATATGTTTTATGTTCATGATATCTGATGATAAATGTGAGTTAGTCAGTTTTCTTTGCTAGATGCATTAGTTGCTCCTTCAGTAGGATAACTTTCTCTTTCTTTTGATTCCTTTTCTTCTCTAAGGTCAAAGATGTGATCATCACCATAGATTTTATAAGGAAAACTGTCTGCTGAGAAAAGAGTTGCAGGCAGTCATATTTTGTGCTGTGTAACGTGGACCTTGATTCATGTGACCTAGTGCCCCCCAGTGATGACACTCTGTGGGCAACTGAGCCAAGGGCAACTAATTCATAACGTGGATAGTAGCCCATGATGTGATATTGTCCAAATGTTCTGCTCCCCAAACAGCGAAAGATTAGTAGTTAAGCACATTGATTTACTTCTCTTAGGACTCTTAGAACACTGCACTGCCTGATGTTAAAAGAATAAACCAGAGTGTCAGAAGAGTAGACAGAGAATGAGTGGCATACGGAGAAGGGCTTTGTCAGTTATAAAGTTAGATCTGGAGCATCAGTCTTACTGGAAGAGTTGCTTTTTTGGTTTGTTTATTTTGTTTTGTTTTTTAAAGATTTATTTATTTATTCATACAAGCACTGGGTACCAGCAGAAGCGCGGGAGGGTGAGAGAATTCACCAGAGCCAGAGCGGGGCGCAGAACAGGCAGACTGACAAAATGCACTGCTGAGGGGAGCAGTGGGCAGCAGGAGAGGTCTGTTGCGTCATGTGGGACACTCACCAGTGGCCGGAGATTGAACTGGCACTGCAGAGGCTGCAGGCAGCTTCGCTGCCCAGCACTCAACCGCTGCGCCACCAGGGGAGGCCCTAGAGTTGCTTTTGAATCAAAATGAACTTGTCATTCCAACCTTGAGGTCTGTTTTGGTTTCTGCCATTCCTGATATGTGACTCCAGCTTCCATTACCTTCAGGAGAGGCAGTCTAAATGAAAAAGGGTCTATTTCCTTATTTCTGTATAATGAAACCACTATTACTTAGAGTGTTTTTAGTTATTATCTGTCCCCATAACAATAGTAAAAGTACAGTATAATACATGTTTTGAGCAGATAATTTTGAAAGTCTTTTAAATTGGAGTCACCATCTATTCTCCTAACAAGAGGAACAAACTGTACTCCTAGATTTTAAACCACGATAGCAAGTATCTCAGTGCTTTTTCTTCTTCTCCTTCTCCTTCTCCTCCTTCTCCTTCTCCTTCTTCTTCTTCTTTTGTTGAAATACCTTTGGTTTACATCCTTGCTAGAGTTTTTGGAAATTATATGATCTCGCTCTCACTCTTTAGGTATAGTCACTATAGCGTGCCACCACCAAAGCACCCATCGTCCCCCACCATAGTCCACTATACTCTCCTCCCACCCAGTTCTCACTCCTTCCCTTCCTAGTCTGGATACCTCAGTCTGTGGTCAGCTTTCAAGGATTGGTTTTAAAGTTTGTCTTTGACCCTTTGTTTCTTTTTTCTATATTCCACATATAATTGACACCATCTGGTACTTTTCTTTTTCTTTCTGGCTTATTTTACTTAACATAATTCCTTCCAGCTCCCCCCATGTTGCCACAAATGGCATGAGTTTATCTTTTTTTTTTTTTTGATCATTAAGTAGTATTCCACTGTATATATGTACCACATCTTCTTGATCCACTCATCTGTTTTTTGGCACATAGGCTGTTTCCATAGTTTGACTATTGTAAATAGTGTTGCAATAAACTTGCAAGTTTTCTTCTGAATTAGTATTTTTGTATTCTCTGGATAGATACTAGAAGCAGAATTGCTGGGTTGTATGGCAAATCCATTTTTAATCTTTTTTTAAAAGATTTATTTATTTATTTATGCATACAAGAGCTGGGGTATAGGCCAAAGATGTGGGGGAGTGAGAGGATTCACCAGAGACAGAATGGGGAACAGAACAGATTGACCGAAGTACACTGCTGAGGGGAGCATCTGGCAAGTCAGGAGAGGTCTGCTGCGCCATGTGGGTTGCTCCCTGGCAGGCTGGGGATCGAACTCGTGCTGCAGAGGCTGCAGATTGCTTCATAGTGCAGTGCTTAACCCCTTGCGCCACCAGGGAGGCCCCATTTTTTATCTTTTCAGAAACCTCCACATTGCTTTCTATGGATGCAATAACAGTTTACTTTCCCATCAACAGTATATGAGGGTTCCTTTTTCTCCATACCCTCTGGATTTTTTTATATGGGCCATTCTCACAGATGTGAGGTGGTATCTCATTCTGGTAAATATTTGAATTTCCCTGATAGTAAGTGAGGATGAACCTTTTTTTCATGTTCCTGTTGGCTGTCTCTATGTCTTCTTTGGGGCTAGTGAGTGTGACTCATGCTGTACTTAGGAAGCAGCTCCTATAGCACCATTTGGAAAGGAGTAAGAGGGTTGACCAGTTATGTGAGAAGCTGGGATGGGAAATCCCATGTGTCCATAAAAATGTATGCATGAATAAACAAAAAAGTCTATAAAAAGAAACACTGGAATAAAGACCTAGTCGGTGGAATATAACAAATTAGAAAAGAAGAGGATGGTCGTGCAAACACAAACAAAAAAAAAACTTTCAGTGTATGACAGGTAATATGAACTAGAAAGTCAAAGACAACTGCAAGATTTCAAATCTGAGTGACTAAAGGAGTATTTTGTTTCAACACATTTGTAGTGCTTATGCTATGCCTGGAACTGTCCTCAGTACCTGATACACATTCACTAACTTAATGCTCTTAATAACCTAACCCATGTGGGAAAGGGAACAGAGGCTCACAGAGGGGAAGCAACATGTCTAGGACCGCACAGCTGGTAGATGGCAGAGCAAGGCTTCAAGACCTATCAGGTCTGTTTGGGTGTAGAACAGCAGGGCATTCAGACTTCACCTGTGTTGATACAATCAGGGTTCGAGACAGTCTGATGACTGCTGCCACAGAAGACAGAACAAATGTTTCCTTGTGTCTCAGTCACCAAGAATGGGTTATGTGAGCGTTCTCATATGGATCATTGTAACCAGAGTGATAGGCTATTTAAACAGTTGATTTATGCATATCAGGGTGAGGGCAATCATACTTGAATAGCAGGACTGAGAAGAGAGTAGGAGGACTTCCCACAGAACAAAAATTTGGTGGTTCTTTTTAGAAGGTTGGTGACAAAAATAACAAATGAACACCACCCAAAAGAAACAAAGCAGAGGGTTTCATTCTTAGAAGGGCAATAGGAACTGCTGAATCAGTAGAAATGAAGCAGGGGTGCACACACTAGGCAAGAAAACAAATGAAAGCACTGTGTGGGATCTTTCTGCTCTAGATCAGGAGACATCAGCAGGGGCTAGTGTTCTCTGTGCTATGGAGACCAAGATAGAAAATTCCTGATTTATCACTATTCTGTGGCACCATATTTACCCTTTTGTTTTTGACTTGGAAGAAACACAAGTTGGTCTGATGCTTCTGATGTTGAGACAGCTCCCCCCCCCCATTGTCTCTTTCTCAGTAATGTATTTAAGTGTGTTTATTTCACCCGCATGCCTCCTTTCATCCTATTTTGAGCAGAAAATCAAGAAGTAGCATCTAATTTAACTTTATAACTTTATGTTTTTAAAAAGCAGCTTGTCTACTAGAATGATTTTATCAAAGATGCTGTAGCTCATCTTTCTCTCAAAAATAGGCAGTTTTACAAAAGCATTTTTTCATTTGATGTAATAAGATGTTACCTCTAGATTTTCAGTAGAATGACCAATTACTGAATAATTTTTGTCATGTCACTATTTTTTTGATAATGCAAATAATAACTTCAAAGACTATGAAGTATCTGGCTGCTGTATTTGAACATAGATGTCTAGATTATTGCTTAATTAACAATGTTTAAACCAGAGGAACCACTTACTGACTTGCTATTACTTTAATTATCTGGTTTTGATATAGAAGATATCAAATTATAAACAGGTAAGATTCTGTTCCTTTTGATATTGTTTAACAGTCTCATTCATTTCCCCTTTGTATACATAACTTGTAAAAGATTCCTTGCTCTCATTCTAGTTTGAAGGGTACAATGTAGAGTCTACCCTCCCCCTGCCCCCAGACCTCAGCATATGTACTTCCTTCTCCAAATGGAAAGCAACTGCATGCCTGGTACCTCCTCTCATAATGCTAAGAAGCAGAACAACACTGTCATCTGCTTCATTTTATGGACACTAGTGATTTTCCTGTAGAAGGATAACTGTTGATTAAATATTTTCCATGCTCCTTCCACATTTCCTGGTTCTGCAGCTCTTGTTTCCCTGACTTAAAGCACAAATATTTCTTGGTTAAGACACCATGCTCTATTTCAAATCAGTTTGCCACCAACATTTGGTTATTGGAATGTCATTTAAAAGACAAGATACCCATATTTGAGTATTACATACATGAACAAAAATGAACCTGCGGACCTTTTCAGACAGCTCATGAATTTAATAAGTGACTTTTCAAGGAGCTCTTTATAATAGTACTGCTTTTAGAAGTATCTCTGATTTTTAATTATTGTTTAATAAATCTATCAGCACATGTGCAAATGTATAAAAAGACATTTGTCACCTGCAACATTTTCATTTGGCAGCTAAAGAATCTATAATGTCTGTTCATTGCTATGTAAACAATACTCATTGGTAGATTTTATTAAAGGATGGATATATTTTTAAGATATGTCATAACGAAACAAAAACCAGCAGCAGTAACAGCACCGACTCCTACTGCTGCTATTACTACTGTTGTTAATTCTTTGTTACTACTGGTGTTAATTCTGTGTCTCCTAGTTTTGTGAAAAAAGGTAGGATGAGGTGCATCTAATATATCAAGAAAGTTTGGCTCTCATCAAAGCAAATTAAATGAACACATTTCTAAAATATATATATATATATTAAAAATTTGTACATCGATCCTATGACTCCAGACTTCTAGGTCTGTATGACTGAATATCCCCATCCTACAAAATTTTGTGTTCCTGTTTGCTGCTGAAGTACCCTAGAAGCTCATATCAGTCAATAGTCTGCCATAGCTGAACTGCCATTGCAACATTAATCCAATTTACATTGTCACTCTGGAACTCTGATGTTTATGTCCTATATTATGGTACAATGAAGATCTTTTTCTAACCTGAAAACCCGGGTGTATATGATCCTGGTTTCTTACACCACACAGCTATTCCTTTCTAAAGTCTTATCTCCTTTTGATGTTGTTGTCACAGAGTATATGTAGATATTGCTAAGAAAAGTTAAAGATTTCTTTGCCTTTTCTGGGTATCTTTAAATTTATCAAAGTCACCACCTTTCCTTTCTTCTTGGACTTTCTGAATATATAATTTCCTCACTTTCTGCTTCTCACCTTTCCAAAGTCTCTGAGGCTGGGTTCCAAAAAGTTGAAAATCAGTTTAAGGAGGATTGACTTGAGACAGGGCACACATATTATCTTGTCAAACATATTGCTATAAAAAGATAGTCATTATTTGCCTTTTTAGTTATTTGAAAATCTTACTGCGTTCCAAAGTTTTCACCTTCTATTTTGGTCTGAAATGTGAGAAAATTTGGCTGGTGATATTTGCATTGGCTATGGGAAGGAGAAGAAGGAAATAATCCATCCTCCAATTCTTGGTAATAAGTGCAAATAACTTATGACTCTGGGTAGATTCTGATTTTCAGAAGCAATAAAATGCTAGCTTTATTTTTCTAACTTTAATAAAATTAAATGTAGGATTTTCTTTTTCTTTTTAAGATTTATTTATGCATATAAGAGCTGGGTGCAGGCCCAAGGTTGGAGAGTTGGAGGGGGGTGGGTGAGAGGATTCACCAGAGACAGAGTGGGGAACAGAACAGGCGGATTGACTGAAATACACTGCTGAGGGGAGCAGTGGGTGAGACAGAAGAGGGCTGCTGTGCCATGTGGGTCACCTCCTTGGCTGGGGATTGAACTCATGCAGCAGTGGCTGCAGATTGCTTCATAGTGCTGACCCTTAACCCCTTGCGCCACCAGGGAGACCCCAAATGTAGGATTTTCAAGAGCATAGGAAAATATTGTATATCCACATCTCTGCCTTTTCTATTGTCAGCTTAACATTGTGATATCACTTCCCCATTTTAAAAGTAAATGAAGATGGCTTGAAAATTATATCCAACAGAGAAAAATGCAACTGCTTTACAATTTTTTTGAAAATCTGACTATAGAAATATATGAAAGATAAATTAATTCAGTGGTTTGTGAGATGTCACAAGGAAATGTCTTTTTTCATCCTGTGTTTGATATATTAGGAACCAGCAATCTAAGAGAAAATAACATTTGAAAAGCAAATGCATTTAAAGGAAAATAAGGGGGAAATGAAAAGAAATAAGAAAATAATCAGAATATATTTCACCTATAAACCTTTATAGGTGAACCTATAAACCTTTAAGTTCTATTTTAAGGTTCAACTTTCTCACAAGAACCAAAGTCCTAGAGAATGACTGGTTAGGAATAAGGAACCCTGAAAAAAGAAGTTAAGAGAATGCCATACCTATGGTTAGTGGCAATAATGTTTAAAAAGCAAGACTACAGTTGTAATAACAAAACAAACTGTTGCATTAATCCTGTCAAAGTTGTACTTATTAATGAGAAAAGTATTCTGGAACCTAGTAAGTGTTCACAGAAGCCTTGATTGAGTGCAAAGTATATGTCCTGACTTTAGGCAGAAACATGATGACCTGTGCTTACTCTTGGAGGTATTTTCTTTTATACTTGGCAAGGAGTTGTCAGTTGTTTTTAAAGGCATCTCCCACTGGGATCAGGTCAGAGCAAAAGGTGAAATACTACTTCAGGGTCACACAATATCTTGGATATTCAGTTGTCATGAAAACTGGGTTTTTATTCTGCCACATTGCCCACTGAACTGTGCCACCATATTGCCCAATTATGTAGATTTCTCTGGGCCAAAAGCAACCATCCTGTTTCTGTTTGTAGTTGGTCAGAAGATGTTCACATGGCTAATTATCCCCTTGACCCAAAGAAAAGAAGGTGAAGCTGAGGTTAATGCAATGTTGAAGTGTTAAGAGGTTTTTCACAACTCAGGAAACTCTCTTAGCTGAGCTGGTTCTCCTGAAATGTTGAGTCCTGTTTTCCGTGGAATGGTGCAGCTGATGTTGTCACTCTGTGGTGAGAAGCAGGAAAGCTATTGGGATGGAGAAAGATTAGTGGTCTGAAAATATGTAATTGGTACTGCATGGCAGCAGGGAGTTGACAGCCCTTAGGGACCGCAAACAGGAGAGAATCAACAGCTCAACTGAATTAAAAGAAACTGTGATTTAAAAAAAAAAAGTGAGAGAGAAATATATTCAAGTAGTTCAGAATTTGACAAATTATGGATGAGTTCCATATTTTAATGAAATAAGAGGAAGTTAGTATAGTGCCAGAATAATAGTGATAATTAATAGATTAAAAACTGGCATTCTTTCTTATCTTTAGGTATGCAGAATATGTCAGTATACCTTAATCTTAGAAGCAGTATTATTTCATTGCAATTTTACCCCCATCTGCATTACAAAATTTTGATTCTCGATTCTTAGTGTGTACCTGACGTTGTGGGTGGAAAAACTCCACTCATGAATTTGGAAAGGGCAGGCATATTGCTACGGCAGTTGCCATCCAACTGAGTGTGGTTAGTTTGTATAATTGAAGCCAAGCAAAGCTAAGGCTGTGCTGGTACATGGATCCTTCTGTTAGACTAAATAAAGAACAATGAGACCATTTTTATGGGGGGAGGAGAAAAAGGATCTTTAACAGTACTGAATAGCTTAAATCTAGGAACTTCAGGCTGTGTCGAAATGTTACCAAATATTGAGATGTATCTGCAAAAAATATCTACTCACTCATCCAGAAATTCAATCTTTGATTTTATTGAAATCAAGAGATTAAAATTTTTTAAGGGATTGTTAAACAGTCTCAGTATCTTTTTGGATGGCTGGTAGGTCTCTCTATTTTAGCACTTGCCATGAAACTTTCCTGGACCCATGGAGATGTTTTGTGGGATTTCTGTTCACTGTAAGGACCATTCTTAAACCTATAAACAACTATTTGTTCTGTATGAAACTCACACAGGGTTGGAGTCAAACAGATTGATGTTTGGTTTATTAAAATGAACCAACTAAATTTAGTATCCTGTTGGTTTCAAGTCAGATGATTAAAATTTACAATGCAGTGACATAACTTTTGTTATGTTTAAATATGTTTAAAAGATATCAACCAACATGGATCCTTTGGAAAGTCAAAGAAGTAAAGTCATTTCAAATCTATAATTGTGCCATATCCTTGAGCATCTAGGGAGTTTAACATGACTTGTTCTTTGCTCAGGTCACAATCATAAATAATGAGCAGGATAGGCATGGTTTTAATACAATAGTCCCCAGAAAGCAGATTTTCCAAATGTTGGCTATTGAGTGAAAGAATATTTCAAATAGAGGTGATTTTTATCTTGACATAAAGGTCAAGATAATTAAACACATTTTCCAACTTCATTTATTTTATATAGCAGAAACATAAATGTGAAAGCATAATTTCAGTAGTCTGAAGGATATAGATTAAAATCCTAAGAAATTACTTTTCTTCATGCATACTCAAATACAAAATAAAATTTAAAAGCTAGGATCTGAACAACAAATTATGTATTTATAAAGAATTCTACCTGGACTCACATTAGGAGCTCAATAAATAACAAGTTCCCCCCAACCCAGTTTTTCTTTAAACTCTGTCCTTAAACATGACTTTTATCCCAGGCATAAATGCTTAACATACAAAGATATAAAAAGAAAATGCCAAGATGAATGTTTTGGAAAAGGTCAGTTTTAATGATTCACTCCATATTTAGTTTCTATGATCAAGTCACAGGACTACATAAGCAATGTGCAATGCATTCAGAGAAGTACTGTCAACAATTGATCAGTGATGATGAGTATAATTTATGGTGATTTTAATACTCTCATCAAAACTCAGTATGTTTACACAGTGTTATAAGATCTACATATGAAGTCATTTTGTTTTTTAAAAAAAAGTCACACATTGGGATCCTCTTTATCCCACAAAAGAAATACAGAGGCAGAGGAACTATTACTATGGCAACGTAATCTATAGCACTTGGGGAATTAGTGTACTTGAAACTTTGAGGCTATGTCTATTATACTCACAGATCAAGGAAGCTGATTCCAAAGTAAGACTCTCTTGTTTTATTCAATATCTACCTGAGAAAGTCAGTGCACTCTTGGAGTACTCAATATCTGCTAGAAATGCTAGTTCTTCTCTTCATTATCACATGACCTAAGGACACTGGACATTGAGCGGGCGCTCGTGTAGTACTCTACATTTGAATAATTTTGACACTGAGATGAAGGGTTTATTTTGAGCACACGTCCAAAACTTCAGGACATATAGAGCTGAATGTCATCATCATTAACCTTCACTAATGCAAGGAATGTGGCCAGCAAAAAACATAGTGAGCAAGTAGTCAACTTAGTGAACAGTTAAGCAACAGGGACAGACATTTTATAGAGAACATTAGTTGGAACCATAAACTCTAAAGCAACCAAGTCATAAAGATATCACTTCAAGTAGACATCAAGTAAAACATGGAGGATACAGAAAATCAGCAAACCTAGAAGAATTCAGTTGAAATCATAACAGATGTTTGTTTTGACCACTCTTCTGGCTATTCCTTAAGGGAGGACGAGGCAAACACAGGTAGAGAAAGAATGTGTGGACTATCACAAAGAGCTTTATTCTGATAATAGCTATTGATTTTTTATCTTGCTTTTTGTAATACGTTAATTTTCACTTTGATTGCAGGAAGCTCATACTAATTATCATGGATTGTATATATATGGCTGATGAGAGCATTTAGTGAAACAGTGTAATACTAAAGAGACAGAGGTCAATAAGTACAAAGATCCAGCCTCTTGTGGGTCACTTGGGTTTAGTAGTTCATGAAGCTTTTCAAAATTTCTATAATTTAACCATGGTGGCTAAAGTCAGGTCATGCCTGTAGATTATTAGGACAACTAATTGTGGGATCCCCACCTATGAGAAAAGTTAACCATTTACTATGTCATATGGACAAAAACAATTAGTAGTTGTATGAACTAAACTAGGCCCCCAATGAGTAAGGCTACCTGCATAACTTCAGAGAAGCTCCTGATATATGTGATGCTCATGTTTATTTTCAAGAGTTGTTGACTTTGTTTTATTGTAATTTGGCTGTGAATATGTAGGCAAAGGAAGCCTAACATCTCCATTCTGCTGCCATCTGGCCACACTCTACTTTTGCCTAGATTTCAACTTTCATTTGAATCCAAAGATACTTCTCTTTATCCCCTTCCCCCCAACTTCAAAAGTTGCAGGTTAGAAGCACTGAGTAATTAATACTGACAAAACAGTCTTTGCTCAATGAATCTGCAAGTTAGTGTGTATATATACATATATATCCAGTTCCCTTGGGTCCTAGGCAGATAATCCTGAGACATGCTTCATGCCCTTTCCCATGGTTCCCTTGTGGTTAGAATAAGCTCTGTCACCCACTGTAATAGCTGGATTATCATATTTATTGATTGCCATTCATTTCTTCTGTTACCTTCCTGCTATCTTTGCAGTATTGCCTGTACTTACCAAATAATTACCTGAACTTAAATTCTTATCATCTTCTTCCAGGATATCTGAAACTAAAATAGAATGCAGTCTAGAATGACTTAAAAATTTCCAAAATATGGTTGCAATTGCGGTCCCTTTGGAGGAGAAAGACTTTTCTTTGCCTACTGGAATTGAAACAGTGGCCCTGAACAGCCACCAGGGTACAATGGACATTCCTGCACAATGTAACAGGAAACCTTTTCCTCTGCTATCCATGCTCATAGGATAAAATATTAAAAATCCCAATGGGAGGATCCCAATCTGTCACAAAGTGTTCAAGTGCATGTTCATGTGTTTCTAGCAGATATTATACTCTTTAAAGGAATTCTGGTCACAATCTTACTCTGTTTTCAGAGCACATAGAAATGAAGTTAAAAAAAATAAATACCCAAATCTTTATTAACCTTTTCTGCCAGGAATTTAAATGACAGAAAAATCTAAATTTAGAAGCTGTGACACAGAAACTCAGAGAAATGTAATATCACAGGTCAAAATACATTAGGAAATAGTCAG
The DNA here is from genome assembly GCF_014898055.3 of Talpa occidentalis. Taxonomy (NCBI): domain Eukaryota; kingdom Metazoa; phylum Chordata; class Mammalia; order Eulipotyphla; family Talpidae; genus Talpa; species Talpa occidentalis. The sequence goes on along the minus strand of NW_026555331.1, from coordinate 24,788,627 downwards.
TATGCCTACACTTAGATCAGTGGGGCATAGACCTAGGCCAGTGGACTTACAGTTTTTAAAAGCTACTCATCACCCATTTGGAAATGGGTGGAAAGATGTGATACTGAATATAGTTTAGTGTGAGGAATTATGAGAAAAGGTAACATTATTTATATTAGCTATGTTGTATTAGTAAAATTACTTGAAAAAAAAAGAAGAAAAGCACAATGGATAGGCAGAGAAAAATTATCAGCTGGTTCTTTTAAAAAAGAGATACCACTTGTAAAACATTCATGTTAAATGTGGAGGAACAGTAAATGTGAAATACTGAAAGAATAGAGTATTCAAAGGAGGAGTTTATCATAGAGAAGAAGGGAAAGATATCAGAATTTGATGACAGAAAAGGAATATGGAAAGTCAGTAAACTAGGAGAACACATATAGGACACCAAAACCTAGGTAGAAACACTTCTGAGAACTTTTAAGTGAGCTCATAGAATTCCTCAGCGAAGCCCTTCATGGCTTCCCATGTCTCTCAGAATAAATGTTAAAATCCTTCCAATGGGACCCTACATCATCTTTCTCCTTACATTTTTATCCTTGTCTCCTGTGACTCTGCATCTTCTTCACTGATCTCTAGACACACCACCCATCTTTCTGGACCTCAGACATGCCAAGCACAGTTCATTACACCTAAAAGTTTACACAGGCTTTTCCCTCTGCATATGGGGATATGCACGTGACTAAGTCCCTTTTATCCTTCAAATCTTTGTTAACATGTCAGCTTTCTCATGAGGTCTTCTATGAAAGTCCTATTTCAAATGTTAATCCTTCCCCTGACTATATGTTCTATATTTTTTACCTTCTAACAAAATAAATAATATATTTCTATGTTTATCTTCTATTTAACTACTCCCTTCTCCTATAACTAGAATGTAAATACCTTGAGGGCTAGAAATTTGTTGTCTAAATTTTTTGTTGATATAACTCAATCATCTAAAATATTCCTGAGACATATTAGGTGCCCAATGAATATTTACAGAATGAAAGAATGATATATTTTTGTTTGTTCTGCTAACACCAGCATCTGGTACATAATAGTTATTGAATAATTGAAGAAAAGAATCAATGAACCTTTATGAAGTTGGTTAGAAAAACATTTCAGGTATTGAGATGAAATTTCAAATTATCCTTAACTTTGGTCATAGGCCCCCAAATGAAAAGCAAAAATTTATTCAAAGGCAAACTAGTAATTTTTTCCAGTCATGTAACTCTATAGTTAAACCTTTCACTGTGAAATGTATCATCATAAATCTTGAGCCCAACCAAACATGCAACTTTCTTAGGATAGAAGATAAGAATTTTATTTAGGTAAAATTTGTGAGGTAAATATAGCTTCCGGTAAAATATGCTATGACCTTGGGTGACCAGTTTATATGGTAAGATAGATAATCTAGTTTCTCTTTTTTCCATTTCAGTAATTCTAAATGGTAACAAATCTGTGTTTTTACAAAATTTTAAGTAATTAAGCACAGTTATAAATACTGTATAAATACTTATAGACTGTTGACCATTGATCTAAAAATATTAATCTTCCCACATAAAACAGATTATTTTTAAATAAAAAATTAACTTATAAAAAGCATTATGCATATCAGTATATTAGATGTTACAATATATTCTTAAAACATTTGAAAGTATAGTAGCTTAAGTTTAATGTGAAGAAGTAGATTTTTGGCTGAAGTGAGTTTCAAAACAATCTTGGTATTTTGACCTTTCCTGAAACAAATGAATCATATGCAATCTGACCAGATGACATTTTTCCAGAAATGGCTCAAACTCTAGCCATGTTTCCACCATTACCTCGTGGAAGGAGAGATATTGACAAGTAATGACAGCTACTTTGAGTTTATGTTTTTGCCACAAAATTCATCTTCTGTACTGATCAGCATTTTATTTTCACTTGAACATGAGGCCAAATGTGGCTAATTGGGTTTGGAGCCATGAGATTGGATCAGCCAAGGTCTTTCCAGATTCTTTTTAATAAGACTTGCATTTAAAGGTATATCCACATATTTGAGTGAGACATGCTGCAGTTATCCAAATTCTGACGTATTATTTTTATTCTTTTTATCACCAACCCACAGTGTTACCTCAAATTCACAATAGCTTTAAAAGAAATCATAGTAGTTCTATGTCTTCTTTGGAGACCTGTCTGGTTAGCTCTTCTGCCTATTTTTGATTGGATTATTTTGATCATTTCTGTGTTGAGTTCTTTGCAGATTTTGAATATTAATCGTGCGTAAGATATGTGATGCGCAAATATTTCTTCCTACTTACTAGTGTGTCATTTTGTTTGAATGGTAGTTTCTTTGACTGTACAGAAGCTTTTTAATTTGATGTATCTCATTAATTTACATTTGCTTCTTTTTTCCTTATCATTGTAACTAAGACCCCCAAAGACATAAGTGAAGTTAATGTCATAGAGAATTTATGTATTTTTATGGTTTTAGATTTATATCCAAGTCTTTTACCCATTTTGAATTTGTGTGTGGGCATTATCTGAGATAGATAAATTATGTGTATAATGAGTCTAGTCCCAGTACTTTGCATGTGGCTATCCAGTTTACCCAGTAGTTATGTGAGTCTATACCTTTAAAACATATGCACTTGTTGTAAATCAACATTATCTCAGTAGACAGAATTTGTTATAAAGAGACAGATCAGGTCCAACAGTGTGGTAGCAGAATGGTACAACTAAACAGATGTAAAACAAAGCCACAAAAACACAAGGGAAAAATAGATAACTACAGTACACACTAGAATAATTGGTCAGCAGAAAGGGGCAGGAAAAATTTTAAGTGAACTTTGTTTAGAGTGATCACTGGGCAGTATAACCCACAAGAGGGAAGAGTGACTGTGGAGTCCCCAATAGCTATTGGCTCTGGCATATAGGAACCAACATAGGGGCTCCTGAGACCCACACTGCACTGGATAAGGCAAGCAGTCACCAAACATGAAGGATACATTGTTGGAGAAGCGCAGTGGTAGGGGCACAGAGCAAGGACTACTGGCTTGAGCTGGAGACTCAATATAGAACAGCTAGAACGTGAATGACTGAGAGAAGCTGGTAAGACCACCTGTATCTTTTTCTAGAAGAGACTGCAACTTGAGGCCCAGGATGATATCCCAAACAACTTGCATCCCCTATCCAGGGCTAAAACCAAAACAAAGAAACACTTGAACACCCAAAGTAGATCAAGCATCTACCAATAACAGGAGCAAACACCTTAACAAGTTAAGACTTTATTCTGGGAAAAAAAGAAAAACATGTGATCCCAAATCAACTATAATATGTGCCACTTCTGCATTTGGTGCTTATATATAGCCAAGAGTGGCCATAGACATGATCTTGTCTTGTAAAATGTCTCAAGTTAATATACATTTACCATCTCTACTCTATCCTTGTAGCCCAAGTTACCATTATTTCTTGCATTATACATGTCTAATATTCTCCCTGTTTTCACCTTGCTCCCCTCCAATTTGTTCTCTACACTGAAACAAGATGGGATTTTTGGAAATGTGGATCTAATTGTGTCACCACCACCACCACCCCACCTCCCCGAATATGGCTATTTCTCATTTTATTTAGAATCAAGTCCAAAATTTCTGATTGTGGCTCAGGTCCCTCCTGCTCGGGTCCTGGTTTACATCTCAGCTTTGTTTCCCCCCATTGTTTAATTTTGTCTAATCTCAAGCTGTTATCTTTTAACTTTTAAGCAAGTCAAGATCATTCTCATCTCCAAACTTCTGCATTTGTCATCCCCTTCACTCCCATTGATTCACCTTCTCTCTTTCCCTATGTAATATCCATCATTAATTTTGTCTTAACTTAAATGTCACTTCCAGAGGGATTTTCTCTGATTTATTCATCTAAATTATTGTCTTTCATAGAACCCTGTGTCTTCCTTCAAAGCACATAGAACAATTTTAAATGATCTATTAATTTGTTTGGTGTTTGTCTCTTCTGCAAGACTGCAAACCATATGAGTGGGAACTATGTTGATTTAGTTAGCTGTTATTTCCTTGGTATATAGTACAGCATGTACTATGTAGCAAGCATTGAGTATTTTTATTAGAAATATTATTTTAATAAATAAATCAACAAAGTAAAGTTTTACTATAAGATTTCAAAAGTCCTATCCATTATGTGATTTGTAATTAAATCTACCTTATTTTTCTTAATAATGTAAATATAAACTGACAAAATTTCACATAAATTACTTCATAGTGCTCTAGTGTGACCCTCAAAAACTTTCAGTAAAGCACACACTAAGGATCAACTTCAACTGAAAATGAGCAAGACTCAATAAAATGAATTTAATGAAATAAATAGTAAGTTTAATAAAAAGATAAGATGTTAGCCTTTAAAATAATTTGAAGCAAGAATAAGGATAGCTAGAGATATAGAATGTAAAGATATCTCAACAGATTGTTATGAAAAACTTTTTGCTTAAAAATGCCATAATAAAAAAACTAAATAATAATTCTCTTAGAATGTAAGTGACTTAAGAAGATTAAAAATTGAATATAAAACCACAATAAAAAGCTACCCCTATAAAAGATACTAGTTTAAAATGAATTAATAAGCATTTCTATTCAGAATTTGAATAAAAGTTAATTGAACTGTTCAATAAATTTTCCAATGCATTAAAAATGTTGAAAATCTTAAATGCTTGCTCAGTTAGCTGCATGACACTTTTACAAAACCAGAACAGAAAGGGACAAAAATATAGATTGTCATTCACACAAACTTAAGTATAAATATCTCAAATTAAATATTCATCAATTAAAATCGTTATATTTTTCAGAGTAATATAAATGATCAAACAGGATTTAGTCTAGAAGTCTAATAATGGCTCAACATTGGAAAAACTGCTTATATAATTCTACTAGAATGACAGATTTAGAGAACATTATGCAATGATTCCACTACAGAAAAACATGTCTCACGAATCAGTGTCATTCTTAATAAAGTCAAACTAGGAATAAATAGGTTCTTCCTTGATTTATTAAAAAAATCTGTCAGAAAAACTTAACAACATCATATTCATGAAACATTAAAAACATTAAAATAAAAAATAAGGATGCCAATACTATAATGACTACTAAAGCGGAATCCTAACCAATGCAACAAGACAAGAAAAGTTAGAAATATTGGCACAAGGACTCAAATTTTTATTATTTGCAAAGTTAGAATCATCTAAGAGAAGAAATGGTACAATAATTTTAGTAATACGGGCTGACACAATGTCAACTCGCAAAAAGCAATCACTTTTATATATACAAGTGAAAGACTAATTAGAAAAATAAAAGAGAAAAATCCAGCTTAAAAGCAATAAAATAATTTAAAATTATTAAAATGAATAAAAGAATGCACAACACATTTATGAGGAAAGTTATATGATTTTACTGAAGTATGCATAATAAAGTCTGAATAAACAAGCTTTGGCATAAGAAAACTCTGTAAAGGTGATAATTATACCCAAATAAATATATAAATTAAATACAATCCTAATTAAAATCTCAACGATCCTAATTAAAATCTCAGATTTTTAATGAAAGTCATAAATTTCTTTTAAAATTCATCTGACAGAGAAAACATGCAAGAATATCCCATAAAATAAAAAATTGAAAAAAGATAATGAGACTACAAATTGGGAGGAATGGTCTTTGCTGTGCTTCATATTTTTCCTTGAGAAGAAAGTTTCTACTCCACATTGGAGGGAGGTATTATACAGGAAAATACTTGGAGAAAACTGGGTTTGGGATGCTGGTGTTTACTCCCTTCAGTTGGCTGAACTTTGCAACTCATCTGTGCCACAAAGTTAGATACTAAAATCTAGATTTGCAGGTAAATAATAGAAACCTCACTTTGGCCCCAGACCAAACTTATCCAACAATATATTGGAAGTTTTATATTTTAGGCGATTACTGGATATTACCCAGTCAGTGTAAATGTAATGCTGCACATTTTCATCCATAGCAGACTCTAAGTGTTTATTTTCTAATTCTGAGGAATCCAGAGAGAAAGATGGTGAACAATCAGCAAGCCCAAAGCTCTAAATAAGGAAGTTACTTTCTGAAATCTCAAAATAAAGCAAAAAGAAAAATATACCTGTTAATTTAAGATACAATTTGACCTTCAAATACTGAAAAAAAAAGATGTGGAGGTAGTTAGCTATCCATTGTTCTAAAAAGTATTATATTTCTTCTTCACACAAACATCAAAATAGCTTTCACATGACTAAATAATCAAATATAAATACAAAAGTTTACAGACTTCTTAAAGGAAAGCAGAAGACACTCATGGAACTGAGGGGGAAATATATAAAAACATTAAACCCTCAAGACTGAAAAACATTTTGGATTTCCTAGACCCTTTCAGAATCTCTGCACAATGAAAGCTTCAACATCAAAGTTAAAAGGCACGTTAACACCCTGGAGTGAAACATTTGCTACAGAAACAACAGAGAAAGACCACTATAAGCATACCTAAAGCTCAATAAAGAAATAGCAAATTACCTGATTTTAACAATGGATGATAATTATAAACTTTCAGTTCTTTAGAAAAATACAAATGGCCACCATTCATCTGAAACTATGCTGAAACTTAACAGTATTCAGGAAAATTCAAATCAAAATGGCAATTGCCCCCCCATCAGATTAGCATAACTTAAAAAGATTAGTAATGACCAATGTGAACTAGTCCCCTCAGGAACTGCTGGTCAGTATTTAACCTAGTTCAACATTTCTGAGATCAATTTGACAATATTTTTTAGATTTAAGATTTACATAATCTTTTACAATTCTTCTATCTTAAAAATCAATGTGTGATGTTCTCTCTTGCCCTTGCTAGATGCCCACCCCTTATTGTATGATATGGCAGTTCACACATTCACTTCAACCAAGAATGCTCGCAAAGTTACAACACAATTTCTCCTCACTTGTTCGATCACAGTTTCTTGCTCATACAGCCAGGTGACTGGGTTAGAAGGGATTTCCAGTTTCAGCCCTATAACATGATAAAATCAGTATCCTGTCCCCACAACCATCTAGGCAAAAGGTAAAGGACTCAACTAACTGCCTGCTGGATTCTGGAAAGTAAACAAATAAGGAAAAACAAAAACACAACACAGAATGAATGAACCAGAGTAAGAGCATAAATGTGAGTGGTAGGTTTTGGAGCATGTGCCCTGACCAAAGGAACCCACAATTATATATAAAATATCCTGCCTCTTCAATGGTTCTAAGTCTATCAATTCACTACTTTAAAATAAAGGAAGTTAATTTGTGGAGGACAAAAGAAACATAATTTAGCTCATGTGTAATTTCTTGACATCTAATATAGCCTTGTCCCTCAGTTCAGTGTTACCTTCATTTGTGGTTACCACCTGGTTTCCCTTGTGGCTTCTGGTGTGCTGACCTACCCACACAACTTATATAGGATCAGGCTCTTTGAGTGTTGATTGTCCAAAAGCTAAGGGTCTTATTTATGATTGTTTTTCCCAGGAGACTACTTGACTTCTTGTGGATATAAGCACCTCTTCCCCAGTGACAAGTTCTACATAGTAAGAAGAAGGGTTCTATATAACAAGGGAAGAACATTTAATCAAGCCACTAAAAGTCCTGGCACTCTTCCCTTAAACACAATGTCTGCTCATCCTTTCATTACAAAGTCTCTCAAATAACTCTTCCCAGAACGACTTGAACCAGCTACAGTCACACACTCTCTTTCCTCTAAAAGTGGACACATCTAGTGAATCATGCATCAAAACAGTTAATGTTCTATCTACTAATTTCCCAATCACTTGACTAGTAGAAAAGTCATATATTTAAAGAAATGTAGACAAACTGCAAATGCAAAATGTGTTCTGATTTCTTACAGAGAAAGAATTAAGAGATCATAACCTCCAAGTTAAAGACCAAGATTACTTTATCCAGTTGGGAGACCAGGCACTGTTTTCAGAGTAATGAACCACATCTTTTCTGCTCCACAAAATTCTAATGCTGTCAAGAATGGTAAGACAGATGATCTTATTTAAAATTATATTTTACAAAGCAAAACATATAACTCAGTAACTGTGCATCTAATTGACTTAATTGCCTCATTTATCACATGACTTAAGTGAGCTGATGTTTTCTACTCTGCTTCACCCATGTAATTCTTGTAATATAAGAGCTTAGACATGGTGCCAGGCGTGAGCGAGAAATTCTCTCTCCTGAGAAAAGATATCATTGGAGTGATGTTGGCTTTGGGTTCCAGTTTATTGAAAAATCAATGTCCATTTGTGCGACCAACACATATGGCTCTCTTCCAGGCTGATGATGGCTTTGGGAGGCTGGCTATCACCTAATGAAGTCAGATCAGCTTACCCAGCACCCGAGTTACAGTTGGCAAAGTGACTTTGTCATTAAAACCCAGTTTATCATTTCTATTGGTGTTTTTCTTCCCATTTCACCCCCTCCTATCCATTTCTCCTGAAGCCACAGTATTGTTTTTCTCTCTATAGATAACAGACCAGTGGCTCCAAATTTTAACATTTCAAAGGGACTCAGTAAGATGCTTGGTGCTCTAGGGATAAACAACTTTCTCATATATCTTTGTCTCTCATCAGAGGCAGGGAAATGCATATATACATATATAGCATATAGTCTACTCAATCTTAACCAAAATAGACACTTTTACAAGTCAGAGCCAGATTTGTAACAGGCGCAACTGAAATTCATCGACTTAACTGTCTTGAGTAAATCAAAAAGGCCAAGTTTGTCTAATGTGTTGATACTTTCCAATAAACAGAGTCCAGTGGATATTTTATGTGGGATTTGCTTTAGAAAAATTAATTACCAGTAAAGTAATACCATTCCTTCATTATTCAATGGAGTGGCAATTTAAATTTCAATGCTGCTCCCCACCCCCTGCCCTGTTCTCTACACTGGAGAAAAACCCCAGAGTGATAGTCACTGGCAATAGAAGCTCTGGCAAGGAAATGTTGTTTTCTTTCTCCCCCCCCCCTGAAATCTGCCAAGAGTAACAAATACTTCTAAGCAAGGTTACTAAGTTCTTATGTGGGTCTTTCATGTAAGGAGCTCCCTCTCTATTAGAAATATCTCAATTGAAGGTAACAAAAACTGTAATGTTAATATTAGGAGGAGGAAAAGAAAAAGCATTTATAGATACTTAAGTTTGAAAGAATACCAGCATCTCATAGAATCAATGGAAAGACAGAGAACCAGCCATAGTGACTGGTTCTTGGCACTTCTGTGCCAAGAGGGGGAAAGCCAAGAGCTTTCAGCCCAAACAGGCTGATTTAGTATTGCAGGCAGAACACCATGGCGGTGGCTGCTGCTACTGCTATTACAGAATCTGAATGGTCCCTTTTTGTCTCTGTGTCCCTTGCTAAAGAATCACAGTCTGATGCTGGAGTCTGGTCAACTGGACCTGAGAGAGTTGCTCCTATTCTGGCTGATGGTGCTCTAAAGAAAAAGGACATAATCTCTTTGGTTTCTCTCTACTAGGAAAAAAGAGTTAGTGGGGGAAATGCCCATTTGACAAATGCCCTCTATACTGATAGGAGGAGTACCTGAACTTGAAGGTCATGAATGAAGACTGCCAGCGAGGCCACAGATTTTACAGTGTCCAGTATGGTCCTGGAGTCCAGTGCACTTATAGTCAAAACAAGATAGTGCGATTAACAAACATATGGTCATTTGTGTTCAGCATTCCTATAGAGTTGAAATATAAAATGAATAGGCCTCCCCTGGTGGCGCAGGCGGTTGAGCGCGGCACTGTGCTGTCTGCAGCTTCTGCAGCAGCGGTTCCATCCCGGCCAGCCAGAGAGAATCCCACATGGCTCGGCAGACCTCTCCTGGCTCGCCCACTGCTCCCCTCAGCAGTATATTTCAGTCAATCTGCCTGTTCTGTTCCCCACTCTGTCTCTGGTGAATCCTCTCACCCCCTGCACCTCTGGCCTGTATCCCAGTTCTTAAACGCATGAATAAATAAAACTTTAAAAAAATTTAAGATCTGGGGCCTCCCTGGTGGCGCAAGGGGTTAAAATGCAGCACTATGAAGCTATCTGCAGCTACTGTAGCACGAGTTCGATCCCCAACCAGGGAGCTACCCACATGGCACAGCAGACCTCTCCTGTCTCACTCGCTGCTCCCCTCAGCAGTGTGTTTCAGTCAGTCTGCCTGTTCTGTTCCCTGCTGTCTCTGGTGAATCCTGTCACCCTCCCGTGCATCTGGCCTATACCCTGGTTCTTGTATGCATGAATAAATAAATCTTTAAAATATATATATATATATATAAAATGAATATTGCAAATTTGTAATGATTACAGCAGGTCTGAAGTGGTGTTATAAGCTGAAGCGGTTATGGACATTTTGAAGTTTTCAAGCTCATTGCCATCTTGATAAGTGAAGAAATGAAACCTACTAAGAGAGATTCATATAAAGAATGTTATGTGAAGAAACATGTAAAATTATTTCTGTAGGAAATAATGAATAGGAAATTAAAAAATGGGGGTAATTTAGAAAATAGTCAAATCTCAGTGCATATATGGAAATTACTCTTTCTGAATAGTATTTTACTGAACAATTAACAAAACTTTTGATCTGAGCAACAGGTTTATTATAAAAGTTCTGAAGTGGGGGAAGTGAAAAGAGTCTGCATTTCTTAAGTGTTCGTGGCATTCTAAGAATATTTCCATGTCATGCCATTAAATTCTTATGACAGATCTTCAAGATAGTTGTGAGCTGCTCAAATTATAGATAAAGATGAAGTTTAAATAATGTATGAGGTTTGCCCAAGGACACATATAGCAAAAATTTATTTTGTGTGTATGCATATTTAAGAGTTACTTACTCATACTCCTTATGTTCCTATATGCCATTCCCTCTTTGATTTCTGGCCATACCACTTTAGTAAAACATCTCTAACAAAGGTTATCAGCAATTTTCACATGATTAAATTCAATGGTCACTTTTTAGTTCTTATATTATTTCAGGTTCAACAATATCTCACACAATGTATAATTTTTTTCTTGAAACACTCTTAGGCAACTCAAACTATTATAATGAAATTCCATAGACTGTGTAACTTAGATAACAAAGATAAATTTTCTCACAGTTCTGTAGGCTGGAAGTCCACAAGCAAGGTGCTGGTAGATTTAGTTCATGGTGGAGACCTGCTTACAGGCCCATAGAGAGCTGTTATCACACTGTGTGCTCACATGCTCTCTTCTTTGTGTGAATATATAGAGAGAAAATTCTGGTGTTTCTTCCTTAACTTTACAGGGCACTAATCCCATCATGGAGACTCCACCCTCATGACATCATATAAACCTAGTTATGTACCTGCCCAAACCACCACCTTCAAATACCATCATGTTGAGGATTAGAATTATAACATGAATGTTTGAAGACACAAATATTCAACCCATAATAACTTTTCTACAGGGCTTCACATTTGTCATGGTTATCTTCCTCTCTCACTGACATTTCCTGATCTGTTCCCTTTCCATTATTACCCATCCTTATTTGCATTCTTCTCTTCTTATTCTTCTTGCTATTACTGAATAATCTTGTCCATGCCCACTTTTAATAACTTCTGAGTAGATGTTTTATAAATTTATCTCTAATTTTCATTTAGTCTAATCTACATAATTTCTTACTTGATATCACTACTTGAATATTGATAATACTGCAGAATGAAAACGTCAAACAACTTAAAATCTTCTCTGCCCCACTCCAAAGGCCCATCCAACCTAAACAAACAAATGAATAAAGAATGCTTGATTTTTTCCCAGCATCCTCTGTTATAAGGAATGGTTGAATCATAGTTACAATTTTATATTTGTTGTAATGATTATAGCCAGTTAATCAGCCGTCAGCCAAGATATTGTGTATTACTACCTGCTCTGACATTGTTCAAAATTCTGAGAAAACAGTTGTGAATTAGATATGTGGGAATCCCTATTATCAAGGACCATATGATCTAGTGAGGAGATACAGAAAATTTTTAAAAAATAGAATAATGTAGTAGAGTGTGACCGCGAGGGTTCCCTTAGCTAGGGAACTCCATTGTGAAAAGTTACTGAATTATTTGAGACTTAAATGATGGAAAAGGGGTAGTGACATGACATTGTCAAGGAAGACTATTCCAAGCAGAAGGAGCAGCAACTGTAAGGACCCTGAAACTGAGATGAGTTTTACATCTTCTAGGAGCTGCATAGGAGTGTGGCTGGAGGGTATAATAATGCAAGAAAAGGATAGTGGAGGGACATGGGGCAGAAAATTCTTTAACAAGGATATTGAGATTAGATAATGGGAGAAAGACAGAAGTAAAACAACTCAAAAAAAATTGAATTGTCACTTGAAGGAAAAGTTATAAGAAGAGTTCAGCAAATAATGTTTCTTCATTGTACCTCCTGAAACAAGAGTGAAAGAAAACTGGCATATCATTCTCAATCTTGACATACTGTCCTCTTTTTAGGGGAAGTTTGGAGGCAGTTGTGATGGGCCTTTGTCTGATGTCTCTAAAGTCACTGCATGGAGGAAAGACAAACTGGTGAGTTCAGAAAATTGTGAGAGGACTGGAAATTTTGGCTAAATATGTTCCTTATATACAAAGGATTGAATATAGAAATTCTATTGACATATATCTCCTGGCATGTGCAGGCTGATAAGTGTTACCAAATGCCTTCCCAAATAAGTATGGAGTGTGTGGGAAGAAATGTTTCTCTGTTGGCTAAGTGGTGAATGAAAGCAGTAACCTATTAAGAGAATTATTCTCAGAGGCTGAATGCTAATTGATTTTATGTGCATGTCAAGAAGTCAATCAATGGCAGGCTTGTAGCCAAATAGCAGAACAAAGAATAATATATGAAGCAGATTCTAGTCAAATTTGGAAAATATCTAATCTTATCACTGAATATATCTATTTTAATGAACACACAGCTGTTCCTTTCAGCAGCTGGGCACCCATAAACTCCAGTGGAATCTCTTCATTTTCACCTAAACAATTAGAAATAAACATGTAAAAATTTTTAACAAAACTTAATTAACTGTATAACTTCAGAACCTTTAAAAATATTGAAGTGAAATTAATGCAGTGTAAAATTAACAATTTAAAAGTGCGTTATTCGGTGACATTTAGTATGCTTACAGTAATATGCAGCCATCACTACCTAGCTCCATGCTAGCTTGGAACTCTCACTCCAAAAAGGGCAAACAACTCAAATGTCTCTCAGTGGATGAATGAATGAATAAAATGTGATGTATCTATAAAATTGAATGCTAATCAGCCATAAAAATGAGTTAAGTGCTGATCCATGGTGCATTGTAGTTACTTAATGGGAAAATAGGCTAAATGGGAAAAAAACAGACACACAAGGTCCCATATTACGTGATTGCATTTATATGAAATGTCAAAATTAGACAAATCACTAGAAACTATAATTTGTTACGATTTCTGCTTTAAGAACTGGATATTTTGTGGACATGAGGATTGTACCTTAAACATTAGTGTTTTCCTCAGGTAATTACATCATTCCTGGTGCATAGAGAGTCCTTTGTGTGAGTCAAGGTTCTTATCTTAAAAGTAGAAGCACCAGGATAAATATATTTTATATTTATAGGGATTTTTCATAATGATTTGACCTTACAAATTATGGAAGTAGGAAAATAGTGTATATGAAGTTTAATGTCTGGGTTTAGTGTTGGAAACTGACATCCACAAGGAGGTGGTTGGGAAGAGAAGATGGTTATAAGGTGTGAGAAACCAGGACAAACCAGAACCTGAGAATCTGAGGTGGAACCCTTAAGAATGAAATGGTACTTGTATAGGTGTCTTACATCTAAAAGTCTATTATCCATTTGAGTTAATTTTTATTATAGTGTGAGGTAGTGGCGTAGTTTCATTCTTTTGCATGTGTTTGTCCTGTTTTCCTAGTACTATTTGTTGAAAAGGCTTTCCTTTCTTGAATGCATAGCCTTGACACTTTTGTCTTGGGTTAACTGTCCTTATAGATGTGGGTTTATTTCTGGGATCATAATTCTATTCCATTAGTTTATATGTCTGTTTTTATCCCAATACCATACTACTTTCATTGTTGTCAGATTGTAGCATAATTTGAAGTTTGGAAGTGTGATAGCACCACTCATCTTTTTTTTTTTTTGTCAGTAGCTTTGGCTCTTCAGGGTAATTTTGATTCCATCTGAATTTCAGTAATATTTGTTCTATTTCTTTGAAGAAAGCTATTGAAGCTTTGATAGGGATTGCATTAAATCCATGTATTGCTTTGGGTAATATGACCATTTTGATGTTAATTCTTCCAATCCACAAACATCTTTCCATTCCTTGTATCTTCTAACTCATTTAACAATGTATTGTAGTTTTCCTTGCATAGAGTCTTCACCTCCTTTGTTAGGTTTACTCCTAGATATTTACTTCTTTTTGTTTTCTTGATTTCTTCCTCTTCCAGCTTATTATTTGCATACAGAAACACACCTGATTTTTGTATATTAATTTTATAACTGGTTATTTTGCTGAACTGGTTTATAGTTTTAATTAGTTTTTTAGTGGAACCTTTAGGGTTTTCTATGTATATTATCATGTCATCTGCAAATAATGGTAGTTTTACTTCTTCCCAGTTTGAATGTGTTTAATATCCTTCTGTTGTAATTGCTCTAGCTAGCAGCTCAAGATTATGTTAAATAGTAGTGGTGACAGTGGACATCCTCGTCTTATACCAAATCTTTGTGGAAAGGTTTCAGTTTTTCACCATTAAGAAGATGTTAGTTATGGGCTTGTTATATATGGCCTTTATTATATTAAGATATGTTCCATCTATCCCATTTTTTGAGGGTCTTTATCATAAGAAGATGTTGAATCTTTGAATCTTGTCAAATCCTTTTCTCAACATCTATTTTTTTTAAGATTTATTTATTTATGCATATAAAAACTGGGCTACAGGCCATTGGGGGGGATGAGAGGCTTCACCAGAGACAGAGTGGGGAGCAGCACAGGCAGACTGACTGAAGTACACTTCTGAGGGGAGCAGCAGGCGAGTCAGGAGAGGTCTGCTGTGCCATGTGGGTTTCCTGGCCGGGGGTGCTGCAGTGGCTGCAGATAGCTTCATAGGTTGCGTCTTAAACCCTTGCACCACCAGGGAGTCGCTGTCAACATCTATTGATAGGATTTTTTTCTTTCCTTTTGTTAATGTGGTGAATTATGTTGATTGATTTTTGGATGTTAAACCATTCTTATGTCCCTGGAATAAATCCTACTTACTCATGGTGTATGATCCTTTTAGTGCATTGTTAAATTCAGTGTGCTAAAATTTTGCTGAGGAATTTTGCAACATATTCATCAGGGAAATTGGTCTGTAATTTAATTTTCTTGTGTTGTCTTTGTCTGATTTTGTATTAGGCTGATGTTAACCTGATAAAATGTTTGGAAGTATTCCTTCTTTCTCAATTTTTGGAAAGACTTTGAGAAATACAGTTATTTGTTCACCTTTGAACGTTTGGAAGAACTTACTAATAAGACCACCTCGTCCTGTACTTTCGTATTTGGGGAGACTTTTGATTACCATTTCAATGTCCTTGCTTGTAATTGATCTGTTCAGGTATTCTATGAAATAACTTTTTATTTTGCAACTTTACTCAGTTTACTTTATCAACTTAGTTCCCTAGCAGAAGCTTATTTCCTTAAATCTTCCTGAAAATCATCTACTTCTGATTATCCTTTACCCTGGAGATCCTGTCCTGAGTGCTTGGGCTCTGTGCCTTTTGCTTGTCTTCTTGTTTTTACTCTTCAATCATGACAATCTGTGTCCAGTCTTTACTGTTATAATACTTTCTAGGCATTTATTTAGTGGCTATCATATATCACCTGCTACTTGACAGTGGTCTCACAAAGTGCTAGGATTATCTCCATTCTAAACAAAACCAAAGCCAAAAAAAGGAAGTCCTAAGACTGGGAAATTCAGCTATTTTTTCTGCAGTCATACATCAGGATTTGAATCAATATGTATCTGACTTTAAAGCTCAGAGTGACTGAAAGGATATATTATCCATTTCCTTTTGTAGTGAGAAAAATATTAAAATAGAAGTAAATATATAATGGTATACAGGTCTTAAAATGTTGGGTCAGATGGCTAGGACTCAAATCTTAGCTTCACCTTTATTATGTAAGTAACTTTAGATGAGTCATTTCAAGTCTTTGATACATGGTTTCCTCATCTCTAGAATAGCATAATTTTATTAACTAACCTGGGATCCTATGAGAACTAAATGTGATTCTCTGTTTAGGACAGTGATTGGCATGTGGAAAGAGTTTAATACATGCTCACTATTATTACTCTTATTGCTTTTACTGTTTCTAATGGGGAAGTAGTTTACAAAACAGAAACATGAATGTCATCATGTATGCTCTGAAACATCATTCAAAGTTCTTCATGACTTCAGAAGAGTTCAGAATTTTAAGTATTTAATCATTTCATACCCACTGTCACTTGGGTCCATATCTATACTTTCCAACATTAGTGCTTTCCAGCTTATGGTTATATAACTACTTTTTTTTTCTGTCATGACTCTGTTCTTAAATATTCACCAATTCCCACACAATGCATGAAGTAGCTGCATCCTATAAAAACCTATTCCTAGTATAAAACAATCTTGGCTTGGCTTTGGTGATTCTAAATGTGAAGATTAGAGTCCAAAATTGACTCGCTGGAAAGGTTGGCCAGACAGCAGTTAACAAATCACCCTCCAGCAGGAAGAATTCCCGAACAAACTGGGCAGAATAAGGACTCTCAATTCCCATAAATCTCTCACCAACCATTGCCCTTCTTTCTGGGAACCAACATTGCTTTCTATTTTCTCTCCTTCATTCTTTCTCTCTCTTTCCCATCCTTTTTCCTTCATTCCTTTCTCTCCTTAAAAGAATTAAGGTAGACACCAAAACCAAAATATAACTAACTCTTTGGTATACTCTCTTTGTTTTTTAATATTGTGTGTACTGTCTTTATATAAACTTGATAAACAGAACCTCAAAGCAAGGATTCTGAGCAGTCCTGCTCTGGATGATACCTTGAACACTGTGAACTTCATAATCTGTGTTAAGGCCACAGATCACCAAGGAGGGTACTGTTCTCAAAATGAACACACAGGCTCATATTTATGGGTGTTAATCTCACTTAGTACTCCGTGGCAATTCCTGGAATAGCCCAGACATACTTAGTGAAAAATTATATTGAAATAAATAATAATCATAAAATAATTAAATAACTAGGCCTTCATATTTGGTTGTGTGACTAATCTCTGCAAAAGGAAGAGAAGCAGTCCTGGATGCCTGGAACCAGCACTCTCCCCTTTGCTTGGCTGTGCAATATCTGTTAAATGCACAGTGGTCAAAACCACTTAAAATACTGAGGTTGATTTTAAACTGTCCTTTTTTGAATTGAGTATTTCCTGGTGTTTGTCTACCCCGGAACATTCCTCACCTTGGTGAGGTGAGTCAGCCTTTCCCGTTCTCTATTTAGCTCATTAACTTTGTTGTCTTTCTGCCAGTGGTTTCCAAACACAGATCTGTGACAAAATTTCATTGGTATGAGGTAAAGTAAGAAAAATAAGGATAGTAAAGGCACTTTTTCTAAGGGCTACATTTATTTGATTGAAAGGAATGCCATTTACTCTAAGATTATGCAATTCCTATGTTTTTGTGACAAAACGGTCTTTCTCTAATGAAAGGATCCACAAAAGAGGAAAATCAGGAAACCATGGTCTTAGACTTTGGGAAATGGGAAATGGAGAAACTGTTCTAGGTCATATACGGGTGTGTGTGTGTGTGTGTAAGTGTGTGTGTGTGTGTGTGTGTGTGTGTGTGTGCATGCTGGTGTATTTTTGGCCAGGTACTCACATCAAGAAACCATGTGATTGAACAGTTACTTAATGAAGCTGATAATAGGGTCATTTTTACACTTATCAGATGTTTACTAAAGCCCAGAAGGTCCTGAAACAGAAAGGTTAGTTATCCCATCCTTATAGGCAAACCTTTAAAATCTTTAAAATCTTTGCATTACCCTTTTGCGAAGTTATCTTCTGCCTCTGGACTGCACTGGTGTCCTTTTAAACCTGATTTCACATGAATAAAATTGTTTCCTAGGGAAATGAGTAGCCATAAACTGAAATCAGGTAATGAAAGAAAAGAAAAAAAATGCTTTGATAATGTTCCTAATGATAATACTACCTTAAATGAACATCATGGCTCAAGTTTTCCAGAAAAGAATTTACTGGTATTTTATTGAGAAATATAATCTCAGAATACAAAAAGAGAACAAAAGAAGAACTTTCACAGACATAGTGCATTTAATCATTAATCATCTCAACAGAAATAAAGCAAGTCAGTGATATAATGAAAATGTTGAGAAGCTGTTTCTAAATGCCATTTCTGGATTTTCCTTACTGTTTCTATGGTAAATATGTGAGAGTGCTTGGGTAGAGAGGAGGGGTGAATGACCGGCCTGGGTTTATGCAGGTGGAAAGCTGAAGAGCTGGATTCAATATCAGGCTTAACTCCTGAGCTAATACACTTTCATTATTCCTGCAGATTGGCAGCACAGGGCTTTCAGAGAAATGTGGGAAAAGAGTTATTTTAGATTTAAAGAAAGAGAAATAAGATGCTTTGGAGAGCCTAGTAATCTCTCTAAAAACAAACCAGCAAATCAGATCCAACACTTGTATTAAAATAAGAATTATATATCCTGATTGAGATTTATTACATGTAGGCAATTATAAAAAAATCATTTGATGGAATCCATTGTCTATGAATAGACTGATGAAGAAAAATCAAATGATCATAATAGATGCAGAAAAAGTGTTTGAGAAAACCCATTTATGATTAAAAAAACAAAAACAAAAACAAAAACAAAAAAGCCTTTACCAAACTAGGAAGAATGTGGAATTTCCTTAACTTGATGAATATCTAGAAAAAAAGCTACTGTAAATGTCATATTTAGTGGTGAGATAGGATGTTTTCCCTCTAAGATTAGGAATAGGGCCTAATAAGGAATAAAGCTAGGAAGTCCTAGCTAATATTTTAAGACAAAGGGGGGAAGTAAAAGCAAACAGATTGGCACGGAAGAAATAAAATGTCTTTATTTGCAAATGACATGACTGTCCATGTAGAAAATCCAAAAGAATTGACAGAAACCTCCTGGAACTAAAAGTAATTATAGCAAGGTTGCAGGATACAAAGATAATCTACAAAGTCATTTGTTTTCCTATATAGCAGCAATGAGCAAGTATAATTTGAAATTTAAAATGTAACACCACTTATATTAGCTCCACCTCCCAATAAACTGCCTAGGTAAAAAAAAAAAATCTAACAAAATATGAATAAAATTTTTATAACCAAAACTACAAAACACAGATGAAAGAGATCAAAGAACTAAATAATGGAGTTAATCCACATTCATGAGTAGAAAAACTCAATATTAACTGTTTTTCCTAACCTGATTTAAAGACTTAATATAATCTCAATAAAAAATCCAGAAACATTTTGTAGACAAAATGTTTATTTGGAAAAGTAAAAGACCCAGAGTTGGAGAAGTGACACTACCCAACTTCCAGATTTACTAATAAAGATTGTGTGATATTGGTGTAAGAATAGACAAATCAATGGAACAGAATAAAAAGCCCAGTAATAGGCCCAAACAAATATAGTGACCTGATCTTAGGCAAAAGAGAAAGACAATACAGTGGAACAAAAATATTCTTTTCAACAAATGGTGCTGGAATTGGACAGCTACATAGGAAAAAATAAATAAATCTAGACAGTTCACACCCTCCAGAAAAATTAACTCAGACTTAAATGTAAAATGGAAAACTATAAAATTCCCAGAAGACAACAAAGATGAAAATATATCTTGTGTTGGGTGATTCCTTTTCAGATGCAACACCAAGCATGATCAATGAAAAAACTTGTTGATAAATTCAATATTTCTATGAAACTAAATTACCTGAATAATAAAATCTGCTTATGAAATACTGCAACAGGGCCTCCCTGGTGGCGCAAGGGGTTAAGACGCAACCTATGAAGCTGTCCGTAGCCATTTCAGCACAAGTTCAATCCCAGACCAGGGAGCTACCCATATGGCATAGCAGACCTGACTCACCCGCTGCTTCCCTCAGCAGTGTATTTCAGTCAATCTGCCTGTTCTGTTCCCCACTCTGTCTGTTCTGTTCCAACACCTCTGACCTGTACCCCAGTTCTTGTATGCATAAAAAAATAAATCTTTTAAAAAAAATACTGCAACAGACAGTGAGTGAATGGGGATGAGGTTACAAAGAAAGAGTAGCAGATCCCCCTACAGAGAGTACTGGACAGAGACTATAGAGAATTGTTCCTAGAACCAGCTCAGCAATTACTGCTTAACACAGTAATGACATTCCTATACTTCACTTCCTCAAATGAAAAAGGAATCAGGGGCCTCCCCGGTGGCGCAGCGGTTGAGCGCTGGGTTGCGAAGCTGCCCGCGGCCTCTGCGGTGCCGGTTCGATCCCCGGCTGCTCCCCGGCCACCGGAGGAGGGTCCCACATGGCGTGCAGACCTCTCCTGCCGCCCGCTGCTCCCCTCAGCAGTGTACTTTGGTCCTTCTGCCTGCTCTGCTCCCCACTCTGGCTCTGGTGAATTCTCTCACCCTCCCGTGCTTCTGACTGTACCCAGTGCATGTATAAACAAAACAAACAAACAAACCAGCAAACAAATAAATAAAGCATGCCTCTATAAAAAAAAAAAAAAAAAAAAATAAAGGGCTCAGTCCCACAATATTAAAAAAAAAAAGAAAAAGGAATCAGGTAGAACAGGTAATCTTTAAAATTCCTTTTCCCTCACATTTACTTAGTTTTAGAATGCAGCTATTAAGGCTACTCTTGGGGAGTAGCCACATAGGTGGTAGGATTCCCAAGAGCTGACCAGGTCATGTTGTCCAAAATTATCATCTTCTCTCCCTGATGTGTTAGTATTAGAGACCCACTTATTTTGTGTTATAAAGTCCATGTTGAAGTCTTATATAAATTCCCTGCACATACTAAAATGGAGATTAATCCTAGCCCTATGCCTGCTCCCTAATACAGTTACCCTTAGAAATTATTATAGCTTAAAGGATAACATTGGGACCTCCCTGTTGGCACAGGGGTTAAAGTTTCAGTGCTATCAAGCTATCAGCAGCCATGGTGGCTTGAATTAGATCCCCAGCCAGGGGGCTAACCCACATGACCCAGCAAACCTCTCTGTCTCACTTGCTGCTCCCCTCAGAAGTGTATTTCAGTCAATCCGCCTGTTTTGTCCCCCACTGTGTTTCTCACCCTCTGCACCCCAGTTCTTGTATGCATAAATAAATAAAAATAAATCTTTTTAAAAAAGTTTAGTAGCATGTATTTTTTAGGGCAGGGGAGTAAGAACAAAATCTGTTATATATCAGATATTCAATATATTTGTTAAGTAAATGGATGGATGAATTAATAATTGTAAAGAGGGATGGAGAGGTAACTAGAACTGCTGGTGTACAAAGCTGTGTTAAGGGTCATTGAAGTGGGGGTAGCCACCAGAATGGAGAGTATAAGGAGAGTAGTTCCAAACATAGATTTGCCTACTTTACACTTACGATCAAGACTTGCTTTGGGAACCCCATGTCCATCTCTATCAATCATTCACTTATTAAATAACTATTATGTGCCAGAAGCTGTGCTCAGCACCAGGGATTCAATGGTGAATGAATAAAAGGTACTGGTTTTCTCCTCATAAAACATTTTAACTGGTTCTTCAGTAAATATCCACATAGCAGAGTGGGTCCCAGGTTTCTGTCTGTTTTCCTACTATTGACATCCATATGTACTCACACCAAATTCAAGAAAGAGCTTACATGCTCTTTTAATCCAACTTCCCAAAATTTACTGCTTTATAGATTAGCTAAAAAGTAAAAACTTTTCTTGGTTTCCCTACTGTGAATAAATGCTGCCCCCTTCTGGAACATTGATAGAAATATAAAAGACTGATTTTTAACAGTCTTAATAGTTTGTAGAAAGTTAGTTTAAAAGGACTTTAGTTAAATTTCACTGTTTTATCAATGGGGAGCTTGATGTTGGTAAGGTCAATTGCCAGCTTATATCTTGAAAAAGAAAAGACTTTGTAACAACAGGATGAAATGTAGCAACAGGGTATAAAAGAGAGCATTGAAACCTATGCTTTCATAGCTGTCAGCTTTCATAGCTCATGGCACCGCTTTTCAGGTTTACTAGCTTGGGGACATGATTACAGATGTTTTTATTTGCTCCTCTGTGTATTTTATCTAAACATTTCCCCTTTATTTTTTTATAACATTCAGTCCATGCTTTTACCTCATCTCTCTTCCTCTTCCTATGGTATGGTGATAGAAATGCTCATCGTCAGAAATGAGAACAGGTTAACTGGACCAATATCTCTTCCTGAATATCTATAATTTTTTGAATTCAGAGAAAATTTCTGTCTGCCTGTTTGATTTCTTATATAGATTTCTGGGTATGGAAATTAAAATCCACTCCTTATTTAAGAATCTAGGTCTATAGAAAAAACTTCAAACTATCTTCTCTTCTGCTCAGATACTCATTCAGCAAACATTTATTGACTAATTACTATGTCCTAGATGTGAATAAAAAAAGAAAGAAGAAGATAAGAGCAGTAAACAACTGCTTATGGAGAAGACAGGGCAGTAAACAACTGATCCAAGACAGCTGTGTGATGAGGGCCCCTAAGAGGAACTCTCTGAGCATGGAAGAAATCATCTAACTTGGACTGAAGGAGGGACAGGCTACCCAGAGGTGCTGGTGGCTCACTTTCCAATTTTTGAGGCCTACATTTAAAATAAAGAGGGAGTACAATGTCAAACTTCAAGCAACAGTGTGTACACATTCCCATTCAACATTTCACCCCTTGAAAGCCTCAGAGACTTATAGATCTCAAAGTAAAAATATCTATTCAATTACTGAAATTCAAGGATATAAACATCTGATAAAATGTTTGAGACATGTCAAATAAGTCACTCAGAAGCATCATTTTTAATAAAAGTGTGATAGTATCTAATTTTCTGTCCACCTACTTCTGTAATTGATATTCATGTATTTAATACAGCTTAAATTAGCCCCACGGTTTGTAAAACCCTTTGCTTTACTGCAGACCTATATTGTGATTAGCAAGCTCTATAAGCTGCCTATTAAAGAGAAACTCAAAACTATGAAAAGACTTAAAAGTGGGGAGTCAAAAACAATGAACTTTCTCGGTGCAGTGTTCTGAGAAAGAAGGCTATTTACCTGTGCTTACAATGCCTCCACATCTGTTTCAATATTTTATAGTGAAATGCAAATTTAATTAGAGAAATTTGATTAGGAGAGAGAAGAGGTAGGTAATTCCTGAGTGTGTCTTAGGAAAATAGCTTATTCCCTTCAAAATGAAGACACTTGTGTTACCTTCGCATAAATTAGAAAGGTACCTCTCTAGTTGGGTGAAGTTCCACAGACTCTAGGCATGGTGAATAGAATGCGGGGTGGATCTCAGATGTTAGTTTAGTTTCCTGTGTAGTGAATGACCTACCTGAGTATATGCAGATGCCTTAACCAGATCTGTCAACAGTAAAATGGAGCTCACATCTATTTTGCGTACCTCTAAGTTTGCTGCAGAGATCTCATGGGGAAATGCATACATACATACATACATACATACTTACATACATACATACACCTCATCCATATCTGTATTATATACAGAGTAGGGAGTTCAGAGAAAGCGTTATATCAACAACTACAGATACACTCATTAGGGATCAGAGGAGGAAAGCTGCAGTTGCTAATTAGACATTTGCTCTAAATGTCATTCAGAAAGGCCTGAGGATGTTCATGTTCTGTGAAGCACGACGACATTGATTTCTCAGAAGCATTCTCTTGTTTGAAACCAAAATTCCAAATAGCAAAGCCACAGTCTTTTTTTGGAGGATTCTGGATCCTGTTGCCTGAAATCACAGGTGCTTTAGGCAAAGGGCTATGTGGGCACCTGGTGGCAGCAGGAGCTGAGAGCCATCACTGATCCTCAGAGGCACCCACTGAATCCAGGCTGTTGTCTCCCTTTTGTATGCCTTCATTTCCCAAACCTTTTCTATTTCTTCTAGAAGAATTACTCAACGTAATTGCATCCATTAAAAAATATTTCCAATAATTTGTGTTTAAGTTTTGTGGTTCAGTTTAATTTAGGAAAATTCAAATGTCTGAGATATTAAGTTTTCACCCTTTAGGTGAAAGCTAAAGAATATACTCTTATTTGTACACCTAAACACACACACACACACACACACACACACACACTCAACAATACTATGTATGTTCCCACCCTAGGGTCTTTGCCTGGAATGCTCTTTTTAGTATATGAATAACCCTTCCCCTCCTTTAATTTTTTGTGCTTTGGTTTAATGATGTTAATGTGCAATAAATATTTATTGAATTAAATCAAACATTGAAAGCAGTGAAAATTGTTTAGGCTAAAGATTTTTCTGGACTTAATTTTTTGTGAATTACTTGAAAAGATGTTTCTATAATTATGACTATATTGAAGGCTGATATTTATTAGTTATATTACACATATGTATGTATCTTTAAATGAGTATTAATATTTTTTCCAAATACTTATGTTCACCAATACTCCTTCAGACAAGCCAACTCCAAAAGTTGATATTAACTTTTAGGGTTACCAGGGTGTGTGTGTGTGTGTGTGTGTGTGTGTATGTTTAAGAATACCTGAAATTCTTGATAGGGCCTTGAGTTGGAAGTGTGTCTGTATTCTTGTGCACTTTTAAATGACATTGAGGCAATTCAACATTTAAAATGTGGTATCAATATGAGAATAGTACATTTTTCACTCTTGTTTTTACACATAATTTCAATTCATGTAGTTTATATTCTTTTAAGAAATAATAAGAAAATAAACAAGCAAAAAATAAGTGAATATACCATTATAATATATTGTAAAGCTAGCTATTAATAGTATTTTGTTTAAATATTTATATCCTTATATTATATAAGCCTAAGTATCCCTATAAAAATTACACAAATTCATTTGGAAATGTATTAGCATATAGATAAGAAGTTCTCAGCTTGCTACCTTGAGTTTGTCCATTAACATATTAAAGTCCATTAATTTAAAATGTTTTTACCCTGATTCCCTTGATATTACTATTATAATATCCAAATGGGGATAAATATGTATTTTAAATTGGAGTTATACACAAGTGAACACTCATAGACATATTTATAAAATGCTCCTGGCTTTCTAAATTGTCTTATTTTTATTTTTTTAATCTAGGTACTATGTCATAATCATCTACATATTTATGTACTGTTATTCACAATCACATCTATTAATTTGTGCATTAATATACTTTCTCACTAAAGTTTTTATAGGATTATACTATCATACAATGTGGTAATTTACTAGACTAGTCTCCTACTTTGGTAGATTTGCACTGTTTAAGGTTATATCAGTTATAAGAGCAGGACCATTTCATCCTTGACACATCTCTGCGCACTTTCCTAATTGTACTCTTATTCTGGTTCTAATGAAATAGAGACTACATTTTCCCAGGTGTTCTAATTTCACAGGAAATCATAGAATAAACTAAATGTTTCTATGTTTTCTATATATACAAGTAGTCATATTTATACATTGTAACATAGATGTAGTTTTGTAGTATAATAGAATGTAAAGTATACATATATTTTACCTAGAAAACTAAAATTTCAAAGAAACTTCAAGCTGTCAGCAGACCGCTCTCAGAGCAGGAAGGCCAGTAAGTTTGAGATGGTGTGAGGACAGGAGGAAATCACACTTACTAGCATCATCCAAGTTCCTTTGATGGATAAGTTTGAGGAGAATTTAAGTATTGCTTTAAAAGTGTTTCTAGATCAAATGGCATTTATATTTTTATTAATCTTTAGTCATATTGTAAATGTTTCCCTTGGACAGATTATGCCATTTTGCCTTATCTGTGTTAGTAGGGGAGAGGGATAAATCTTCTATTGATGACAATATTTTAAAATACATTTTAAAAGGAAAGAAAGCCATAATGGGGAAAATGTTGACATTTCAGCATTTCTCTCGCTTCTCATCCTGCTTATGTCATCATCATGAGATGTTCATATATACAACCTCTTTGAAGTCTTTTTTTTTTTTTTTTCTTTTTTTTTTATAGAGGCATGCTTTATTTATTTGTTTGCTGGTTTGTTTGTTTGTTTGTTTGTTTTGTTTATACATGCACTGGGTACAGTCAGAAGCGCGGGAGGGTGAGAGAATTCTCCAGAGCCAGAGCAGGGAGCAGAGCAGGCAGAAGGACCGAGGTACACTGCTGAGGGGAGCAGCGGGCGGCAGGAGAGGTCTGCGCGCCATGTGGGACCCTCCTCCGGTGGCCGGGGAGCAGCCGGGGATCGAACCGGCGCCGCAGAGGCCGCGGGCAGCTTCGCAACCCAGCGCTCAACCGCTGCGCCACCGGGGAGGCCCTCTTTGAAGTCTTTGATAATTTTCAGTGAATAAAATTTTGTTCTTCTTTCTTTTACTCTATAAATAAGCAAGGTTTAAAGTGAATTGCAAAATCACTCCATGAGGATGGTCAGACCAGCTGCACCCAAAAAATTTTTTAAAGCTATTTATGACTATCCAAATGTATTTATAAATGAAATCATTACATTCTGCATTGACTTTGATTAAGAAAAAAAAGGAAACTGTCCTATCTTTCCAGACAGCTGTCAAACTGACTACAGTCAGAAATGAATATTGCTTTGTGAACACAGCAATGAGAAATGTTGAAAGTGGGAAATGATAATGGCCAAAATTTAATTTTGAATTAGAAATTTATTCATTTCTATCTGAATGACCATCATTCTTGGTTTTATTTTCATTTATTACTATTTTCATTCCACTACTGTTTTTCTTTAACCTTTTTTTTTTTATAGATTTCTTTTTCTTGCATTCCTGAAATCCCACTACATCATAATGTATAATTCTTTCAATTTATTTTTGTTTTCAGTTGCTATCTCACACCATAAAAATAGTTAATTCAAAGTGGATCAAATTCTTGGATGTAAGATCTGAAACCACAAAATACCCAGAAGAATATAAGCAATACACTTTATGACATTGACTTCTATAATGTCTGTGAGGACTTGACTGTAATGTCAAGGGGAACAGAAGCAAATATAAAAAAAAAATGAAACTACATCTAACTAAAAAGCTTCTGCACAGCGAAAGAACTATCACTAATACAAAAAGACGCCCTACTTGTTGAGTCGGGAACAAGCCAGTGTGTCCCGGAGTGACACGCTGAGTGTCAGATGAGTTGTGGAGCAGGTTTGAGAGGCAAGACTCTGCTGCTCAGTGAACAGCCCTCTTGCTATTTATTAGCAGCAACAAGCAAGCATGACTGATAATGAGACAATGAGCAGGAGGAACAGGGCCCAGGGGAGACAAAGGATAATCAATTTTTATGGGGAATAGAGGAGACATATCAGCCACATCAAGTACTGTGTAGGTACTTGATGTAATTTCTGAGCTACTCCCAGACCAGCTCAGAGCATGCCATGCAATTAGTCAATAGCTACCTAGGCATACCCAGCTGCCTTCTGATGTAGGCCATTATCTCAAGGCCGTCATGCAGGAGTGTCTTTTCCAAATCCTTCACACACAAGGGTGGATAGTAAGGCCATACACACACAGGTGCAGAGAGAGGCCCCATGGGGTGCATAAAAAGGTGCCACACCTACTGAATGGGAAAAGATATTTGTATATCATATACCTAACAAGGAACTAATATTTAAGATCTATAAGGATCTTATACAAGTAACTGAAAATAAAGGATTCAATCAAAAAATGGGCAGAAGAGTTAAACAGGCACTTCTCCATAGACAAACAGATGGCCAATAGGCATATCAAAAATTGTTCAACATCTCTTATCATCAGGGAAATGCCAGTCATAACCACAATGAGATGCTATCTCACACCTATGAGAATGACCCATGTCAAAAAGACCAGAAAATAACATGTAATTGAGAATATGGAGAAAAAGGAATACTTGTACCCTGTTGGTGGGGATGTAGACTGGTCCAATTACTACAGAACATTATGGAGCTATCTCAAAATATTAAAAATAGATCTACCATATGACCCAGAATTTCCACTCCTAAATACCTACTCAGAAAATGCAAAAACCACTAATTTGAAGGAATATGTGTACTCCTATGTTCATTGCAACACTATTTTCAGTAGCCAAGCTGTAGAGACAATCTAAGTGCCCAAAGACAGAATAGTGGATATAGACAATACACTATCTATGAACAGTGGACTGCTACTCAACAATATAGGAAAGATACAATATTTTCATTTGAAACAACATGGATGGAACTGGAGTGGATTTACTAAGCAAAGTAAGTCAGAAGCAGACAAATACTGGATGATTCCCTGCATATATAGAATATAAGGAAACAAACCAAATATAAAACCCAACCAAAACAAGCCCTAGACATATGACTATAGAAATGAGGTTACCAAAGGGGCTGAATGAGAGATAGGAAACAAAGGAGAGAGGGAGCCCAGTCAACTATGGTGGAGGATTGTGGAGCTTTGATGTAGGTGTGGTGTATATCAGAAGAGGTGTGAACCTGTACCCCTAAATCCCAGACAGTGTGTTTTGTTTTGTTTTGTTTTTAGAGATTTATTTATTTATTTATACAAGCACTGGGTACAGTTAGAAGCGCGGGAGGGTGAGAGAATTCACCAGAGCCAGAGCGGGGAGCAGAGCAGGCAGAAGGACCGAAGTACACTGCTGAGAGGAGCAGCGGGCAGCAGGAGAGGTCTGTGCGCCATGTGGGACCCTCGCTGGGGATTGAACCAGCACTGCAGAGGCTGCGGGCAGCTTCACAACCCAGCGCTCAACTGCTGCGCCACCAGGGGAGGCCCCCCCATACAGTGTTTTAAGCATCATTATAGCAATTAAAAAACAATACAATTTTAGGGCCTCCCCTGGTGGCACAGAGGTTGAGTGCTGGGCTGTGAAGCTGCTCGCAGCCTTTGCAGCGCCAGTTAGATCCCAGCTGCCAGCTAGGGTCCCACATGGCACGCAGACCTCTCCTGCTGTGCCCGCTGCTCCCCTCAGCAGTGTACTTCATCACTCTGCCTGTTCTGTTCCCCGCTCTGACTCTGGTGAATTCTTTCACCCTCCTGCGCTTCTGACTGTACCCAGTGCTTGTATAAATAAATAAATAAATCTTAAAAAAAATAAATAAATACATAATAAAATTTTAAAAAATACAATTTTAAAAGAAAATAAATCAATTAAAGGATGATTAAAAATAAGGCAAAAAATATTTTTGATAATTTACTTTTCTCCCAGAACCCTTTGCTTCTATTCAGCTGTATCTTTCTGATAAAGAGCATGTTTAATTTATGTATTCCTACTTCTTATGCTGTTGGCTTATGTGCACTGACACTGTTCATCTTCATATTAATGTCATGGTTAAGCACACGTTAGAGAAGTAAAGAATGGTAGAGCCATAGGCCTAAATATTCATGTTCTTATGTGCTAGTTGTGTGACATCATGTTATTTGTTCACACCTTACGGTTCTTATCTCTTGAATAATCAAAGTAACAGGACTTACCTACTTCCTGGTGTTGCTGTGAAGACAATGGAGATGTATGTGAAGCGCTTATCATAGGGTGGTGAGTACATGGCATCTCTCTATTGTTTTGGGTGAGCTTTTGGCGCAGTAATTTTTTTGGCCCTTAGAGGGCGCTCCATGTGAGTGCGAATACTGTGAAACAGATGAGCTATGTGGTATTTCTTTCCTTGGATTCTGTTTTTAGCAGACTGATTAAAGGGTGATTTAAATTGCACAGATTCTCAGCCTTGTGACATTATATACATTTAATTTTTTTGAAACAACATTAATTTAGGTTCATTCTGGGTTAGCAATAATTAAATTATTTCATAAAATGTTCTTAATGTCTTTGGCAAGATCAATAAATTTAAAAAGCTCATTACTAAAGCATCCTCAGTGACTGACTAAGATTTAAATACCATAATTTATAAAACATATTTCTGACATATGTGTGTGTGTATGTATATGTGTGTGTGTATATATATATATATAAATGATTACACTAAAATAGGCAAGGCAGCAATCATTTTAAATCTTTCAAACCATAACCTTTCAAAAAGAAATTAAATCTTCCTGTGACAAAGATTGCTGAGGCAATAAACTATAAATGGCTTTCACGGAAGCAAATTCAGAGAGAAGAGAGTTACAATTAACATCAACTCTCCAGATAACTCAGAGCAGCCCTAAACTTATTTTTGGCTCCTTGAAAAAATAAAAATATAAAACAAGAAAGATGTCACACTAAACATTAAAGCTAGAATGCAATGTTAATAAACTTGAAAGGCAGTATATTAAAAAGGAGATTAATGTGAAATGTATTCACATGAATAAGAAATAAGATAATGTAGTTTAAGAATGTTTCTCCCAAGAAATTATTAAATTCAGTTTTTAAAGCAATTATATGTGAACTGTTTTCTAAAGTGAAGGAAAGAAATAATTTTCTATCTTAGACACTGTGAAACTTTACTTCACTGTGAACTTACATTTGCAATAGTTGAATTGATTTTTTTTTAACTGATGGTGCAAGATCCTAGTCCAAGTCCTACAGAACTGCTTGCTGTTTCCCTAACACACTTCGCACTTTCAAAGTCTTCATGATTTGTTTTGTGATTCCTTCTATTTAAAATTTCATTCCTCTCCACCTTTGTTGCCATTCAAGCTGTGGGTCTGCCTCAAATAACTCAAATAACCAGTTTCCTCAATAGCCCTCCCCAAACAGTGCTAGCATCCCTACCATATCCCATGCAGAGTTATTTATTTCCTCATCATGTTCCCCAAAACACATGTTCTATTCCAGTTATTGGTTTATAGTCTTGTCTTCATGGCTAAATTCTGACCTTTGTATGAGCAAAGATTATGTCTTATTTCAGTATCCTCAGAATCTCCCACAGTGTCCAAAACATATGAACTTCAGTTGGATCTTTGTCAATTCCAGCTACCTATCAACCTCTGTGAGACAAGGCCAGTAATGATAATGATGGTGGTTTAAGTGCAATGGTATCCTCACATACAAAATTAAGAAAAATTCTTCTCTTCAGAAATAAAAAAAGTTATTATAAGAAAATTATTTGTTTTCCAAATGAATTTTGAATGTTTTGGATAAAATCAAAACAGGTCAAAATTAGCTTATACCTAGACTCAAATCTCTCATTAGGCATATTCTTACATATAGACAAAATAAGCCTTCAGTATCTTTTGAGATACACTGGACAGACTCCAGTTGCTAAAACTTCCTTCTATCTGCTATCCAGTCACCACACAAAAACCAGAGAAAATTTTTGTTTAAAAAAATAAGAAATCAGAACATATCATCACCCACTGAAGATTCTTGATGGTGGAACTCCCTGGTGGCACAAGGGGTTAAGACGCAACCTATGAAACTATCCTTAGCCACTGCAGCACAAGTTCAATCCCCAGTCAGGGAGCAACCCACATGGCATGAAGACCTCTCCTGTCTCACCCACTGCTCCCCTCAGCAGTGTATTTCAGTCAATCGGCCTGTTCTGTTCCCCACTCTGTCTCTGGTGAATCCACTCAACCCCCACACCTCTGTTTTGTACCTTAGTTCTTGCATGCCTAAATAAATAAATCTTTAAAAAATATATTCTCTTAATGGCTTCATAATCCAAATAAAACTCAAATCCTTTTCTTTAGCCTCCAAGTCCTATATAGTCTAGTTTCTGTTGACCCACTCGTATCATTTGTCCCAATGTTCTACTTCATTCTCAAGCTACAGTCCTACTCTTACTTGAAGATACCAAGTTTAAACCCACTTCCAGCCTTTGAAGAAACATCTCTCCTGGAATGCTCTTCCTTGTCTCTTTTCAGAGACTTGCTATCTCACTACTTGGATCCACATTTAAAATGCACATATTAAAAAAACTAGCAACATTTTTGCTGTGCAGAAGCTCTTTAATTTGATGTAGTCCCACCTGTTTATCTTTGCCTTCACTATCACTGTTTTGGGTGATGTGTCTGTAAAGATGTCTTTGAGGTGCATGTCATGTCTGCACAGCAAAAGAGACAATAACCAAAACAAAGAGAAACCAGACCGACTGGGAGAAAATTTTTGCACACAACACTAATGATAAAGGACTGATCACAAAAATCTACAAAGAGCTGACAAAACTCAACAAAAACAAAGAATATAATCCAGTCAAAAAATGGGCAGAAGAGCTAAAAAGAAACTTCTCCAAAGAGGATATACAAATGGCCAACAGGCATATGAAAAAATGTTCAACATCACTTGCAATCAGGGAAATGCAAATCAAAACTACCATGAGATACCATCTTACACCAGTGAGAATGGCACATATTAAAAAAACTAGCAAAAACAAATGTTGGCGAGGATGTGGAGAAAAAGGAACTCCCCTGCACTGTTGGTGGGAGTGCAAACTGGTCCAACCACTATGGAGAGCTGTGTGGAGATTTCTGGACCTACTAAACATAGAGCTTCCATATGATCCAGCAATTCCACTCCTAGGTATTTACCCAAAGGACACAGAAACATCAATTCCAAAGAACACCTGCACCCCTATGTTTATAGCAGCACTGTTTACGATAGCTAAGCTTTGGAAACAACCCAAATGCCCAAAAATAGATGACTGGATCAAGAAGATGTGGTACATATATACCATGGAATATTACTCAGCATTCAAAAAAGATAAACACATGCAATTTGCAGCAACATGGATGGCGCTGGAAGGGATCATGCTCAACAAAATAAGCCAGAAAGAAAAAGAAGAATACTGGATGGTCTCACTCATAGCAGGAATCTAGAAAACCTAAATAAGGGATCAGGAAAAAGAATAACTATAATAAAGAAAAAATCAAAATCAACAAGCAACTATAAACGAGAGACACACTATGGGGGAGGCGGGGAGAGGAGGGGTTGGGGTCAAAATAAGGGGGGTGCAATTGTATGGGGAATATAACAAATAAATAAATCCTAAAAAAATAAAAAAAAAAACCTTCCTTAATCTTCCACATTGGTTAATCTAAATAACTCTGTGAGAGTAAGAGAAAAGCAGGGCTAATATTCATACGTTTGAGCATCCAGTAAGACATTGATGAAACCAAACAGATCTTAGCTAGAGGTTTTATTAAGTTTTCTCGCTATAACTGTCAAGGCATTAACTCTTTTGGAAGTTGGGTATGTTCAGAGGGTCCTACACATTGGGGAGAGAGGACATATTCATAATCATTAGGAAAATCGAGCCTCCCCGGTGGCGCAGCAGGTTAACCTCGGTGCTGTGAAGCTGGCTGCAGTCTCTGCAGTGCCTGCTCGATTCCCGGACGGCCAGGGAGAAACCCACATGGCGAGGCAGACCTCTCCTGTCTCGTGTGCTGCTCCCCTCAGTAGTGTACTTCGGTCCTTCTGCCTGTTCTGCACCCTGCTCTGTCTCTGGTGAATTCTCTCACACACACACACCCCACGCCTCTAGCCTGTACCCCAATGCTTGCATAAATAAAATAAATCTTCAAAAAAAAACATTAGGAAAATATCTAGATGTTTGAGCAATTGAAATGACCAATTGCTAAGTATCAACCCTGAGGAAGAGTGTGTTTGTGGATTAGCACTTTAGTTTGCTATGAACAGAATACTTATTTTGTTTATTTATTTCGACCCGTTTGTTTTTGTTGCTCTTAAACAATATCTTAGAGCAGTTTTTCACAAACCTCTTTCCTATTTAGAGTCACCTGGTGAGCTTTATTTTTAATTTTGCTGGTTTTTAAAAAATATTTACTAATATACCATGTGTATGTGGTTAAAAAATATCAACCTAGATAGAGGGGTAGGAAGTGAAAATATTTTTTCTACCTGTAGTGTCTTATCCCAGAATTCACTTTTACTATTTAAGTGTTTAGTTCTTTTAGTGGTTGCTTCCATAACTAAACACACACACATACACATGATGTATTTATATGATTCTTAACAAATTTAAATAGCATTCATTTAATTAGGGGACCTTTTAAAACTATAGATTGTCAAAATCTTCCTTGCTATTCTGATTCTGTTGATCTGTGTTGGGCTTGGGAATCTGAATTTTTTTAAAGTTCTGATGTGATCTTTTGTTCAGCCAGAACTACTTTATTTGATAAAGCAAGTTATAGGTAATAATATAACTGTGTTAAAGACTTTTGTTCAACAAGTACAGTCATGCTTGGTAGAAATTTACAGCCTGCAAATTTTTTTATATTCAGAAAATATCTTATGTTGATTTCCTCATCTTTTTCTATTTTCACATCTTTTTCATTCTTCCTCTAAATCCATTAGCCTTACTGTGAACCTTTCTTTTTAGTATCCTGCAGTTTATCTGTTAATTCTATATCCCCTGCTTTTCTACCCAGTTTTAGGAAGTTGAATGAATTGCTGACTTACATCATTGTCCATTGAAAATGGACATCGTGAAAGGTCATTCAAATTATAGAAAGCAGAATTTTTAAAATATAATCAGAATATTCTGGGAAAGTGTATAATCTTATGATCAATTAATAGGATACATGTTCTCAATAGCTGGAAACTCACCATATTGATTTAACTTAGAATTTATATTTAGCAAAAATCAGTCATCAAATTCAGACGAATAAAATCTTTCTGCTCATTTCTGCCTGCCAAAGCATTTAACATAACTCTAGTTGTTTATAATAAGGATGGTGCTGGTTTTTCAAATAAAAACTTCCTCTGATTTTTTCCAGTTTTTCTTTTTTTAAGATTATTTATTTATACAAGCACTGGGTACAGTCAGAAGCGCAGGAGGGTGAGAGAATTCACCAGAGCCAGAGTGGGGAGCAGAGCAGGCAGACCGCCGAAACACACTGCTGAGGGGAGCAACGAGCGCGGCAGGAGAGGTCTGCGCATCATGCGGGACCCTCGCCTGGTGGCCAGGGATCGAACTGGTGCTGCAAAGGCTGCGGGCGGCTTTGCAGCCCTGCGCTCAACCGCTGCGCCACCGGGGAGGCCCCAGTTTTATTTTTGTACTAGTTAATACCATTGTGATGAGCAAAGATACCTGATATAATATCAGTCTTCATGAATTTATTGACACTTGTTTTGTGACCCAACATGTGAGTCACCAATATTCCTTGTGTACTTGGGAAGAATGTGTACTCAGGCTTTAGGGGCCATACATTCCATAAAATGTAGTGGGCCCATCTAGTCTAATTTCTTGTTTAAGGCTATTGTTTCCTCGTTGATTTTCTGTCTGGTTTATCCATCCGTGGATATGAGTGGGGTATTGTAGTGCCATTGTGTTGCAGTCAATGTCAGTTTTTAGGTTTATTAATAGTTGTCTTACATATTTTGATGTTCCTTTGTTTGGTGATATGTGATGTGTTATATCTTCTTGATGTGTTGATTGCTTTGTCATTATATAATGCCTATCCTTGTCCCTTGCTAGTTTTTCAACAGAAAGTTTATTTTATCTGATATTAGTATGGATATTCTTGCCTTTTAGTGGGTCCCATTTGCTTACAGAATTGTTCTTTAGCCATTTACTTTGAGCCTGTGTTTATCTTAGGAATTCAGATGTATCTTCTGGAAACCAAAGAAAGTTGGGTTTTGTTTTTGGATCCAACCAGCCACTTTGTGCCTTTTTATCAACAAGTTCAGTCTATTTGCATTTAGAGTGAGTGCTAACATATGGGTATTTGCTACTGATATTTTGTCTTTAGGTTTCTGGTTTTATCTATTTATTTCCTTGTTTCACTTTTTTGTGGATTTTTTTCACTTAGATTTAGGAGTCTCCCAACATTTCTGTTAGGGATGTTTAGTGTTTGCAAACTCCTTCAGCTTTTATTATTTTTTTTTTTTTTTGAAAACCTTCATCTTTCCCTTGTATCTGAAAGATCTTGCAAAATTTAGTATTCCTGGCTGGCAAATTTTATCTTTGAGTATTTTGAATACACTTTCATGACTTTGAAGCATTAAGCATCTCCTGGCCTATAGAGTTGCTGCTGAAAAGTCTGTTATAGGCATGAAGGGAATATATTACCCACTTTTCCCAACCAGCTGCCATCAATATTTTTTTTTTTACTGTCTTGAACTTCTGCTAGTTTCACTAAGTATAGGTATCATTGCATTCAGATAACCAGGTATTTTTTTTTTTTTTTTTAGCTTAATGGGCTCTTTCATTTATTTCTTCCCCAGGTTTGGGAAGTTTTTCTCTAGTATATTTTGAATAAATTCTCTGTTCTTCTATCTCTCTCTCTCTTCCTTGTCTGGATGCTCATTGTTCTTATGTTGACTTTCTTAATGGTATCAGATATTTCTCAAATTGCTTATTTTTTTACATCTTAGTTTTCTCTTCCATCTCAGTCCTTAGTACACTGCTGACTTAGGGTCACTGACACAATCCTCTATTTGATCTGTTCTATTTCCATAGCTTTCTCTAGAGTTCTCTTTACCAACTGCATTTCTGTTATTTTCATATTTAAAACTTGAGTGTCTACCTTCTGTTCATTAATTTTATTTCTGAACTCATTAATTTGTTGTGCTGAACTTTGTTGCATCTCTTTGATTAGCTTTTCTGAGTTCTCTTGTATTTCCTTGACTTGCCTTTTTGAGTTTCCTTTTGTCTCTTTGAGTTTATTATTTCTGAACTCTTTCTCTGATAGGAAGATAAAATCTTCCATCTTTTTTTTTTTTTTTTTTTAGATTCTGGAGGGTTGTTCTCATCTTGTTATATACCCTCTTGAGGTCTCATATTTTCATGTGTTATATATATATTTTTGTCCACCCATTTTGCTATTTGAGCTATCCCTATTTTATTACTATTCTAAATATCTTTAACCAAAACTTAGGGGCTGAATTATTTTACTTTCTCCATAGGTGTTGCTATAGTTTTGTTTCTGTCGGTCTATTTGTCTGTCTGTCTATCTATCTATCTATCTATCTATCTATCTATCTATCTATCTATCTATCTATTCCTTTCCTGGCTTCTATATGTACTCAAATTTGTTTTGTAGTTGTTGAGTCAGCAAGATGGGATGGGGCTTGGAGGAATCCACATGTTGGTGTGGATGAATTGCAGTGGTGCGGGCTCATGTTTGTGGCACTCCCAATATCCCTCCTCTCTGAGGTTTGGGATAAGAGAGTCAGTAGTCTTGTATTCAGAGTATCTCACAAAGTAAGTACCAGTCCCAGCATGCGAGAAGGGGAAATACAGATAAGAGTGCCTGCTCTGATATTGTCTTTACTGGAGACCCAGTTTGTGTGGCGCACCTAAGCTCCTCCACAAGCTTTTCACAACTTTCAAGGGGGTATGTTTCCATACAAGGGCTACTTTTTTATATTTGACATCTAGTTGTTAAGTCATTTGCTTACCTTTTTTGTCTTATTCTTTTTACTCGAAGTGTATTGTGTAAATTACTTTGAAACATAAATTGCATGATTCTTGGAATTAATGACAAAGATACCTGTTCTTTTTGATGGTACTCCTACATAAATTTGTGGATATGCCAATTCGAGTGATAATTAGATTTTATTAGCTTGCATGCAATGCTTAGAGTATTATTTATTATTTCCCATTTATAAAAGTAGTTACTAATTTCCCATTAATAGGGAACACCAGTGAAATGCATAACACATGAAAATTTTTATGTAAAGTTTCAAGTTTATAAGCAAAATTATCTGATACTTATCAATTTAATAACCTTGAAATTTTAGGCTTTACAAAACTTCCACTTGACTTCTGTTTATCATATATAAAGCTTGGTATACAGGTAGGTCACACTGTTGGTCTGTGTGAGAAAAATTTTGAGTTTATTTTCTAGAAGAAATTATAAATCTACCTTGATATCACATGCATTATAAACAAGGACATACTATACAGGTGACCTCATTGCAACATAGGCCAATTTCTTTTTGAGAGAATTCAATTAAATACCTGTAGAGTCTTCCTCTAAAAACAAATGCTTAATTTTATAAAAATAAAATAGGAATATCAACAAAGAAGGTAAAGTCCCTTTGACCTTTGTTTGTTTGCTTTGAAATATTCACCTTAGAAGGCAGAGTGTTGTAGTGATGACCTGGATGTCAGAAAGCTGAGAGTTCATATATACCCTGCCTCTCCTACTTAGTATACATGGGCTCTTGCATAAACTTCTAAGTCACCCATAAAGGCTTATGTTTTCTCAACTTCAGAATAAAACCTGTTAGGGCACTGATGAGTAACTAATATTTACGAAGTTTCTGGTATACAGTCTCTACTTGTTCCTTTATTTCCTTTGGCTCTTGTCTGTTTTTTCTTGATTGAATTAACATGATTTCTCAATGACTTGCATATCAAATCAACTTGGCAGAATTATCATATGCTCCAGATACAATATCACTTAGAACATTTGTCTTGTAGAACTGGCTCATGCATTATTTAAAGAGCAGGCATAATTTTTTGATGAAATTAAATGCATGGAATCTATTAAAATATATTCAAATTCATCATTTTTTATCAAAGGTCATCTGCTTTTGAAATTATCTTCCAATATTGACAGAAAGACAATAAGACACTCAGCCATTTGAGACCAATGTGGACAGGTATCATCTCTTTGGGTTAAGGGTGTCCTTGGATCTTTACAGCTATAAGTCAATACAGCTTTAGCACAATCCAGTAAATTATTAAAGCAATACATTTATCTTCTACTACTGTTTCCTTCAGTCCTTCAGTTACTTAAGACTTTTCTTTATGTTTGTTTTATTTTAAGGATTTATTTTATTTATTATGCATACAAGAGCTGGGGTGCAGGCAAGAGATATGGGGGTAAGAGGATTCACCAGAGACAGAGTGGAGAGCAGAACAGGAGGATTGACTGAAATACACAGCTGAAGGGAACAGCGGGTGAGACAGGAGAGGTCTGCTGAGTCATGTGTGTCAGCTCCCTGACTGGGGATTAAACTCATTCTGCAGTGGCTGTTGATAACTTCACAGTGCTAGATTTAACCCCTTGTGCCATCAGGGAGGCCCTCATCTTTATGTTTGTAAGAAGACATGAATGTATATAGAATTCAAGCTTGGGTAAGGAAGTCTAGTGTAGTGCTGTCTCCAAATTGACAGATACTATAAATACCTTCAGCTGTAGTATTGAAATGTATCCACTGCTGCATTTCACAATATGTAATGCTCAAATTTCTCCATCATAATGTTAATAAACCTCCCTCTGGCTTTTACTTTTTCTTTTAACTAATTTATCTTAGAATCCCACTCCTCTATGCTCAGTCTCTTTTCATTAATTTTTCACAGGGTTTCATCTTCAGCCTACTATTTTTCTCCATATATGTATTCTTTCTTTTTTTTTTTTCTTAAAGATTTATTTATTTATTTGTTTGTTTGTTTGTTTGTTTGTTTATTTATTTATACATACATACAAACACTGGGTACAGTCAGAAGGGCGGAGGGTGAGAGAATTCACCAGAGCCAGAGCGGGGAGCGGGAAGCAGAGCAGGCAGAAGGACCGAAGTACACTGCTGAGGGGAGCAGCGGGCGGCAGGAGAGGTCTGCGCGCCATGTGGGACCCTCCTCCCGTGGCTGGGGAGCAGCTGGGGATCAAACCAGCACCACAGAGGCTGCGGGCAGCCTCGCAACCCAGCGCTCAACCACTGCACCACCTGGGAGGCCCTATGTATTCTTTCTTGACATGACACTAGTTTTAACTATGGCCTACTGGAGTACCTTACTGATGTGTATCCAGTTCTACCTCTCTAATGAAGCTTAATAAATATTCATAAATAGATCTTTATTGTACATCCCCACTTAGGATGTATGTTAGGAGTCTGTATTAAATATTCATAAATAGATCTTTATTGTACATCTCTACTTAGGATGTATGTTAGAGGTCTGTTTTAAATGCCTGTTGGGGTTTTTGCCCAGTCCAAGTAAATTCTTTCTGAGTACATTTCTTTTATACTCTTTTAGTAACCCCACTTGTGTTCTCTTTAATCTCCATTTCTTATATCTTATTCACAGAACTTTCATTTTATTTAGGTGTCAGTGGGTCCAGCTACTAAATAAAATGTCAAAACTTGGTAAATGTGACTTAAGTGAAGTCCTCTAGGTATTCTAAGAAATTTTGCTTTCCTGATATCATCTCTTCCGCCTTGTTTCTTCTTTTTTTCCATACCTGAATGTTAAAGAAAGCTGAAGGAGAATCTGCCATTTTGCTACAATGAGGTGGCCATAGAATGAGAGTCATACACTAAAGGTGGTGGACCAAAAATACAGAGGCAGCCAGGAATATTGTTGGAGTGTATCTACCAACACTGAGTGCTTACATATCTACCAACACTTTTTGGAGTGTATCTACCAACACTGAGTGCTTACATGAGTCAGAATTACTTTCAGTTGTCAGCAAAATGAAATGTTAAACTAATGGTGGCAAAACAAGTTAGAAGTTCATTTCCTTTTTATGTAGATGAAGACTAGGGTTGGATAGCCCAGTATTCCCTTAGTCACGAGGCCTTCAGAATTCTTGCATTTTGTTGCTTATGATGTTGTTATAAGAAGGTTGCTAGCCTATGTAGTCAAGCCATTTTATCTACATTTAATTCATGAGTATGAAAGAAGGATGTAATATCTCCCTTCAAAATACTTTCAAGAAGTCACATAGGACATTTTTATTTTAACCCTCAGCCAGAAATTCATCATACGATTACAGTATTAACTGTAAGGTAGCCATGTATTCAGATGGAAATCAAGAATGCTTTTTTAGCAAAGGAAAAAGATGATGGAAACCAGGGGCAATAGCAATCTGTCTTTGCCCCAACTGCTCATCTTTGACTTCTTGATATGTTAAAAACAATCCTCATTTGATTAAAATTTTAAAATTAAAATTCTTTTACAGGAATCCAATGTAATCCTTAATTCAGAATTTATACCCTGAGCAAGGGTGGTAAAAGTAACAAAGATAAAATGTGGAATGACTGAGGAAATGTGAAATGACTAAGGAAGAAAGTGGGGCGTTAACGATAAGGATTCATATATTACACACGCAATTTATAATGATTATTCTGTGGAATTAGATCACTTTTGTCTGCTGTATTTTAGGAGGTAAAGCTTACACTAGGGGCAATTTACATTATGGGGTGTTCAGGCTACTTCTTGTTACTATCATCAAACCATCTTATAAGCAGAGATGAGTTGTTTTAATTATCTGTAACATTCTAACACCAATGGTTCAATATAGTAATTAATATCTTTTAATGTCCTATGGATTGATTGGGCTCAACTGGATGACTTTCCATGTCAGATGGTCAGTAGAACTTGATAAATACTTTATGTAATATTTATACAATGGAAACTTATCCATTGTTGAAAATTGATAAACTATAGCTATGTGGAGTGTATAGATGAAAATATGAAGAGAATGTTAAAGTAAAAAATAAAGCAAGTTGTTGAAGGCTTCATACTTTATTATACTATGCATTAATGTGAAAACACGCAGTTATACAATGTAACATTCAGGTATATATATGTGTATAAAGGGTCAGGAAGACCACAGTACAGGTTTTCTAAGATCCAGCAGACCGGGTAAAGGAGGAGTCAGAGTCCTCAGTGGTTTTTGCAGGTCTTTTATTGGGGTTCACCAGGCAGGGGTGGGCAGGCAGGGGTGCTGGGGGGCGGGGAGGCTGGCAGGCCTCCCAGCTCCCAACAAGTCTTCACTCTGGGCTCTCCAGCCTTCTCTCTGCTTCTCTCTCGGCTTCTGTTTCGGCTTCTGCTGGCGTCCCCGTGACGCCGCCCTTAAAGGCCCAGTCGAATCCCATCTACCTATGCCCACACCCTACTCCAGGTGCCCGCCATCAGGCATGCATTCAGGACTGCAGGGATCCATCATCTATCCTGATGGCGGGAGGGCAGAAAAGCCTGACATTTTTCCTTACCCTACAATGTGATAAAATTATTTTTAAAACAAATAATGACATGATTAACATAAAATTTAGGTGGTTGTTCACCTTCATGGAAGACAGGAAAGGGATAGAAGTAGGGACATATGAGACCTGCCTGTGTGTAAAGCATAAAGGTAAGATTCCCGTTCTTAAATTGAGTGGTTTGGGTTTACCCATTTAACTCATGTATGTGTCACAACTCTTTTGTAAGTATCAAGTGTCACAATGAATATACATGCTCTGTGTACTGATGAGGAATAATGATGATGTCTGTGACAGACTATTAAATAAGATACCATGTCCTGGGACATAATTTGCCTGGCTGCATAGTTTATACCTGTGGCACTGGTATAATTGCTAAATATATCATTTTCACCCTCAAATTACCCCATTGAAATGATAAATTATATTTCTACCATATTGTGAAGTAACAAAACACAAGATGCAGAATAGTATTTATATTTCAGTTTGTGTAATACATGACCTATTTTAAAAAGTATAAACAAAATTATAGCCAACGTTTTGAAAATGAGTATTTGTGGAAATGAAATACTTGGAAAACAGGATTCTTTATAAATTGGATGCTGGTGGAGCCAAATAAGGTGGTAGAAAGGCAGAAGAGGGAGAATTACT
The DNA here is from genome assembly GCF_014898055.3 of Talpa occidentalis. Classification (NCBI taxonomy): domain Eukaryota; kingdom Metazoa; phylum Chordata; class Mammalia; order Eulipotyphla; family Talpidae; genus Talpa; species Talpa occidentalis. The sequence continues at coordinate 24,745,846 of NW_026555331.1, read as the reverse complement.
TTGCTCTGTAAACCCATTTGGCCTATTCATTAGAATTTTGGATTTTATGTATGTATTGACTTTTTAATAGCAATTTTGACTGTTTAAAAGTAATCTTAAACAAAATTCATTTTCAACTTAATGTGAGTCATACCATGATAGCTATTATACTAGCTTCCATTTACTGGAACCTGTGTGTAAAGTACTTTTAAACTACATACATGTAGGGGCAGGAACAGGGCACAGTGCAGGTTTTCTGATCCCATGCAGACCGGGCAAAGGAGGAGTAAGAGTCCTCAGTGGTTTTTTTGCAGGTCTTTTATTGGGATTACCAGGTACACGGCAGGCAGGGGTGCTGGGGGGCCGGGAGGCTGGGAGGCCTCCCAGCCCCCAGCAAGTCTTCACTCTATCTGGGCTCTCCAGCATTCTCTGCTTCTCTCTCGGCTTCTGCTACTTCTTTCTCGGCTTCTTGGCTTCTACTGGCGCCCCCGTGACGCCGCCCTTGAAAGCACAGTCTTAGCCCAGGTGAATCCCATCTACCTATGCCCACACCCTACTCCAGGTGCCCACCATCAGGCATGCATTCAGGACAAGGATCCATCATCTATCCTGATGGCGGAAGGGCAGAAAAGCCTGACATTTTCTTTACCCTACAATACATTACAATAATTAATTCTCACATAAAATCTAAGAGGTAAGTAGCATTACTATTACTTGTGACTTGGAAAAGTCACCTAGTTTCTTCTGTAAAACTATTCTTATTTTATTGTAATTATACAGTTTTTAGCCCTGTTCGTTGTGATCATTGTGATGTCACATGTTTGCTAAATTAGTGGCTATAGTTGAAATGTTGTGGATTCAAAATCCAGAGCTCATTTTCTTGCCCCACTACTTACTAGCAATGTAAATTTGACCAAGCCACTCTGCCATGAGGGAGGCTGGGTTTTTCACTGTAGAATGGAAACAAGGAGGCTTCTCATTTTACAGGCTCACTGTGAGGATCAAATGAAGGCATACAAGTGAAGGCAGGGTGGAAAGAGAATGCACCATACAAATGTGTGTTACTATTATTATTTTGTTAATGACCTAATGTGACATTTCAATCAGGAAAGCCATAAATCAATAGAGATGCAGCTGAAAACAATTTGAAGGCCTTTTTTTTTTCTTTCAGCACAAGTGGCATTTCTTCATTGCCTATTGCTTTATATAGTCAATAGTTTTATGCTTAGCAACAGCCTTGAAACAGATCAGCAAGAACAGAATGAACATACTTTCAACAGGAAATGTTAAATGATCTATATCTGTTCTTATGGGCTAAGCCTCGATTAATTCAGGAGGTGGTTTTCTCAGTTGAAAAGAGAGCAAATGACCTCATGTTGTTTATTCATGTACATGAATAAATTTGACATTTGGTGATAAAATGGTAAGATAACTTAAACTCATGAGTTTTTCTCCTAAGAAAGTCCAGGAAATAGTGTATATTTCTTTAGCTTCCCTATCTTTTCTTTTGCATAATTTAGTAGCAGCCCTTCTACCAAAGCCCTCCTCCACCCTCTCTCTCTTACTCCCTCTACCTCTTGCAGACCCTTTCTCTCTCTCTCCTTCCTCTCCCTCCTTCTCTTTCCTCCCTCCTCATCCTCCTGATTTTCAGGAACAAAAGAACTGTGTAAAATGCTGAAAAAAAAAAACAATAAAAAAGTCTTATCAGAAATTAAACAGATAGCAGTGGAGGGCTTGGATTATATTAAAAAAATTAGCATCACATCTGTGAAAATACATGCAGAGTGTTTTAGAGGATTTATCAAACTAAAATCCTTCAAAATGTCATATATGTAACAATGGAACATTTAGAAAAATAAGAGGAAATGGGGAAATATATAGCACTGTTGTTTTTACAGTTTTGTAAAGTTACCTGGCAGTCTTGCCTATTTTTTTTTTTTTTAGTTTTTCTTGGCTCTTATAATAGCTGTCAAAACCCAGAAAAATCTACTAGAGACTTTAATCTCACTGATGACAAAAAAATTATAATACCAATAGGCTCAGACAGCTTAGTTTATTTTTACACAGAAATTTTATTTTCCTCTCGATAATGCCCTCTCCTCCCCCTCCTCCTGGGAACCTTTCACCCTTCTGGTGGCACTCTGCTGAGCAGCCTTCCAAGGGGAGAGGGAATGTTTGAAAATGTGGGGGAACATATAAACTGCAACCTACATGAAAATCTTTATTTAGATAGTTTTTTATCCAGAGATTAAAAAAAAAAATGCCAACAAAGGTACTCAGTCTTCTTTTCTTTTCTTTTTTTAAAAAAATATTTATTTATTTATGCATACAAGAATTGGGGTACAGGCCAGAGATGCAGGGGGTGAGAGTATCCACCAGAGACAGAGTGGGGAACAGAAAAGGCAGACTGACTGAAACACACTGCTGAGGGGAGCAGCACGTGAGACAGGAGAGGTCTGCTGCGCCATGTGGGTTGCTCCCTGGCCAGCAGGGATCAAACTCGTTCTGCAGAGGCTTTGGATAGCTTCATAGTGAGGTGCTTAACCCCTTGAGCCACCAGGGAGGCCCCCTCAATCCTATTTTCTTAGCAGAAGAAGAGATTAAAGGAAGAAGGTGGGCATGCTTATTACACCTGCACCCAGGCTGGAATCCATCATTTCCTCTTATTTATTTTCTGCTTATTCTTTTCCAGAGCTCACAGCTTCAATAGGCATGAGCTTCCTGGCAGAAAATTCTGATGTGAGCTTTGGAGTCAACCTGACCTCACTTCAGATTCTTTGAGTATTTTTAAACCAGAGTTTAATTGCCTCAGCTGAAGGAACTAGATATTTTACCATACACAAAATAAACGAAAAAAGATAAAATTTTGAGCAATAATAGTAACAGCAATTAAAGAAAAATGGCCAAAAGGTATGTTTACTGTAATGCCAAATGATTTCATTTGAAGTCAGGAAATCTGCATTTACTTTCCTAGAACTAGTAATGTCAACTTAAATTCTTTAGCCTCTTTATCAATTCAATTGCTAACTTTTCTATAGTTGGAGTGCGGATTAAACAATAGTATGTCAAAGGTATAGTATATTTAAATAAACTTTTTCTTGAAAGGGCCAGAGTAAATATTTTAGGCTTTTTAAGTCATTGTGACTTATGACAGCTACTCAACGCTACTGTTAGGGGACCAAAACACACATAGATAGTAAATATGTTAACGAGTATGTCTATGTTTCAGTAAGATATTATGAATACATTTGTATTTTGTATATATTTCACATTTCAAGAAATTCTGGTTTTTTTCTTCTCTAAAACACTTAAAAATATAGAAATCATTCCTACCTCCTAACCATACAAAGCCAAGTGCTGGGCTGGATTTGGTCATGCTCTATCATTCGCTGGCCCTAGTATATGTTAAAACACTTAATACACTTAGGTACATTTAAGTAGCTACTAAATTGTGTAAAATCATTGTATATTATCTGAAGTACATTTTAATTCTAGAGTGACTTTCTTTTATTATGCAAAATTGGTGTGATTCCTGCTTGCCATCTCTGCAGCATTTCAATGTCAAGGAAAATCACTTAAAAGGGGATAATCTGTAGACTGAAAATTTTGTAGGATGCATTTCCCATCCAGAGAGTAGTGGTTAAAGAATTATTTTCATTTGAAACTAGGTGAACTGTTGAAACAACTCAAAGCAAAGTATCCTGGACTTCCGTAGATGATTGTAGATACTTATTTTATACCTTGTAACCCCATATAGAACCCTGTCACACTCTATTGTGACTGACCACTTAGTTGTACTCTCAGGACAGTTTAGAAGCTTTAAAAGGATCCCAAGTTTCTCCTAAAATGTCTGGCAGTATTTTTCATTTGTTTATTCGTGCCCTCTCCAGCTAATAAAAAATCTACAGAAAACAGACAAACAAAAATAGATAGAAGAATCAGGATAAAGGAGAAATACAGGAATCAGAATTATAAAGGTAGGGACAAGTATTACAGAAAATATATTGTACTGGGTCCTGTACAGATGGCAGACATGGACAGCCAACTTGCCCCTGTGATTTCCAACATCAAAAGCAAAAAACTTCTGATTGCCCTGATCTACAATCAAATTTGGAGTATCTTTTTTTTAAAAAAAAGATTTATTTACTTATACAAGAATCGGGGTATAGACCAGTATCTTAACTGATGTCCAGATGTTATTAAGGGAGAAGGTGGTCTCAGCATTTGGGAAATAGTACAAGATCGCTGACCACTTATCTCTAGTCTCTGATCTTACAAGATTATGCCATAGTCAAGGATAGATGCCTTAATATTTTATTCCTTGAAGTACAGAAACTGTAACAGGTTTTTTTTTTTTTTCCTTTATTGAGATAACAGAGGTTTACAACATTGTGTATGACTTAGGGGAACAGGTTCACATCTCTTCAGATGTTTATCACCATACCCCATTCACTACCAAAGCTCCCATAGTCCTTTATGGTAAATCATTGGGCTTCCTGCCCCTTTGTTCTTACCCCCATCCTCCTTTTCTAGTAATCTCAATTCCATACTCATATTTCTAGGATTCGTTCTGGTTTAGTTTTTGTCAGTTTCTTCGGTTTTTTTCCCCTATGTTCCACATATGAGTGAAATCATACAATATTTCTTTCTCCTTTTGACTTATTTCATTTGGTATAATGGCCTCCAATTTCATCCAGGTTGTAGCAGATGAAAAGAGTTCATCCCTTTTTACAGCTGAGTAGTATTCCATCATGCATATATACCACATATTAATCCACTATTCTGTCACTAGATACTTATGTTGTTTTCATAATTTGGCTATTGTAAACAGTGCTGCAGTGATTGAAATGTTTGATAATGTTGGTCAAATAATCTATATCTTTACTGATTTTTATCTTTTGGTACATCCTTTCTACCCATTGCTGAGAAAGAGATGAAAATGAAATCATAATTGTAAATTTATATATTTTTCTTTTTAACTTCTATTAGTTTTTACTTTCTACATATTTGCATATATATACTTTATACTTTATATAAATGTATAATATAAATATACTTATGATGATAATGTAATGATGATTATTGTGTCCTCCTGAGAGATAGACCCTGAAATGTTTCTCTTTATCTATCTTATGAAGAGTGTTCTCATTGACTTGAAATAGATTTATGGGCTGAGATTATTTTTTTAACATTTTAAGAATGTTGCTTCATTTTTTCCCCCTGACATCCTATTTTTCTGATATGAAATCAGAATTCATTTGTTTTTTATTGTTTTATATAATGTGACTCTTTTCTCTTGAGTTTAGGAGTATCTTCTTATTTTTTTGCTTTTCAAGAATTTGACTATGATACAATGATAGGGGGGGTTATATTTTTTCACCAAGTTTAGGAAATTTCTCCCATCCTTTTTGGAAATATTTTTCTTCCACTTCTTTCTCTCCTCTCTTTCTGGACATGTATAGGGGACCTCTGGTAGGAAATTATTCCATAAATATTTGAGTATTTTATTTTATTTCCATCTTTTCTTTTTTCATTCCATTTGGATAGCTGTGATTAAACTTTCCATGTGATTAAACTTTCCAAATCTTTCTTAACCAACCTTTCTTCTTCAGAGTTGCATCATCTACAATTAAGTCCATCCAGTATTTTTTTTTTTCATTTAAAGTGATGTATTTTTTATTTGCAATTGCTATGTGGTTCCTTTTTATGCTTTTTTTCTTTCCTGCTAAAATGATCTATACTCTATAATGAGAGAGTAAAGTATAATTGAGATTAGAGATTTTGTTTTGAATGAATTTGTTTCTAAAGATTTAGTTACTTTTTTTATTCTATCATTAGATTTTCAAACTGCTTGGTTTTTATCTACCTATAACTAAACGGAGAGCAGAATTCCAGAATTTTGCTGTATAAATCTACCTGATGATACAGAAGGTTTTATTCTTTTCATAAATCAGGGAAATTTTAATATACAATACAAAGTGCTCGATTCTGCACAGTTCTTGGATATCCTTCTCCTGTATATTATAGTAAATAGCACATTCAAAATCATTCATATCTTTGTTTCACATTCTAATTTAGAAATAGATGGGTTTAAAATTATGGATCTGTTGTAGTATATTCCCTTGATAAATTTAGCATCAGTATCTGTTGTCCTTCCAAATCTTTTATCATCTTAGAGCAGCTTTCACCATGTTCATTCCTGATGATGTAAGTTACAGTTAGAAGGAACTGAGTGAGCTCATGCATGAAATAAAATAATTCGTCCCCATAAGGATAGACCTGCCATCTCCTTGTAGCTACTTTCAAAATGACTGGGGTTACATATGCTCAGAAGATGTTAAACTTGGAAAAGCTTCCTCTACCTGTTAATAATAAAAATTCTGATATAATAGTGCCAATACAGCTTATCATTCCCAGCAGACTTCTGCTATGACCACAGACCATAGTGATTCCATGAGAGTTAGAAGACTGTACCCAAAAGAATAATTCTAGAAAAGGGTTAGATTATATGCTGTGCATTCATTTCCTAATTTAGAGGTTTGTTAGTGGGCAGAATGAAGGGTACCCTGGCACCCCCAATCTACTTGCTCTAAATTTGTTCTGCTCGTCACCACATAAAGACAAAACATACTCTTAGTGCTTAAGACCTTTAGTAGAAAAAAACATTAATACAATTTATGTGTAACAGAGACTTATTAGTGTGTAATAGAGAGGAGAGAAGAGATAGTTAAAATAATTTCCCCAAGAAATACCCAAAGTTACCTATCCCCTTATGCATAAATGCTTACCCAAACAGGATTGACCCAAAAGCTTGCCATAAGTTTTAAGGCACTTTCTGGAGGGGACCCACAGAAAAGGGGCGGAAGGGGGCAGACAAGACTATAAGGAAAAGAGCAAAATCAAAATACAAGTCAAGATAAAGGCTGCCATTTTCTGTTTACCCACGGGTCTCTCACCAGTGTCTCTTTTAAGTATCTTCTTCCATGTCCCCCAAGTCCCTGCTGCAAGTCCAAGGCCAAGAAGCAAGTGTGTTTTCTTCACGTCTCTGCTCCATGTCACTCCTCCAGTTCTTCTTCATCTGCATCTCTCTTTACTTCTTCCCAGTCTTTTCTAGTTCCTCCTCCCTGCCAATCTCTACCCTTCCTTAGAGTGAACAGTGAAAGGTTCGGCGCGGTAAAGAAAAGTAGAGCCAGGCTACATTTCTCAAAGGGAGGGAAAGTTTATTGCATCCCCGGTGGACCTCACAGACCCAAGGCGGGGGTCAGTGGAGTCGCGCACGTTGTTAGAGGGAAGCAGGGTTTTATAGGGCGAGGAGAGGTCAGGTGGGTAGTTGGGCTCCTATGGCGGGAAAAGTTTGTAGGGCAGGTAGAGGTTCTTTGTCTGAGATGAGACTCTTAGGGGGAGGGGAGAGGCTCATTGTCTGAGTCCTCCAGGCAGGTATCCGCATTCCTGCCCCCCAGGTGGGCTTCCTGGTTGGCTCCTGCATTCTGGCTTCCTGCATGGACCTTTCAGACAGGAAACCTGGAACTTCCCCTTTCTATGGATATCACATTGTTACATTTTAAACCCAACATTAAGAGGCGAAGTATATCTTAGTGTTGGGAATAAGAGTCAGTGAGTGCTCGCTTCGGCAGCACATATACTAAAATTGGAACGATACAGAGAAGATTAGCATGGCCCCTGCGCAAGGATGACACGCAAATTCGTGAAGCGTTCCATATTTTTAAAAGATAAACACATGCAATTTGCAGCAACATGGATGGAGCTGGAAGGGATCATGCTCAGCGAAATAAGCCAAAAAGAAAAAGAAAAATACCGGATGGTCTCACTCATAACAGGAATCTAGAAAACTTAAATAAGGGACCAGGAAAATGAATAACTATAAGAAAGTGAAAATCAAAATCAACAAAAAACTATGAACCAGAGACACTTTTAGGGGCGGGGGCGGGCGGGAGGGGAGGGATTGGGGTCAGAATGGGGGGGCTGCAATTGTATGGGGAATATAAAAATAAAATTTATTATTTAAAAAAAAAAACAGAGTGAACGGGGCTGAGTTATACATGAATGATATCATATTATAAAAATATACTGTTTTTAAAAAAAAAAAAAAAAGAGTCAGTGATACCTGATTAGAAGTATGCTGGCTAAATGATTGGGATCGTCCCAGAGATGGGTAATTTAAAGATAACAAATATGTGGCCTTACTTTAGTGACAGACCTTTGAAAGAAATATATAAATTCTCTTTGTATCACCACACTCTATCAGATTATATGTCAATATTTATGTCGACACCCACTATTCATAGTAATAAGATTACATGAGATAATCAGTTTTCAATTATAATACTCTGAAGATTTATTCTCCTTTTTAGAATAGTCAATCACTTACATATGGGGTGAGTTAGTTACTTTTATTAGAGAAAGGACCCTAGCAAAGCTGATTTAAGTGCTTGCTGCTATAAACTGCCTTTCTTCTATGTTTTTAAGCTAATAAATTGCTTGTAAGACCTTGAAGAATCAGCCACATGTGTACTTTTAAATTTTATGTAGTTGTTACAAAGAAAATGTGCTAATGACACCAGAATTAACTGTACATTTATCTGTTAAATTTCCCTGTAATTTCATTGGCCAAGTTTTATATTATATTCTTTATTTTTTCGGGAGCAATTTCACCTTTGTAAATGCTTTGCAACTTACTCTCATGTCTATATCATTAATTGTTTAGCAATGAATCATTTATGCACCGAACTCTGAGTCATTCACTTTTCTGTGGAATTCTTCTTTTTTTCTTGTGCTATCACGAGAGGAATTTAACATTTAAATCAACATTTTAAAAAGCAGAACATCTTTCAGACATTTATGCAGCTGCTTTCTTAGAGCTATCAGGAACTAGGCTGTATCATTTAATTAATTCTATAAGAATTTCATAATAACTTAAAAGTAAAATCAACATGTAATTTCCTGTTCCAGGATAGCGTGGACAAATTATCCTAAAACGCACAAGCGCACACATACGCACACACACACACACACACACACACACACACATAAAACCAGAACCCAGAACAGACATTCTTCTTTCAAATGTAGAGTAGAAATAAAAGGATTGATGAAAACCAGTAAATGAGCTTGTGAACTGAGACTCCTTTATATTTGTAGGACCCTTAAGGTTTTCATCCTCTGTGAAGGGAGGTATTAGAAAAACTCCACCTACCAGGCTTAGCTCTCTTGACCTAAGTGGGGGGTGGGCAAAGACAATTGACAGACCAGGAAATGCAAATGACTGATAAACTTATAAAGGATGTGTAATCTCCTTAGCAATGGAGGAAAACTGAATTAAGACAATAGAAACACAATTTTACCTCCATCAGATTAGCAAATCTTTTTAAGTTGGACAACATTAAGAGCTGTGGTGGATGTTGAGTAGTGACAGTGTTAATATACTACTGGGTGGGAGAATAAATGGGCTCAAAATAGTATTATTTAGTAATGCTAAAAAATGATAAAAATGCTCACATAATCTGACCTAAAATTCCATACTTCTTTAGGGATATTCCTAGACAAAATAAGAGAGAGAGAGATATTAACAAAAGATTCACTGCAGTATAGTTTACAACAGCTTCCCATTATCTTCCCATTAAGATAATGGATAAAATAAATGACAGTATATCCATATAATGGGTTTATTGCTACATACGAACTGAATCTTTCATATAAATATGGCTATACCCATGAATAAAATGATAAAAAATGCCAGTTGCTAAATGACAATGATACCGTACTATACCATTTATGTAAGCTTAAAAATAAGGGCATAAACACTATATACAGTGTTTATTTATAATAAGTATATAAAATATTTGTAATATTTCAAAACATGCATATAATCCATGGATGAAAAGTAAAAGTGTAAAAACGTGGGAATGATAAACATCAAATTTAACATAGCAGTTGTCTCAGTGGAAGAACAGTGTGGGGAAGATATAAGTAAGCTACAGCTCTAATCTAATGCTTTATTAAAAATTGATTCTTAAAAAAATAGAGGGGATGGATTAAGTATCAAGGTAAGTGAACGAGTTGAAGTTTAAGTTGCAATGTCTTTGGAAGGCAATTTTACAATGGCATCAAAATTTCAAATGCACATGTCTGTCATTCAATAATTATATCTTTAGGGATGTATCCTATAGATAAATTTGGCATATGTGAAAAGGCACATATATACGGATGTTTATTGCAGCAATGTTTGTAAATAGCAAAAATTTTGAAAGAACAAAAAGGAAACTGGTTATATATATATATATACAGACCTGGATATACTGATTGTGGTATAGCCATACAAAGGAAAACACACACCCCTTGAATGAGATAGCTCTCCTAGCACTGAAATGAAAACATCCCTAAAGTAAAGTGGGAAAAACAAGGCAAAGCAGAGTGGAACAGTAAGCAGATGTGTGCGGTTTAACTGGTTTAAGAAACATATTCTTAGAAATAAATTTATATAGCATGTGCATAAGAATAATTGAATGTTTATATAAATTTTAAAAAAGATACTTCTGTGAAGAAAATGAGAGGATTGAGGTGAAATTAGACTTAATTTTCATTGTGTATGCTTTGAATTTTTTAACTCACTATGAATATCAACAAACAACTGGTTGTATTTTTTAAGGGGAAGAAGGATTCTGGTAATAGGAATTTCAGACTTTTTTTTCCTTTTAAAACAATCATAGGGACACTAATACTGGCCTCTATGGAAGTTATTTTGATTTTAGCAAGTATTATAATAAAAAAGGAAAGCCAAGGATAATTTTTACACAATTATGAACCAAAAGATCCAATAAATAACTCTTAATAGCTCTAATTACTAGAACCTGCTAATTTTTGGCTTCCTTCCTAATTAGTATTATACTTGAGAATTAATAATTTCAGAGTCTCATAATCAATAAGCATGAGAGAGTCCTCCCTGGTGGTGCAAGGGGTTAAGTCTCAGCACTATGAAACTATCAGCAGCCACTGCAGCATGAATTTGATCCCAGGCCAGGGAGGTGACCCACATGGCACAGCAGACCTCTCCTGTCTCACCCACTGTTCCTCTCCACAGTGTATTTTAGTCAGTCCTCCTGTTTTGCTCCCCACTCTGTCTCTGGTGAATCCTCTCAACCCCTTCACACCTGTGGTCTATACTCCAGCTTTTGTATGCATAAATAAATAAATAAATCTTTTAAAAATAAAGAAGCATGAGCAAGTAATTTAAAATATGCTTCTGAATTCTAGTATTTTTTTTTTTTTATAGAGGCATGTTTTCTTTCTTTAGCGCGGGAGGGTGAGAGAATTCACCAGAGCCAGAGCGGGGAGCAGAGCAGGCAGAGGGACCGAAGTACACTGCTGAGGGCAGCAGCGGGCGGCAGGAGAGGTCTGCACGCCATACGGGACCCTTCTCTGGTGGCCAGGAAGCAGCCGGGGATCGAACCGGCGCTGCAGAGGCCGCGGGCAGCTTCGCAACCCAGCGCTCAACCGCTGCGCCACCGGGAAGGCCCTGAATTCTAGTATTTTTTTTTTAACTTCATAGTTAATCCTTATTCAAATTGATATAATTAAGTTTACATTTTCCACAAATGTAGTCATGAATTTGCAGGTTTACATATATAATTATCATTGAATAATTATTTCTACCAATTTAGTTTTGCTGATGGGAAGAAAACAACTGAGGACCAAATAGAATATAAGGTTATTCAATGATATAAAGGTTTCTATAGATGTTTGATCTTGTGTAGACAAATAGTGAAGTAAATTTTCCTCCTACTCCCACTACAAAGTACACAAGTTCTACAAAAGAGGGGACATTCAAGTTCTAAGCATAGAAGAGCTGTGTTAAAGTTGCACAAATAATTAGTTAATGGCAGATCTATGACTGGAACTCATGTTTCCTGACTCCTGGTTTAGTGTTCATTTTTTTTTTTTTTTGGTATGTTTAAATGGCTCAAATGGCAAATCCAAACTAGGTTTGGGAAAGGGAATGAAGGAAGGAGATAGAGAAAGAGGGAGAGAAAGAGTAAAAATGAGGGCAAAGGAGAAACCAAACATTTGCTTATTGAAAACCACTATATGGCATGTATTTCTCACTTTTATTCTTATAAGTATCCTTTAAGGAACTATATTATGATAATTAGTTTATAGTTGTTGGAACTGAGGCTTGGTGGTAGCATGTGGGGGTGGAGGAATGGCATTAAATAAATCCCTAAGGGTTAAGCAAATACCCTTTCACATCTTATACATACTTGGAGTTATGCACTCAGTGGGTGGAGTTGTAAGCAGATTCAGAGATACTATTCCAGATATATACATGTATTTGTATAAGCAAAATCAGGTGAGATAAATGCATTAAGTTGAATCACTCCTTTGATCTCTAACAAAAGCAGTTTTATCTGGCTCCATCATCTAATATGCATGATTGGAGAAATGCTTAGATGGTTTCCATTATGCCATTTGGGGCACATTGACATAGTCCTTGTAATGGATCTAATGATTCCAAGTGGAACCTCCAAGTAACTTAGAGCAAGTGTCAAAACAGTCCTGGGACTGGTGATCTGTTTCAAAAGCCAAATGCATCAGGGAAGCAATGCTGGATCACATGGACCTTTCAGGTCACAGATCCTATCTTAGGAGATGAGTTGCCAATAGCAGAGCTAGACCATTATTAGCAAGTTGATTGTGAGTGCGGTTTTGACAGAATGCATCCGTTGGCTGGAGTGTGAGGTAGCAAATGCCTGTGGCTTGTTCTTGCTCTCGCTGCAACATTAACTTGTCTTAACCTTTACTTGCCTGAATGCCTAAAGCTCTCCTTAGAAGAGATGCAATTATCCCTTTTGCCCTTTTTCAAAATTCTTTCAATGTCACTTTGTAGTCCGGCTGCCGCAATGTCATTCCTGATGTCTGGTGTCTGATATGAGCCCCAGCCAAAGGTGTCATTACCTGGAGAGGGCACAGTGATGTAATTCTATACCATGATCTATCCTGGGCTATCCTGTAAGTGCTACAACCCCAAAAGCTTTTACTCCTTCAACACTCAAGCTAAAGTGCAGGACAAAGGGAAAGGAGATGATTTGTTTGCTAAGGGACTGGATCATAACTGACTGGAATGTGTCCATTAAAAAGAGGTCTGAGCTGATGCATGTCTCTTCTTTGAAGCCCTGATACCCCAGCTCCTGGATTCCTAAATCAAAGTGAAAACACACACACTCTCTCTTTTCCCCTACCTCCCTTTTCGATACCATGAGACCTTCCTTTGAGAAGAAATCTACCCACCTAGCACCTTTCCTATATGCTTTATAACTACTTTTGACTTGAATAGGGTCCTTTGTGAGTGGATTTGCTGTGTGTCTTAAAATTGTACCACAGCCAAAATCTTTACTGTTTTATTTTTTCCTTTTCAAAACAATCGCATTGAATTATTTGTGTTTGCATTCATTCAACAATCCCTCCCTCCATCAATCCAATTGAACATCCTGGTTAGAGCTGATGTAATACCAGGCTTTGGGGATGAGCAGCAGTGTACTACAGTGATTAAGAACATGGTTTCTGGAGCCAGAAATCTGGGTTCCAGTTCAGGACCCTAAATTGACTAAATATTACTTTGGATTTTCTCATCCTCCTGTACCTCAGTTTTCCCATTATTTAAATAGAACCCACCTCAAATTCCTCTTAGAATTCTGTGCCAGGAGATTTCACTCTCTCTAAATGAGAATGTAATGGTATAGTTCTACATTCTTATATTTGTAAAATTTTTCATGAAAATTAATTCAATGACTTTTGATATTTTGAAAGATCTTATATCCCAATTTGGGGTTGAAAGATTATTGTCACATAGCTTTTATATCACAAGTAAGCCCAGACTCCCAGTACTCCAGGCCCATGTTTTTATTGATCATTAGACATATTCACACATATATCCTAAAACTTACATATATTCTGAAAGTCAGCATATCTTTCCACCAAACCCAGGTCTTTCACACCTTGGTTATAACAAATTACCCCAGCAATTTCTTTCACTGTCCCCACCCTACTGAAATCAACCATCTACATTGTTTGATCTACCTTACAGGGTACAATTTATTACCACCTCTGGGTTTATTTATTTTGAAAGGAAAAATCTTTTTAAAAACCAATATAGCTTAATATAATGAGAAAGTAAATTAGTGATTTTTCTATTAAACTTTTTCTACTACACTTGAATAGAAGTCAAAAACACTAAAGTTACCTTCTCAGAATCATTATAGTCCTCTTGGCAAATAAAAAAAAAAATTAGTATTAGACAGTATTTCTTTTTTCCTCTAACATATAATCTGACACAAAAGCTAAACTCAAAAAAGCCCCCATAGAAGAGGAAGGAAAACTGATGGAGTACAGTTCAGCATAAATAATGTCATCTAGCTACCAAATCAATTATTCATCATAGCTATTTATATGGTGTAATTCCTATACTTACCTGACAATATGCTGACGAGTTCTTTCTTCTATGTGTCCCTCAGTTAGCTTATTCAAGTCTGAGAACTATGGTAAGAGAATAGTGGATTCTTATTCTCTCCTTAGAAAGTATTTGTATTAGTGTGCTATTTTATGTTGTAGGCAAATAATATTGTTATTATATTTACAGGAAGAGGAGTCTCATTCATATGGCTCCTTTAAAGAATGAGAGTATAAATGTAATTAGGAGACAAACTGGGTCATCCAACCCTGCTTTATTATTTCATGAATCACTGAGTCATAAGCCTGGCAGGAACCTTGAGAGCCACCTTCCTACTCCCAGCAAAAGGGTATTACTATCCAGTTGACCACCTATTCCATTTTTACAGCCCCGCAGAGAAGTCCCCACATTTTGCCTTCTAATGCATTCCGATGCAATAATCCTGAATATCGGAATAGTCTTCCTGAAGGATAAATGAATTCTACATGCTGTCTTCTTATCTTCATATATTAGCTTAGGGAGGTCAAAGTAATCAATTGGTAATATTATTTTCTCCAATTAAAAATCATTTTATTTTGTTTTCTGGTTTCAAATCTTTTTCACAGTCATAGCACAGTTAAGCATGGACTCAAATCCTGCTTCCATATCTTACTAATTGTGTGACCTTGAGGAAATTTTTAAACTTCACTATGCTTCACTTTCATCTTCAATATCATTGAGGTAACAATAGTACCGACCTTTTGGGGTTCTAATTACAATTATGATACATGAATTAATAGTTTCAAATCCTTTCGATCAATATTAGCACACAGTGTCATAAAAATGCTAAAGAGTTAAAAGCGCATTTAGACAGTAAAAGGGATACAAAACACAGCAAAGAAGCAATTCACCAATAACTTCACTCTAGAGACAACTGTTGGCATTCTAATGTTTCCTTCTTGTCTTAAATCACACATACTGCACATAATTGACAAAAGAATCTGTATCACAACATCTTCACTTAATGTTACTTTATGATCATTTCTCCATGTCCTTAAAAATTTCTGAAAATTATATTTACTAGTTTTGCAGCTTCTCCTATCTCAGCAATCTCCCTATTGTTATGAGATTGTTTTCAGTATTTCACTCTTTTAGCTAATGTGACAATAAGTATCTTTGTAAATAACTTTTATTTATCTCTATTTCTATTCTAAGTTTTCTGGAAGTGGTATACTAGGGAAAAGGATATTTTGAATACTGTAGCTATCCATGAAGAAATGTATTAATTGTTGCTCCGATATAGTAATATATCAGATAGAACCTTTCATAACAACTTTAAATATTGCTTTTTAAAAAAGAAAAAAAAATCCCAATTTGATTATAAGATTATATCAGTTTAATATTTTATTCTGAATGTTTTGATTTCTGGTGAGAGTGAATTTTTTGCATATCAACTATTAAAACGTAGTGACTTTTTATTAAATTGTACCTTAGTCTCTGGCTCTGCAAGTTGAATTCATTGTCCTTTTATGTTTTTCCCTTGGGTAGTGTTTTCTCACTTTAATTCGCTTCTTGGCTCTCCTTTAGAGGCTTTCCCCCCACTTTCCTTGGTTTCTTATCTTGGAAACCAGGATAAGAGGCTACTTTACTATCAGGGCCAGGCTACTTGTATTTGGCATAATGGGAGAATTCATCATGTTTCTTTTTTATGCAAGTCATGAACAATCCTCGAGTGGCTGGTATGAGTTAATACTAATCTAGACACTATAGAAATTAAAGAGGGTCTTTTCCTCTCAGAGTTTAAAGTGTGATTGTAAAGAAAAGTCAGTCTAATGCATGAAACAGTGATCAATATAAGGCAGCCTCCACTGAGTGAATTGTGGGCTACAGATACTAAGTGCTATGGTCATTTAAAGACAAGAAAGATCGATGATGATGTAAGTAATCATCAATGAGGTTGGCTTTGGCAGAGGGAAAAACAACCAGTTTAGGTGAAACAAACTACAGAGGTAAATGGCATCCGATTAAAGATACAAAAAGCATGGATTTTTTGTCAGATCTGGGTGGGAAGTCACAGCTCCACCATTTTCTGGCTTTAACCTCAAGCAAGTGTATTAACCATGCGACTCTGGATTTAAATCCCAGTTCTGCCACTTATGAGCTGTGTGACCTTGGGCAAGCTAATAATTTCTGTGGTAAATTTAACTTTGCTCATGAATAACATTAGGGTAATCAGAGTCTTGACAGGCTTGCTGTGGGGATCAAATGAGTAAATGTGAAAACTGGGGCCTAGCATATTATAAGCACCCAATAGTGTTAGCTTCTATTTTCAACCTCTTGTTAATATGTAAATCACTTGTTAATAAGATGTGCTAATGATTCTCTTCCATAAAAGATAACTACAGATACTTTTATTGAGAATTGAATAGATTTGCCCATACAAAGAAGAGAAAGAGACTAGAACTGGAGGTTTTTCCCCAAATCATGTTATACATCTCATATTTTGAAGTGGGATACTTGACTCGTCAAGGGCAGTTTATTATTCATTACAGTGTCCATATCCATAGACTTGTATCTCCCTCCATTTGGTCTTGAGAGCCTGATTTTCTCTGGAAGACTCAAAAGTCAGTTCTGTTTATCCTAAGATCATATCCAATACTCTCATGACTACATCCTAATTAAAGGATGTAATTAATATCCCTAAAAGTAGGATTTTAACTAAAGTAGTAATTAAACAAAGAGTTAATTAAAATATCAATTAGTCAAAGAACTACTATATTAGCAACACTAAGGAGGATGAAGGGATTTAGAAAAATCAAAACACTGAGTATGGAGATTTTAAAATATATACATACTTTTTTGGACACTTCTTCTCCTTTCCTTATATGTGGGCTGTATTTAGTGACTATTCTAATGAACAGAGTGCAGTGGAAGGGACAGTGTTTGACTTCTGAAACTATACTATAGTGAACTTTGCAGTGCCTCTTTTCTATCTAAGATCACTCTCTGTAGGGGACCTCAGCAGTCATGTTGTGAGGAAATTCAAGAGGGCCTTTGAAGAGGTCCACTTGGGAAGGAATAGAGGCCTCCTGCCAACAGCCAGCACATACTTGCCAGCCATATGAGTGACCCATCGTGGAATGGAATCCTCCAGTCTCAGTCTAACCTTAAAATACTGCAGCCCTAGACAATATTTTTTTTGACTGTAACATTTTAAGAGACCCTGAGCCAAACCACACAGCTAAACTCCTGGCTCACAGAAACTGTGTGAGATAATAAAATGTTATTTTTGTTTTAGCCCATTAAGTTTTAGGGTAATTTGTTATACAGTGATATATAAATTTTATATTGTATATAATATCGGTTGATATTTTTACCATGACATACTTAACCAAATTCACTTGAGAAAATACAAATCAAATACTCCTAGAGAAAAATTTTGGTAAGCAGAAATGAAGAAAATCATTAGAATAAGTAAATATCAAAGAGTAAACTACAACCAGGTCATACATTTTGGCAGAGACTGGCTAACGGTTCACAGAACCCATTTCTTCTTTTTCTTGGATAGACTGTTGGACTACATTTCCCAGCAATAAGATTGAGTACGGACAGACTGAAAACCTCCATGTTATCTTGCTTCTTTACTCAGTCTACCTATTCAGCTTCTCATGGACACATCCAGGAAATTATGTTTTACCAACCATCTGGGCATTATTTAATCCAGTCAAGTTAACACATGAAATTAATCCTCAGCCAGATGGTAGAGGACAAGAATAAGGGTATGCAGATTCCTTACCTATCTCAGCCTATAAGTGAAACACATCGCTTGGCTCATATTGTATGGATATAATTTAGTCATTCAACCCCAAATAAATGAAAAGAGAGCTGAGAAATGTAGTGTCTAGTGTGTCACTGTTCTCTTCTCTAGCAACAACTCTACAAAGAAAATAGGGCTTGATCTTTGGTGGATCTGTTATGGCTCACCCCTTCTCCTTACACACAGGGCATACTCACCTCCCAAGGGAGTTGACTCAGCATCCAAGCCAGTGCCCCCAGATCTAAGTCCAAGACCTACTAGATGTGCAGTTTTCTCTGTAAGGTCTGGATATCTCTTTTTGGGATCTAGAAAACTATAAACTAGACACATTATACCTCATATAAAATATAAAATGATGAAAAAGGGATGCAATAACCATTGATCCACAGAAATACTGACATTTTCTCAGGCAGGTATTATGTGGTCTTTATATGCTGAGAGTGGAGTACATTCTTTAACCAGGCTCTGTTTTTCCTTCTGGAAGAAACTTACTTGTCTCCTCTTCCCCAACACCCCTGTTCAGGATTCTAGGAATTTCTTATTAATCATTTATTCTCCATGACCGCATCTAAAATGGATATTTAGAAGTACACCCTCCTTGAAGTCTGCACATATTTTCAGGCCTGTTTCCTTCCTACTAGCACAAGTTTTGGGGTCCAAGTGTTATTTTTAAAGATTCAGAGTAACAGACTTCTTTGGCAGTAACATTTCTTCATAAACTCAAGGCTACTGTGTTGATTGCTTCTATCAGTTCCATGTGCCAATAACAATACTCCAAAATGTCCGCCTCCAATCTGAATTGCTTCTTTGTTTCTTGACCCCTTTCTAATGATTGCTCTTTTGAGATTGTCCAAAACAACTCTAACCGTATTATGATCTTTGACATAAGGTGGTGGTGTCATTAAATTTTGTCTCTCAAAGTTTCTCTCAACCTCATCCATTATTATTTAGGATCTAACATCAGTCTTTCCTAGTTGCCCGTTCATTCTGTTTGCTACCAGGTAATTCTTTCCTGAGCTTATCCCTTGTATAAAATATGATTTAAGGCCAGTCCTGGCTTTGCCTGTTTGCTTCTCTGATGCCCCTGGTTTTCCTGCTATGGATTCACTGAGCAGCAGGGGGCATAGCTGACTGTGTCATTTAAGTTTCAAGGGGAAATGAGTTAAACTTTCAGCAATTGCCCTTAATGTCATCTCTGTTCCAGAGCAGTTAATTTTGCTAATTTGGCAGAACATGGGCAAGGTTAAATAACATTCAAAGATAAATTCAATACAAGCACATAAACTCTTTGATCTGGATAATTGGCAGTGAAGGAGAATACTCATTTGCCAGAGTGCTCATAGAATAGAATCTTTTAAGTTTTAACTCAATGAATGTAAAAAAAGAAAAAAAATAATTAAATGATATGTAAAAAAAAATTTTCTATGGCAAAACTCTTCTGTTCAAAAGATAACTGAAAAAATAAAAGCGATTAGCATGGCTTTTGAAAGCAAATGCAATAAAAGCTAGATTGTAATTAAAAAAATATATAACTGAGTTTTCTGCTACATAGTGTACTGATGATTGGAACTATGACTATTCAAGGTCTGGAAGATTATGGGCCATAAAATCAGCACATATTACCCTACACTTGAACAAAAGGCAGTTTTCCAGGTTGATTTTGTGTCTTAAAAAGGGATGTATAATTTTCTTTGTGGAATATATCTATGATGGTGGAAGTAAGAGACACCAATGAATGCTTTCTATATAGATGATGATGAGACTGAGAAGGGAAACCAGGGCAGAGGAGGGGGCATAAGGTAGAGGGAGGAGAGAAGGAAAAAGGACTAAGAGGAAAAGAAGTTTCATCATGAAGATGACCCAACTCAGTTGTCAGTTAGTATTTAATCAATGTGAACAAATGCCTTCAAAAATATGGGGCTTGCTATTTCAAAGCAGTCCACTTAAGGTAATGTTGGCTTTAAGGATGGATACCAGATTGGACTGTCGCTTGGCCTTCCTGTAATTTATCTTAAGTTTCATCAGAGTCCTGCAAAACAAACAATATTATTATCCGGATTTTATAGATGAAGAAACTATGGCTCAGATGATTTGACAAGAGTAAACAGGCATTTACACTTCAAGTCACTTTCTTCTTTGGTTCTGAGATCTTTATTATACCTCAAGTTGTGATGATTAAGCAAACACTACATAAAAGCAAGAACACCTAGCACATAGCACTCAAATACTACTTTCTTTGTATCTTTGAGTTCCTTATGAAGACAATGTAAATCCAGTGGGAATTATTGTGCACAGAAGAAGAGTAATTACATTTTCTTTTCAGTTCCAAGAAAAAAAAAAGTGTTAGTATAAGGTCATCTGAACCTCAGTAGGGACAGCATATAAGATGACTACAAGTTTTAATAGGCTTAATTATTATTTTACACTTTGAGAAATATTCTATTATCTAAAAGCAAGATGTTGGTATGATTACCTTATAAAGGTTCTAGCTTCTTGAATCCTATGACTGTTTCTTTTTTTATGAAATGACAAATACAAAATACTAGAACAATTTTTTTATAAGAAGTGTAAATTCCTTTTATAGGAATAAATACAGATTTTTAGTGGAGTTGTCTCAGGTTTCAATTCTTTCTCCACTGCTTAGTTGTTTTGTAACTTTGGCAAGTCAGCTAATATTCTTAGGCTTCAGTTTTCATTTGTAGAATGTAGATAATACCTCTCTTGTAGGAATGTTATGAGAATTAAATAAGATATAAATTGAATACTTAGTAGAGATTCAAGTAAGTACTTCCTCCTGCCCATAAACTGAAAATACAGTCATAGAATTATTTTAATCTCCTAATTTTTAATGATAAAATAATACAACAAAATCGTATAGGTGGTGATCTTCAAGTAAATACTTATTATTTCTCTTTTAAAATATTCCTATTGAAGAACTACTACATTGTGCTTTGCTGACATGATTTTAGAATAAATTTTCTTTTTTCTCCTTTAGTATATGAAAAATAAATTTTTCAAGTTGTCATTAAAGAATGTAGGAATTTTTATGTTCATTGATACATCATGTAATTTTACAACACAGAAACACAGCAAACACCACCACATTATATTAGAAATATGGCAGTTGTTTGTGTCACCTACCAGTCTTCTCTTCATTTCACAGCAAGTGATGGAACTGCATTTCCTGGCTTGCGGAGGACTATAGAATGAGCTTGGGCTAATAAGTTGTGAGGGGTGCAGTATATGTCTGAGGTTTTTCAGACTATTTTTCTCAATAGTCTATTAACAGCAACATGTGAAAAGGTGGCTGCGTCCGTTAGCAAAAGATTTTGGAATTCAACATTCTGAAAAATCAGAAATAAAAAAACAACATTTTCTAGCAATGTTTTCATATTGAAAAAATGTCTAGATTTTCATCCTTTATAAGTGAAAATCCTGTTTTAAATAAGCTGAATAATATATGAGGATCCTCGTCAACTTTCTTTACAAGTCTCAACCTTGACAGCACTTAGACATAAGAATAAAATTCCACTTCATAACATAAATTGTGATGCATCCCTCAAATAAAATTAGAGATTAAAACTTTATTTAGAGAAGATTAAAGGTGGAGACATAAGCTAATTTGGCATTTGTTTCTCATCTGAAACTTTTCCAATTTTTTATAAGTGTTTTTATAAATACCTATTCATATATTTTTCCACATTGTACAAATCACACTTTTAATTCAATAATGATTTAGGCAAACTCAGATAGCTTTGACTATTTGGGTCAAAAAAAAAAAAACCCACAGAACATAGTTATCATTGTTTAGTTATATGATAAACAAGAAGAAAGTTATATCTGAATTGGGGAGCAAGTGGGTAAATGTTATTCTAATTGTTTTTTTAACAGATAACTTTAAATATAATTTTAAAGGACCAATCAACATCACAGGTTCATATTAAAATAAGTCATCAAAAACACAAACACAAAAATCTTAATAGTTTTATTTTAAAATGATATGACACACTTGCTATTAATCTAGAAGGCATCCAATGCCCTAAGAAAAAGCCCATAACTTTAATAACTGCCTATTACAGTATTCAAAAAACATATAATCAACATAAAATTATTTTTCTTGTTTAGCAAGAAGTAAAATTAAAATCACAATTAGAATTACAAAAGAAAAACTCTGACTATACTAAAAGCAATAACCCATCTTTACTTTCTTGTATGACATATGCTCAGAACCTGATGGCAGTGTTAAGAGAAGTCAGATTATTCCTGAAACATAGGAGAGTCACTAAAACTTGAGCAAAGGATAATACTATCTGCTTCCCATATTTCCCTGAAGTAAAATAATAGTTCATGGTAAAATAATTCTAAATATGCTACACTCTTATGAGTCTGAAATTGAGACAATAAAAAAAAAATTTGTGGGATGCTGAACAACCAAACAGATTTATATAATTATGGTATCTCATTCTGAGGTTGATTCCAAATTCTTCATTCAAAACCTGTGAAAGACTTCTCTTGCCCTTAAAGTGAACATTAAGGCATGCCAAGTTTCCTATAAGAAAATTATTTTATTAATAGCTTTGGATATTACAGCTCCATAATTATAAAATATTCTCCTAATACACATATAGACTTGACTGTACATAAACTTGCACACGAACAAATGTAAACTACAGGTACACATTTAAGTGTAAGCCAAAGATTTTTATAAATCAATTTCATGTATTTAAAATAACGTCTTACTTTTTACAATGTCGGTGCACAAGTCAGGCAAATTAATTTCCTGAGGCTTATGCTCATAAATGTTGGAAAAAAGTATTATAGAATACTATGAACCATAAAATGATGTTGCTACAAAATCTGCTAATTCTTTCTTACAAACCCTTTTATAAAGGGAAAAGCCAGTGAGACTTCATTATAATTCTCATCAGAGTCATTCGTTATGCTCAATTCTGGGAAAGGTTAAATCCCACATAGAACTATGAGGATCTGTCTTATTCCTTTGTCACTGTGATGGTATTAAATCTTGCTGAATAGGTGAACCCTTGGTAAAGGTTGTGAATCTCTTTTGTCAGACCACATTTTTGTGGTAGCAGTAATTGCTCCAATGAAGTCTGACCTTCACATTGAAAAACCTTCTCCTTATAGATGGATAGAATAGTTTTCTTTAACTTTGGAGGATTAGTCCAGGTAAGATTTTGCATGTGTCTGTCACTGCATATGTAAAGGTGAAGGTTGACATGTTCAAATTATCTTGCTTAGAATTGTTGCCATACATAAAGAAGTAACAAAAAAATAAAGCCACTTGGGTTCATACTCTTAATTCTTGGTATCAACTAGCATGATGCTCATTCATTCATATAGCTTTACCTAGGAGACAAAGGGAAGGCAGAAATGAATACGGTGGGGTAGTCTCACTAAATTTGCACCTATTCTAACTTTGCACCTTGAAAGACATGTGCCAGCACTGGCTCAATTGGGCCCCTAATTCAAACAAGTACAAGTGAGATAGACTCAGACATTTTAACCAGACAGCCAAGCATGTGGTCTTGGTATCAAGGCAGATTCCTAACTAGTACAGAATCAAGTGGCACAGCTGTCATGTGGGTAAAAGTGCCCAGAGCCGCCAAGAAACATGGTTGGAAGCAGTCCCGTGCTCCTGTAAACTATACGTCAACTAGGAAGTAATGGGGCACCTGGAGAAAAGACATTCTTCTCATGAAGGGCCAGTACATCATATTACATGGCCAGCTGCAGTAGCTCCAAATAGCTGGAAGAACATACATCCTGGCAATGTTGTGTCTTCAGCTTCAGCTGAAGCAGTTTAAGATGTCCTAAAAAGGAACAGTTTAATTACTAAAGTCATTAAGAAGATTAAACTATCCATTAGCAGCACGTAAATCCCAGTAAAAATGGAGAAAGCAGCTTGCTTTCTGGTATTCACCCCTTTGGGTCACACTGCTGAACAAAAAGCTGCCTTCTCTCAAGATTAGCAAGGTGATTTCCCATACTTGGTAAATAAAGTGAAGACCTTCTACACTATGAGCCTCTGAAAGAAAGTTTTGCTTCTCCAGGGCCTACCCCTAAAAACTGACAACAACCAGCACCATGTCGAAGAGCTAGCTAGAGGAGCACAAATCTCCCTGAGGGGGCCAAGGCCTGCACAGCTATCATCAGTTCAATATCTGTAACATTTATGAACTGGTCTTGCCAAAGTACTTCCAAATAAACGTATTTAGAGTCAAAACATCTCTATCAAACTGGAAACACCAGTGTTTGAAGTTGAGAATTTTTTTTTTTTTGCCTGCATTACTATCTTCACTTTAAATTCAAGTGATCTTCATCTTGAATTCAGGCACTGACAGGATGGACTAAGGCTACACAACTGAAATCCTGGGGAAAATTAAGGCAATTTTCTGAATTATGTCCACACAGCACTAAAGGAGGCTTCCAGATGAGTTTCTGCAGGAATTCCTTTTGGTGGAGTAGTTGGCTCTTACATACTCAGAACCTTAAAAAAGATGTGTCCAAATAAATGAATAATGTTGAAATAAGCATTGATTTATTACATTTCAAGTTAAAAGTTGAAAGGAAGGAGATATATTTTGACTTGTTAAATCTTTTTTTCCTGAATATTTTCTTTTCCTAATTTATACATATTATATATATATTATATATAGAGAGATCACATCAGAGCTATATATGATTCAGTAGCACTACAAGATTAAATGCATCCAAATGTAAAGCTGAAAAGCTTTCACTTTTTTATCATCAGTTTTACAGAACTGAAAAATCTCCCTGACACTTGATTCCCAAATTTGTCTAAAAATTGGGTTGCACATTAATTCAGTTGAGTCTATGATTTGGCTAATTAATTCTGTTTCATCAATAAATAAAAACATACTCAGCTGATCCCACTTAGCTTCTATGAATAAACATGTTTATTTGATTGTTTTTAAAATACACAATTCAGGCCTATTCTCTCAGCCAAGGGGTAGATTATTCCCTCATTGCCTAAACGTCATCCAAATTGAATCCTCAAGCAGGCTGGAACCTGACAATTTATAAACTTTCAAAATGTCATATCTATATTACTGGTAAGCTGGTCTCAACATAAACCATGACATTAGAGTCAAAATACAACAAAATGTTTGCTAAAAAGCACAAAGAAGTAGCAAGAGAAGACAAAAGTCATGTTTCTATTGTCCAAAATCTTTCTCAATCAAAAAGTCTGTGCAACAGGGCAAGCTTCTTCTGATGTCAATATCATGTCTTGCTTTTACCTAATAATTCTTTCATACTCCCATCTTCTCTATTT
This sequence comes from Talpa occidentalis, assembly GCF_014898055.3. NCBI lineage: Eukaryota > Metazoa > Chordata > Mammalia > Eulipotyphla > Talpidae > Talpa > Talpa occidentalis. The sequence continues at coordinate 24,720,295 of NW_026555331.1, read as the reverse complement.
TTACTATCATCTAGCCACCCTTTTTGTATTTCCCCTTAACTCTTAGTAACACAGTATACCTAACTCATCAAATAGATCTGACACCCACAGACCTCATTCACATGGCTATTCTGACTACACACTCTGCTAGCCAGTAAACTATGTGTTCCATACTCTGCAGTTAACAACAAAACCTCCAACATTAGAATTAGCCTTAGTACCTGGAAAAAGCATCACTTTCTGACTTCTCCCATCCCTGCCTCCCCACCCCAATTCCCAGCTCCAGATTTCTTTCAGAATGATTCGGCTGATCCCAGTAAAAGGAAGTTAAAACTACTTGCAGCAGGAGGCTGGAACCTCTCAAAGAATAGTTGCCAAATGCAACATGTTTTTGAGGCTGTTTTTCTGTACCCCCTTCCTGAACCATTATCATACAGAGACAGCATGTTAGGACAGTGGTTGTTACAAACTTGTGGCCACTTTTCCAATATCCTTCTAGAATAAGAGTTTAAACTTCATGGGGAGAGAAGACACAATTACTGAGGGCCCAGATATAAGACACTCAGACTAATGCCTGGACCATTGTTACAGGAGGTGAATTTCAGTGATGAGTGTCGTTCGCACTAACTCAGTGTGTTCGCTTTCCTTACTCTCCCTTTCTAGGTTCCTTTTTTGACCGGGTTTATGGTGTGCTGCCATTCTGGGGCTATAGTTTGTTGCTTAACTCAGAGCAAGTGACATTACTGACTTTGTGGCATCATCCCCAAGAGTATAGCTGCAAATGTGTTGGAGGTTTTCTCCAAACAAAATGTCACTTGGGAGCTTATCTGAGCCAGTCATGACTGAGACCTGCCTCAATACTAAGATGTGTAGGAATAGATTAAAAATGTCTACCATTGATTCTCTGGTGTGAGAACCAGGAAAGACCTCAAGAGTGCTGGTAATCAGTATGATGGCTAAACCACAAACAGAAAAGGAAATTTACATCAATAACTAATTTTACTTCATCTAGAAAATGGGCATGCAACACTGACTAATGTCTGGCACTACCACTCTCGGTTAAATTCAGATTGATCTTATAGCGACTGATATTATTTTCACTTATTAGAAAGTTTATTCTAATGACTTAGTTACTACTTCTGAGTACAGGAATAATTTTAAAGATAACGTGTTTTTACAGTTTTTTTTTTAATAACAAATATCTCCAGCTTCAAAATATTCAAAGTCAAAAACCTATATATTTAGTATTTAGTCAAATTATAGGAAGGAAAAATTTAGCAAGAAAATGGATAAGCACCTTTGAGAATTAAATTTAAACCTTAATATATCATTACTGCTTATGTTCTTTTTCACAAAATAGATAACTAATTAATTCTCCTGTGTTTAGGACACTTGGTAGTATCCAAAGAATAATATCCCATATCTTATAAAAGAAATCATTTGTACAGTAGGTCATTAGAAACATTTTGCTAAGTAGAAACTAACGGCTATTATGATTGATTAATTTCAGATGTTTAGAAGGATAAATGTAGCCAATTGGGGTTTCTCAATGCATCTTAGATGGACTTCTTCTAAATAAAAAATACATCGAGAACAAAAACACTCACTGGCTGTTGATTTGGGATATAAACTTTTCTTGCCAGGGAAATAAACTACACTGTTAACTTTAAGAAATGTGTTTGTTGTTTCATATAAAATGCCAAGGCTGACTCCAAGAAGGTCACAACCAGAATTAACTCTGTACAGCAAGAACATCTTCTTCTACTAAGGACAGTTCCAGGGTATTCTCATTAGCGCCGGTTTTCATCCTGAAGTTGAAAGAACCATAGAGTTTTGCAGACTCTTTGGAAGAGGCAAACCTGTTGCGACGATAGAGCTCCCCCTTCCACATAGACATCATTAGCAAACAGGACAAAACAACCCCCCCAAGGGTGAGGAGGCAGAGTCCTGCAATCACACAGCGGTCCAAGTGAGCCCCCAGCCTTGCACTTTCCTTCTCCAGGCGTTCCATCTCTCGGGCCGCCACTGTGTTGGGATCCACTGTCACTTCCCGTGGGACAATGTAAGAGATGATCACCAGTAAGATGCCAGTGACCAAGAACAAGATGGCACTGATGAAACCATAGTCTACTGACTTCCCGGAAGATGTGGCTTCTGAACTTGTATCGTCTTCATCTTCAGATATCAGGGAAATGGCAGCCTCATGGGACCATTCATTTGAATTTCTCCAACCGAGGTCTCCCAGGTGATTACTCCCTTTTGATGAAGGGGAGCTCCGGTTCCTCTGCTCCAAGTTGACATTCTCATCCACATATGTAAAAGAAGTTTCTAATTCCTGGCTACAGCAGTTGCAGACTTTCCGCTCCGCTGTAATTTGGTTGTTCCCTGAGTTGAGAGGTCCTGATGGGAAGGAGTCTGGCTGAATAACACTGTCTTGCAGAGAGGGGGTGGGGGAAGCTGGAGCAGGGCTAAGTTTAGACCCTTCTAGCTCAGCTGCTCTTGGTATGGATGCACAGTGTCTCTGGCTGCAGAGAGCAGCTTTGGTGGCTGCTGCATCTGCCTGGTCACCAGGAGGCCCTGGTGAACTCCAGTGGACAGCATCGCACAGAACTGTTTGGCTGCCCTTCTTTGCAAGGTAGTGGAGCTCCATTGGAGCTAGTCAAATATCCCCAGTAGTTTCCAGAAATTCTGCCAACAGCAATACAGTACAGATAAGAACCCAAGAGCAGCTAAGGCTGCACTGCCAAAAGAGCTACTCCTGAGGCCCCCATCTCCTCTGCAGCCACAGTTGTAAACACCTCAGCCAGTTCCTCCTGAAAGGGTAAAAGGAGAGGATACCTAATGGCAGGAAAGTGTAAAGGGGACAAGTCCTCTGACTTATCACAGGTATCAACACTAGGAAACTTAGGTCAGGGTAGAGAAGGCGCACGGAGGAAGTGGGAGTGTCTCTGAAGAAAGCACTGCCGTCACCAAGCCAAATTTATCCAAGGACACTCACACATTTCTGTGACAGGATCCCTCAAATGAGAAGGCAGGTTTCCTGTATAGAGACACAAATGAGAAAGGCAGGGACCTTTTTTAGCAGACCTGCTGATTTTCTGGAGAACCTGGGGCAGCAGAGACTATCTAACAACTCAGTCAGATCACAAGTGTTTACACTCTTGATTCTAATACAGCGTCACCGGGGAATGAATATAGGGCCCCATCAGTTGGGCTCCACTGGAACTGGGGCTCAGCATTTAGACAGAATAGCTCTGAAGTGGATGAAAAATGGCTGATTTATCAGTCACTTCTCTATGCTTGTACCTCATACAACTGCTAGTGACAGAGCTCTCTATTCTCAAGATGCTAGGCACTTTCAATGTGCTTCCACGCTCAGCCTATCCCCTCAGTGCTACATGAGGGAAGCATGTTCTCTACTGGGAAGTATGTAGACAACAAAGCTCACTGTGTGATTCCTGTAAAATCCCAGCCCACTCCTCCATACAATCACAGCTGCCAGCCCCAGGTCTGTTACTCCAGCTCAGTGGATCTAAGTTCCTCTCCCTCTGCATGCTTTGCTAGCAAAAGTGCACAGGAAATTGACCACCCAGAAGTTTTTAACCATAAGTCTACAAGTAACGGAAAATTAAAAAAAAAAAAAAAGCAAGTTATAAACCTAAAGAGTTACAGTTTTGTTGAGGAAAAAAGGTGAAAAGCTATTTTCAAGATTATCTATGGAACTTTGTACCCAAGACATTCCTCTCCCCCGCCCCCCACGACCCATCCACCCCCCCCACCCCGCCCCCAGCAAGGGACATTTCTGGGACAGAACTCTGAGTTAAGCAGAAAACCAATGTCTATTTTCCCTCTGCCTCTGCTATCCATCCCAAGGAACACAAATCTACTTTCCACTATCACCAAGTACAGGGTTCCAAGCAAGAGCCCCATTTATTTTGTTTCCAAGTCTAGGGCAATGACTGATTTAACTCATGGCTTGGGGCTTTTTATGCTTCAAAATTCACAGCTCTGGCAGCTAGAAAAGCTCACCTGAATTCTACCTGGCTACTCAGAACACACACACACACACAGCACAACCGATCCAGAGGTTCCCTTTAGCAAGTGGACAGGACCCGTCAATGAACGAAAAGATGGTAACGGATTTCATAAATTATTGAAACGAGAAACCTCGCAGTTCCAGTAGACGTGAGGCGCTCTGATTAACCTTTGGCACAATTAACCCGTCCCATTGGACTACTTCAGATAAAAAATCGGCAGTCTCTTATGCGACTTCCAATTTAAAACAAAGGGGGGAAAGAAATCACCCCTTAATTCCCTTCGTCTGCTTCCCTCCTTAAAGAAGAGTGGTCCCCGCTCGTTCTCTCGGAGATACAAGAGCTGCAGTTTATTTCCTATGCAGCTCGATAATCCGGGACTTCCATCCTCACTGGAGAATGGATAATCCCAGGGGATCGGCTAAAGCCTCTTTCCTTGCGCCCCCTGCCTCTCTTCTCTCCGGTCTGTTGAAGAGCGCCGTTAGGGAAACTGCACCTCACAGCGATGGGACACACTTTCCCTCCTCCGTCCGCGGTCCACACCGAGCATTCACATTTGCATTGGCAGCAACTGACCCCCGGGAGGCTACCCCGGCGGCGGCGACCTCCGCGATCCGACCTGCGCGCCCTGCGCCGGGGGCGCGCGCCGCCCGCCAGCACCAGGCAGCGGTGCACCCAGCAGCACCACGGGGTCGATCAATACGTTCCTGGCGAACTCAGAGCCCGCCGGGCACCCGGCGTGGGGTTGTGTCCGCAGAGTACCTCGAAGCCAGGCGAGCACAGTGGGTAGGGAGTGGGGACACGCGCCCCTATTGCGCCTGGCTCCGGGGCTCTCTCCCGCTCCCCAACGCCTCCTCCTCGTCCCGCTCTCCGCCACTGACCTCCTGCCGCGGCTGCCCGGGGCGGTCTGCAGCCGAGAGCTCGTCCCTGCGCCGCTGCTCGCGAAAGTCGCCGGATCGCCAGCCGTGGCACTTGTAGCCTCCGCGCGCAGCTCGGCTGGCTGGGTGGGCAGCGCCCGTCCCGCCGGTGGGGCGGGGCGGGGAGGGGCGGGGCAGGGCGCTCCCTCTGGCTGAGCATACCGGGAGATGTAGTCCAGGGGCGGTCTCCCCGCCTCCCCCGTAGCTCTGCTGTCTCCTGCCCAGTGGGCATTGCCCTTTCTAAAGACAGGTTCCCGCCGTACCACCGTGCTCCTGCCTGTCACTTCACAAGAAAGCGCTGGCTCTTAAAGTCAGGGTGGGGCCCTCAGTCTCATATGTGGACACGGCTGGGGCGAAGAGGTGTATATTTAGTTCCACCTTTGCTCCAGGCGATATGTATGTCTTATTTAATAGGAAAAAAAAAAAAAAAAAAAAAACCAACTTCAAAGCAGATTTTATTCATCCTCAGTTTACAGATGAGAAACCAAGCTGAGAGAAATTAAGCGCTTTATCCAAGATGACAAAAACTGTAAATGGTAGCTAATAAATTGCTTCTAGGAATCAGATTCTAAAGTCATTGCCTTGATCACAAAATCATGGAGAAGAGGACCATCCAGAGTAAGGGATTGTCCTGCATCCTATGACTAGCTGAATGTGTGGTATCTGTTGAATTATGAATAATGATCTAAAATAACAATAGTTAACCTAAGTGGCACTAATGCAGGATTCTCTTTTGATCAGTAACTCATTTAATGGTTGCAATTTTTAGAGTTCTGTACAAAACCTCACTTTTACAGAAGAGGAAACTGAGTTACAAAGAACTTGAGTAATTTTCCCAGAATCATTAGCAGAGGTTGGGCTGGGACCCTCCAAAATTCTAAGCATTATGCTATCTGTAGTGAATGGGAAAGTAAGTAACCAGAAGCAAGAAAAGAAAGTGAGGGGGAAAGGAAATGTAAAGATTGAAGCTACTGGGTTATGAGTCTCAGGAAAGGTCAAAATAGTTTCTTTGGGATACTATCCTCTTTCCAATGTTAGTGGACTGTAGCAGCCAACAGCCAAAGAGAATGTGTAGTTTGTGAATCATCTCCAGGTTTTCAGCATCTCCCTTGGAATGATTCCAGAGTTATTAATAGTTTTTATCTCTCTCTCTCTCTCTCTCTCTCTCTCTATATATATATATATATATATATATATATATATATATATATATGGGGAGCAAAAGTAGGGTTATAATATTTATAACATTTTGCTGCTACTGTAAACTGCTCATAATGCTTATGAGTTGTTCACATAAATATGGTAGCTTGCTTTCAAGTGGTAGAGCAGTCCCCTAGAAAGATGACATCTTTGGTTTTCCTCTATATTAATAGAGTCCAGTCTCACAGTATTGGGGGCACAGTGCGTGCTGGATAAATTCCACCCATCTGTGTTTTATGGACTCCACCTCCACCTCCATGCCAAAGAGATCCCAGGCACCAAGGATTACAGCTACCATCATACCGTGAATATACCATGACACTTGACACCTTGAATGAGGGATTGCTGGGAATTAAGGATGGAGTTAAGCAGCCATGCTTGGTATAAAACTGAACACTTTGGGGCCTGCAGGGGACTTGGTTTTCCAGCCTTTATCATGCATGCAGGGGTCAGCTCAGACAGCATTACTAGTAGGATGCATTGATAAATTAATCCCTCTTTTTATCTCTTTCTCTGAGCTTCCCTTCTCTCATTTCCCTTGTAAATAAACCTTCTGTTAAATTTTCCTGGATGCCTGGCCTGAGTCTTGTCCTGAGTTTTTAAGCATGTGGGTGAGGACTCATATCCAAGCCATCCGTTTCCCCTTGGTGTATGTAGCTCTGTAACAATTGTTCCAAGGATTTCACAATCCATTCCATTTAAAATTTTTTTTTTCCCTGTGACTTATAGCCAGTTTGGCCATTGTTAATAAACAAGACATGTATTATGCTTTCTTCTCCCTTGCTTGTTACATCATTTTCCATTGAGATTATCCTTCCTTTATTTGGCTTTTCTGTCCACTCTTCAAGGAATAATTTATCAAGCCAAACATGCAGGGGCTCATTTTTTCTTAGTCCTATATATTTAAAAGAAAACAGCACGACACTGTACATTAACTGGAAGAGAGCAAATAAGAAGTTGAAGAAATTTGAATTCACATTCAACAAGGAGATGTGGAAGGAACTTGGGATATTTAGTCAGAGGAGGCATCTTAGAGTAAATAAGAGCTACTTTTAAGAACATGAAATTTGTAAAGTAGAAGAGAAATTTATATTGTGGTTAACAAAGGAAAAAGAAAAACTAATGACAAAATAGTGTTTATCGTTCATGTGTTATCACATTAATTACTAATATGTTTTCACCTTTAATTCTTATGCTAACTCTACAAAGGAGCCAGTGTTATTGTACCCTTTGAACAATGTAGAAGTTGAGGTCTGAAAGGTATGAGAATTAATAACTAACTTGGATTTGTCTGATTCCAAAATGTGGATCTGCTCACCATCATGTTATAATGAGTAATGCCTCTCAATCTTTTTTTCAGTAGAATATACAAAAGAAGAGATAATACCACACTGTGATAAGCACTGGTTCCCATGGCCATCGTCCTGGGGCTGTGGTTACCACCAAGCTACTTCATTTGCATGACAGCTAGGAGAGTCAAATAAGTAAGTATCAATAAACCAGCTCATCTGAAATATATTGGAGCTCCTGGAAATTAACAGACACTGGGACTGCAAAGTTTTGGAAAGCTCTAACAGATTTAATGAGGCTGATTTGGAGCTGAGTATAAGAAAGTACATTCTCTCTAAGAACTTGTCTCATAAAAATGATTTTTGTGATACTGGGGAAAATAAAAAATGAAGAGCCATTTATTAGTGATGTGGTAGAGGGGTTCTTCTAGTTCAAATGGAAGACCTCTATGCTGAAATGATTCTAAGCTACATTTATGCTGAAATTATTCTATTTTACATCTCTTTCGAGTATTTTTTTTCTTTTATGTCAGCCCCACCAAGATTCTGCTTCCAGTAAACTTTGCTAAGACTTGTCAACTCCCTGATATTTTTTATGTTTATATATCTATTAATATTATCCATTGCCTTATGACATTTTTTGTATATCTACTACTGCATATTATTTAATTTCCCATGTACATGCCTAAACCTCTAATGGTTATTGTAAGAGCCTTAAGGTCAGTATCTACATATTGAATGTCTTGTTACCTCCTGTAGACAATGCAGTATTTCTATTGAATACAGAGAGGAAATATGGCAAGACTGAACTGAGACTGGCGATGATTATCCACATTATTCTCTCACTTCCTATTTCTATATATAGTACACTTGACTATCTACATATTCTTGAGCATTAAAAAAATCAACTCTGTGCCAACATACTACAAAATCTTCAAAATTCTGCAGAAGAATAAATGTGGACTAAGAAAAGCTCTGCAAAAAAACGTACCACTTATAGGAATAATCTCACCTCTCTCTCCTACAAGCCTTTGTCAAACTTTGCTCACCTCTCTCTCCTGGAAGACTTTGTCAAACTTTGCTCAAAATCTGACCCAACAATCTTTTTTAGGAGCCTTTCTTATTTAATGTTTCTAACTTTTTATTATTCTTTTAATCTGCATTCTAGTGGCAAAAGACCACTTCATTTTATATTGCTATTTTATATTTATAGAAGTATTTCATATATATTTTATACTGCTTTCTATTTGATCTCTCTGTGCATATAAAACTTAAGCTCCTTGAGGACCAATATATTTTTCCTATAAGAATAAGCTACACATGGACTTGAAATAGCAAATACACATTGTGGTTCCTCAATATATTGATATATTAATGAAACAACTGATACTAGTAAAATGATGATCTTCAAATCTAGGTAATGATTTTGACCTCGAGTAATTTTTAATATGTCTCATATTTTCCTATTTACTTATCTTCTGTGAGTATGGCAGAAGCAGTCATGATTATACTAAGTTCACTAATGGAAAAATGGATTCTAAGAAATTTTTCCTAGGAACTGACGATAGTAGAGGGACTTTTAATAACCAGTTTCCTGTAGTAATGACTAAGCATACTTACCCTTTATCTCTCTTCAGTAGTAGTAATAATGCTCACTAATTATAACTAAATATCTTTAATAGGTTTAAAGTTATCATGAGTGGCAAAATTGTAGGGAGGTAAGAAAGACTGTCAGCCTGTGTGTAGATTGGATATTCAGTCATTTAGTGGGAATGATACAAGCAATTTGACTTACTTTATTCCCCAAGACGGCACTTCTAAATAATGGAAGAAAACAATTGAGCGACCAGAATTTAGAGTAATCAGGATCATAGTATTTAACAAAATTCTAGGAACAAAAAGGTCATATTCAATTTATTTCCTTGAAATAAGATTGCTTACAGTGCTCAGACAGGCATGCTATTTGCAGAGAATAGCAGTGGGGGAAATGGCAGCCAAATTGAGAACTAAAGGAAAAGTATCTCCTAAATGTTTTACTTAACTTTTGTCTTGAGTGAATTCAGATATCAGGAAAAGTCAGATATCCCAATTTTTATTCAAAAATTCAATTTTTTTAGATTTTATATCTGTATATGTCAAATAAAATATAACTATAGAAAACATTTGTTGGCAGAAATAATAGACAAGGTAATTTAGATCCACCTACTGCTGAAGATAGCTAGGAAATGTGGAATACACACACAAGTCATATGGAATGTACATATATGTATATATATATAGAGAGAGAGACTCATTTGCTTGAAGACATGCAAATTTAACAAGATAGAGAAAAATTACTGTGCTAGAGTTCAGAGAAGGAAAGAAACTCAGAGGGGCAGGTCAATAGGTCAGTAGATCAGAATTTCCTTTTACTTGGGCACATTAAATGATTTCAGAGGGAAGAATTGAAAAGTTAAGACTTTAAGAAGAGAGAGTTGGAGCCCTGAGTCCAAGAGAAGAAGTTGTAATGAATCTACTTGAATTTTGAATCTCCTTGAATTTTGGGTTGGTATTCTGAATGGTTGCATCAACTGTGAACCAGATGTTAGAGACCCTCACAGAGAGTAGCTCTCAGTCTATGAATATGTCAATCTCTAAAATTTAACCAAGGTGATTTCAGAGTACTGGGACACCAGGTCCTTGGCAGGAGAAAGTGCAAACATTCTCTGAAAAAATATACATCATCTCAAATTAATTTGGCAAAGATTTGCTAATATGCTGACTCAATAAAAACTTACCAAAAAAAGCTAATTTCTAAAGGTCACATATTATATTATTATACCTATATTTATATAGTATATCATATATAACACATTTATTATTTATGTATTATATCATATATAACACATTTATTATTTATGTATTTTAATTTTCATTGAACAGATTATTGATTGCCATGGGTTATGGATGGTGGGTGAAAGAGGTTGTGATTTTTTCTTTTTTAAAGATTTATTTATGTATTTATACAAGCACTGGGTCAGTCAGAAGTATAGGAGGGTGAGAGAATTCACCAGAGCCAGAGAAGAGAGCAGAACAGGCAGAAGGATCAAAGCACACTGCTGAGGGGAGCAGCGGGTGCGGCAGGAGAGGTCTGCGCGCCATGTGGGACCCTCGATGGCGGCCTGGGATCGAACGTGCACTGCAGAGGCTGCAGGCAGCTTCGCAGGACAGCGCTCAACCGCTGCGCCACCAGGAAAGGCCCAAGAAGGTGTGATTATAGGGGTATCATGAGATACATTTTTGTGACTGTGGAATGGTTTTTATTTTGGTTGTGGTGGTGGTGGTGGTAATGCATATTTACATGTATACACATATGATAAACTGACCATTTTCAGGTTTTGATTTTACATATAATCATATAAGCTGAGGGGGAGGATGATTGAAGCGTATGCAAGATATTTCTATAATATCTTTGCAGCATTTAAGAATCTACAATTTTTTAAAAATAAAATGTAAAACAAACAAGAACCCAGGCATATCAGAAGATAAAATCATATGCATGAAAACATACAGAAACTTAAAATTGGGAAAGACCAATAGGAGGCTTTAGATATTGAGGAATTTGAGATGATTATATTTACTATGCTCAATGAAATAAAGGACAAATCTAAAATTTTGTCAGTGAACTAAAAATAAAAAGTTAAAAATAACACAATCAAATTAAGAAATCAATGGGTGAATTAAGACGTTAGACATAGCTAAGGAAGAATTTGTGAACTAGATATAGATCAGAATAAAGCATCTCAAATAAAGCACAAAATACAAAAGTAAGAGCAGAAGACGTAAAAGGAAAGAAAAACAGTCAGGTTTCAGTTAGAGAGTCCTGTGTCTACAGAGTAAAGTTTTATTTATGTCCTTTTGGAAGGGGAAGGCCTGGCAGCTTTCTTTTGCTCCTATAAGGAAGCAGACAAAAATTTATTTATCTTTGTTTCTCACTTGTGATACAAACTTTGAAGTTGGTATGTAGAGACCGTTTGATCCGGCTTTCATTGCATTGCCCTGGGGTAAAATAGGGTGTTTGAAATCACATGCTCATTATTTGCTTTTAAGTGAATAATGATGATTTGTCTCCACTCTAAATACTTTGTGTACAATCAGCATAAAATGGGCAAATTTTAATTTAAAAAACACAATAGAAAGGATGAAGGAAAGAAGTTATTCACTGAAATATACTAATGTGTAATTGTATAATTCCATTTCTATCTTTAGTCAAGGAGGCACAAACTACACCAGAGTATTTTGAGACTGGTGAAACTATGAAGAAAAACACCAATGTGTTTACTATAAATGTCAAGCTAGAGTATACTATTTTTATGGGAGGAAGGGAATAGTGATTTGAAAAAGACAAAGGAGTAACTGTTCTATTTCCTGACCCATATATGGGGATTTTTTTTTTTTTGAGTCATTAGTAAGTTAGAATAATTCAGCCATTCCCTCCACAAATAATGGTCAAATGTCAAAAGATTCTATGCTAAGTGCCAGATGTACATTCCAACTTTCAGAAAGCTTACAATCTGGTGGTGGGGGGGGGTGTTCCAATGTGATAGACAAATATAATGCCTTTCCATATGTATGGTGATAAAGGAAGAGATGATACAGTAGATCATACAGGGTTCCCTTTTCTCCACATCCTCACCAACACTTGTTACTTTTTTTTTGGAAAATGTTTATTCAGATCCTCTTCTCATTTTTTAATGTGATTTTTTTTTTTTGCTATTGATTCGTATGACTTCTTTATATATTTTGTATATTGACTCCTTTGGCATAAATAAAATATATGCAAAGCACTTAACAATACTTGATATGTAAATGATACAAATGTTAGTATATTATTTTTTTATGCATTAATCTGTCTTTTAGCTATTTCCACTATGCTATTTAGTACATCTATTAATTTTTTGAAATTTCAACAATTGTTTTTCACTTCATAATCATTTTATTGTTTTTCTATTGTGTAACCATCTATGCTATTTCTTATTTTATAAATATGATGCCCTCCCTTAACTCTCCATAGATATTAGATATACATATATTCACTTTATAATCAATATCAGTTTTGATTGCTTTGTTAACTCTTTTTGGGATATATTGCTTTGTTAACTCTTTTTCAGTTTTGTCTCTCTTTCATGGATGTCTTTCCTCAGGTATAAGGCCATTTTTCATTGTGTCCATCTTCATTGCAGGGACTTCCTGTTGGACTTGCTACCCCATCTGTTGTTGTAGATTCTTTGGGATGGCGTTATGTTTCTTCAGTCACATTTTATCTGCTTTTCATATTTTAGAAATTATCTTGATTTCTGTTCCACTGAGTTGCTACAGTTTTGAGAGAGGCTTCTTCTTTTAGAGAACATTCTTCATGACCTGGCCTTTGCTTATCCTCTTTCTCATCTTCCTACATAAACTATATGCAGTTAAACAATATGCGTAAACTATATGCAATTCCCTGAGTATTCACATCTGTACTCACAGTGTTCTTTTTCTAAAGCTTCCTCCTACCTAACTTCCTCACCTTGTAAGTACAGATAGCTCCACTAGAGTATAGTTTTCTCCATGAACTTCTTGAACAATTTTTCCTCACCTTGGATAGAATTAGTCACTACTTTCTTTGAACTTCAGCATAACCTAGTTATTACATTCCTATCAGAGCATCACTATTATATCTTTATTTGCCTACATGAGTGAAAAGGGAAAGTATTTGTCATAACACTCTATCTCCAATATTCACTTCCCTTCTACAGAGGGTAGATATCAAGAAATGTCTTTCAATTTGCTGAGCTGGGTGATATATAAAAGTGCAAAGTGGGAAGCTAAGTAAGATTTAAATAGTACTATATATGGAAAGAGGTAGGGGGAGGCAAATCCCAGAGGCTGAAATCAGATGCTGAGAATTTGGAAGAGAGGAATTTGGTGGTAAGGGGGAGGGGAGAAACTACTGTAAAAGTAGATTAGGAAAGTTTCTTTTTTGGTGGGATGGAAAGAGGCCAAATGGAAAAGGATGGCAAAATAGTTTCTGTACATATGGATTTTTTGTTCCTCAAATTCTTGAGCCTGATATAGTTCAAGATTTAGTGTTCTTTGTTGGCTTTAGTTTTGGTTTTGTTTGTTTGTTTTTCTTTTTATAATTTAGAAAGCTAAACATTTGCATATACAATATATTTTATGAAATTCCCAGCAGAATCTGGAGTAGCACCTGTAATCAAGCACATTACTCTTTTCATCAAAAAGTATGCATAGTCTCACTAGTTTGTTTACACAGAAGGAATATGAATAGCCTTTCATAAGTACAAATTTGGTTTTGCTGACAAATGAGCTTACTACAAATTACTAAAAATCCTTTTGCTTTTAAGAGTTCATGGGTTTTCAGAATTTTTACTCTTTGTCCTTGGGCTCACTCATTTATCTGAGATCAAATGATTGGTCTAGAATGGTCTGAGCTGGACAGCTTGTCTCTATTCTCCCGTCCTCTGATCGACAAGACCAGACTATTTCACAGCCTGGCAACAGGGTTCCAAAAGAGTAAGGGGCACACACAGGGACTCAGCGGTAAGGGGGTGGGCAGTTAAGCTAAAGGTTATTTGCAAGGAATTATTTTATTAAATAAAATCACAAGCTTTCCCCAGATTAAAGGGATAGGAGAAATAACTATTTTTTTCATAGGAAGACCTAAAAATTTCCATTTTAGGGATGTAGAACAAGTTACCATAGCAGTATAAAATGCCAACATAAATGGGTAACGGTGGAAAAATCAGTGCTATGTAGATACAGTCACATAGTTGCCTTACCAATATCAATTTCCCCCCTGTATCTTTTATAACAGTATTTAGATTTTCCTCTAGGTAACCATATTCCTGTTTTGTGTAGCAGTTTTGTGATTTGGGAGATATTGACTCCACCATCTGCTCAAGGACACAAATTTATAAGTATAATCACATTGGTTCAGGCTGCAGCAATTGTTTAAGAAAAAGGAAAAAGCCAATCCAAAACACAGTCAAACACGGGAATCCCTTAGTTACAATTGGCTCAGAAATAGTCCAGCAGGCAAAGTGCAGACCAACGCGTGGGGTATGGCAACATCTGTTTGAAGTGTGTGATCCCATATCTCTAGACATATACTTTACACCATTGCTATGTCAATGAAAACAAACAAATTCTACAATATAAAAAAAATTTGATCAATGATTGATGATGGAGGAAGCAAGTAGTTCCTATTTCTGCTTAGAATTATAAGGTAAGTTAGTCTAAGGATAAAGATAACACACTGGAGGAAGGAAGAGCTAAAGAATCACAAATAAGCAGAATGAACATCAAGATTAAGCTGTGCTGAAGTCTCATTTAGGTCTGAACTTCTTGATTCTTAAGTCAACAGATCACTGACTTTATTTGGTTTTCTGATACTTGTGAGAGCTTCCAAATGTGATATATTTCACACTTTAGCTCTTTTAGATTTCTTGAGGTAGGTACCTGGTTTACTTTATCTCTGACTCCCTGGTTTGAGAATAGTGCCTTTCTCATCATAGGCCTAAGTTCATTCTCTATTGAATGAAATAGGAACAGTATCTATAAAAAAGAAAAACAAATATGTGAAGCAGACCCCAACTCATCAAGCTCACTGAGTTCATATTTATAAATGACTATCCACAATTATTAGTGACTGAAGAACTTAAAACTCAAATCTATAGTTCTCCGGTTTTGCTGAACTAACAACTAAAACCAAAAGCTACAAATAAATACCTTTAGCCCTAACCAGAAGGAAGGAAATGTTCCAGAAAGAACAATTCAATCATTTTTATTTTAGCTAATGGGTAACAGAATAAGAACAAGAAAAGGAAAGTAAACAGAACAATTGAAGAATAAGTTCATAGTGAAATACATGAACATAGCAGTTCCACAAGAATCAATCTTACTTTTTTAATGTTGCAAAATTTATAAACAAGCTAAGCATAATTCCCTAAATCCTTATTAAAATTTTGGTTTCAGTGTTCCCAGGAAAAGGGAATTTGTTTATCTGTCAGATTATTGCAAAAATTAACTAGAATGGATATGTCATTAAAATGAGAACCAAATAGTAATGTGGAGTATTAGTTCTACGAGAAAAAAACCAGAGTTCTTAATAAGAATTCTTTCTTTGATCTTAAAGGGAAGTAGAGTGCATATATATATATATATATATATATATACACATATATATATATATATCTCAACTTGCAGGTTAAAATTCATCCTTTCAAAAATCAAGACAGAGTAATTTTAAGCAGCAATAGAAATGAAGGCTAAATATTGGGGGAAAGCATTGTAATGAACTGTAAAATATCTAACTAGAGTGTATGTCACTCTGCAGAATCAATGTCACTGTCACAGCTGCTAAGCTATGACATCCATCCATCAAAAATATTTTAGAAATAATTAAGTGGATCATTACATTATTACTCTATCTCCCCCTCACTGTGGGGGCAGACTAAGCAACTCATTATACTAAATTCGCTTAACCCAGTGGAGCCCTCATTTCTATTTTTATTCATCTATTAAAGCCTAACCTATTCCTTGTAGTCGTATCAGATGAGAATATCACACTTATCTTCAAGGTGTATGATTAGGAGGATGAAAACAGATTCCGTCTTCAATAATACGCAGGAAAACGAAATTGCAAATTTCAAATGCAGGGCAACTTAATGGGTGTGTCCTTTGCTTATCCTACCCTAGCTAGGATATGTCTCTGTTGTTGTTGACTTTTTTGTGGTATGATATTGCAGTCTGCATATTTATGAAAGTCACTGGACACACTCTGGTCAGGCACTAAGCTAGATGCTGGGAATTCCAAGACAGCTGGCTATGTGACTGATATTGCGACTTTCAAGTTTTTCTCAATATAGTACATAGAGTCTGGCTTGTAGAGATAGCATTTCACTTTTCAGTCTTCATAAAAATGCCAGGGAAGTCCCAGTATTTTATTTTATTTTTTTTTTAATATTAAATTTTATTTTTATATTCCCCATACAATTGCAAACGCCCCATTCTGACCCCAATCCTTCCCCTCCCGCCCCCCACCCCCCAAAAAGTGTCTCTGGTTCATAGTTTTTTGTTGATTTTGATTTTCACTTTCTTATATTCATTTTCCTGGTCCCTTATTTAAGTTTTCTAGATTCCTGCTATGAGTGAGACCATCCGGTATTTTTCTTTTTCTTTTTCGCTTATTTCGCTGAGCATGATCCCTTCCAGTGCCATCCATGTTGCTGCAAATTGCATGTGTTTGTCTTTTTTGAATGCTGAGTAATATTCCATGGTATATATGTACCACATCTTCTTGATCCAGTCATCTATTTTTGGGCATTTGGGTTGTTTCCAAAGCTTAGCTATTGTAAACAGTGCTGCTATAAACATAGGAGTGCAGGTGCTCTTTGGAATTGATGTTTCTGTGTCCTTTGGGTAAATACCTAGGAGTGGAATTGCTGGATCATATGGAAGCTCTATGTTTAGTAGGTCCAGAAATCTCCACACAGCTCTCCATAGTGGTTGGACCAGTTTGCACTCCCACCAACAGTGCACAAGAGTTCCTTTTTCTCCACAACCTCGCCAACATTTGTTGTTGCTAGTTTTTTTAATATGTGCCATTCTCACTGGTGTGAGATGGTATCTCATGGTAGTTTTGATTTGCATTTCCCTGATTACAAGTGATGTTGAACATTTTTTCATATGTCTGTTGGCCATTTGCATTTCCTCTTCAGAGAAGTTTCTTTTTAGCTCTTCTGCCCATTTTTTGACTGGATTATTTTCTTTGTTGTTGCTGAGTCTCATCAGCTCTTTGCAGATTTTTGTGATCAGTCCTTTATCATTAGTGTTGGGTGCAAAAATGTTCTCCCAGTTGGTGGGGTTTCTCTTTGTTTTTGTTATTGTCTCTTTTGCTGTGCAGAAGCTCTTTAATTTGATGTAGTCCCAGCTGTTTATCTTTCTCTTCACTATCACTGCTTTGGGTGATGTGTCTGTAAAGATGTCTTTGATGTGCAAATCCCGTAGTGTTTCGCCTATATTTCCTTCTATGTATTTTATGGTTTCAGGTCTTATGTCTAGTTCTTTAATCCATTTTGAGTTGATTTTTGTGTATGGTGTGAGGTAGTGGTCAAGCTTCATTCTTTTGCATGTAGCGACCCAGTTTTCCCAGCACCATTTATTGAACAAACTTTCTTTGCTCCAATGCATAGTCTTTGCTCCTTTGTCAAAGATTAGTTGACCATAAATCTGTGGGTTTATTTCTGGATTTTCTATTCGATTCCATTGGTCTGTATGTCTGTTCTTGTTCCAATACCATGCAGTTTTGATGATTATGAAGTCCCAGTATTTTAGTCCACAAGCAATTGTTTCTGTGTATTTAATGCCTTGCAACTGATTTTTCTGCTCACAAGATGCCTTACACTTCTGCATATAATCCAATTGCTCAAATGAATCACTTTAAATATGTGGCATTTTACTGCCTAATTCCTTTTCCTCCATCTTCTTTCAACAACAGTGAAGATCCAAGTTGTATTAGGGAGAGAGAGAATCAAACTCCCTTAATATCAGAAACTCAAGCATTCATTTGATTATCAAGCTAAGCCAAAAGGGAAGTTAGTTGATATATTTTGTCAGAGAAATGATTACAAAAAAAAAAAAAAAAAAAAGCTGTTATAATGAAGTAAAAGACTCCAAAGTAATTCCCCTTCTATTTGGCTGTGAAGTAATGGTGATAGCACTGTTACAGTGCTATTAAAGGCATTACAGGCCTTTAATCCTTATAAATATTTTAAATTTCATGACTAGATGCACTTGCTATTTCTCCTAATTGAGGTGTGAGAATCTGATCACTGGAATGACTTAACACTTCTGGCAATCTCAGGGGTTTTCATGTTCTCGCTGCTATCCTCAAAGCTGTTGACTTTCAATGATTTGATTAGTAGGAGAAGAAATAAGTTGATTTCAAATTAATGCATATTTTGAGACATTTCTGTAGGTACAGATATTTTTAAAAGATTCCTCTTTTGAGGAGACAAAATGATTTATATTTAGAAATCTATTATCCATAAATGCAGAGGTATCATATTCGTGTATCTCAGACCTTGAACCTGTTCTCTTCCACTCTTAAAAATAAATGGAATACAGACTTTTATTGCTCTCTCTTGAATACCTTAGAAGTTGCCTAGCTTTAGTCTTGCTTCAGTGCTCACATAGTCCTCTGTACATAGCTCTGTGATCACATTTATCAACTGTCAAGTTTCAGTTCCCGTACCTTCCACCAAAATGTGAACCCCTGAAGAGCAGGGGATATGATTTATTTATCTCAATGTCCCCAGTGCCTAGAAGAGTGTGTCCAAAAACACAAAGAATATTGGATAAGAAGGCAAAAAGGAGTGCATGTGGGTTGCAGAGGAAAAGAGATGAGGAGAAGGGGGTAGAAGAAAGGAAAGATGGAAGAGAGGAATATTATGATCAATCTGTGGGAAAACATTTTAATAATGTTGTAGGAACTGTTAGAAACTACATTGTGACATCAACTTGACAAAATCATCATGTTTCTGAAAAACTTAAGAAATCTGTCAAAGGGAAAATAACACTCATGAGTACAAAACAACGTCGAATGCATAACAGGGTGGGGCTACTATTAGTAAACTCTAAAAGCACAGGCACTGAAAAAGGCTATTTATTATGAAGTCTCAAAAATAATCACAAAAGTAGCATTATGATCTTGGGCTATACCAATACCTATACTCAGAATTTATACTTCTTGTGGCTCTTGAAGACAAAGTCACTTTTTTTTTTTTTTTTTACTTTACCAACAGGTGCAGTCTATGTCCTCCTTGAGTCTCAGAGATGCTGTGCCTCTTATTAACCAATAGAATGCAGCATTATGTAACATAGAGTGACTAAAAGCTAGGTAAAAATATGGCTCTGCAGCTTCCATTTTATTTGCTGGTACACTGGAGCCCAGACCCCCGAGGTAATATCTCTGACTATCCTGAAACCAATATGTTGGAAAGGCCATGTGGGAGGGCAGAGCAGGCATCTCAGTTGATCTCCCAGCAAAAGCTTCTGCTGTCTTCCTGTGAGCAAGCCACCAGGGACATAGAGCTCCATTGAGCCTTCATCTAAATGAAACCCAGCCCTGCACTAACAACCCCATGCCAGAAATGTCCAGCTGAGCCCTTCCTGATTTTCTGATCACAAAATTGTGAGCAATATGAATTTGTTGTTTTTAATCTGTTGACTTTTTGGAGTCATTTGTTACACAGCCTTACTAGCCAGTACACTTTCATTTATGGAACATCTAGCCAAAACCTACTTATGGTAGCTGGGAAGCAAGGAATATTGGTTCAATAACACTTTTTCAGATACTAAAAGTGAGTATAAAAGGATTTTCTTTTAAAATTTTCGAAGGAACTTAATCTAAATTGTTTCTGTTAGTAAACAGAATAGCCCAATAAAAGACACTACCGGCCACATCTACATCATTTTAAAAGTTTGAAATCATTTGGTATTTGGCACAAAGTTTATTAATTTAGAAAACAACTTGGATAGACTTTTGGTTGGTCTCACTAAAGTACATATCACATTTTTAAATATTTGCTAAGACTCATAGTAACAGTAATAGTTTAGATGCATGTAAACAAGAACAAAATAAAAAATAAAAAACAGAAAAATGTCACAGAAAAAGAGCCAGGTAATATTTTCAACAAAATACAGTAAAAACATTAGCTTATCCTTCAAGTAATTTAAAATAGGGATTCTGAAATAGCCAGGCATCATTTTGGGGTAGATATTTTAAAAGAGATCAATATGGTTAAAAGGGAGAACAAGCTTACTCTCAAAAAGAACTATGAATTTTTTAACCTCCACAAAGTCTTTTTCCTTTTCTACTGTAGAACAGTTTAATGAGGCGTTCATGTTAATCAACAGATATTGGAAACACCTACCCTTGGCAAGTCTGCTTCATAAATGTTTTTCTTGAGGCTTGAAGTAACTCACAATATGGCAGCATCCAGAAGTGAATGTAGCATGTATCTTTCCTTCTGGGAAGAACATTAATTCTGAGAATGAAAGTTCAGGACATTTAGCTTTTGTGAATTGGCAGAAAACCAATGTTCCCTGGGGAAGTTTTAGTATATTGGCAATAATTATAACTGTTACAGCTCAGGTTTTACTCATACCATGTGATAAGAAATGGCTTCGCAAAGATATTTAAAGCATTCTCAGGCTTTCAACTTGCTTTCAGTCTTTCTTGCTATCTATTTTTTATGTTTCTTTGGTTCTTCCTCCTAACATTTTTCAGTTTCATTCCCTACTTTGTTGAATATAAGATTTTATTTTTATCAAATTATTGTATGCAAAGAAATATTTGCAAAAAATATCTAAATACTGTTAAAAGACATAAATATGACATTAACTTGCTCCCCAGAAACAACTACTTACAATAAACTTAATTTGTTTTATATTTATCTCCATAATTAAAAAATGCCTATATTTTATTTCTTCATCCATAAAAAGTTCCTATTATGACATAAGATTTTAAGCTCACCATTTCTCTTCACCTTTTCTCCTTAAATTCTCAGTTTTTTCAACTTTTAGTGAAAAAAATATCCAGTGTATTCATTATTATGACTACATAAAGATTGTTCATGCTCAATCAAGTTTTTGATTTGTTTAAAAAATTATTTCCTCTATAGTTACTAATGCCCTCCCTTATATTTCACTAGTTTTCTTTGAGCATATATGTGTTCTACACTTTTTAATAGCTCTTTAAAATGCTGTTAGTGTAATTTTCTTGACAATCAAACATGACAGATAGATTATTAATTCCAGGTATTTTTCCTGGAAACAGCTGTCATGCACTGATGTAAACAGATTGTTCTTTAGGCCAAATAAAAATGCCTTACTTTTTCTGGGAATTGTTTACTTTCATTTTAGGAATTGCTTTTGATTCTACCCTTTGTTGTCCCTTCTTCCCATAGCTCTTCTTTATAATTTTAGTTTACATTCAATTGTTTAAAAACAAACAAAAAATACCTCAAAAGTTGCCTAAATAGTGGAAGATTATCTCTTTTCATTTGAGAAGAATGTCTTAGGAAATGTTCTCAACTGGTGCTATGGCTTCATCCAGTACTCAGGTTCCTATTTTGTACCTAGTCATAATTTCTCCTCATGGTCCAAGAGTGTTTCTCAATCTCCAGCCATTATGTCTTCATTCCAACCAGTATCAACAAGGGAGCATAAAAAAAAAGGTATGCTCCTCCCTTAAAAATATTGTTCTTGGGGCCTCCCCTGGTGGCGCAGGATTGAGCGCTGGGCTGTGAGGCTCCCTGCAGCCTCTGCAGTGCCAGTTTGATCCCTGGCCACCGGCGAGGGTCCCACATGGCGTGCAGACCTCTCCTGCTGCCCGCTGCTCCCCTCAGCAGTGTATTTCATTCAGTCTGCCTGTTCTGTTCCCCGCTCTGTCTCTGGTGAATCCTCTCACCCACCCCCCACATACCTCTGGCCTGTACCCCAGCACTTGTGTGAATAAATAAAAATAAAAAATATATATTATTATGTTTCTTAGTCAACACATAGTTCCTGAGCTATATCAGTTTGCAAGGATTTGTGAAATAAATCCTTTTATATGAACCAAAATTTCCCATAAAAACTTTGAATTGTATTATTATATTATACAAAGTGGATAGTGGATATTGGGAAGTGACTACCATATCTGCATTAATTGACCTCATTGGAAGGGATGGGAATGAATTATAAATGGGCAGAGGGGGAAATCATATTGTGAGGTAAGTTGGATGACATCTTCAGCCAATCCCACAGAAAGCTGAGGAGCTAAAAAAGCTTATTAAAATGACTCTATGGGCTGAAATAGTTGGACCTTCCTAGCCCTGCCTTTATTGATCATTAGACCAAGGTCCCTCTGCAAAACGTATGATCTTGGATGAAGCCATTCCCTTAGCTAGGTAATTTTTGAAGAGTTTGATTGTTGTCCTTGATAGCCCTGTCTACCTACTTTTTAATCCAACTATAATAACAAGTACTTCTCTAAAGGGGATTCTAGAAGGCACAGCCTCATTCTTATCACCAACCACATAAAATAGATTCTTCAATGTCTCCTTAGCAAAGGCAAAATGGGTAGGAATGCTTGAGTACAAATAGGATCAAGTGAATACAAAGTAACACTACTGAGGCCTATTGTAGACTATCCTTAAGTTCTCTGGCTATTGTCGAAAACACAAGGCAAGATCTTATTTGGTATCTTGTTTAAATAAGATCTTAATTGGTATATTTAAGAATTCATGCTTCTAAAACCATTATCTAGAATTTATCCCCTATCCAGAAAACTGGAACTTCCTGCTAGGGAGAAAGCCATTGAAATTTAATTCTAACTGTAGTATCTTCCTAACAAAAGGTCTACATTCTTACCCTAGGGTGTTTATGTAGTGCCCTTAATCCCTTTATATACACACATCCATGCACAATAGTTCACATGAAGTGTCTTTGTCAGGTGTCCTCATGAAGTCTGCCCATGTACCCAAGTTATTCACATAATCTGAAGACATTTCCAAAGGTCATCATTCTAATATTCTCATCCTCATGTACAGCTTTCACTAACTGTGTCTTATATCTATCTGTCACACTTTTTGATATGCCATTGCACAAACTCTCCTATGATTTCTGTTGTCTTAAAAATCAAAGAAAATAATCAATTGATTGAAAAACTTTTGAAATATTTGCATTTCCCAATTCTCTAGCTTTCAAAATTGACTGGGTCATCTTGATTGTTCAGAGGACTGGTAAATGACGATATATAACTATATATTGTAATTATATATAATTATTCATCCAGAAGAATTATTCTAGTGGTCCTTTCCAGTCTTGCAGTTAAAAGACTCTGAGGGGCCAAATGTACTACGAAAATGATATTGCAAATATAACGCACTTAAGAAAAGATACCTCTGTGTAAGAGTCATAGACATGTGACTCTGGTCGTTAGAGAAAAGGTAAATAAACAAGCATAAGAGCCAAGAATGTTTTACTTTCTTTCAAGGTCCAGTCACTGCCCTGATGGATAAATGTTGCATTCATCCATCTAACATTCACGGGTGTTTTATGATTGGAAAGGGAATCAAAGCTCCAAAAGAATACTGATCATGAGGAAAGGAGAAGTTGACTGATGACCCAAGTTCAAAAATCTGGACTTGCATGGTGATGACAAAGGTTATGTTCAGTACAATTTTTCTAGCTATAGTATTATCACCCTGAGGCCCAGATTGTAGCTACCACTGTGACCTGTCCAGAACCAGGCACTAATTAGGGAATCACTGCAACATAATACAATACATCCTCTTTCCCTCTCCCCTGTACCCCATCATTGTGGAGACAGAAGCAATATAGGCAGAAAGCTGGACTGTACTGGCAAGCCAATCTAATTTTTAATTTTTCTGTGCATACTGTTGGAAAGAAGAACGGATTGTTTTGTAACAAAGTACCAGTATTCTTAAATAATTTAGAGTTAGGATGTGATATCAATAAGGAGATTCTGAGCTTCCTATGTGGATATTTCATTAATTAATTGAAAAATATAAGAAATATGGCTTCTATGGACTGAATGTTTGTGTTACCCAGCATTCATATGTATTAGCCCTAAGTCCCAGAGTGACTGTATGTGGAGCATGATCTTTTGGGAAGTAATCAAGGTTAAATGAGTTCCAAAAAGTGAATGTTCTTATAAGAAGAGACACCAGAAGGTTTGATTTTTTTCTCTTTCTCTCTCCCTCTACCACATTCCTCTCTGTGTGTGTTCTTTCTCTCTTTTTCTCCCTGCCATGTGAGAAGACAGTGAGAAGGTGGCCATCTATAAGTCAAGAAGAGAGCTCTCACCAGGAACTAAATCAGCTGGACCCTTAATTATGAAATTCTAGCCCTCAGAACTGTGATAAAATGAACCTCTGTTGTTTAAGCCATCCAGTTAATGATCTTTTGTTTTGGCAACACAAGTAGACCAAAAGATAGGCTTTATTTATGCCCCAAGCTAATCAAATAGATCATAATAATTCTATCAAAGATAATAAAAAACTTCTAATTAGAAGAATAGGTGTTAAATGGGATTGGAGGGTTACAATGCCACAATCATAAAGACTCCTGTCTTTTATTTATAAGGCTCCCACACACATGGAAGCAAACAGAAGTAAGAATTTTAAAGAAAAAATCTGAGTCCTAGTGATCTTGTTACTAAAGGTCAGCTTTAATTATGATACAATTAAAGTTGGACATCTATTACTCTTGACTAGCTAATATGATATTTTAGAAGACCATGCAGGAAAAGGTAGCTTTCTTTTTGGTTTGAATATTGTGCATATAAAGACCTAGAATTATTTTTAAGAATCTACATCTTTCTGCAATGACACTCATGCATGATATTTTTTCTAAATGTCTTTTTTTTTTTAGTCTTCAAGAAATGAAAAGCATAATAAAAAAAATCTATTGAATTCAATGGTCTCTAATTCAATTCTGGAATGATTAAATAATGAAAGCAAATTACCATGTAAGGTGATAAAATGCTTATGCTATGAGAGAAACCATAAATAAGATTCTACAACTTTACATTTTTTTTTTCTTTTTAATCAAAAATGGACTCTGTCTTTACTAGTTACAGGGGTGCTGTCAGTGATCAGACAGCACACAGAGTGAAAGGAAAATGACTATTTTGGAATCAATGCAGTGATTCACTGATGTTTCAGCAATATTCCTTTCTAATTCCACACCTCTTTACCTTAGTGGTAGGCTGATAGTAATGTCATGAAAAGATTTATTACCAAGTTTAAGATATAAGTAATTTTTACTCATTTCCATTAAGCTCTTGAAGAAGGCCATTTTCATTCAAACCCAATTTCTTGGTGAATTAAAAATTTTAAGCACTAGAATATCTCTTTTGAGGGATATTTTGAAATTTAGATTTACAAAGAAAAAAAATGCATTAATTCTGAGCAAGGTGTGACCTGATTAGTTCCCTTTCCATGTGGCAAGGTAATAAATTTTAAGTCAACTGGATATGGGCTTCATGATGGGTTCTATCAAAGCTATATAGCTTTGAGTACGCTACTTTTCTCTTATTTGTAAAGTACGGTAGGATGATAGTGAAGCTTAAATAAAAATATACTTAGAATAAGTTTAACACCAGGTTTGGCACCTAGCAACCATTAAATAAATCACACTACTGTGAAGATCCTGCTGCTGCTGGTAGTGGTGCTTTTGAGGGTGAGAAGCATGCTAAGGCAAGCGTAGAAAGAGCTTCCCTCCTGCCCTGGATTTGTCATATCCACTAGACAGTGATCCTGAAAATATTCATGTAACCTCTACCATGGTCTGACTCCCCGCGAGACACCTGGTATAAAGGAATAAACTAAATCGATATGATGCCTGGTTCATTGTGCTTATAGACTAGTCATGAGGCAGATATTAAACTGAGAATAAATATAGAAATGCAAATAAGAACATGTTCTCTGAAAGAAACTCATGGTGCTGCAGGAGAATAAAGACAGAGTGAAGAAGCACCTGTTTCTGAGGAAACATTGCTGAGACCGGAAGAAATAAAATGTGCCAACAGGCAAGTCGTTTGGGGACAAGCACTCCAGTAAGGAAATAGCACGTGCGAAATATGTGTACCTGAAGAACAGTGGAGAAGACTGATGCGGCTGAATCTCGTTAGGGATGGAGAGAAGTGCAATACTTGAAGGGGAAGATGTAGACAGGGACTAGGTCCA
The DNA here is from genome assembly GCF_014898055.3 of Talpa occidentalis. NCBI lineage: Eukaryota > Metazoa > Chordata > Mammalia > Eulipotyphla > Talpidae > Talpa > Talpa occidentalis. The sequence continues at coordinate 24,694,076 of NW_026555331.1, read as the reverse complement.
GCTTGTCAAGGAAATAACTTTTCCTAAATGTGAAGTCATTTTTTAGAAAATTTTTTAAAATTAAGGTAACATTAGTTTGCAACACTGTATATTTTGAATCAAAAAGTGACATGATAGAGTTTACATGTTTCACATAACACTGACAGCTTTGTGGATAACACAGAAGAAACGCAGAGCAGGACAGGATGGTGATAACTTAAAAAAAAAAACAACTATTGTATTCGAGGCAGAGTGTGGTTGTGTGTGTGTGTGTGTGTGTGTATAATATGACATACAGCTTCAGTTGCATATGTATTTATAATAATTATGATAATAGTAGTATGTAATATATGGGACAATTTATTAAATTATTCATTTGAAATGCATTATGCCAATCAATGTTTAGAACCTTCTTATAAAATAGATGCTATTTCATGTATCTGCCTGTTTTGATAAAACGAAAGTCAGAAAAGTAAAATAACTTTCTCAAGGTCACCCAGGTACAAAGTAGTATTTCTGGGACTTGACCTTTTATCTGTTTTGATTCTAAGGTCCAAATCCTTTCTATGCTCTACTCCATTCTATGCTCACAATGGCAAGTCTCTATTTCCCACCTGACCTAGAGAATACAGTTAGATGCATCCCTCTGTGCTGGTATCGGTGATTCCTTCCAGCTTCTGAAACCTTAGGCTACAGAGTGACCGCAGGGACAGTGGCTGTGCCTGCAGCATCTGTCTTGAATCAGCTGCAGTAACTTTCAAATCTGTCCTAATATCAGTATCACCAGCACCTCCAGGACGCTCCTCAAGAGTGCTCTAGTGTTTCATAAAAGTGGCCTTTATGGAAAGTGAGAGGAATTACCAAAGCTTTATCCTCATTGCATTAGGAAATGTTAATTGCTTTATATCCTGGGGTACTGCAGATTATCAAGCAGAGGAATTGGAATCAGTGTTCTGAAAGGAATGTGGAAAATCACCAAACCAGGAGTATTTTAACTAGAGGAGCAGGATACACAATCTGAGTCATATGGAGTGGGGACTATAGATTCAGAGCCGATCACAAAGAGAATATGATTTTTTTGGCGAGAGTAGGGAGCAGAGAATAGACTGACAAAGTATAAAGATCTAGACTTCACTGCAGAAAGCTAGCGTGGAAAAACATGTCAGATGTTCGAGATTGGAAAGTGCTGCAATAATTGGCACCACTCTTGAAATATTTCTATATTCAATTAAACGTATCATCCCGTTTAATTCACTCCCACAATGACACTTATTTATTTGCATTACCTAGCTAATCAGTGAAGTCAGGAAATTATATCTGTCTGCCTCCCATGTTGAACTCAAATACTATATTCTCATGTCACAAAGAGGAAGAGAGGTGCTTCGATTTAGAATGAATCCTCTTTATGATTCTTGTCTCTAATCCTAAAGTGGAGAGGGAACCCATAAAAGATAATATAGAAAAGAGGGGAATACATTACCTCTGTAGGCTTTAGAATGACCTCTGTTTAGGAGACAACCACTCTGGCTGAGAGATTAAAGTGAAGGCTGCAAAGCTTGACAAACAGCACAGCCAAATCCGCAAAAGCTGTGTCTCTAGTGACAGAATGAGGTTTCTTGGGAGTTATTGCAGATCCCAGACAAACGATCATGCATTTTGAATCATGCATGGGAAATAATAAGAATGATGAGATTTCTGTTCTTACTGTCCCTTTCTAGAGTTTGACATATTATACAGAGGGGTGGGAGGGGATTTACACTAGAACTTAGAAATATTAACATTTGAGAGATGTCACACAGTTAGAATTTAACTGATTGCCATTTAGTCAAGGGAGCCTATTTCTAGTAAGAGAATGAATTACCAGAGGCACAAGGAACTTCTAGATCAAAAGCTAATAGGGTTTAAGGGGGACAAGAAAATGGAGATTTGGGGGCCCATGGAGGAGCAGAATCTCTCCTTAGTTAACTTGAGATATGATTGGTTGTCACAGTATTGCTACCACAATGGTTTATACCCTTGAATTACAATTATTTGCCACCAGCCTTTTGGCAACAAAGGGAACGAAGCAATTCAGGAAACATGGACCACAGATCAAAGGAATTAAACATATAATAACAATGAGCTAAGAGTTCCATCCATTCAAACCAATTAGAAATGACTGTTTATGATAGAAGTACAGGGATAGGTCAGTCTGGGTAGCTCCTTCTTGCTCTGCATTTTCAGTTTCCAACCAAGCTTGGAACGCAACTTTATTGTAATAGCTGTATATATAAACACAAGCCTCAGAAAGAAAGTTAAATAATTTTTTTTTTCCTTCTCTGTTCTTTAGGGTCTGAGAACAATTTCACTATTTAGCCTTGGTTATACTTAGTACAGAATACATTTCTTCAAAATTTCATCTCTTTTCTGCCTGGACTTCAATTGCTAAATAGCTGTACCTTTGTAGCTGACATAGGAATTTATTTGCATATATAAAGGATTTCTCAGTATAACAAAAAAAAAAAAATCACCTGTAAGAGTTTTCTTTTTTTTTTTTTTTTTTTTTTTTTTATAGAGGCATGCTTTTATTTATTTATTTATTATATTTGTTTGTTTTTTGTTTATACATGCACTGGGTACAGTCAGAAGCGCGGGAGGGTGAGAGAATTCACCAGAGCCAGAGCGGGGAGCAGAGCAGGCAGAAGGACCGAAGCACACTGCTGAGGGGAGCAGCGGGTGGCAGGAGAGGTCTGCACACCATGTGGGATCCTCCTCCGGGGCCGGGGAGCAGCCGGGGATCGAACCGGTGCCGCAGAGGCTGTGGGCAGCTTCGCAACCCAGCGCTCAACCGCTGCGCCACCGGGGAGGCCCACCTGTAAGAGTTTTCAATGTTTCAAGACAGATACTTTTACCATTGACATCATGATAAGGAACTACTTCACTATTGTATTCATATTTATATATACATATGTGGGGACACATATACATGGGACCTTGGCCATCAGTGACTTCCAGACAACTACTTGCTTTGTAAATTTTATTGTCCCCAGATTTTTAATTAACACATATATTGTTTTGTATAGGTGAATCTTACCTGCCCAAACATGTCTGGGCAGGTATCTCAAAACTTTTCCATAAGATTTTGAGTTACTCTTACTCTTACCTCATAATTTCTCTTGATTGTAGAGAATAGTAACAAGAAACTAGAAAGAGTGTGTTTTACTATTCAGCAGGAAAATCAAAAGGAATAGAAGGGCAAGCTGCTGCTCTTCTTGCATGAGGGCAACAATACAATTGAAAGAATAAGTACGAATTAGCTAAATGAAAAGCTCAAGCTGTGATTGTTGAACAGTTTAATTTTAGGGTAAACTGGAATGTTTTCCAAATCTGTAAGAGGTAGAAACAGAGAAACTCAGAAAGTCTCACATGCATAATACAGTCAATAAATTTGTTGTGTGTCTCTGAGGGAACATCAGTTAATTGGTTCAGAAGAAATGCTAAGAATGATCCTACTTGAAAAATAAATATTATATTATTTCTACCTACCTTACTCTGAAAACCAAAATAAAAATACTGTTCTTTAGTTTAAAGGATTCTTTAGTTATATTCACTAAGAGAAAGTTGTAAAAATATATGTTAAAATTAGGTTTGTCAAGTAAAATATTTGTTAAACATTTTAGAAAACTCATTCAACATACATATTGCTATGAATTGAACAGTGGGAGAGCTTACTTTTGCCTGGGTCAAATAGTCATATTGAAAATCAGATAAAGAGTGTTTGTTAAAATATTTGTTAAAATATTTGTTAGAATACAAAAGGTTGTTAAAATATTCTGGATATTTATGCCCTCTGCCATATTAGTAAACACACATAGAAGAAAAACAACTAGTTTTCCATAGAATCATCATTTGCTAATCTAATAATTTATAGCCCATTCTGTTTCTGGAATAAGATAAGTAAATTTCTCACGTGCTAGCCAGAATATTTTTTCAAGATTTTCACATTACCTGCAGTCTCCCAATTTCACTTTCACTCCTTGTTATTTGAAGACTAATACCAGAACAAAATAATCTAATTTGCAATTTTTCTTAGTATTCTAGGTTATAATTTGACTATGTCAGAAGACAACCTCATTTTGAGATTATATACTATTACAAACAACTCAATTATCTTGGATTCAATTCTCTTTTCACCAATGTTCTGTCTAGCCTTTGGTGATCTGAGTCTCTTTCTTATAAGCATTGAAAACACAAACACGACAAACAAAAAACAAAATAAAAGTTGAATTATTGAACATTCCCTTTATCTTGGTGATTTTTATTCCTCCTGACTATCTGCCTTGGGCTCCAGTTAACTCTTGTCAATATAAGAGACCTGACTTTTGGAAAATGAAATTCCAGCCTCTTTTCTAATCCTCCTCAAACAAAGTAATTTTGATAGAGACAAGTTTGGGCCAACCACGTTTATCTTGGTAATTCCAATATCAGCTTCTGAGATAGTTAATCCTTATAACAAAAAGTAAATTTCCCGACCAGACTCACCTAGTATATTTTAATACTCATAACCTCTGATGTTAATGTGTGCACAGATTTTCTGAACCAAATGTAATCTGTTAGTTGACATCATGATATTAGGAGATCAGCAAGCTAGAACTGGCAGGGATTCTGAAAAGGATCCTTACATAGAAAAATTTCATTTGGAATAACTGCTTCCTGTTGGCTATTATAACAGAGGTAAATACATTTTAACAGGGATAAATACATTGGAAAGTCTTAGTTACACTTGTGTATTATAATCTTCAAAGGCTAAGCAGTCTTCTGGTTAAGTCCAAGTGGGATTTTATTTACGTTTCTGATTAAGGATGGAATATATTTGATTATATAATGATCAACACTTTTTTCTTCCATCCCTAGAGAAAATATTTTAGATTCAGTTGTGAATTATTGTTCTCCCTGAAATTTACTCTGACCTTCAGTACTATTCCTGATCTGATAAATCATTTAACTGCAACAGTGAAATAAAATGAGGCCCTCTAGAATTTCCTGAGTGACCTTAGGAGGTTAAAAAATGCCCAATATTCTGATTATAATTCTTCTGAGAAAGGTTTTTACCCCTTAAAACATACAAATATATACTGCCTACAGAATATGTAACCAAGTGTACAAAATGGTAATAGAACTAAAAGAAAAATATACTAGTAAATTTGTGAAATTAGAATTAAGAAATAATCTCAGCTATAGAATTAATATTTTCTTATTTAATAAATAATTTAACTAGAATTTAAAGGAAATTTTGACTCTCATGCTCTAATACAAAGGTAATGTAAAATTAATCAAAATTAAAATTAGATGATAGGATCATCTGTGTATGACTTCTGTGGGAAAAAATTGTAAAAACACAAATCTCATTTGTATCTCTTGGGGTATTTACTCCAGTTTATTCTCCAATTCACATATTAGGCATTAAATAATTCTATTTTTTCAAGATAATGTAAGTTACCTAAAAATTTGAAAGACTGGGCTTTATGATCTAAAGAATAGTTTGAAATTTATCCTTAGTGTTAGACTCAAATCCTTCTACTTATCTTCATTAATACATTGAGAATAGTTCTAAACAGATAGACATAAAGTCTACTCCATCTTCAAAAGAGAGAAATCCTTTATGTACTCAAACCTATTAATCTACTTGCTATGACTGAAATATTGATTATTTACACCCTATACAACCTATATTGTACTTTAGCAAAAACAAAGTGAATTTGTTTCGTATATTACCCTTTTTTTAAAACTTGGGCATGAGTTCTGAAGAGGTTAAGTAATTTTATTAATACCTTAACAAATTATAAAACTTGCTCTCCACTGTAATAGTCCATGGAGTCTAATTTCTTAAATGTTAAGCTTCATACAAGAAGCAGCTCTGTGTGTTTTGTTCAGTGGTATGCATTCAATACCTAGCACTGTGCCTATAACTTAGCAAGCATTTGTTAATTATTCATACTAGAGTCACAGCTACCCCAGAATGACCTCTGTTTCATTTTCACCCAAAAAATAGGCTAGGATTTTTTTTTTTAGTATTCAATAACCTTTTCCAGGTCTGTGATTTCATAGATTAATTGAATTTAACACACAGGGAACTTTTCAATATTATATGCTCAGTTCCTTTATATCTAAATGTCTCTATTTCCCATGTAAAATAGTTTTATTGTAAATCCTCAAATTAGTATTATTATCAGAATGACAGTGGTTGAAAATAGAGTATTGATAGAAGAGGTTTTAACTCTAAACAGTTTGGAATAGGTCTGTGTCCTACTTTCTCTTCTTATTTGCTAAATATTTCTGTGTATCTAATGGTTTTACAGTTACATAATATACAACTAACAGGAATAAAATCAAGGAAACTACCTGCATCAATATCAATGTAAGTTTGGGCCTCCCCTGGTGGCGCAGTGGTTGAGCTCTGGCCTGCGAGGCTGCCCGCAGCCTCTGTAGTGCTCGTTCCTTCCCTGGCCCCCCGGGAGGGTCCCACAAAAAAAAAAAGTAAGTTTACTATTAATATGTATTTGGAAACTTGCATCACAGGTCATAAACAGAAGGTAAACATACAATTAAATATTATGAAAACAAAATCACTAGCTACATTCTACTCTAGATATGAATCCAGAGTATATTCTATATTTCTTCATCCTTTCTGAAATGACTAAGATGGAAAAGATGAAAAGGGAGATGATATGGAGTGACCGGAATGCTCAGAAAACATGGGTGTAATGTAAATTGACATATAACCGCATTGGAAAACTCTCTTACCAAAATTGATTATAAATCCACCTATGACTCAGCAATTCCACTCATAAGCAAATACACAACAGAAATGTGCTCATATATTTATCAGAAGACATGTACTAGAATATTCATAGTGCATTATGATATAGTGCACTATTCTTAATAGCCCAAACTAGAAACATGTACAAATGGACAATAATGGAATGAAAGATAATGGAATGGATAAATAAACGGTGATATTTTTAAATGATGGGATACTATTCAGTAATAAAAAGGAGTCATCTAAAATTACATACAATGATATGGATGAATCTCATAAACATAACATTAAGCAAAAGAAGTACACACAGATGTGTCTATATATATATATATATACACTATATATATGTTTTATATATATATATATATATATATTACCATAATAGGCAAGAGTAACTGCATGATTAGAAGCTAGGGAACAATTATCCTTGAGCAGGTGGAATTGGAAGAGATCACAGTTGAGTTCTTATGATATTCTGTTTCTTCATATGGGTGCTCATTTAAAAAGTTCCATTTTTTACAATCATCACAGTAAACATGATTTATGCATGTTTCTATATGGCTATATTAAACTTCTCTAAAATTTTTTTAAATGGAATTATATATTTTCATGGTATTCTTAGAAGTACCGGGTAAGCTCTATATATCTTTAGTTATTATTATTGTGTTGTTGTTATGGATGTTCTTACCTACAAAAAGCAATAAACCTAAGTCCTGATCCTCATATATTAAAAAAAGTTGATTAGCAAATGTTAGAAAGACAAGATGATTAGTACTAAATTGAGGCTATTTCACTAGTATCAGAAAAATTAAAAATAATTGAAAAATGTGAACTTTCTTTTTATAAGCCAATGTATTTCAGTACTAAGTCCATGACTACCTAGCACACATCCATCAATGTGAGGAACACAATTGCCAAATAATTTAGCTACTTTGAGGAGACTGTTGACACCTTATTCATCCTGACAGGGTCTTTACAATGTGCTTACTTTCCTAGGAAGATATCCTTTTATTTTTTCTTGAGACTTGTTTATGACCATTTAATTTTAAAATTAGTCAAATAATGTTGACTTCTAGAAATTTCAATTCAGTGGTTACCTGAATACTTGAGGAGCTGTGAAGTTCAATTTCAGCTCACGCTAGAGCTTAGTCCCAAGAGGAAAGAGACTGACTCTTTGTCTGTAGAATATAAGGAATTCTCCTACATCTTCTGGGAAGATTGTTAATTCTTCTGATTCCTTCATGCTTGAAATTTAGTCACTAGGGAGTCCTTAAATTACCAATAGAAAGCATCGCTACCAATATTATATAAAATGATAAAGACAGGATAATGCGTTGCTCTTTAATTTTTATGACATATCAGAAAGCTAGATAAAAATGCAGCTTTAAAATAAACAGAGATTAGGCTTAGGACGTCATCCTCTGTAAGTGTGTGGCTGTTCATTTGTTTAGCAACTTTTCTACCTTGGGTTTAGTTTCAATAATCACATGAAACGTTATCTTAAAATAGCTTTCCAAGCTAAAAATGAAGCATTTTTATGGACTCAGAGACTAACGTTACCAAACAAATCAATGTGTATCAATTCTAAAGTGGGTGAAATGGAAATCATCTCTGCTCAGTGAATGTTTAATTATTGAGATCAGTGTGATGTTTTCCTTCTTCTTAGTTTTTAAAGCCTGTTTGGTAAACCACTTCTCCTATGTTCTTTTATAAACCAGAAGTCTGATTCACTTTGATAAATGCATGTGGCAGTATCTGTTTTGCACTGCCCTGAGTGTAACAATATCTCTTGGCCAAGTTGTGGTAAGATCTGAAAGAACTGATGTAGATATGAGGAAGAATCAAATTGATAGGAGAGATGGTATACTCTAGTTGTTGGAAATAAGAATTATTGCTACTCGTAAGAGAGGAGAGTAGACCTCATGAATGACTCTGACTATGGGATAATGAGTTGATTAGACTGAAAGATTATGTGATTTCTTTTGTCTATTAACGTCTGTCACAGAACCTACCATTTAATTTCTTTCACTTCTTGATTCCTCGGATCACTGGTTCTATCTTCTTCCTTCTCTTACTGTCATAGTATACTGTTGGCTAGCCCTGTTAATCACTTTCTCCGTGCCACGCACAATAAGCAGTTTTCATAAGCAATCTCATTTCATGCTCAAAATGTTCCTATATGAACTACATCATTTTCTACCTTTTATTGAAGCATAAAGAGGATAGGTAAGTTTTTCAAAGGTCACACAGCCAGAATGTGTTGGAGCCAGAACAGCAACCTGAAGACTCTGCCTCTTAGCATTAATATTTACTGCCTAGACATCTACCTTCAGCTTCCCAACTTTGAACAGTTATCAGAATTTTCTTCACCAGGAAGGATCCCGTAAATTATTCCAGGGGAAACAACAGATCTAAAATCTATTTACCAATGAAAATACCAGATCCTTCTGTGAGAAATGAGAGAAAGAGAATAAAGTGTACACTCATGTTATTACTTTCTATTTGACAGGAGATCCCCAGATGTAGGAAGAGAGTCAATTCCAAGAGGTTGTGATTTGGGAAAGAAGTGAAGATAAGCAAAGGGAAATAAATTAACAATAACCAAGATTTTGTGCTCTCCTTTCTATTTTATTTGCATCTATAATTCCAAAGTTGATTACAAACTCTAATTCCTTTCATAAGGAACGCCAGGTGTATCTCATAAATGTGAGGTCAGAAAAAAGAGTAATTTTCACCACCTCAGAAATCTCAGTGAAGTCACTGAGGTAATTCTAAGTCTCCATTTCCAAATAACATTTTGGATTCCTTGATTATAGCCCTATTATCTTCCATTAGATCAATTCCTTCAAAAAAATTTTAAAAGACCTGCTTACTAAATAAAATAGTTGAACAGCAGAGTCTCTCCACTAAGGAAAGTGTGAGACCTATTACAGATTGCAACATATAGTGGAATCAAGTCTTAGGAGAAAAACAAAGGTAGTGCTTTGAGCAAGTTGTATTAAGTTTCTAATGTTCTAGTTTATGGATATTATCTTATGTAGGTAAAAAAATGAATTAAGAGTAAAGTCAACTGCATTTTATGTTGCAGAGGTTGTATCAATGGAAACTATTGTAATAAAAGTAATCAAGTAATGAAAGTAGCCCTAAATTAGATCATTGTATATACAGGTCTCGTTTCATGACTGAATATGAAAATATTGACATCTTTGCAATAGTCCTCACCTCTTCTTCTAGCAATAATAGTATACAGTACCTTGTGCCTAAATTTCTTCCCAATCATGAATAGTTTTCAGGGACATTAATTCTGAGTTTCTGAATTTTGTTGATAAAAAAGAAAGTAAATATCACAAGCATAAAGAGAACCTCCTCAGGTACTTCTTCTTTGAAAATATAAGCCATCCATTTCTTTAAAGAAATGCAATTCAGTGTGAATTATTCAGAATTTATAGTCATGTATTATTAGTACTACAGGGATCTTAGAGAATTCCTAGTTCAAAGGTTTTCAAACTATATGGAGCTCTGGGATCCTTACATGTGCCAGGGGTCTGCCCACTCATCTTCTCACTTCTGCTTCTGCTAGACCAGTTATAATTTTATTCCTTTATATAACGTTTCATTTAAAAAGAATTCTGCTACTTCAGATCATCAGACAGTCACTGTACACCCTCATTTTACCAATAAAAATTATAGGCACCCATGATGTAAAGCCTTGACCATGAAAATGCTATTTGGCAGTAGATCCAGGCCTCAATGTCTTTTCTACTCAAGTGTGACTCTTCACAGAATTAAGGAAACTGATCCTCTTTGAGAATGGTTATCGTTTAAGTTTTAAGGCTGTTTGCAATGCAAATGGCCAACAGGCATATGAAAAAATGTTCAACATCACTTGAAATCAGGGAAATTCAAATCAAAACTACAATAAGATACCATCTTACACCAGTGAGAATGGCACATATTAAAAAAAAACTAGCAACAACAAATGTTAGCGAGGTTGTGGAGAAAAAGGAACTCTCCTGCACTGATGATGGGAGTGCAAACTGGTCCAACCACTATGGAGAGCTGTGTGGAGATTTCTGGACCTACTAAACATAGAGCTTCCATATGATCCAGCAATTCCACTCCTAGGTATTTACCCAAAGGACACAGAAACATCAATTCCAAAGAGCACCTGCATCCCTATGTTTATAGCAGCACTGTTTACAATAGCTAAGCTTTGGAAACAACCCAAATGCCCAAAAATAGATGACTGGATCAAGAAGATGTGGTACATATAACCATGGAATATTACTCAGCATTCAAAAAAGATAAACACATGCAATTTGCAGCAACATGGATGGCGCTGGAAGGGAGATCATGCTCAGAGAAATAAGCCAGAAAGAAAAAGAAAAATACCGGATGGTCTCCTCATAGCAGGAATCTAGAAAACCTAAATAAGGGACCAGGAAAAAGAATAACTATAAGAAAGTAAAAATCAAAATCAACAAACAACTGTGAACCAGAGACACTCTATGGGGGCTAGGGGCCAGGGAATGGAGGGCTTGGGGTCAAAATAAGGGGGTTGTAATTGTATGGGGAATATAAAAATAAAATTTAAATTAAAAAAAGAAAAAAATAAGTTTTAAGGCAGTGTTGAAGAAAATAACTGAGTGAATGTTCCAAGCTTAGATCTAGTGTACATGGACAAACATCAGTTGTTTCCGACAAAGGAAATACTTGGATTCTTTGATAAATTTGATAACTCAAGCAAGTTTGAAAAGAAAAATTGAGAGAGAAATAGGGAACAAACTTTTTGCTTTGACCAATATGGCTACATTTGGGGCTGATGACTTTAAACCTATTTTTCCATTAAGCTATTAAAATATGGAAGTTTGCTTTTTACCTAATACCATGTGGAAAATAAACATTTGATAATAATTGTTTTTAAATGTGTGATGATTCTCTTACTTTTAAATTCAGTGCATCCTTTCCAATGTGTTTGATGGCACTTAGCAAACTGAATGACAGGCTGTTCTAAAAAAAATTTAGGAAAATGTAATGTAACCTGAAAGAAATATCCTAGGTTGGGCCTTCTTGATAAAATATATCTAAAGAGCAAGAGTAATTGGAAATAAAATTATTGAAGAATTTCAAGGACTATTGTTATAAATTTATGAACTAGGACATCAATTTCTTTGAATAGGGCAGTATTGCTCAACTTGCTTTGTAAATCAAGTAGCCTAATTTGTGCTTATTATAATTCCTTTCATATCCCTTGATGCTATTTCTTTACTTGTTTGTCTCTCCTCCAAGTCTGCAGCTTCTTTCGGGGCAAGGACCTTACCTCTTACTCATCTATTTTCTACATCTAATCTCTCTCATCGGCACATGGTAGATATGCTATTAATATTTATTTAGTGCCTGAATCAATGAATATGAATGACTCTACAAACTGAGATTCTGGGTCACTTGCATGCTCTGGTTTCTCTCTAATTGTTTTGAACATTCTCACTTCAAAGTAACTTGATTGCGAAAGTTGAACCATAAACCCAGAGTTCTTCTTTACTGCTTTGCGTACCATTTTAGTGACTTTCAAACACTATTGAAAGTCAATTTCACATTTACTCAAAATCATCTCTAAGAGTCCAGAGGGGTCAAATTCTAACTCAAAGGAATTAGAAACAAACAAACAAACAAACAAACACAAAAATCAGAGGAACATATTGTTGATTTACCTTGCACATCTTCACTTTTCATTTAAGAAGCAAAACAGACAGGTATAAGCACAGAAATACACACACACACACACACACGCATGCAAACACACACACACACAAGGATATGGCTGGTCTTCAACTTGTTGAGTTCTTGACAGATTATTTATTTTTAGAGAAAAGTAATAGATATTAATGAACACATATACATGCCAAACATTACATAAAACATTTGCATAATTCTCGACCTTCACAACGTTCTTATAAGTTCACCATTATCCACATTGACTAGTTGAGGAAATTGGTGTTTGAGAGGTTAAGAAGTTGTGTATAGCTCGTACATTGAAAAATTATGCATCCGCTTACATCTGATGCCTTCTTTGTAATCTAGTTTTGCTCATTGTTATGTGTGTATCAAAGGAGCTGACTCAGTGCAGGAAAAGAAGGAAAGTCCTATAATGACAGACAAGTCACAGGTCCCCCAATCCTTTGCTTTTTGCTTTCTCCTAATAGATTTCCATGACTCTATAACATCATAGACAAGAATATTTATGTGCATTTGAGAAGTCCCCATTGGCACTTTTAATCAAAGACCAGATAAACCAGTGGTTTTCTTCCTAGGTACACTCCCTTTAGATAGCAGCCCTCTTCTTTCTCCCAGGTAATTCAGTGTAGGTTCATTTAAAACAGAGTCATCTTTTTTAATTTACAAATCTAAAGGATCAGTGAAGTGTGAGAGCAAAGTGGATATAAAAATACAAGAACATATGCAGTGAGTGCTGAAAAGAGTCAGACAATACAATGTTTCTCAGCACGAGGCCTGCTCTGTCGCATTACTACTTGGGACATCTGTGCCTGCATCAAGCTGTCTCAGAGAAAGGCTTCAAGCCAAACCATCACACAGACCTCGTTCTCCACACATAGCTGTGGCAACTCTGCTATTCTGAAGCACCTGGCTACAAATACAGCTTGTTCACTGATGCTTCAAGGAGCATCAGAAATATGCACTGTCCCCATCTAATAGCACCTTTGCAATCTCTCCACAGCAGGGACTCTGCACGGCTCTTTTAATCTTCTCGCCCTCTGTATGAAATAAGAACTTTGATTCCTCTTCCCCTCACAAATTAAATTGTGATACCAGGTAGCAGCAGAGCAGGGCCAGCTGAATAAAATTGATGACAAAAGCAGCCAGAAGGATCACAATGTCCTTAACTGTGTTCGAGAAAGAGAGATATATTATTTCCAAAGCAATAACTCAGCAAGGCATGCCATGCCAGCTCCCTGGTGTTACTCACAAATGCTACAGCCAGGAGTGGCACAGAACAGACATCACTTGCTAACAGCCAACTTAACTTAAGTGAATCCATCAGCAGCCAAGTCATACTTTCCTGGTTCTCTTTGCAAATCTGTATAGTTGCCATCCTCCTGTATATTAGGAATTTTCACCTATGCTTTAATAACAGCCTTAATATAAGGTGTTGCATTCATTCGTTTAAATATCCCTAGACACAGCCGGTAGAGTTGGCTTTCACATTGCTAAATTTAACTTCATCAAGCAGGTACATAAATGATATATAACAAGGCATGTTGTGAGAAATGTCTTCAAATTTCAGAAATTCTGATGCTTGTTTCTCACAAGAAGATGTAATAAGAGGTTGAACGATATCTTTGGGATTCATAAATTATGGATGCAGTCTTCTGCTGATGCCATGGTATGTAGGTTGCTTCCAATCTTTCAGCTCACCATGATTAATGCATATATTGCCAGTCATGTATTATCACCACCATCTTAATTTACAATAGACACTAAGATAGTTTTTCCCAATGTACATTCTTTGGAAGATTAGTACTGCATAATAGGGTTCTATGAGCCCCCATACCAAAATGTTCCTGTGAATCTATGGGAACAAGATGTCTCTGTTGCACTGTTCAAAATTATTCATTAGGAATACCCTTTCAAAAAATATCTTGAAGGAAAAATACCTCATCAGAATTACCATTTGAGACTGAAATGGAAAAATATGGTAGCATAGATTTTCATCATCCAAATTTTCATTATGGACTAAGGGAGAAAAAGAAGCTTGACCTTTTCCTTATTTGAGCATTACCTTTCTGCTTTAGACTAAGATCCTCTACATTAATCTCCATGGCTGTTTCGTTATATCATATGTCATGCATATAGGAAAAATAGCAAAGACTGTATGTTGACCACTCTTGTATTCCCCAGTGTTAGGCACACAACCAGTGCTCAATAGGTGAATGCTTGTTGAATGAATGAGTGAATGAATGAATGGACCAGTGAAAGAATGAATAGAACTTCATGTCTCTTTATGAATGTGATACCTATAAAAATGCACTATTTTTCAAAAGTAACTAGGCAGTATTAGAACAGATGTTTCTAAGCCACCACAGTGGCTCTGCTCTCCTCTCTCTAACTTGTAAATAATGAAATCACGTGTACATTTGAAAATGTCAGCCTTTGTTGTTGGCTGTGTTGTTGCCTTAGCAACATAGACTATGACATTATAAGCTATGGTCTTTGCCATGGCAGCTATTAGAGTTACCCTGCAGAGTTCTACAATGAGATATTATCATTATGGATCCCTAACTTCACCCTGGTCTGAACTTTGATGTGTCTGTGCCCTGAGAATGAGGCTTACCTCCTGTTAACTCTCTTCATTATTCAGGGCCTAATATTCCAGCTGCTAAATACTTATTTGATCCTCCTACTTCATCTGCTTCAATTATGCTCACAGTTGATGGCGTATTGTTTCGAAAATATCCTCAAGGATGCTGATTTTATAGACAAGAAATGGGATTTTACTAAATGTGGGACTGTACAAACTAGAAGAACTTATTAAATACTAGAGAAGTGAATATATGCTTATCCACATTTGTTATTGCTAAGTAAAGACAAAATGAAAAGTAATTACCCATTATTTTAGTTTTTGTAAAGAATGTACATTATGTCCTTAAAAAATAAGGTTAATTTTAAAATGAGCATTCTTTAGAGTCCTATAAAACATCAATCATGCTGTGTGATGTATTCATTTTATTGGGCTGTTGCAAATTTTATTGTAGAAATAATGCATACAAACACATATTTGAAAACCTCTTCTCAGGGGAAAGGTAGAAAAATAAAAGTGAATACAAGAAACTTTATTTTAGATGAGGCCAATAGTCTAGACAACCTAAAACTTCACCCCATCAGTGGCACTGAGAAATACAGAGCAAGGCTTACCTTACCAAGCTTATCATCCAAGTGTAAGTTTCTGATCTCTGGATTATTCACCTTCTGTGCTTCTCCTTCTGCTGCCAACCCATCTCTGCACTTTCCTCCCCAGCATACAGCCTCTCTTCCTCTCTCTTGAGAAAATTAAGGATGTTTGCTAAACAATTGACTCCATATTTGTAAATTATTTAAATCTCTAATCCATCCTCTCCAGGAATTTTGGCCTTCTGTTTTCACTTGTTTGAATTTTCAAACTCTACCTCTTCATGATACCTTAGGTTAGCCTTCAACCTCTTACTCACTTCTCCCTGGTAAAATATTTGTTTTGACCTATGTTATTGAGTGCACAGTTACCAAGGTCCAAGAAAGAAGATATTGACTCCATTGCCTTTCTCACTACCATTGTCCTGGATCTTTCAGAAGACCCTGGCCTCTTCTCATTCCCTCTTTTAAGGTATCAACAAATCAAGCAAGATCTACCTCTAGTAGGCCCAGTCTGTGTTCTCATTGTGCCAACAAATTGGCTTACCATAGTTGGGGTGACTCAGTTCAGGATTAGTGTGTGTGGACCTGGCTATATGTGGGAAAGTTCAGGGGCCACTGTGTTTCTACTCAAGCCAACTCCAGTGATCCCTGCATGAAACTTATGCTGTGAGCTCCATCTTAGAACCTGTTCTTTGTGTATGTATAATTTTTGCCAGAATTTCAGAGAGGTAGAATTAAGTGGTAGGATTAAGATACCAGCCCTACTCCAAACTCCTAACAGCTGACACCCCTCAGCTTCACTTCCTTATATATCCACCCTCTGCAATCTGGTTTTACCACCCACAGGACACCCCAACCACTCTGACAAAATTCACCAATGTCTTTTTGACTGTCAAATCCAATAACATGTGTGTCAATCTTGTACTGCTTTTTACATCTTGGGATCTTGAAATTTTAAAAATTAAAATATAAAGTTTTTCACATCTTGAAATCTTGAAGAATTTTAACTCCTATTTTATTCATCCTTGTGCTGATACTTCTTACCATGTTCACTTTGAAAATGGTCTTCATAAGTTTACTCTCAGTTCCCTAACCACTTCTTCCCAGATTCCTTTACTAAATTCTTTAACTGTAAAAACTTTTCTAATTCCGTACCCTTTTCAAGTTCTATTATCCTTCTATCATTAGTCCTACCACTAAGATTGACTTTCAAATCTACATAGCTATCTTAGGTCTGTTCCTTGAATTCTAATTTCATGTATCTTTCTGCCTGCACACACTTGCCATCAGCTAAATGATCAGCATCACAGACTTTACATTTAAAATCCTGTCAATCATTCCATCACAATGGCATGCAGAGCTCCATAGGCCTGCTCCTCAACTAAACTGGTAGAAAATTTCTTTTTTAAAAAACAACCATTGAAAGCCTTTGGAAGTGCTCCTAAGAGCAAATAGAAAATGAAGAAACATTTAAGAAAAACAGTGAAATTTCAATCAGAAAGGTAGGAGATATTTGAACAAAGGCAGCACCCTAACCTTTCCCCTTCCCTTAGGGCTGCGACTACTGTAGCCAGAGGACTTCTTTTTTTCAGGGAGGAACAGGGCTTCTCATCCTGCTGCAGTTACCATGAGTATGGCTGGTGGGGCTTTCTCCTTCTGCTGCCAAACCCACTAGTGAAATGAAGGCTCTATCTTGGGTGTAGCGGCTGAGGACACTGGCACCCCAACAGAATTTCTCCTGGCTTTTGAGGTGGTGGCTGTTGTCTCCATCACCACATGCTCTCATAGAGCAGAGGTGTCACTCACAGACAAATTTACCTGTGTCCCCTGTGCTAGCGTCAGAGCACTGGCTTTAGAGGTGTTTGCCTGTGGAGAGAAGCAGGCAGCAAAACAGTGACTTAAAAAAAAAAAAGCAATGGGAAAACCTGAGTACAATCACTGAATTCAAAGAAGAATTAATGTCAAACCTCACAAAATCTCTCAAAAAATAACAGATAAGAGACCACTTCCCCGTTAAGAGGTCAGTATTAATTTGGTGTCAAAAATAGAAAAATGTATCAACTACAGGGGGGAAAGAAAACCCTACAGACCAATAGCTTTTAAAAAGAGGGATATTAGGCCTCCCTGGTGAAACAAGGGTTTACGGTCTCAGAGCTATCAAGCTATCACCAGCCACTGCAACATGAGTCCAATCCAGAACCAGGAAGCTGACCCACATGGCGCAGCAGACCTCTCCTGTCTCACCCGCTGCTCCCCTTAGCAGTGTATTTCAGTAGATCTGCCCATTCTGCTGCCCATTCTATCTCTGGTGAATCCTTTCACTACCACCCCCGACCAGTCCTCTGGCCTACATGCCAATTCTTGTGTGCATAAATAAATAAATAAGCAAATAAATAAACTGTCTTAAAAATAAAAATAGGGATAAAAAAACTCTGAACTTTAACTAATCTGTACAACCTTACAAAATATAAAAAGAAGTACACATCCTTAAGAAGTAGGATTTATCTCAGAGATACAACATTAGTTTAGCATTGATCCAAAAAGCAATTAATGTAATACATCACATCAATAGAATAAAAAATAAAAATTGCATGATTTTTTGAAAGAGCATCTGATAAAACTGAACACCCTTTGATGATAAACTGTTAGTCATAAAACAATAGGGAGTAAAGGAGAATGTCCTTAACTTGATAAATGGAATCTACAACAGTATAGCCACAAGTAACCGAATAAAACTGGACACATACCTCACACTACATAAAAATTATTCAAAGTTACCAAAGATATAAATGTAAGAGCCACAATTTTAAAATTCTCTTAGTATGCTGGAGAGGATGTAAAATGGTATAGTCTCTTTATAAAACAATCTTACAATTTTCAAATGATTAAACACGATGTTGCAATAGTATCCAGGAGTATAATTTCTAGGTATATGTCCAAGAGAAATGAAAATACATTTTCATATGGGAACTTGTATACAAGTGGTTATGTCCATTCATAGTATTATTCACATTAGCTAAAAGTTATGAACAACTTAAATACCTATCAATGAACAAATGATGAACAAAATGATATATAGTCATACAATGAAGAAGAAAGAACCGATATATGATACCACATGGATAAACCTTGAAAACATTATGCTAATTGGAAGAAGCTACTCACAAAAGACCATACACTGTATGATTCCATTCAAATGAAAATCTAGAATCTGTGCATACAGAAGGTAGATGAGTGGTTGGTTACAGTCATAGAAGGTAAGACTAGGGACACAGGGCAGTGATAGTCAAATGATATATAATTTCCTTTTTCTTCTTGGTAAGATATTCTAAAATTGTGAAAATAGCTGTATATGTCTTTGAATATACTAAAAAACATTTAGTTGAATACTTAAAATGGAGAAATTGTATGGCATGTGAATTTTGTCTCAATGAAGCTGTCTGTGAATATGAGCACCCTCATTGTAGGTTAGCCACACTGTCTAGTCAGTATAGAAACAGAACAGATCTGAAAGACTCTTATCGGTGAGGTACATTACCTGTCAAGGAGACACAGAGCTTTGGCTCATCACCCAAGACTGTATTCCTGCATGGAAGAATGATTTTGCTTTCCCCCCATCTTCCCTACATAGCAATAATATATAGCATCTATTCATATATAAAATAGTGTGCAATTGAATTGATGTTGCTTCAATCTGAAAATAACAGCTGAGTGTGATTAGTCTAGCACCCTGTTTTCTGTCTGATTAGATTGCATCTTGCTTTCAAGCTGATTTCCAAGTCACACCTGTGGATACAGGACCAAAAACTTTAGTCTTGTGAGTTCTTCAACCTTTAGTGCATCAGATCTCTTACATTGTGCATGCGCTTTACTAATTCAACTTGCAGTAGACACACTTTTTTCTCAGATTGAAGGTATTCCACTTTAGGTCTGTCTTTTACGATTTTCTTTTTATTCAAGAAGATGCAATTTATTGCATATTCTAATATATCAGGGGCATGATTTTACCTAGATTCTCTTATTGAAACTTTGATGCATTATTTACTTTTCATAAAACAAAGACAACAAATGCATTTTAATAGCTATAATTATGTACTTTCAAAGATTTTTAAAAATCCATATTGCTTAATAGCCACCTCCATTTTTTAAAAAAGATTTTTTATGGGCTTACCCAAGCAGTTAATATTTGTGCATGATTTTTAATCATGTGCTTGTCCTAACCTATCAGAGAACATTCCCAGTATAAGGAAACTGTACTACCAATTGTCAGAAAAGATCAGTCAGCTATGCCCAGGATGAACAATCCTTGCAATAAGGAGCAATTGTCCAAACACTGCATGATTGAAATGGGTGACTGTTCCAGGAGAAAATACTCTCTAATCCCTGCCCCCTCAAATATTTTTCTGGAATAATAGTGCAGGAGACAAGAAAGCTAGACAAAACAAATCAATGTTTTGCCAAGAAGAGACTGAATGTAACAAAAGGCAGCAAGTGAACAGGACTGAAAGCATAAAACACATTCAATTCAGTTAAAATTGATTTGTCTTCAAAATAGAATCAGCAGCTAAAAGAAAGATGTACCACTTTTGTTGTATTCTTCTGGCACTTAGGCAAGCCCAAACAACCTCAGATGTCCAAGTCACCACTACAAATGGAATTTTAGAATTTACTCTTATAATGAAAGATCAGTGTTGTGAGAAAGGAGATGAATATAAATTAATCCAGTGTATGTGCTTGTGGGTGTGTGGGGCGGGGGGCAGCAAGATGTTGGCCCAGATTTCTAGATTTCTATGTAGGACACCTGACCTTGGCATGTGTCTTAAAGTCTCCTGTTGCTCTTTTAGTCTCACACCCAGTCTAGACTTTCCTAAACTTAGTGTCCATGGAACACTTTAACAAGAAAAACATGAATAACAATATTCGGTGATCAAAACAATTTGAAAAGCTATTAAGCAAAGGTAAGGAGGCTCCCTCAGGAATTTTCAAAGGCATTAAAATGTCGTTGTACATTATAAATATTCTCCTCTGATATCTTATCCTCCCTTTCATTTCATACATCATTTAAGAATAGATTTCCCATTAATATTTAAGTAAAACATTCAGTGGAATACAGTAAGGAACTTTTGACCTGTATAAACTCTGGGCTCTCAGGGCTCTTTACCCAATTTCACCCCAATCTTAGCCCTTGGGTCTGTGCCAGCCAAGAGCCAAGAAGCACATCATAACCAAATAGTTGTTCAGCCTGAGGCTTTCCAAACATACCAATAAGAGGCAGTCCCTGATCTATCTTATTGTACAGTGAGTGGTAGGAAACCTATCATAAGTCTAACCGGGAGACCATGATCCCAAAATGAGAAAATTCAAAAAGGTGAAAGGACATGCCAACATAAACAATTCATGCTGAATGTCCACCCTCCCTCAAGTGTTGAGGTGCTTGACCTTGAAGCTTATTATCCCCCACTTCTCTGCTGGCAGAGTCCACGCTGGTAGGATAGAGAGTTTTTATCACCCCCTGTTGGTCACAAGCCTAGTAAAAATGTACTCATTCATAGACACTGGATGGGATTTTCTAGACATGGCAAATGTGAGCTTTGCAACTTACAGAGAACTTTTTATGATAGCTTTCTTAATTAATATTTTCTTTTAAAGAAATCCAAAACTAAGGCATGCAGAGGAGCTCTGTGAAATGAGTATGGTCTAACTCAACATGGAAAAATATCCCACTGGCATCAGGAATCATCTAATGCCTCACTTACAAGAGTGCCTGCTGGCATGGAATGTTCCAATTTTCTATTGATTTGGCAGAAAAAATAATTGTGATGCTGCTGTGCAAGATGTGCATAGGAAACAAGGGTCCTGGTCACACAGGATTTTATTCTCAATAAAATATCCTAAGGAGATTTAAAAAAAAGGGCCTAACTGAACACTAAGTTTTATTCTATATCCAGTTTGGTGGATCACAAGAATTACCTCTTTCTGTTTTTGTTCTCTTACAAAATAATAATGCCTATAATGTGAAGCAGACTGGAAGAATAGGAAGTACATTCATGTTATAATCAAACAGATCAGGGAGTGGGTATTAGTTCTCCCACTTCCTAGCTAATTACCTTGAGCAAGTTCATTAAAGATTTTCAGTTTCAATTTGTTCATCCATAATATGAAAATAACAAACTCAAATGATTAATGTGTGAATATGATCTTGAAATGTTTCTGTCTTATAATAGATATTCTGTGTGAGGTCTCTTTTAGGCTAAACTGAAAACAAAGCAAATAAGAAAAATATCAAAAACAGCATAGCACTAACAAGAACTACCAATCTTTTGTCTATGTTAATTGTTAACAATTGTTAATTGTTAATCCCAAGTAAAATTCTTTTCCTTAATTTGATTATAGGTCATACCACAACTCCTATCTGACAAAGTGTAACCTTTTTGTGGTGTGAAATGAGCTATATCTCTGATAGTCAGATCTAGCATTGACAAAAGGTAGGCCTATTCAGTATAGTTGGACGACAGGCGCCTTCATCAGAGTTTTGGGGTTTTTTTATACTTGTACAACATCCAAGTTTTAAAAGAAAATTTTGAAAATTATACTTCATTGTGTATTTGTTTGTTTATTTTTAATTGAGGTAATATTAGGATACTCCCATCAGGTAATGCCACCATAGTGCACCCACCACCAAGTCACCCATTTTCCACCACCATAGTTCTTTGAGCTTCCTTCCCTGTTTGTACCCCTTCCCCAACTCCTCCGCCCTCTGGTTGCTTTAGGGAGTTTCTACCTGGGAAGTTAAGTTTGGATTTATTTTAAGTTTTATTTTAAAGCCAGTCTTAAAAACAAAGTCCTGTACTATTTGGCAAATAAAATAAGAAATGGATGAGATGATATTTTAAGATAAGATTGAAATGACAGAATCAAACAGCCAGTAGATAGCTTAAGTGCCAGCGTTAATTGTTCTTTAAACACCTTCTCTTACAATTCTGGGGCAGAATAGATCCTAAGCTTGTTCCTACCTAAGTGTGGCTCAGAGGTTATTAACCTGGATCTCCAACACTCAACATTTTGTGAAATAGTAGTGACCTGCTTATTAAAAGCAAAATACAACCAGATTGTTCAAAGGATGTGGTTGGGGTATCCTAAGTATTTATTAGAAAAGATATTATTTGGGAAGTATAACTTCAGTGTAAGTGCCAGGATTCTCTGGTATGTCAGAGTTTAGGTAGAAAAATAGAAACTTTACAATATCAATGTAACAAGTATTACTGGAGCAAGGAAATTAATAGAGGAATTAAGGTTTATATAACTGTGAAAGGAACGAGGGACGCAAAGTTTGGCAGGCTGGAGAATTTGGCAATTACTGTTGGCTTTACCCCTGAAACACTGGAGTGGGTGGAAATGCTGAAGCTCACTCTGAAAGGACTCTGAGAAACCATTGCTTCTGGTCACCATGACCCAAAAGAGGGTAGGCATCTGTGGAAAGCCACCATGCTGACTGAGAATGTGGATTCCTTTTCACATTTGGCTCCTGAAACTCACAGTTCCTCTTATTAGTAGCATCTAAGCAAGAACCACATAGAGAAAAGGATTGGGAAAAATGTTGTCTCCTTCTTTGGAAAGACATGGTGATGGACCTGCATGGTCAGAGATAGCCAAGCTCACCTGATGGCCAGGATCTCCTTGGGACCAGGAAAATTTCACCAAATGTTTAGAAAGATGTATGTCCCTTAGTATCATTTTACTCATTCTTCCTCTAGATAAAAATAAAAGCAGAATGACTTTGTCAAAAAACTACAATAAGAAAAAAGAGAAATCAAGCATTTGTTTATTGGGTATCTTTTGAGTGAGGATAATAGGTGATATATATTTTTCATATACTTTCATTTACTT
This sequence comes from Talpa occidentalis, assembly GCF_014898055.3. Lineage (NCBI taxonomy): Eukaryota > Metazoa > Chordata > Mammalia > Eulipotyphla > Talpidae > Talpa > Talpa occidentalis. The sequence goes on along the minus strand of NW_026555331.1, from coordinate 24,670,504 downwards.
AGATTGTTTTTTTTTCATTATGCAAATAATTCAACTTCATTTTAAAGGTGAAATAAATGTCTCCTGAATCATTTGACTTATAGATGATGAAGTAGATGGAACCTAAGTTTGGGTCTAAACATGGTGCTTTTTCTCATACCCTATAACACATGCCATAAAGGGGATACAAATTTTTGTGTTGCTTTTAGCAAAATATGTATTTTTATATTCATTAAAGTCTACATTCACCCTTATTAAACCTTCAATATGCATTTTGTGGTCTACTTACATCAGAATAACTAGGAGTATCTCCATTTTAAACTCATTCTCCAAATACATGTTTATCCTATAATCTGAGAATCACCAATTTAGATATTCCCTCAGACATTAGGGCAAAAATAGAATATTTTTGGAGAAAGAACCAATTTTACTGCAACTAAGATAGCAGGATATGTTAGAAAACAGAATTATGTGACGGTTCAGTAAAATACTGAATTAGAGACACTTCAAATTCCTGGTCTCTGTCAATAATGTTGCTTTACATAATTACTTTCCTGGAATTAAGTAAGAAGTTGTGATTAATTTTTAAAAAAGGAATCTCAAACAAAAAAGCATGAATGTTTACTTTCTAGGAAAAATCAATGCATTTATCTAAGGGTATAACGTTTTCAAGTAAATATTAAAGTTATCCGTGATTATTTTCATGTCCAACTAATCATCATATGTTAAGCAAACAGCCACATACTACACTCAAGCAGCAATAATTTGAATTCATTTTGGCTCCCTACACAATAAGGAATATACCCAGTCCTTAGTAGCCTGGCAGACTTTCCAGTACTTCATAGACCTTGCAGTTCTCACTCAGTAACTCTGAGTACATTCTGTGCCTCTGATCTCAATTGCTAAGGTAGTATATAATGACCTTAATTGGGAAGACATCTGTTTTTGATGAAGAAATCTTTACCAGATTGAAGCTTATGTTCTAAATATATGCATGAACACAAGGAAAATTATATTAAGAGAATAATCTTAAAACTTCAAATGCATCACGTAGAGGATTTAAGCAAGGAGGAAATTCCTAATCATGCTGCTTTATGTGAAGCTAAGCAACTGTGCTACTGAATTTCTTGGTTGGCAACCAATACATTTTCAAAACCAATTCTTAGGTTCTGGATGTCTGCACAAAATTAAAACACAAAATATTTACAGCTCATAACCTAATTTGAATATCACTTCATTTTAGCCAGTTAAGTTTCATACTTGAGAAACCTAATGGAAATGATTTATTTCAAGGGTTCATGAAAAAAATATAGACTAAAGGAAATTTCTTATAGACATTTCAATCTATAGACATTTCAATTTAGAAAAAAATGGTTCATGGAAGCTGTTGATATTCCTCTTCTCTAATATCTGATCCCTGACTCAGTTGCTCCTAGTTGCCTATTCTTTCTACAGACTGGGATTCTACCACCTGGGGAACCATGAAAAATCAGAACCTTGTTCCACAACTACCCCACCAGCAAAATCTCCTTAATGGTGACTTGCTCATTTGCTTTCAGCTCATGTCACTGTGTTCCCTCAATTCCTGCAGGATTTCTCTCTCTCTCTCTTTCTCTCTCTCTCTCTCTCTCTCTCTCTCTCTCAAATGCATTTATTTTCTTACATCATTGTTATTTTTGTACAGTATTTGATTTCTCCCCTCAGGTTTAGTCCCTGTAGTTTTCCCAACCCCAAGCACCCATGACCCATCACCATAGTCCCTTGTGCACTTCCCACCCCTGTTTTGATCCCCTTTCCTGCTCTTCCCCTGCTGTACGCCTCAGATGTATGATCACTTGGCAAGCTTTGTCTTTTTCCCTGCAGGAGTTCTCTTTTTGATCATTGAATTTGATTCTGATTAGGCAAGTCTTCTGCCTTTTTGTCTTTGGTTTTCTGTACTCATTTCACCTATCTTTTAATATTACTGATCTTTCTTGTCACTCTAACCCATACATCACACTCATATGGTTGATTGTTCTACCTGGAGGTCTGTGAGGTTTCTCTAACCTACTTAATCATTCTACCTATTGTAGTCAAGTGAAAGTCTTTACCTGATTCTAATAGAAATGGACTCACAATTCCTTCACTGAAGCATCGACTCTAGTGGAGTTAACCAGTCTTATCCCAGCCCTCTATTTCCCCAGGTTAAATACGGGAGCCTTTGTTATATTTCCTCTCAGGTAGTTTTGAGAATTAAATAGATGGCATCTAAAAAGCACCTAATGCTTATTCATGTGGGTACTTCCTCTTAAGAATTCCAGAACCACTTTTTTTCCCATTTGTTGTTCCTATAGTGTTTGAACACATAAAATTTTTAGATCTTTCTGTTTCATGTTCTATTTCATCTACTCTTCCTAAATAAATACAGAATTCAATAAAATGTTTTAAATTTCTGGAGTTAGAATTATATGTTCTACCTCCTTTGAAACTCTTACTGCCTCGCACCAGGCTGGGCATGATGATAGTAAGTGTATAATAAATAATTACTGAAGTGAATTAAAGTGAATGGGGAGCTGGAAGGGTTTCGAAGGCAGTTGCCAGGCTGCCTGTTACATGTTATTCCTGACAGAATGTCTTCCATGAATTAATGATTCAGAACACCAGGTGGTCAGTCACACGCTTCCTATAAAGGGAAATGAGAGGGAGGAGAGGGGGATTTTAGCATGAATGCTTTTAAGTTTCACCACAGTGAATTTGAAATTCTCCTTTCTCACTTCCCAAACTAGGCAGCTGGTGTCACAGCTTCATCCCAACTGTTAGGGATGGTGGCGCGATGCTCCGGTGGTGAGGCGGGATGTCACTGGACTCCATCTCACTCCCACACTGCTTCCAAGTTCTAATGATCCCAGAGATTCATTTACACTTAGATTAACCTTGATGGGCAACCTTTTTATATATTGAAAGTCTCACCTCCCATTTTTTTAAAAATCAAAATGAAGGGAAATCTATAAATGACTTAGAAGAAAAAACTCCCTAGGAATCAAACTTAGCAAAAATATAGCAACGTGAAAGAAAAATTTACTGGTATCCAGATTCCCCTTAATTTTATAGCCATACCCCTTTGGAGTCCCGAGGGTAATATAACTGCAGAGAACAATTTGTCTTAGGAACTTTGGAAAACTTTATTGAATTCAAGCCTGTCCTGATAAAAAGAATAAAGCCATGGATTTCTCTCAAGTCCTGCTCCCAAAATAAATTTTATTCTTTATCAAGGTTTATATAAACATGCATATGTGCACTCACACACACAGTTTTCTCTTTGAAACATTGAATACATATGATCATCCACTTTCATCATTATAACAACTCATGGTCCAAGAAGATGAGCTTAAGAAGAATTTCAGTGCAACATTTATACCTAATTGAACTAATTTGACTTTGCAGATCTCATCTTAGTGTTTGGAGAACTCTTGGTATCTCATTATATATATATATATATATAATATAATTATAATATAATATATATAATTATGTCTTTGGATAAAGTCTTAAATTCTTTAACTAAAAATGTTCTTAAAATTTGGTGATATTCATTAAAAAGAACATCAATACTATTTTACAAAGTATATAATTCCATATATATGTAAAATTCAATTTATATCTATGCAATTTCTGTAAGTCCTCATTCTAATGAAGTGATAGGATACCCTAAATCTTTTTTCCCCATTGCTAAGAGTTATTTCAAACCCTCCTAGACATCAAGCCTTTAAAATAAAAAGCTAACAATCTGTATTTTCTTTTTTGTTCACAATCAAACATATTATTTTCTGGTGCCATAACCAAGTAGCTTGACTGAGATGTGCAGCAGGCATGCAGAGAGAGCATGGACTATGAGTAAAAGAATCAACCTATATTTCAAAAATATTATCTTGCTATAGTGCTAAAAGCTGTAATTTTGGCAGGCTCTTTTTTTGTTTAGTCATTCCACTTCTGGAAGGCACTTTTCAGGAATTAGTCATCAATGGGGTGGCTGGGAGAGGACAGGACATGTTAGTTGAAGGTTGTCCATTGCGGATTATCTTTGATAATGAAAATTTGGCACCTTCAATAGCCTATGAAGGATAATTAGTTAAGTAACTGTAGTGCCATCTTTAAATAGAATATTATTCTATCATAAAGATATGGATAGATAGTCTGGATATACTGTTAAGGTGAAAAAAATCAGACCATGTATGATTTTATATAGCAAAAATGATATATAAAACAATGGTCTGCAGTATATATATTTTGAGAGCTATATGAAATCTTACAGCAACTCAAATCAAAATGTCTAAAACTGAGTATTTTGATTCCCTCCAAGTCTGTTCCTTTTGTTGTTTATCTCAGCTAATGACACTACGATCCAAGTGAAGTATTCAAGTCAGATATCTGCTTCCAATATTAATGTCTTAAATATTTATTCAGCAAATATTTATTGAGCATCTGCTATATGCCAGAAACTGGCCAGTTCCTGGGCACTCTGTATGAAAGAACAATAGACAAGGTGCCTGCATTCATGGAGCTTCTTATCTACAAGGAAATCAGACATTAATTATGTCGTCAACAATAAAATTGTTACATATTTCAAAAGTTCTATGAAAGAATTAAAAAAGGTGTCCTGACAGAATGACAAGGGGACCCATTTTAAACAGTATGGTCAGAGAAGTCCTCTCTGAGAAAGTAACATTAAATTGAGACCTAAAGTTTCTAGCCATGAGAAAGGCAATGTGGCTTTAAAGAATTATCAGTGAAGAGAAACAAAAAGTCCCTGGGAGAAATACATAGTGAAATTGATTTACCTTCTATACATTTATTGAATCTGTTCTCCTTTTGAACAAAGTAAATTATCTTTCTCTCTCTCTCTCTCTCTCTCTCTCTCACTCTCTCTTTCTCTCTCTCTCTCTCTGTCTCTCTCTCTCTCTCTCTCTCTCTCTCTCTCTCTCACACACACACACACACACACACATACACATACACACATACCATGCTTAATGCCTTTCAAAAGTATACCATCAATTTTGGCTCTAAACAAAAATACCACCTGGGTTTATAAAACTCTCAATATCTGCTCCCCCATCCTTCACTAATCCAACCTTTTCACTTGCTACCATCCACTCTAAAATTCAGCCCTATTAAACTTCCTTTATTTATTCACACAGACCATTCTCTTTCACCTGCAGCCTTTTCAATGCTATACAACTTCTGCCTGAAACACTCCTCTGTCCACCCTGCCTCTCCTTTTTAAAGTATGTCTTTTGTATCCTTCAGATCTCACTTAAGATGTTATTTACTGAGGAAGGCTTTCCTAAATCCCTCAAGTTTGAGTTGGTACCCTGCTTAGCGTGGTCTTATAGACCACTCTTACCCATTACCCTGTATTGTAATCCTTCGTTTACTGCTTAGATCTCTAGGCTAAATGGCACAGCTCAGGAATTTTCCTTTCCCTGATGACTGGGAGGATTTAGAATAGCTCCTAATATGTGATGAGTGCTCAACAAAGACATATTGAATCAATGGATATATAAATAAATGAATGAACCAAAAATATTCACGTTTGGGTAATGAAAATACGCATGACTTTTAGTTCTTTTAAAGATTCTTCATATTCTAAATTTTCTGCACAGAATTTGTACTCCTAAGGAAAGACTACATGCCTTATATGGCCCATCAAGTACTAATATTGAGTTGGCTAAGACTTCCAGAATTAATCCAGAAATTTAGGCTAATCTGAGTCTAGCAAAGAGTTTATCATGCCAGATTCTGGCAAGAATCAGGATCTGGTGTGGGGGTAATTCATTACCCATTAGTGTCAAAATGGATGAGGCTGAGAGTCCAACAGAAAGTGACCTTTAGGGAGAGAACTAACATAAAACCAAAGAGGCCATCTCTAGAGTCACCCTCCCCAGGCATTGGACAGATAGATCGTGTCATTGTCAGTCAACCAGACAGATCCCTAGAAATCCTTAGAAGGGAAAGTGATATGAAGAAGTAAGTAGGAGAATAAACCTGGGAAACATTTCCAAAACAAAGAAAAGATCACAGCCATTTCCTGTTGATGAGAAATTTACAGCCTTAGCGTAGGTGGAGAGGAAATGTTGCTATTACCAGCAGGAGGATCATTTTATGGTTCAAAGGTCACTAGAATGGACATTGTGAGACCAGTACTGGCTCCTTGCTTTTTGTGGTACCCCAAATAGAAACTTATCTTCAGGGTCTTGTTTTCCTTCTTTTTAAAACCAAAGTACTAGTCTAGCTGATCTCTCCAGGTTGTTTTGTTGTTGTTGTTTTCAGTTAAAACATTCTGTGTTCTCTCATTCCAGGCTGAATGCCCAAGACGTTCAGCAAAATAAATTTGTTTTGAAGGGATATAGGAGGGAAGTGATTCACTTGAATTTATTTCTGAAGCCTAGAGCGAATTTTCTGACTTTCAGATAACACCTTGACACATGCTTGATAGTTTCTAAGCAAACTTGTTTTGTATGTGATGAAACATACTAAATTTAAATCAACTCTGGTTTAATCTAAGAGCCATAGGCATCTGACAAGTAGAAATTATATGAAGGATTTCATTTACTTCTAATGCTTGGTGCTATAAATACTTGAAAGTCAATACCAGTCATTTATTTCATGACTCATTTCTAATAACTTGGGGAAAACTCATTTAGTAATTGTGTGTCAATGCTGTGAAAAGAGGTGAAGTAATGCAGAAAATACTGGATTTTTTATATAAAGTGGTAGAGAAAACCACCTCTAAGACTATTCTGGTCATAGTCTACATTAGCCCTTTGCTCCTAAAGTTGATTTGTCCATAAAACAATACCATTGCGAGATTTGCTTAGCCTTATCTTCTTTGAGGAGAGAGAGGTTAGGTTTCTAGTTCTATTTTAAGACCATCTTGCTGCAAGTCTTGCTCTGATCTTGGTGAGCTGGAAATACCTGCCATTTAAAAATCTGCTTTAATCTTGGCTCATAATTTTCAAGAATTCCTCAATGGAATATCTGTGGATATGGGAATCTTACCCTAAATATTCTTTCTTGATGGCAATTTTTAGTTTTCTTAGAGTCACAAAGAGAAATTCTGCACAGATCACCTTCAACGGGAATGGCTACTGGTATTTTCTGCATAGTGTTATATAAGCAGCAAGGTTCCTCTGTACCCAGGGCATGTGAACCTGAGATATACAATAGCCATCATGAGTACCGGGTAAATAACTGAATGTTATTTAGGAAATCTACTATTTCTCCTCCTCCTCCCTCTTGTTCTATTAACTTTACACTATCAAGAAGAGTTGATGTAATTGTACCAGAATTTTCCCACCTAACTTGAATTTCAGGAAATTCTTGACCTCCCATGTTAAAACATGAAGATGCTTTCAGATCATGTACTAAAGTCTGACCAGACCAGCTACAGTATGGGTAGTAAGAATGGTTTCATTTTGCCTACAGTCATAGTCATAGCATGTGAACCAGAAGAGAATTTAGGATTTCTTACTTCAAAATGGAGGAGTGTAAATGAGCAGATAGCTCAGAGCTTTATGAACTTATTGGCTGATTAGATTGCAAATGAATAAGAAGAACTCTTCAGGGGCCTCCCTGATGGAGCAAGGGTTAAGACACAATCTATGAAGCTATCCACAACCACTGCAGCATGAGTTCAATTCCTGGCCAGCCAGGGAGCAACCCACATGGTGCAGCAGACCTGTCCTGACTCACCCACTGCTCCCCTCAGCAGTGTACTGATCAATCTGCTTGTTCTGTTCCCCACTCTGTCTCTGGTGAATCCTCTCACCCCCTGCGCCCCACACCTCTGGCCTGTACCCCAGCTCTTGTATGCATAAATAAATAAATCTTTAAAAAAAAAAGTTCTGTTCATAAACAAAGTTATCATGAAGCCACTAAGAATCTCCACACAGTCCTCCATCTACTAGGGAGACACTTGTAACAGATGTAGAGTCTCAGGGGATGTGAAAGTCTTGCATATTGACTCTACTCTGATATATTTAGAAAGACTATCTGCAGCATCAGGTCAACTTATGTATTTTCTGCAAAGAGGTTTCACTAAGGATAAGCAATTGTGAAATTATGTCCATATGTTTCAGAGTATGATTCATTCTATAAGAAATTGTGGAAAATTGGAATAGTCCCATTTAAATCTAAATGATAAGCAACAAATATGCATTTCACTTTTGCCTGTGAAGTATGGAATCCTTTTTTTAATCTATTTTTTATTTATTACATCCTTATTCTTTTTTTTTTTAAGATTTATTTATTTATGCAAGAACTGGGGTGCAGGCCAGATGTGTGGGAGGTTGAGAGGATTCACCAGAGACAGAACAGGGAACAGAACAGGCAGACTGACTGAAGTACACTGCTGAGGGGAGCAGCAGACGAGACAAGAGAGGTCTGCTGCGCCACGTGGGATTCTTGCCGGCCAGCCGGGATCGAACCCACGCTGCAGAGGCTGCCGACAGCTTCACAGCGCGGTGCTCAACCACCTGCACCATGACAGAGGCCCATCCTTGTTCATTTTTAAACAATATTTACTTTTCCCCACCCCCTCAGGTGTAGTCCCCATAAAATTTCCTTCACCAATGCACCCATGTACCATCACCTCAATCCCCTGTGCTCCTCCCTCCCTCCCTCTGATCCCTCTCCCTCGTCCTCCCCTGCAGGATGTCTCTGATTTATAATTGTCTGTTTTTGCTTTGTTGTGTTTTGTACTGTTATTATTTTTTTTACACTGATGTCTTACTTGGTTCCCCTATATTCCTGCTATAAGTGAAACCATCTCATATTTTTCTTTTTCGTATGGAATCCTTTTAACCTGAGGCACATCCAGTGCTCCCTAGTGATAGTGGTGAAGATATGAGAGAAGATTTTTAATAATCTGCACATCATCTTCTGTTCATATTCATTATGCTTCTTAATAGATTAAATTTACTTTTTGTCTTGTATTTTCGATTTGCTAAATTATTTTATCTTATTTCCTATGTTTTGTTAGATTTATCGGAAAACCATTTGCGAAATTATCCATGCTATTGCTATTATTTCAGTGGTTATTCTTAAGTTTTTAACATACAAACTTCACTTACCTGCATAACTACCTCCTAATTTTTTTCTATAGTTCTGTTTCCTGCCTTTATAAAAAAAAAGGCCTTAAAATACTGCAAATATGATCATCCTACTCTGTCTTAAAAATATTATTGTCAACTTTTCTGTTTTCAAATTGAAAAATACTGCTTTCTTATTTCTCAATTTCTTTACTTACCATTGCTTGCTGCATCCAACTCCTTCATTCTTGAGTCATTCTTTCTTCCTAATATATATACACTTTTAGTATTTCTTTCACTAAATATATGTGAAAAGTAAAATATCTCAATTATAATATATTTGAAAAGTTTGTTTGCATTCTTAAGTAATATTTTAGCATCCCATAGGACTCTACATAAAAGCCATTTTGGTTCAGCATGTTAAAAATATTCCATTATCATCACGCAGTCAAGCTCTGATGAGAAATCTAGTCATTGTGAGGTCTAATCATTATTCTTTATAGATGTGGTTTTCCTCTATTCCTTTGTACTATAGCTCCTCAGTACTATAGTGCACCTATAGCTATATACAGTTGTTGTTGTTGTTGTTGTTGTTGTATTTAGGGTGACAGGAGGTCTGCCTTAATAAAATATAAAATTGGGAGTTAATTTTCTTTAATGTCCTTTTCAATGTTTTCAGAAGATCTAGGTTTAACATCTTCTGTTCACTACTTTACAGTGCAGGGTCTACATGAAACCTAGGGTGATTAATTAAAATCACATTCCTGCCTAAAACATTATAGACTTCGCTGTGTCCTAGAATAAAAACCAAAATTCTATCCAATATTGGAAAGGCCTAAATGAATGGCCCAAAATATGCCAAACTTACCCTGAAATATTTCTCCCTTTGCTCTCTGAGATTCAGTCACATTGGCATCCTTTTATTTCTTGCCCACTTTTGCTCAGTTAACTATAGTTAACTACAACTTCTTGTTAACTAGATTTTCTAAAGATCTCATTTCAGTATTACTCCTATAGTGAAGTCTTCTCTAACCCCTTGAAATATATCAGATCTTTCCAAAACATACTCTCACAACTGCCTGATCGTTGCTTCAAAGTGTAGTAAGACTATAAATATACAACCATCTGACTGTCTATCTTGTGCATTTAAGGGCAGAAATCTCTATTTTGCTCAACATTGAAATCTCAACACCCATCACATAATGGTTATTTTGTGTGTGTGGTTTTTTTTTTAAGCTAAAAATAAAGCAATGCTTTCTAAACTGCCCATATGCCCTTATTTATTTCTTTTATACTCCTGGAAGGTGTCTATTGCCTATTAACCTAAGAAAAAATGCTTATTATCACTTAGCCATCTGACATATCATTTTTACCAACCTTTAAGCGCTACCAAATTTGCAGATTATATTACTTGGAAATATGTTTGTAATGTAGTTCATCATCATTTGTAACCCTGATATTAGGTGAGATTAACAACATATTTTGATTTGGAAAAAGCTTCTCAAAGGAGATCATGATGCCTTTTTCTTTTTTTGTATAATCACTGGTGTTTGACGTTGACAATCACATAATTAACAATTAATTACACATATATACATGAAAGTAAATATGCTTCAGAAAAAAAAAAAAAGAACTACTACAAGGACTTATAAGCTTAGCTAAGTAGGAAGCTGCCATCTGGAGAAATGATTTTCACACTCTGGTGACTGAAGTGGCCTTGTAACACCAAGTGTGACGTGCTTCTTTTGCTTCTTTTCAAATTAAATGCAATTTTCTTTGAAGGAGCTTTTTAGTAAAGATATAATTGTACTGACATAATTCAAGTAAAATATAGTCTGACAGATGGAAGAAGAATGAAGGTAGTTTTAATACCACCCTTACAAAATAAAGTGTGATCAGCCAAAGGTACGACTTAGCATGGATTTCTATTTAAATGCTGACTTCTGCCAAATTCAAGTTTGAAACATCTAGCTTATATATTTAGAATAAAGGAATATCAATCTTCAGTTTTCTACTGAACAGTTATTAATGATTCCCTACCCCGCCTCCACTCAGAGCTGCACACATGGAAAATAAAATTGCTTTCTTTGTGTATTCCTTTTCTTAATGAGCATTGCTGAGACATGACCAACAATTTGAGCTAGCTCTTGTCAAATCAGCACAGCAAATATAATAGTGTAACTAAGTCAAGTTTGTTCATGGTAACAAATTCAAGGGATATATAAAATTGAAAATGTATGTGTAAAATATTTGCCCTGCATAATATGCACTGTGTACATGGGTGCACATGCATGCAGGTATGTGATACAGATTATATGTGCATACCCAAATGTACATGTGCACATGTATACACATGCACATGTGTAGATTGGTGTGAGAGATATGCTTTGTGTGTATATACATATATACATGTATGTATGACCACTGTCACAAAATATCTATTTTTATAATGTGTTTGTTTTTATCAGTTTGGGTTTGCATTCAGGGGCTATATCAGAGAATCAGAATACATGTGGTATACACAGGATAGAAGTCCATTCTTCTCATTTGTAAAAGAAGTCAGAGGTAGGTGGTCTAGGGCTGACCTAGCAGCTAAGGTTCCATATTTCATCTATTTTTCTGCTCTGGCAATCTTAGCGTGTGTTTCCTTTTTAAATTTTCCTCATTGACCTAGATTTCTGCTTGAGCTCCTCATGGAAGTTCCAGACTGAGAGTAAGAGAAAGGGAGGCATTATGAGCTTCCTGTAAACCACACCCAATGACTTTCATTTAATTTTCATGTGTGCATGGGGGCTGGGAAGCAGTTTATCACTGTACACTTTCCCCAGGGTTTTGTAAGGAAGGAGAAGATTACAGCTGAGCAGGCATCTAGCAGTCTCTGCCACAAGGTGTGTGTTCTCAGCTCTTCTCTAGAGCCAGGAAGGCATGAGTTATTATGCTAGCTGAATTAATCCTTAAACTAATTTGATCGCATTATTGGACTGGAAGCCAACTTTTGCCCAGGCACATTAGATCATTATTTTTACACCTGAACCAGAAAACCATCTATTTCACTTATTACCTATAGTCTCTGTGTCTAAGTACATTATCTTTGGTTAATCAAGTCATAATTAAAACTTACGAGGACAAACAAAAAATTAAGCAAATCTGATGAGAGCATCTCTTAAAAAATTCAATGCAGAGATTAAATTTGTCTTTTTTATTTCAGTTTTTTCTTCATTTCAGTAAAAGTAAAGAACATTAGCTCAATCATTCCAAATCAACAAGTCATTAATTAAACTGCTTAAAATTCATTTTCTACAGTTGAAAATGTGGTCAATAATACTATTACGGGGATAATATGAGGACATTGATTTCATGCATACATATAACATGCTTAGTCCATTAAGTGGTTAATATCAGAAGCTTAGGAAATAATACTTAACATTTCCCATAGATACCATCACAAATATTTCCATTCTACATGGAAATAAATTTTTCCAGTATTATTTATTAAATTGGTTCTCCTCTTTTCAGAATTTATAAGCCTGCATGTATCATTCCATTGATGTTCATCTTCTTCTAAGACCTCTATTTCAATTTATTCCTTTACCAATGCTGCACCCTTCTAATTATCACAGCTTTATGCAAATACAATATCTAACAGAGAAAATTCCCATCAACTTAGCCCTTTTCCACAAGAGAAAAGGCTTTCCTTATAATTCTGTATTTCAAAAAATTTAGAATTGGCATCTCAAAATCAGAATCAATAATTTGATTCTGAACTCCCTAACTTTAGATTATAAGGAGAAAGTGGTTTGTCATAATAAAACACATGAATCGGCCTGTTGTCTCTCTTCAGTTACTGTCTCCCTCTTTATTCTCAGATAATTGATGGTGACCTTTGCCAATCACAAACTTTCTCATGGGAGACACTGAGCAATAGGCTTCCATCTAATCTCTAGTGGAGATTAATATTAAGTAGCTTGCATGTAAGATTGTCTTGGGACCTAATGCAAGGTAGATATAGAGGTTAGATAAGGCTCCACACTCTATTTTATTCACTTGTTATATGATACATGAATTACCATGTGAAAGTAGAATGATGAATGATGGCCAAAAGCCCTAATCTATTTTTTAAAGAATATGGCAATAGTTCTTGATATGCTTTATCTTTTACTTTTCTCATTTATGCCTGATATTATTTCCAGGTCAAAACATAAAGGTCCAACTCTTATATTTGCATTTGCACTACTGGGAATCCTGCAATGAAAGAAAAGTTCTGTGAATAATTTCAATCTTATTTTCTGTGCAGCATTGTGAGAGTCTCCTGCTTCTTGCAGGTGAAGTTTATTGCCACTTCTTTCTTGCCTTTTTATTGTTTTCTCTGACTGTGCTTCTACTCTGGCACATTTGTCTTAACACAGTAACTTATTTTCATCCTTGGATTATTTCATTCATTACTTTCCTGAAGTTTTCTCATTTCTTCTTCCATTGTGCTTTAAATAGTAATTTCTTCATTGTAGCATACTTTTCCAAGCCTTTTTCTACAGCTAGTGGGTTCAGAGGGCATTTCTCAGTAAGTATAAATTCTTGTTTGTGTCCTCAGTCTCTCTATAAATGCAAGGATCTTTGGAATCCACAAGTAAGAGTAAAATGAATGAATTATCTCAAGTTTTCACCATTTGCCTCCGTGGAGAAAGGACTCTTAAACCAGATCTACAATATTTAAAGTAGTATTTAGATAATCTATCTGGATGTCATTTCATCTCCACATATTACAATGTTTAAAAACTAAATTCATCATCTCTTTTGTCAGTGCCCTTCCCTCAATTAGATCCCTTTCCTGACTTCCTACGAAGTTTTTTTTTTTTTAAAGATTTATTTATTTGTTTCTTTGTTTATTTATTTATTTATACAAGCACTGGGTATAGTCAGAAGCGCGGGAGGGTGAGAGAATTCACCAGAGCCAGAGCGGGGAGCAGAGCAGGCAGAAGGACCGAAGTACACTGCTGAGGGGAGCAGCGGGCGGCAGGAGAGGTCTGCGCGCCATGTGGGACCCTCCTCCGGTGGCCGGGGAGCAGCCGGGGATCGAACTGGCGCTGCAGAGGCTGCGGGCAGCTTCGCAACCCAGCACTCAACCGCTGCGCCACCGGGGAGGCCCTTCCTACGAAGTTTTGAATTAATCGTTTTGAGTCAATTCTATTCTGTTTTCTCTCATCTTATATCTTGTCAGTCATCAAGTTCTATGGATGAGATTTTTCTTCTAACATTCCCAGCAACTATTCTTTACTTTCTTTTCTCATAATGACAACCAAAATAAAGGTATGCATTTTCTAATGACTAGCCTATTCTTATTAACGTGGCAACTTATAGACATTCAAAGGACTCTTTGTAATGGGTGACCATGTATCCTTTTCTGGACAGTAATATTTGTGTTTCCCATATTTTTTGAAAGATGGAAGGTTATCCTGAAGATGTGTATGCAGATATCTCTGGTCCACATGCTTCAGTTGCCACATCTGTCAAAACATAGAATTAAATTGAATTCATTGGTGATGTTTCTGCCACCAACTTGGCTTTAGAGGGTGTTACAAAAGTTCATTAACAAGGACTTTGTCTGCAAAGCTGAATATTGAAGTAGTCCCTCTAATCTCATATATTTACCCATTGATCCTTTTAAAGAGCCTGCCTTGTCCTCTGCATTCTAATATCCCTCCCTTTAGTTCTCATTATCCTGGAGTGTTGTTCAACCATCAAGACTTCTCTCTTTTCCATTGAATTCTGTCTTCTTAGGTTAGTGATCTTATAAGACAATAGCCAACCTGATTCTCTCATCCATTTGTTCTATAAATAGTTAACAAGCCCTCTAGGTCCACAATTATTTTAGGCATTGAAAATAAAAGCCTGCCCTTGCAAAGACACAGCTGCCTGCTTTGCCAGCTCCCTGACTACCCCTGCCCACTCCCCAACCATATCAACATGTCAGGTTCTTAGAAAGGCAGTCCGTTGTGGTTGAAAGTGTGATCAGAAGATGTTTTATGGATTCAGCTCTTAGATATATGCCTCTTAGAATGTGAGGCAGTGGAATTACTTAATGTTTTCAGTCACCTCATCTATAATAATATTAATATTTTATTCAGATTGTAAGTACTATAGGAGAAAATACCTCAAACTGTTAAAACTATCCAGGTAAGTATTAGGTATACTGTAAATATCAGCTCTATAAATATTAGCTATAATATATTGGCTATTGAGAGGAGACTTTAAATGCACTGGGCTATTCAGGTCTTGAGACTTGTAGGTGTGGAGGTATAGAGGTAATACTGTATTCTCTGCCTGCATATTATGCAAATTTTATTTATATTGATTATGTGATTGATTGATTGGTTAATTGATGATAGTGAGTGGGTTTTATTTTTAAAAAGATTTATTTATTTATGCATACAAAAACTGGGGTATAGGCCAAAGGTGTTGGGGGGGTGAGAGGATTCACCAGGCACAGAGTGGGAACAGAACAGGCAGACTGACTGAAACACACTGTTGAGGGGAGCAGTGGGTAAGCCAGGAGAGGTCTGCTGCACCATCTGGGTGCTCCCTGGCTGGGGATCAAACTCTTGCTGCAGTGGCTACAGATAGCTTCATAGGTTGTGTCCTAACCCCTTGAGCCAGCAGGGAGGCCCCAGTGAGTGGGTTTTAATAATAAATTGATACGGAAGTTAAACACAACCGACCTTTGAAGGGAGACAAAATCAGATTCAAATCCTTCTCTGCCACTTATATGCCCTGTAAGAAATGAGGTTAATGACTCTACAACCATACATTCATTTAATCAATGTCTACTTGGCACTTAATGCTTGTCAGACACTATTCCAGACCCTGGGGATAAAGCGAGATGTGAGCGAGATGTAAAGAGAGATGTGACCTTGACACTAGAGGTGCCCAGAGTTTTGCTAAACAAGGAAGAGAAAACATGAAAGCAGATAAATAAAAGATCATTTTAGCCACCTCCAAGAGTGAGAGCTTGGATTTGTAAATTCTCCAGGAATGTGAATTGCCACTGTGACAGGAGCTCATAGTCTAATGTGGCAACTAACCACAAAAGTAGATATTTGTCACACTGTACAGAAAAGCAATGATGCAGTAAGCAGCATTACAGTGGGGTTGGGGAGGAGAAAGTGAAATCCCTACAGTGGTAGACTGGAGCCTCAGGCAGGGGCAGTAGCGTGGGGATTGTCAAAGGGAAAAACAACAGTAAGTTTTTGAGACCAGTGTTGCCATTTAAGGCTATCCTTCACTTTGGTCAAATCCTGAATTATTTTCAGGTAACTTTAATTCACCACATTAGCCCTTTCCTAAAATATTTTATTTTCTTAGATCTCTCCCAAATGCCTAAGACAATATTTTTTTCTAGCTGCGCCTTTCAACCTTTCCAAAATGTTTACTAGATTTGAGAGCACAGCCCAAAGGAGTTGGGGAGTACTAATCTGCTGCAAAATCCTTTTAGTTCCTCTGGTCTCCTCAGGATAAACTTTTTTTTTTTTTTTTTTTTGAGTTTTTGCTGCTTCCTTTTCCACATCTTTCTGTGTAACTCTTCCATTTCCTGATATCAAATCACCTTCGGGAAATTCTACCTGGTGGGAAATGACAGCACTTCCCGGCCTAAACACTTCTGGCAAGAGTCCAGCTTCCTAGCAATTGACCCATCACATTGGTCTCAAAGCTGGACAATGCAGAGCCACCTCAAAGAGCTCTTACAGGAACCCGGTGGATGTAAACAAAATGAGATCATTGAGATGAGTGCATTGCAAACACCAAAACCCTTAGCTGGACTTTTAAAAATGCAACATCAAGTTTTGTTCAAAGCCTCTAGGCCCCTATAAAAATCTAAACTGATTTATAGGAAAATCTTTTTTAAAAGCATAGTTAATCTATGTGGACAAACACTTGCCACTGTAAGGATCTCCTTTCTTGTTTAGGATAAACTGGAGCCTATTTTATATAGAGTTGTCAAATTTATAATTTGACAATTACTAAACAGTATGAAAGGAAGATTTCTTCTAGCTATAGATGCCAGAAAAACATCTATTTTGGCCCTCATCTTGAATTTAAAGGCTTCATGAATCTCTGGATGATTTCTTGCCTTTTAATTCCATCCACACATTAGACGTCAAGTTGTACACTGAAGTCAAAGAGGGAGATAAAATTTAGACTGGATTATTTATAGCTTGCTGAGAAAGTTAGTAATATGTATGATTGCTTACATTTTCCTTGTGATTATCAATATTGTGCAGAGAGCACCCTGAAGTTGAAATTATTGTAGAACATCTAGACTGGACAAAAAGATAGCTAACTGTAATTGGTTGAGTCTCGTGACTGTGGGCTCATGACATTGATGAGAGTAACAAGTAAACTGAAAAATATTCTCCTTTGTTTTCTCTCCTCACCTAACAAGTCCTTGAAACTCATGTCCAAACTTAACTTCACTATTTCAATACCAAATCCTACCTGACCCTTTCATGTCTTGTGTTAATGCTCTACAAAAAATAGATAGTTGTACAAACTGAGATCTGTTAGTGCGCCCCAGTAATTCTTAAATACACAACGATATCCATATTCCAGCAGTTATAAATATGGACAGTTCACTAAGATTGTAGTAGAGAATATTTAAATTTTTATTTTAAGAAAGTCCTTTGATTTGGGTAACAATATAACAATTCTCAGCAGGGTTTGATAATTTGCTAAAGAGTGTGAATAACCTGGTAAAAACTATCATAACCGAAAGATCCACTTTAAGCATGATTTCTACTTTTAGAAGCTCAGGGGTGAATTTTTTTTAAAAGATTTATTTATTTATGCATACAAGAACTGGTGGGGGTGGTAAGAGGATGCATAAGAGACAGAGTGGGGAGCAGAACAGGCAGACTAACTGAAAAACACTGCTGAGTGAAGCAGTGGGCAAGACAGGAGAGGTCTGCAAAGCCATGTGGGTAGCTCCCTAGCCAGCCGGGGATAGAACTCGTGCTGCAGAGGCTGCAGATAACTTCATAGCGCTGTGCTTAACCCCTTGCGCCACCAGGGAGGCCCCAGAGGTGAATTTTTTTTTACTATTAACTAATTTTAGAAATTTATTTGAATTTCACCAGTTTGTTGATTGACAAATGTCATAGACTATCCACATAAGTGTTTTGTATCTGAAATATGTATGAAAAGCTCTGGTTAATATCAACCAAAGGAAAATATTAACATAAAGACATAATTTCATAACTTCACCAGTTTCCCATTAATGTCCTCTTTCTGTTCCAGGATGCAACCCAGGGTACCACATTGCATTTAGTTACAGTCTTTCCAAAGTCTCTTCTGATGCATTATATTTTTATGATATTACTGTTAATGTTAACCTTTATCATTTAGTAAATGTGGTGTCTACCAGGACTCTCCCCTGAAAAAAATCACTATTTTTATCTTTTCATACTTTATTAGGAATGCATTTTTAGCTTAAAAGATTCCAGCTTTCATCTAGAAAACTTAAATAAGGGACCAGGAAAATGAATAACTATAAGAAAGTGAAAATCAAAATCAACAAAAAACTATGAACCAGAGACACTTTTAAGGGGGCAGGGGCGTGAGGGGAGGGATTGGGGTCAGAATGGGGGCGCTGCAATTGTATGGGGAATATAACAATAAAATTTATTATCTAATAAAAAAAAAAAAGTCACCACTTAAAAAAAAAAAAAAGATTCCAGCTTTCTAAGAAACTTTTATTTACTTACTTTTATCTTTTGTAAATCTTCCAGGAAGAAGGAAAATGCCAACTTATTTGAATTTGTTCCTGGAATCTTACAAAATTGAAAGTCATATTTTCAATAAATATTCAAAAAATATTAAAATATAATTCAACCTAATACTGACCATTTCATGTAGAACATTTACATCAATATTATGACTCATAACTGTAATGCATTTGAGCTGCTCTTGTCATTGATTGACTAGGTTTCCTAGAACTTATAAAAGCTCACTTATATGGATAGTTTTTACAACATTAATCAATCAAGAAAGCACTTAGAGAGAACCCTTGTTTTATACAGAAAAGCAGGAGTAATATATAAGTTGAAGTGTTTGAAAAGTTCTAATAAAAATATATATATCTGAAATATGTATGTAAAGTTCTGGTTTATATCATTCCAAGGAAAATATTAATATTAAGGCATAATTTCATTTAAAATCATATATAACCCTCCTCAAACAATTTCTTGTCAGAGAAAGCATGTATATGTGATAAAACATTATCTGTGGCATGTTTTTTAAGGTAAAATATTTATATCTATCCCTTTATCCCTATTGGCTGTCTTGCTCAGATTTTGTTTACTATGTTCAGCTCACCCACATCTGTGCACTTTCTGAACCTCCAAAACTAAGGAGGATGTTTACAGGCACAGTTCACACCTAACAGAAATAACATCAAATAATTGGAACACTAAATTTATACTCATAATATTAGACTTGAAACTGACCAGGAAAGCTCCTCAGGAAAATATAGAACCATGTCTTCCTGTATCTGTAGAATATTTGTGTAATTGCTACAACAGTAAATGATTAATTTTTTAAACCTAAAGTACATGTGCAAGTATAGAATAAAGATCAACTAAAAACTACGTAACATTTACTGCTGGAATGCTGGCATGTCTGATGACAGACTTCCAAGAGTCTCTTTTATTCAAAGTTCTGTTAGATATTGGGGCACAAGACAGTACTTTGATGTTCATGAGACAGAGTCCAGCATCAAAAAGAAAAGGATCTTCTTCTAACTTTTGTGGGTAATAAAGCATAGCTTTGATAGAATCTGTACTTCAAGAACAGGGTGTCTGTTGGTAGTAAGAAAGTTCAAAGGCATTAGCTGTGGTTGTGAAAGCATTGAAAATGCCCACTTAGTGGTTTAGAAGGCACCAGTGATGTCACATGTATCTTGCTATGTGGTAAGTGTTAGACTGTGGCTAGAAGAGTTCTCAGCAGGATAGTTTGCAAAGGCTGAAGGTGACAACTCCAAGTTCATCTTATTCTAAAACTAGTTTTTCCAAATTGTGATGTTATAATGCTAGTTAATTAGCTTAAAAAAAGAGCATATAAACCACTTGGTTCATTGTCGAGTGTCTGTAAACTGACTGTACTTTCCTAAACACACATGGCAACACCAGCAACAAAACTAGGAGTAAATGTCTAAAAAACAGACTTGAAGAACTACACACTGGGATTTGTAACCATAATGTCAGTTCTTAAACAGTTAAATGGCAACAAATGGAATAATACATCTCAAAATATGCCTTTATTTTATGCCTTCCCCTGTCCACCCAACCCTGAAGACCATTACTCTTCAAAAACATTAAGAGCAGTACATAGAATGGCCACATGGTGTCAGGAGCTACATACGCTTATTAAAGAACCAGATTTTTGAGTTTGGAAAAGAAACAGTATTTTTTAATGACTTGCCTTCCTAATTTTCTCCAATTTTGATACTTGGACTACTCATAACATTTTAATACTATTCCTGATAACTTGGCTCAAGATATTCATAATTAGCATAGTTTTGAATTTCTGTCCTTAAGATGATTAATAAATCTCTGTGACATATTAATTTAGCATTTGTGTTAATGTGTTTGTGGAGCCTGGCTTTAACAAGCAACCACTGTCAAGATACAACATGACATGCTCAGTCCAGAAAGAATAATGTAATGTAGAAAGAGGAGGTGGTTGGAAGTCAAGCAATCCTCGCTTAATATTCCGGTCATTTTTTAGTTCAGTGATCATAGATAAGTAACTTAAGTTTCTGTTGACACATTTAAAAATGAGGATAACAATACCCACCTTAACAAGAATTACTGTATTTCTTAACTAATATAATCAATATGTGTTAATTGTCTTACCCGGTGTCTGGCACAGATAGGCCCTTCACAAATTGTGTGCATTGGATATCATGTAAATATGCTTAGCTATTGTTCAAGTATCTAGAATTTGCTAGGATTTTCTTCAGAGTTTGTTAAATCCTATTGAATGAAGAATCAAAATGTATCAATATTTGCTAATTTCATTATGTTAGTATTTCAAGTTTCAAATGACCTTGAAATGTAAAGAATAAATTAGTGGAACCATCTTTCATGCCCTATCATCTATACACTATAATGTATTCATATTAGGAATTATTTAGTTTTTGACCCATTTTCTTTTCTTGTATTGTTGTAGAGACTCCCGCTAGACACAGACCCAAGTCTGAATCAATTTTAGAGAAAGACTTTATTAGTCAGCAGACAACTGTCCCTCTTGTAGCCCCAAGCAGGGGGTGACAAGGGTTTTTAAAGACAAAAACTGTGCACGGGAGTTTGCAGGTACCAAAGCAAGCAGGAGTACAGAAGCAAAAAACAGGCAGTTACAAGCAGTGAAGTGTTTTACCATATCCTGGGTTTCCAGTAGAAGAGGTACATACATCTTGTTTTTCTGATGGGAACCCAATCTCTATTGTTTTGGACTGGAATTTTCCCACAGTCCTAAATTGTCCTCCTAAATAGGCCTTGCGTGGTCTGCTACATTTCACATTGCCCCCCTTTCACAGTGTGACACATTTACTTAATTTACCTCAGTCTTTCAGAAATTTTACTTTGTCCTCCAATTTATATTGCTTTTACTTTTTTTGTCATCCAAGAAGTTGAAAAATATTATCCAAAATGGAGACATAAAATATACAGATGGCTCCCTGTATCCAGCTTCCACATTCACAGATTCAGCCAATCATGGATCAAAAACACTGCAGTTAGGTTGTGCAACACTTTGCTGTTTTGTATAAGGGACTTGAATATCTGTGGATTTGGTACTCCTGGGAGGTGCTTGAACCATTTTGAGCAGATATTGAGGAGCAACTGCATTTCATACTGGAGATTCTGAGGTTGGAGAAATAAGCGAGTATATCTATGTTAGACTTTCTCTCCTGTCCCATCATTCTGCTAGGCAAGGAAATATTGGAGATAGGTCAAGGAAGGAATGCTGCATTCCCAAGTCACACGGTTTAGCTCTGACATCATGTCCTTATGGAGGCTTTTCTTACACTTTTTCCTTTAGACTGCCCTCATTAGAGTGGGGATATAGTGTAATCATTACAAGTATACATGCAGGATTTTTAAGAGTTCTGACTGACTATAAGTCAGTGATACCCAGTTTAAGGCACTAAGTCTTTCTGAGCCTTACTTAGTACATAACAGGAATACATATTTACCATGAAATAATGATAAAACCAACCAATAATAAACCCTAGAAAACTGTGTAATCAAAGTTCTGGGTGGGGGAGAGCATAATGGACTATGGTTGAGCTCTGTGGGTGCCTCGGTGGTGGGTGTGGTAGGGTGGCATGCATCTGAGAACGTGTGATCCTATGCCCCTGAATCACATACAGTGTTGTAAATCAATGTTAATTCAATTTAAAAAAGTATTTGTAAATAAGTGTGTTACCAATTCAAAAATTTATAACATTGCAAATAACATGTTCACAAACTAAAAAATAAATGACTATATAAAATATAAGAAATCAAAGATATGCATCTATATTGATCTTGTTAATGTTTCTCTGCAACATAACTACATAATTTTTTTAACCACTTAGGCAAAAAATGATTGTACTCTTTTCTTTTATAATTTAATGAGCCATATAATTTTCCATCTAAATAAAAACTTGATAGAAGCTAATGTAATTATTTATTTATTTCTTACACTAGCTCAAAAACAAATCTAATATAACAGTATCTAAACTATGGAATAAATAATACAAATATGCTTCTTTTGGAAACCATCCACAAATACTGAACTATCAAGTTACTTTGTTCCTGATGTAGCAGTAGTAATTTCTCACCCTGTTGTAGTTATTCTTATAGTCAGCAAGCATTCCCATTACATACTGTACTTCGATATTTTAGATTTATATTTAATATAAATAAAATCACTATTGTTTCAATAACTAAAAATATTTACTACTGGTCATTGTATATATAGTTACAGAAGCTATCTCTAAATCCCTTCAAATAATTAATTGAAACTTACAAGTTTTTTGCTTATACTCAAATATAGAACTTACTTAGTCTGGCTTATATAATTCTCTCAGCTACCTTCCCCCTTCACCACACTGTTCAAAGAAAGTTTTGTGTCATATTTTCACCTTTAATTGGATAAGCAACAGCTAATTTATTTCTCAGGGCAACTTGTTAAGCCAAGAATCACAGAAATATGGGAGAGACAACTTAACAAGATTCTGTCATTCTTGAAGGCATATGTGAAATAGATAAAGAGATGTAACAAGGGAGAGAGGAATCTAATGTCAAGAATTTAAACTATTGGAACTGTGTAGTTTGGGGCTCTATCAAAGAGAACAATTGGTAACCTTGCTGTTTGATTTCCTGCATTGTAAACTCTTCTAACAACTACTGGGATAGATTCTATTACTCTATCGATCCCTAAAATGGACACCAAAATCATATACTGAGCAGTATGACATTAGTAGAGGAAGGCACTTGGCTTAGAAATGAAATAGAGTTGTAAAACTTTTCTCAAAAGTTGTCAAGCTAGCATGTGAAGGAATAAATTAAGTTGACTGAAAATGTATGTCACCAAGGAATTCCATTTTTATGAAGGGCCTACTTGTGTGTCATGAAGTGGTGACTCTTCTGTAGACACTTAATAAAAGAGACCTGGATTGAATTTGGAACCACAGCACTCATTTGGATTTTTATATTTGATTTAACAGTTTCTTCAGAGATCTCAGTACAATTCTAAGGATATATAATAAAATCTATTATTTGAATAATCAACTTTGTTGACTTAGCTATAGCAGTTCAGTTCCTGAAATTAAATTGCTAACCCTGAGAAAATAACAACATTTAAATGGAATAATATGAGATCATTTCTTAGAACTTAAATTGATTTCTTTTCATGGAAGACATTTTGCAAAATAAGAGGTCTAGTATTGAAAGGAAATGAAAACTTTTGAGGCCCCATTATAAAGATTTCATCCTCTCAGCTTACCTAGAAACATGTGAGCCAGAAGAGCATAAAAGTACATTGTCATATTCTTTGGACTAATTCTTTAAATGAAAGATGAGGATTTAGGGACAGGGAGGAAGAGGGGCCAAAGTAGGGGAAGGAAGAGCACAAGGACTGTGGCGATGGATCAGGGTATTGGGAGAACTGCAGGGACCACATCAGAAATCAAACATTAGCCAAAAATTAATGCTATAAGAAAATAAATACGTAAAACATAAAAAAATAAATTTAAACTATAATTATGACTTTTATATCAATAAATTCTGTTAATGTCATTCTTAAAAACAAAGATGAGGATCTAGTAATAAATTACTGTACTTTTAGAAGGATAAAGTTTTATTTATACAACTAGTTTTTCACATTCAGTGGGGGTAGTGAGGATTTGAGTGGGGAATAGAGGAAGAAGTCAAACTGGGATGCGAAAGAATGTCTTGTTACTCAAAAAGTGATTTGCTATCCACTCTGGATCTTGATGGAATAATAGAATATGTCTGTAGAAGCAGCAGGATTTAGGTCTAATTTTCTTCTCTATATAATGTAGGAAATTAAATATGCATGTTACTAGTGTTACTAATGTTCTCTTTCATAGAGTCTAAACCCCACAGTTTCCTCATAGTTTATAATCTGGAGGTTGTCAGACTCAAATTTCTCCATGAGAGAAATGTCAAAGAAAATAAGCACCTTCTTACACTTGGCAGCATTTAATGAACCAGAAGATTCATTATATGAATTAGTATATGTTATTTATCAACTATCACACTGTTGGCAGCATATTCCAAAATGTGCATTTCTGCCATCATTGGCAATGAATAAGTCACAAATGCAGGCAACAGTTAAAAGAATCAACAATTTCTAGATAATATCACTGTGACTAGAAATCTAAAACTGCCTCTACAGCGAAGAAGCAGGATGCGCAATATAATAAAATTCAATTTCTGTAAATTAAAACTGCATAAAATAACACTGCGTGTTTTTCAGTGATACAGGATGATAAATGTTGGATTAATTGGTGAGGAAAGAAGAATGAGATCAGGACAGGAAATGGAGACAATTATTAATAATTAAAAGAAGTAAGAGCTGGCACAATTAATGATAAGTTTGCAATAACTGTGATTAATCCTTTGCATATCCAAGGCCCCCAAACAATAACAATAAAACAGAAGACTAGATATAGAAGATAAAATACTCCAGTGTGTATATTATTTATAGAAAGTAGAACCCATTTATGAGTGTCTCCTGGAATTTCAAGGGAGGTACATTCAGCAAGTTTTCCAGTTAGAGAGGAATGATGAGTAATTACTTCTAAATGATGAGAAATTACTTCAACATCTATTACTAGTAATTTGTGATTTATAAGAAGTCAATGATTATAAATGTATTTAGTGTAGCATATTTATTGTCCTATTCTAATCAACTCAAATACTAAGAAGGATTATTTCTCAAAGATTAATTCCAGTTTTTACTATTGTCTATATTTTCATCATAAGATTTTTGAGAATCAGTCCCAGCAGAGAGATGTCCACAATGGGTGTTCAGGGAAAGCTAATCTCCAAGATTTGGAAAGGATAATTATATATGTGTTCTCCTCATTGCTTTTGTCCTATCTTTTTTGTGTTCATTTCAGGATCTCACAATTAATTTTACTTATATTTGGGGTTGGATAACTCTTTCTTAAGTGTATGTTGAAGGAGGGAAAGACTGTTCTATGCATTTTATAATGTTTAGCAGCATCCATGGTCTGTACTCATTAGAGGCCAGTAGCGCTACTCCCCCAGTTACAACTAAAAATATCTTTGTACATTGCCCAATGTCTCCCAAGAATTTAGCAGAAAGTTAAATCAAGCTTTGAGTAATTCCTAAGAAGTTTATCAGATTTGTTGTTTTGCGCTAATGAGCTGTTATGATTAAAACCAATTCCTATACTGCTTGTCTACTTGCTTCTGGGCCCTCCAGGTGCCCAGAGGGAAGCTAATTCACTAAATAGGACCACCCCTCCCAATGACGGTAAGGGGGAACCCCAAGTTTATTAAAAGATTTTATTTATGCATGAGTGGGCTGGGGGTTGGGTGTCAAGAGGGAGGGAGGGGACTTGGGTATCTCTTGGGCTGCCTTCCTCATGGCAACCAGTGCATTACTCAGCTCCTCTCTCCTTCTTGGCATGGATGAGGGTCCCCACCCTTTTCTTGATGAATTTGAGAGCTGAAGGTGGAGACCGTGTGCCTGCCCCCGCAGCTTGCTCACGTTCTTGCTCACCTTGTGGCCTTTGTTGAGACCCAGAACATGGGTAGCACAGAGCCAAGGCTATTGCCCTACAATGGCTGCTGGGAAAGAGGCCAGATATATTGTTGTAGATGATAATTCTCTATAAATTGCCTAGTCTCTATAGAAACTCAGCGCTCACCTGATCCAAAAGGGAACTCACATTATTAGAATGTTCAAGTAACAGAAATATAGTTACACACTACAAAAACATACTTCAGTATTTAGATTATTAAGTTGAATCACATGAATTTCTACCATTCAATTAGTATAGCAATTTTGTATAATTCTTCCTAGTAATTATCAAAATAGGCTATTATGTTCCCTGGTGATTCATCCCTTGCTCCTAATACAGGCTAACAGAGTGTATATTCTGTAAACATTGACCATAATATGAATGAATATATTAGCTAATTAAGTAATACATACAAATATAATTATACATGTAACTATGCTGTCATATGTTATATGGATATTGTTATATGGATGTAAGAAATTATTTAATAGCAGAAATTATCTACTTCTTTGGTGACATGGAAATATTTTGTACCTCCTCAAAACTTTCATTATATAATTTTAGTTACGTCTGTATGTTTCAGTCTATCTAACAATTCTAATGCAGGAGCTGAATTGAGATATCCAAAGTTTGAATCCCAGCAGCATTACATACCGAGTGTATAATACTGTCTGTTAATGAACACGACAATATTACTTCAGTGGGTTGTTTGGAAAGTTAAAATGCGACAGCATATGCAAAGCATGCATCATAGCTTCAGCTCAGTGTTGTCTCTCAATATACCTAAGTGCTTTTTGATTTTGATTTTCCCTACAAATTCATCCTACTAATTGAACTTCTAGTTTGCCTTAGTTTTTGTAGGTATTTTTGCATTTCTGCTCAGCTTAGATAATATTCTTCAGTGAAAGATTTATTCAAGTACAGGAGGAATTCAGGAGCTATACTATATTCACCTATTTTATTTCTTAAGTTAAAAAATGAATTTCCAGTAACGACATGTACAGATGTTGTATAATTCATTCTGTATTCGGTTAATGTACTTAATTTTATGATTTGCTTATTTCTAGAATAAGCAAAATGATTTCTTACTATAGCCATTCCTGTTTAAGTCTTTTAACATTAGATTGCATTTTCTTTAACCTTTATAAATAGGGAGGATAATTTTATTGCAATTGCACATTTGTGAAAATACATCATTAAATGCATTTACATGTTTTCCATCTAAATTAAGTTATACACTACATTTAATAACTTAAAAATACTTGTCTTTTCGATAAACTCATGCCATTCACAGCAACATGGATGGAGCTAGAAGGAATTATGCTCAGTGGAGTAAGTCAGAAGGAAAAAGAAAAATACCGGATAGTTTCACTCACAGGAAGAATATTGGGAAACCAAATAATACATCAAGGGAAAAAATAACAACAGTACAAAATACAACAAAACAATAACAAACAAAACAATTATAAATCAGAGACATCCTGCAGGGGAGGAGAAGGGAGAGGGATCAGAGGGAGGGAGGGAGGAGCACAGGGGACTGAGGTGATGGTGCACAGGTGCATTGGTAAAGGAAATCCTATGGGAACTACACCTGGGGGGGGGGAAGGGGAGGAAGCAAACATTGTTTAAAAATGAACAATGATGTAATAAATATATAAAAGAAATTTTAAAAAATACTTGCCTTTTCAACTAAATATTTTCCTTCTAAGAAGACTGACAAGGTAGATTGCCTAAAGATATGTTTGTTTCGTTGAAAAAAATGACACATATTCTGTACAGATCAAATGTTCTTTCTAGAATTTTACCTTTTATTTAAAAAAAAATTCTATTGAGTTAATATTGTTTTGCATCATTGTTTCCATAATAAAAGAGTAGGATTCCCCCTTCAGGCATTGTTTCTAGAATGCACCCACCACCAAAGAACCCAGAGACCACCACCACAGACCATTGTGCTTCTCCTTTGTCTCCATCCCTCCTTTTCTCCCTCCCCCTCCCACTCTGGTTGCCCCCATTCCACAGTCAGCTTTAAAGACACAAAGAGTAGCAATGATTTTTTCTATGATCAAATCTTAGGAGCAGATCTCCCCGTGCCCCCTGTTTCCTCCTCCTACTCAGTTTTATCTACTTGACTTTTTATAACCCCCTCCTATCCCACCCTCCCCACACAGAATTAAAATAAACCTCATGCACTTTACTTAAAGTGAGGAAAGTTCAGTCATGATTCTTTATAAATGTAATATAATATCAACTGCTAATTCTAATTTTAGATTTTCAAATTGTTTTATAACAGAGATAAAGATGTGAAAATGAGGAGTAAACTTGTAAATGGAGACAAGCTTGGCCTCCAGTGATTTTTAAGGAGGGGACATGCTTTGTTACAAAATTTAGGGCTTTCTTATGCTTATTAGGAGTAATGAGTAGAAACCTAGACCTTCTTCACAAAAACACCCCATTGGACCCCCTCTAGAAGCCTCCAGAAGTATCCTCAGAGTCCATAAACTCATTCCCAAAACTAGTCTCTGCGTGGACACCTCCAGGCCCCTAGCATTCCTCCCTACTGTAGTGTTCAAGTTGTGAAGGACTAGCTTTTAGTTCGGGTCCTTTAGAGAAACAGAACCAACAGGACATAGAGAGAGAAAATTTTATTATAGCAATTAGTTTCCATCATTAGGGAAGCTGAAAAGTGCCTCTACTACTACAAGCTAGAGAACCAGGGAAGCTAATGGCATTTGTTCCATTACAAAGCCAAGTTCTGAGGGCTGGATACCGCAGTTCAAGCAGAGAGAAAATCCAACCTTCTACATCCATGTTCTGTTCAGACCTTCAACTGCTTGGATAACATCCACACTTGTTGGTGAGGATGCTCTTCTTTACTCAGTCTACCAATTCCAATGCTAAGTTCTGGGAACACGTTTGCAGACACCCGGAAATAAGGTTTTACCAGCTGTCTGGGCATCCCCTTAGCCCAGTTACTTTGACACATAAAATTAACCATCACAGATTGCTAAGCACTGAATGAAAACACATTTGGCATCTGTAAGAGATTGTATCTGCAGCTCTGTCTTCCCTTCAAAGCATACAGTTTTGTTTTGTTTTTACCATGCTACCTGACATGGGAGCAGATGGTTAATGGTGAGTGTAGGATCCAGGATGTAGAGAATTCCTGTTCCAAAGGTTTGGTTGTTCCAGGTCACCTCATAATCTGTACCTGGAGGGACTGAAATGTGTCTGTGGAGCACAGTCCTGGAGACAGCTGGCTCTTTCTCTGTTCACTGGACACAGCTCCCACCCCTACCAGAACTTTCTTCCTGCAGGGCTGCTTATTAAATGAATTACATGCCAAACGACAGCCTAAGGCCTCTGAGAAATAAGCAAATTACCATTTTTGTTTTTCATTAGTAGTGTATGACCTTGCTTATAACTTCATGAAAGATGCTATAAGAAAATTTTAGGTGAAGAATCAATACAACTAAGATAAAAAATGAAAAATTTCCAATTATGAGGCAGAAAAAGAAAAAAAAGAGGCAACCTCACACAACAAAAAAGAAGCAGCCTCACACATTAAAATAAAAAGTTATTTTAGTGGCTGACATAGTAGGGTGTTATTTTTTTAACACACACCAGGGGTAAGTAGGTACTTAATTTTGTAATAATAATTACATGCCTACACTGATATATTCTTAAGAAATTTTAGACTGCTTTATATAAATTCTTTAAAATAGTTTCTTAAGTAATAGGGCCACTAATAAGATGCCAGATCTGTAATTCTCTTGGATTTCATTGCTCTTCAAAATATATAATAAGTTTCTTGCCTACTAAAGATAACTTGGTAAAACTTCTGACCAATCAAATTTTCAAAAATTTTTCCGAAATGCAGATAGAAATGAACAACTCATTTGTTATACCCAGAAAACTCAGTTCCTGTGCATCCCTTTTGCTCTAAAACATTCAGGCCTCCAGTACAAAGTAGGTTTTGTATTTTTACTTGTGCTAGGTCTCTGTGAAACAGATTATAAGTATAGCAGGTGTTTACATTTGCTGTGAACTCGTGACTAACAAGGTTCAGGCTATGTTGACTGAATATCTCCAGAAGTAGGTCAGCACACTTAAAGAAAATAAGTTCACAGCGCCAATCACTTGGCCAACTTTCTCATTAATTTGTTAGTTCACCATTCATTCAACAATAATACTTTTCACTCACGTGTGCAAAGCGTTAAGTTAGGTGCAGTGAGAGGAAGAGTTGTATGGTTTTCGAGAAGCTCATGTTTCTGCTAGAAACTGCATGACCAGACCCTCAATCCAGGGATAGTTCAAGAGCTATTACAGAGATCTCAGTGTTTCCAATATATTTTTAGAGTTCGCATTGTGGTAATATTATCTGCAACATGCAATCAACTTCTGAGATGGAGAGAATGAGTCTCAAAATTGTCAAATGTCCTTGGATATCAGCACATCCATCTTTCCTTGCAACTCATTTCTAAAAGTGTTTGCATCACATGTGCAGAAGTGAATTATCAGGAAGCAATCTACAGTCACAAGTAACTGTTTTATTCTTAAGTCTTGTATAGTGTGACCCTACCACGTGTTATGTGTTTTATTTTTCTCTGAGTCTGTGGGCACTTGGATGACCTTCTCTTTTTCATTTTGTCTACATCTAATGCTCAATATCTTTAACACAAATAGCACTACATAACCTTTTCCTTGTTAGGAATGTGCGAGAACCGATCGCTTTGTTCTCTTATGCTATAGAGTCAATTGTTAAATGGCAATGCTGTTTCCAGAGTACAGCAAACATGGAGGTAATTTAGCAAGAGTATTTTCCTCCCTTAAATAACATAGGAGAACAGTCTGTACATACTGTGGCCAGCCCGAGATTTGTCAAAGGCAAAATGCTGAGGTTTGTCAAAGGCAAAATTCACCTGGCTACTTCCCTGCTTAGTACCTGTCTGTAGTGTTCAGTTACTTGTAGAATAAAACATCCAAACTTTTAACATGGTCTCAAGACCCAACAGGATCCCTTCCTTCCTCTGCAGTTTCAAGTTCCCCTCCCCCTTTACTTCTCCAAATTCCAGCCATCTGACCTCCTTCCATTCTTTATGTTCCTGACTTTGGAATAGAACTGTCTGGTTCTCAGTCCTCCATTGGATGTTTACTAACTCTGAAGTTTTAGACAAAGTACTTGATATCTGTTTCTCAGTTTCCTCATCTGTAAAATGGATCTAAAAATGGAGCCCACTGGAAAGTTTGTCATTATGAGGATGAAATAACCCATATAAAAGTGTCCATTTGTGCCTGGCCCACAGACACATCTATAGGAGGAATTCTATTGTTCGCCATTCTTGCTTAACTACCTTAATCTATGCTTTTGTCTCTGTTTCTAATGGTATCCTCTTATCCTTTTCCAAGTGAAACAACATAAAGCTAAAGAACAGTTATTCTTTAGATATCAACTTACATGTCCTGTGTCTGGAAAACATTTCCTCCTGCTCTCATTAGATCAGCTTCCCCTTTTATACTCTCCTAGAACACTGTGTGTTCTTGGTGGCATTTATACAATAATGGTTAGATGATTAATTCTTCCTTCTTTTCATCCTGCTGCTTTCTGAGGATAGAAGCCCAGTTTGTCTTGCTTACCATGATGTAGCCTTGATACTCTCTTGTCCCTGCGATATGGACAACTCTCAGGAGCTGAATTAATGGATATATTTGCTTTTCTCTTTCTCCTCCTGTCCTCCTTTCAGCGAGGAGTGATGTAGCTGGCAGCAGGGGTACTAGGGCTCATCTGTGCTCTGACATGCACTCTGTTCTGCATCCTTGAGAAGGGAAAAATGTAACTGCTTGGAGAGATGCAGAACAATAGACTGGGGAACAAGTTAACATGTCAAAAGGGATGTGAACACTACATTTCTCATAAAAGAATGAATAATTGTCACAGCAATATCCCTGAAATGAGAGCAAGGTGAAGCAATCACAAATGGCAGAAGTTACAGATGGAAGTACATGCAGAGAACTTGCATACCCAACCATAGCTCTGCCTCTGGACAGAACAAAACAACAGCAAAACACGTCTTGATGTCAGAGTAGCTGAGAACCTGTTATTTATTTATATAACATATATATATTTTATATATGTATATTTCTTTCTTTCTCTTTTCCTTTCCAGTGCTTAACAATTAAATGCTGAATGACTCCATTCAGTTCTTTCTGATGCTTCAACCTTTCCTCACTACCCAGAGTTAGCCAGAAGATGTCAGTCTTACAACTCAAACAGGAATCTGTCCCCCTCCTAACCAACCTAAAAACAAGTCAACTTGGACAAAAAAGGCCTTTGAACTTCCTATAACTCCAGACAACAGACATACAATTCTATGCAAGATATTCTTTATGAAACTGCTTATTTGGGTTTACAGAGATAATCTGTAGGCAGTTACAATTCACAGGCCTTTTCTAATTAGCTGTAACCAAGATTAAAGAGTCATAGAATTGCGAAGTTGGAAATCCTCAGCTTAACCCTCAACCCCGTGCATGAATTTCTTTTATAAAAGAATGGGATATAAAGTCTTAGTGTTATAGAGCAACCCCGATATTAAACGGGTTCCTGGCTGTGGGTCCTCACCCGCGCGCTTTAAAGGGACTTATGAATACTCTACTACAGACACACACAAAAGGGTTAATAAAAGGTTTATTTACAAGAGAAAAAGAAATAAGGAAAATGTACAACTCAGGGAGAAAATAGGGAAATAAAGTCTTTAATGCGTCCTACCCGATCCGCCGACCTGGAAACCCAAAGTCACTCTCAGAGCTAGACGGACGCCGCGAGCTGGCCGAGGGCCCCAAAATGGAGAGCCCCCCAAAGCCCACGTGTCTGCCTTTTGTATCCACCTGGCTGCTTAACCCCACCCTCAGGTCCCAGCCACCTTCCCTTTGGTGGTGATGGGATTTGGAGTTCCCAGTGTCTTTGGCTTTGACCTGGGGTGGGGGTGGAGTCCACAAAGCCTGTATGGAATTTGCTTTGGGACCGCCTTTTCCCCCTAACATTAGCACAAACCCACTCTGCTATTCATATATTCACAAACGTATCAAGTTTTTATTGGATATGTTTTGTGTGCTTAACAATGGGATATTGCTAGGGATTCAAAAATAAAAAGATGAAATAAACCCAATCCTGGTCCATTCTTACAGGTTAAATTGTCTCCCCTTCACTACTCACCCCTGCTGCCCTATACCCAGGGGGGCAAAGACACATTGAAATCTCAGTATCTCAAAATGTGAATTTATTTGGAAATAGGGTCATGACAGATATAACTAGTTTGAGGAGGTGATATAGGAGTAGAGTATTAGCAATATGACTGGTGTGCTGGTAAGAGGAGAGACACATGAGGAAAAGATAATCATGTAATGACAGAGAAAGAGATTGGAGTGATCCATAACCAAACCAAGGAAACGAAGGATTTCTGAAAACACCAGAAGCTAGCAGTGGTGAGGCAGGATTTTCTCCTATAGGCTTCCGATAGCGTAGGCCTACTTACCCGAGACCTTGATCACCTTAATTTTGGACTTCTAGCCTCCAGAGCTGTGAGATAATTTTGAGATTATACATACATACATGCATGCATACATATACGCATATGTATGCATGTATATACACATATGTATGCATGTATATATATATTTTCTTTTGCTATAGTATCAGCTATTTAACTACAATTCTGCTTTTACAAAGTATAGCAAAACATGAAGGTAATTAAACAAGGATATTTCCCTTTTATTAATTTCAGAGAGAAATACAAACACACATAATACATATATACAAATATATATATTTAGATATACCCACACTTTGTGCATATCGAATACATATATATATATATATATACACATACACACATATATATACATGATAAGAGAGAGAGAGACTTATTATGAGGAATTGACTCACATGATTATGAAGACACAAGCCCCATGATTGCCATCTGCATACTAGAGTTCCAGAAAAGATGTAACATAATTGAGTCCAAGTCAAAAGACTGAGAACTAGGGGAGTCAGTGATGTAACCCCTACCGAATGTCATTTTTGGTACTCTGCACACTTGCCAGATTCTCTTTTGCTACTTTGGCTTTGGACATGTTCTATCTCCTTGTAATGACTTTAATCATATCTTTAGCTAGAACATTAATTAGTTCAATCATTTGGCACTTTTTTAGTAAGGATTCTATAATATACACTAGGGAAGATGGTAATGAGATCTCTAGAGAAGTGTTCTTTCAAGGTCCTCTTATTAAGACCAACTTCAAGGGAATTCCCTTTGTGATTCCCTTTTTGATCCCACCCTTAATTTAATTGGGTGTTTCCTCTTCTGTATATACCACTTTAGGGACATTTATCAAATTACATTGTCATTTTCTTTAAAGATTTATTTATTTACTTATACAAGCACTAGGTACAGTCAGAAGTGCGGGAGGGTGAGAGAATTCACCTGAGCCAGAGCGGAGAGCAGAACAGGCAGAGTGACCAAATACACTGCTGAGGGGAGCAGCGGGCGGCAGGAGAGGTCTGTGTGCCATGTGGGACCCTCGCCCGGCAGCCGGGGATCGAACCGGTGCTGCAGACGCGCAACCCAGTGCTCATCCACTGCCCCACCGGGGAGGCTCTACATTGTCATTTTTAAATTGTAAATTACAATGTAATTTGTAATGATTGTTCATTGTATGTATTTCTCTATAGCTACACTGTGCATATTGAATACAAAGACTATCCTATTTCTTGTTCTACACTCTGGGCCTTAAAGTGTACTCAGTCTACAAAATAGAATAAGTGATAGATAACAGGAAGAGAAATTTGAGAAACAGAAAGAACAGAAGCAAGAGAAGGCAAAGGGAGAGGCTGGTGCTAGGAGAAAGTTGGTAAGTTTGATACACACAGACATGGCTTGATAGTGCAAGTAAGCCTACTGGGCTTGCAAGGGAGTAACATCCAGTCTCCTGCATCATTAACTTGGTGCTTCTTAATGAACCCTATTATCCTACATTGCAACTTGTATTTTATGGTCTTTCTCTAGCTAGAAAGCAAATAGCAGTGTATCACTTAAGGAATTTAATCTCTTGTGATTAGTAAGAGAGATGTTTTGAAGATATTGTTTGCCTCTTAGAATAATAAAACTATGAATGTTTTTCTTATTAGTTTGGAGCAAACAGAAAGTTTTTGCTGCTATTATTGTTGAAGCTTTACCCACAGACTCAGCTTTGAGTAACTATCAGTACACATTTGCAAAAAAATGCACATGCATAGTTTGTCAATCCCTATTTCTATCTTCTTTCATCCTTCATCACTCCTCCCTCTCTCACAATTCACTTCTGTGTAAGGGAAAATTGCTTTCTTTGTCATGCATCAAAAAAATCCATAATGAGGAATCACAATTTCTTCCATTACATGTATAATGTAATATATATGCACATTTAGTCATAGGACACAGTATTTTCTCACAAATTTCCTCTGGTGGAAGATTTAAATTGTTTATTTGTCTGTTAAAAGCAATATTGTTTGTTCCTTGCTGATGTTATTTCAGTAGTAAGTACAATCTTTTGAGATTTCTTACCACATGTTAAACATTTAAAGACCCCTGTAATTTTACAGTCTTTGAACTTGTGTGGAAAGTCAACTGTCCATTCACTTATTCACTCATTCATTTGAATCTTCATGAAATAAATACCTGTTGGATGCCCATGAACATGACTGGGACTAGGATTTGTCACAGCGATACAAATGCAAAAAGATCATTTGCTCTTAAGAGTATCACAATTTTTTAGCTCTTCTGCCCATTTTTTCACTGGATTATTTTCTTTGTTGTTGTTGAGTCTCATCAGCTCTTTGCAGATTTTTGTGATCAGTCCTTTATCATTAGTGTTGTGTGCAAAAATGTTCTCCCAGTTGGTGGGGTTTCTCTTTGTTTTTGTTATTGTCTCTTTTGCTGTGCAGAAGCTTTTTAATTTGATGTAGTCCCAGCTGCTTATCTTTGCCTTCACTATCACTGCTTTGGGTGATGTGTCTGTAAAGATGTCTTTGATGTGCATGTCATGTAGTGTTTCGCCTATATTTCCTTCTATGTATTTTATGGTTTCAGGTCTTATGTCTAGTTCTTTAATCCATTTTGAGTTGGTTTTTGTGCTTGGTGTGAGGTGAAAAAATAAATAAAGACAACTGAAAGGAGAAATATAAAAAGGGAAGTACAAACAAGGGGGACAGAAGTGGGGGAAAAGGAGGTCTCCTTCTTGTAAGGATCAGGAAAGACATTGGTGAAGATTTTCTGTTGAACAGATCCCAAACAAAAAATGTATTCATTTTGAGGATCAGCAGGAGAATCATGAATCACCTACTCTAAGAGAGCTACAAGAACAGTTTCCTTCTTGTGCAAGTGTGATTTATGATAATGACAGATGGAAAAATAGACTCAGATTGCTAGAAAGGATCCTAGAGATGAAAAAATAAGCAAAATTGCTAATCTAAATGATACAGAAATAAATCATTGCAATAAGGATGTTTAAAAGTGAGAACCAGGGCCTCCCTGATGGCGCAAGGGGTTAAGCACCGCACTATGAAGCTGTCTGCTGCCTCTGAAGCACGAGTTCAATCCACGCCTGGCCAGGGAGCAACACACATGGCGCAGCAGACCTCTCCTGTCTCACCCGCTGCTCCCCTCAGCAGTGTATTTCAGTCAGTCTGCCTGTTCTGTTCCCCACTGTGTCCTGGTTAATCCTCTCACCATCCCGCATCTCTGGCCTGTACCCCAGCTCTCATGTTCATAAATAAATAAATCTTTTAAAAAAATTGATAACCAGTAGAGGAATATGCTTACAGACCCAAGAGTTAAGATAGTTCTAGATGATAATATATGAGTCAGTAAGAGTCAAAAGAACCAGTTTTTCAAGGGCATCTTAAATACACGCAGTTGAAGAGACCCAGAAAGCAGGGACAATTACTTCTCTTCATTTTCTCCCATACTGCTTTTTTAAAAAACATTATGACAGTATGATGAAAAAAGAAAATTCAAATTGTTGAACTAGAAGATTTATGAAAAAGATTGAATTGGCAAGGGAGGAATTTGGTTAAAGTAATGAATATTTTTATGATAATGTGCCCAAGCTCTCTCATCACCAAGGTTTATGTGGATTCCAGTAAAGATCCCAAAATATGAGTGGCTATGCACAGACTTGGAACAATGTGAAGTTCATTAATTTCAATTTTCACTTAAAGTAAAAGGAAAAATATACTTTACCAGGCTCTGCACATCTTCATTAAGTCTCAGGAACATCTCCAGAGAAGCTGTCTGAATCCACTGTGTAAAATGGCCTATTTACTTCCTCTTTGAGTTCTTACCTTTGACATAAAATATTTCTCCCTCTGTACAATGAAGAAATTCTTTATACCCCTCCTTTGTTGAACTTAACTCAGCATTAGCCAAGAACTGTTAGTCAAGAAAAAAAGAGTTTTCTTTCTCTCTCCCTTACTTACTATTATTTTTTTAAAGGACTTTATTTCCTGTTTCTCTTTTGGCAGAAATCTGACTCACAGATCATTGTTCTTTGTAACAGTTATAGTTTCTGCACCACAGCATAACAATACATTAAAGATACTAGCAACAACTTCTCAATGTACGTAAATCATGACTAAATGAAGTTCTGGAGAGAATCTGCAGAGTAGTGGGAGCCCACAGGAGACTGGGAGAAGACAGAAAAATGCAAAAATGAAGTGAAATGAAATGAAATACAATAGAAAAGAATAGAATAGAATTAAATACCTAAATGAGTAATGAAATTTCCATTGTAATCTTATGACTAACCTTCCCAAGTACTCTCCGGAGTAACTCAAGTCTAAAATGGGGGAAGGCTGGGTTTTTTAATTATAATTTATTTATATGTATTTTACATCATTGTTCATTTTTTTACAATGTTTTCTTTCTCCTCTCAGGTGTAGTCCCCATAGAATTCCCACCACCAATTCACCCGTGCACCATCACCATAGTCCCTTGTGCTCTTCCTTCCCCTGTAATGAGCCTTCTCCCTCACCTTCCCTCACAGAATGTCTCTGATTTATAGTTGCCTGCCAAACTTTTTTTGCTATTATTTTTTACCCTGATCTCTTATTTGGTTCCCCTTAAATAGGGAGAATGCTTTTCTGATGCAATCAGAGTCTCAAGGAGCAAAGTGTAGACCCACTGTATCTATGCACAGCTTCCCAGACCACAGCCTCGCTGGTTGCATCCTTTCCAAGACTCATAGATTAGGCATCTAAGAGAAGATATTTCACCAGTGTGTGCCAGCATTATCACTTTCCTCAGAAAAGCCTTGGAAGGTTAGCGATTTTAACCAGATAGTTAGTGGATTAGCAAACAACATCTAGTCTCTCCTCTCATGAAGAAATGGTTCTGGTGTTAACAATATATCTAGAATTGAACTGCCAAATTCTATATTCTAGCTCATCCACTTACTGGCTTTTAGGAAACTGCATTTAATTATACATACATGAGGATATATGTAGCATGTACATGGCGCAGCAACAAGTCTCCACATCCTATGTAAATGCTCACAGAGTCATTACATGCTTTCACTACACAAAGCAGAGCATTTTATTATGTGATAGCCTCCAGTCACAATGGAATACTACTCAGCAATCAAAAAAGATAAACTCATGCCATTTGCAGCAACATGGATAGAGCTGGAAGGGATTTTACTCAGTGAAATAAGTCAGAAAGAAAAAGAAAAATATCAGATGGTTTCACTTATAGGAGGAATATGGGGAAGCC
Organism: Talpa occidentalis; assembly: GCF_014898055.3. Lineage (NCBI taxonomy): Eukaryota > Metazoa > Chordata > Mammalia > Eulipotyphla > Talpidae > Talpa > Talpa occidentalis. The sequence continues at coordinate 24,631,328 of NW_026555331.1, read as the reverse complement.
AAATAAAGGGTCAGAGAAAAAAAAAGACAAAATTAGCAGCAAATTATATATCAGAGACATACAGCAGGGGAGAGGGAGGCAGGGGGTCAAAACGGGAGAGAAGAGCACAAGGGGCTATGGTGAGGTTCTCAGATGAGGTGGTGATGGAAGATTCATGGGGATTACACCTGAGGAGGAAATTTAAACATTTCCCATCTGAAAGTTCTCTGATACTTGGTTCACAGTCACATGCCACTAATCTAATTGGATAATTCCCAGAGTTTCTATAACTTAAGAAAAGGATAGGGCCTCCCTGGTGGCGCAGCGGTTGAGCGCTGGGTTGCGAAGCTGCCCGCAGCCTATGCAGCTCCGGTTCGATCCCCGGCTGCTCCCCGGCCACCGGAGGAGGGTCCCACATGGTGCGCAGACCTCTCCTGCCGCCCGCTGCCCCCCTCAGCAGTGTACTTCGGTCCTTCTGCCTGCTCTGCTCCCCGCTCTGGCTCTGGTGAATTCGCTCACCCTCCCGTGCTTCTGACTGTACCCAGTGCTTGTATAGATAAATAAATAAATAATCTTTTAAAAAAAAGGATAAAATATCAAGACAAGAAAGGATATTTTGTAAATGAATTTGCATCTTTGCCTTTTTATTTCTCTTGACCAATGAGTTTGACATTCATTTGCTGGAACAATTAGGCTCAAATTATTCTTAGTTTCTACTTTGCAGGACAATTTCATTTAATAGAACTTCCAGCAGAATTTTACATTTTGACCATTTTATTTTTGTTGACATTTTCTCCACCTTAGTATCCTTAACTTCCTTAATATCCTGATATCACTGTTTTGTTCTGATAATTTGAGTTGTCCTAAGCCCCCATCATGATTTATTTGTTCCCTCACCTCATAAAAATGTTTTCCTCAGGGATTTTTGTCAGCTGTTTTCCATTCCCATTTCACTTAATACTTCTCAATCTTTTGAATCAAAGCCTTTTTAAAAAATCTGTTGAAAACTAGAAACTCTTTCAAAGTGGCCAGGGGGAGGAGGAGTTATATATATATTTTTAATTCAGTCTCCAGTGATTTATTAATTCCCCCTCCTTATAACTTCTGGGAAAATTCACCTACTCTCAAGTTTCAATAGTCAATCTGTGTTCATTGTCTCTAGTCTATATTTTTATTTCCAAACTCTTTTGGGGCTCTAGACCCATGTGTACCCAGCTAGTAAATGTCTTCATTTGGAAATCGCATAAGCATCTCAAACTCAACTTAAACTAAACATATCTTCCCATCTAAATCTACTATTCTCTGCTGTTATTGGATGTAATGGATAGCACCAATCTCCACCCCAATGAAGTTAAAATCTTGATCACCCTACACTTTTCCTTCTCCCTCACTTCTTAACAATTATTTTTTCTTCAAGTTCTGTCATTTTATTTTCTACAAATCTCAAGGATTTTTTTTTTGTGTGTTCTCATTATCATTGTCTTATTTCAGATCCTCAGACCATCTTGTCCTATCAATGACATTAACTCCTTAAGTTGTTTTTAGTTACACAATTAATAAATAAATGCTTTGTCATTATAAAAGATTCAAACAATATAAAAGTACAAAAGCTAAATTGTCTCTTTCCATACAACCTCATTCTACCCAATCTTGCTTGCATTCCACAGATATATCCACTATTAACCATTTGGTGCATGTTCCTAGAGTTCTTCTTATATTTGCATAAATGTACATGTACAGATAAAAAGATGTAAGTTTTTTTTACATAAATAGGAACAGACTTTACAAAACAGTCTCTCACTTGATTTCTTTTTAATTTAGTAAAAGATTTGGAAAATTTTCCATTTCAGTATATACAGATGCCTGTGATACTTTTCATTGTGACTTAGTACACTATCATAAGAGATGAAGCATATTTGTTTAACAGTTCTATTTTTAAATATATCTTGTTTCCATTTTTTACTATTATAAGTCACCATTATTGTGTGTATAACTCCTGTGTGTGTCTGTTGATACTTTTGAAGTGAGATTTCTAGAGTGAATGCCAGAAGTTCCTATCTGCCCACATTCCTCTGCATCCTTCATTTATTCACCATCCTTCAGCAACAAGAAAAATAAATCTCTGCATCTACTATTCTCCGAGCCCTGTGCTGGCACTGGTAATAGAACAGTTGACATAGATCCTGCTTTTAGGGAGCTCAAAATAAAACAGGACATTCGGACAAAGAGATGACAAAATGCTGTACAGAAGAAAACAGAAGTGTGTTCAAGGTGTTTTTTCTCTCAGAAAAGATAAAAACATCAGTTCATTCCATGAGCAATGAGGGAGTAGAAGAGTGCAACAGGAAGGAGATGTCTGATAACTCTTGAAAGAAATAGGAATTGGCATGATATAGAAATCAGGAAACTTTCTAATAGAAGGAAAAACCTACAATTTATTAGTGTCAGTGTGTGTCATGCACAGTCCTAGGTACTGGAATTATAAGAATGAACAAGACAGGAAAGGTCCCTACTTTCACGGAATTCTACTTCTAGTGGGGAATGAAAATTAGTACAAATATAAGCAAGAACATGTACATGTATGAAACAAATTCAAATGGTGAAAAGTGTCAGGAGAAAGAAGGCAGGCCAGTGGGATGTGAGGATTGTTTTCTGGGTAAATTATTAAGATAAAGTCATTAAATAGCATTAAAGCTTTTTTTTTTTTTTCTGGGAAATCACATTTACCTTAAACCTGAATAATAAGAAGGAAACTCTCACAACAAAAAAAGAAGAGCCAGCAAGTCAAAGACATTAAAATGGGAATGAGCCGGACATGAAAGGAATGAGAAGACTAGTTATAAATTGTCAGAGTGGTGTTTCCAGAGAACTGCAAGCATTTATGTGATACTAGAACCCAAGATTGCCGGGGAGGAACCTGGATAGTAGAACGTGTGGTTCCAACACAGCTTTACCCCTGCTCTTCCTCATGGGATCCTTAGCCTCCAGGCACACAGTTGCTTCCAGTTACTAGAAATTGTTAGAGAAACAAGGAGCAAACTTTGAGCCAGTGTACAGCATCCGGAATAAACTCCATCCCTATGACTTCACAGGCCTGCCCCCATCTCCACAGAGCAGACAGCTCAGGTGTCTTGCATTACAAGTCTCAATATGCCATGAAAAGACTGAATGGGGGGCAGCTGGGAAGGAGCAAGGTGGTGGATATATAAAGACAGGTGTCATGAAGGAAGAAAGAGAGACACATGGGAGGAGAGACTTGGAGAGGCACTTGAAGGAGACAGGTAGGTGAGAGACAGAGGGAGGTGGATCTTGCTCCTTGGCAGAGACAATGGCCACCGTTATCTTGATGAGCTCTAGTTTGAATTTTGCGTCTCCTCTTCTGTCCCAGCTTTCTGAGATCTGCCTACCCCCTCTCTTGTGGTTTTTTTCCAGAAGGTAACTAAAACCTGTGGCAAGCTTTCAGGCCTCAGCAGCCCCACTGTGACTGGGCCTGTTTGTCTAAGGCGTTTGCCCATAAGGAAATTAGTAATTGGGGGAGTTTTACTGGGAAACTCTCATTTTAAATCCTTTCTGCCCTTTCTCTCTCTGCACACCAATTCTGCTAAACATCTTTTGCCCTTGTGCTCACAGATGGTTGGAGCCCTTTTAGAACATGCACCCCTTAATAGTTTGGGGCCCCTGGGTATTCCTATGTTGCATGTTATCAAAGCAACCACATTCTTTCTTGTCTTTTTTCATACTGTTTTCCCCTGACTTGAAAGCCCGGCTAATTTCCAGTTTTCCTTTCATGACTCAGCTTAGCTCAGGAATCCTTCTTCAGTCCTCTCTGGCTATATTAGGAAGCAATCTCCTCTACAGCAAAGTAACAGATATGAGAATAAACCTGAGGTTTAATTGCATTTCCCCTGAGGCAGGGTTGTGTAATTTGTACTTCTGTACACAGTTTGGCCCAGGACCGGAACTCACAGTGGTTGTGTTTGCTAATTGGAGCCACTTTATAGCTCCAATTAGTTGCTCCAATTACTTGCTCTTCCTCACCTGTATTATGAATATTATCTCACAATCATTCCTGTAAATACCTGGGAAGCTTTTTAATTTTTCCTATTTCTAATAATAGCACTGATTTGACAGGAGTTTTCTAAGTATGTCTCAACATATATGATGTGTTGAGAATTCTGTATACATATTATAGGTTATGAGCTCTCTAGAAATGCAACTTTTAAGGAGCTTGTGGCCTTCCTTATTTTTTGTATTTTTCTTCTTTCATATTGCATTTTCAGGAAAGGGAAGGAAAACAAATTTCTTGTGTTATATGTTCTGTGCCAGTCATTGACTCAGTCTTTGCCTGTTGCCTTATAAAATCTGTAAGCACCACAAAAAGGTGCTTACAAATGAGAACCTGAGGGTCATACAAATAAGGAAGTTGAGTTACAATTCAATCCCATATCAGTCCAACTATCTCAATAAAATAACAGGAGCTGTGTTCAGGTCAAAAAGTCATTGAATTCATGGAGGACTTTTGAAATGGCAAAATGTAGTCAATTCCACAAATCTTTTCAAAGTACCTAATGAATTTGAGCAAGCTGCCCTCTATGGCTCAAAAACAAAGGCCACTGTTCTCAAGTAGCTTATGTTCTGATTAAAGATACCTAAATATGGGCCTCCCCTGGTGGCGTAGCAGTTGATTACTGGGTTGCGAGGCTGCCTGCAGCTTCTGCAGCACCAGTTCGATCCCCGGCCACCGGCGAGGGTCCCACAAAAAAAAGATACCTAAATATGGAACTGATTGTGATTTGAATATTATGTACAGCTTGGTCATCTATTTAGTATAAATGTTGTTTTCTAGGGGCATTCTCTGAGGTTCTTGAGCTTCAATAGTCAGTACTTAATGGATAAGACTAAGTTGCTATAAAAACATCCCAAGGCTATTTAGATGTTTATCACATGTTTCTTCTCTCAGGCTAAAGGAATGTAATATATTGTATAATCTCAATTACTTAAATATAATCACTTTAGAAAAATCAGTGGGACATACCCCAAAGCATTACCAAAGTTATTTCTGGGTATTACTATAGATTAAAAAATTAGTCAATTTCAATTTCATAAGTGGATAATAACAAATATAATTTCAATAATCGGATAATCATCTGTCCTCTGAAATATAGTATAATCATTGGGAGCTTGGGCTTTAGAGAGGCAAAGCAAAGTTTTAATTCTGTCCTTGCAAATAAATAGTTGTATGATCTTCAGCAATTAACCTTTCTAAGCCTAATTTTTCTTGAATTTTGAAAAGAAGATTGTGTATGTGATATGACCAAAGATAATTAATGAAAAATATTAGAATTCCTCCATTCTTTGCCATGAAAAGAATGAGTTCTATAGAATATCTTTCAGTTTTGTTAATCAGTGCTGCAAAGATGCAAATGTTTTATATTCTAACTAGGAACAGTTTTGAGAATAAAAAGGGATACTAGAAGCAATTGTATATTTAAATATATGCCTATGTACATATTAGCCAACAAATTAATTATTCTACTACCTATACAAACAAGTTTAGAGAAAACTATTTTCAAATATTAAATTATTTCTAAAATAAAATAGTATGTAAAATAAGGAGAAATTGAAAAAACATTTTTATTTTGATTATCTTACCAATAGAATATAAGCAGTATAATTAGATATATGTTCATTCACTCTTTCCTCAACAAATATTCTTATGGGATAAATCTATCAAGTAATTGTCACTCTAATAATTCCTTGAATATTACACAAAATTCATGTGGTTTAAGATAATTGACCTTTTCAATTTCATTCTTGTGCAAAATATACATAATCTAATGAAAAATAGGAATTCCAGCAACAGATTCTTCCCACAAGTTGAGATATTCAAATGTACAATATTTGAATTTCAAAATTAAATCTTACACATTTAGCTGAAAAAAATTAATCAGGTTCTCTCATGCTTTTATAAAGACAGATTTCAATATCGTCCTGCTTACAGGCTTTGTTTTTCAATAATTGCAATATGCGAAAAACTTACAGCCATCAGTGGGCACACCATTGATGCATCTGCTATTTAAAGTTTTCCAGCTAATTTTTGTAGTCAAAGTTTAGAGAAGTCGTTTCAAAATAAGTTTAATAAGTTTAATACCATTAAAGTTAATATGCATAAAGTTACTAAAGTTAACATGCAAATAATTATTCAATGATGCACTGAATAGACTCTAGGAACTTAATAAGATGAAGGCACATTAAACCAAATGATCCTCCTCAGAATGGCCTTCCCTGGATAGTACCTCTGACTCCTAGATTTACTTGTTCACTTGCTCATTTGAATTCTCCTTCAGAATATATATCCCTGAAAGGCAGGAACTTTATTTTTTGGAGATGTTGCTTTGCTTCTATTTGCTTTCTTATGCTATTTCCCTGGTTCTTAGCACAATGACTAGGATACACCAGGCATTCCAAAAATACTTCTTGAATAAATAAATGATTGAAGAGCTATATGACTGTGTGCTGTGACCGCTGGACAGGCTGTAAAAAGAGAAAAGAGGGATTTCTCCCTGAAGCCACTTCAGCAATGCCATGCTGAATCATAACAACAAGCATGAGAATAATGGGGAGGAAAAATTAACATTTTTCTGTAATTTCCCTTTCTTTAGATACACTTGACCTACCCTTGTGTTTGGACATTGTGTCCCTGGGATGTACATTGATGCAGAGTTCTTGGTAGAGCCCTGAACATTTCAGACACTTGAGGCTAATTAACACTCCATCTGACATCAGCATGCTGAGACAGCAGGAGCTTTGTAGGAGAAACAAGATAAGGCAAGACCTGAATACCATTTGGTGACAATGGTATTTAAAAAACTGGTAAGATAGCTATTCATTTTTCTAATATATATATATATGTATATCTTTAATTGATTTAATATTGCTACATATTTTCAAAAACAGTTCCTTGAAAGAATCATTAAAATTTCACTGGGAATAGATAATGCCCATTTACACTGGGCATTATCAGAATCACTATGAAGCAATTAGTAAAAACAAACAAATCAGCATTTTTCATACCAACCAAAAGAATTGCAATTAATAAATTCGTTTTAGATAGAACTGCAATGTGTGGTTTGGATTTTAAGTGCTAACTTCCACCAGGGTGAAGAGTCTTCATTTACTACTCAAGCTAATCACATATAATTACAGTATGATTTATTGGGGTCAATCCACATTGTAATAATATAAACATTCAATTTGACAATAAAAAGGTTAGGAGGGGTCATGAATCACTAAGATGAAGTTCTGGAGACCAACACAAGAATTGGGGTGCTCAGGTCCAGAATTTCCTTAGGGGTGTCATTCAGGGAGGAAAGTAGTGCTGCTTGTCCTTCAGAGCCTCTAGCTATGATGTTAAAATCTGAAAGAGGCGTTGGAGTCTCTACAGGCAAAGAAAGCAAAGTGTGTGGTATTGATTTAATTAAGCAAATCTATATATGAATGTATTTCTATTGAGATAACTTTGGTGCTGTGCTATCCCTCTGTGCAGCAAAGCGGGCACTAGAAATCATGCAGGTTCCAGGCCTGTGCCGTGATCAACTCCCCAAGGCAGGCACAGAAAGAATCCACTGTGCTGACAGCTCACTGTGGCCATAGCAGTTTATTGTATATATATTCCAGATGCAGGCCAGAGGTTGCACAAGGGTAAGGAGTGGGTATCCTCCCTGTCTCCCGGACAGGTACAGACAATCGCAGGAGCCCAAAGACTGTGCAGGGGACAGACAAGTGACTCTTCCCACGGCCTAAACCAGTAACTGACCACCTGCCTTTAGTTGAACAGTCAGGTAGGCTACACTCTTGCTGAGAAGTGTGCTTTCTCCCTCTCGGTCAGGGCCACTGGAGAGCATGTAGGACTAGAGGGGAAATGGTGAGTATCCCTCTCTGTGAACTGGCATCCTTCCTAACTTCCTATTTCTCAGTTGTTTCTACACTTTCTGATGGATTCTCTCTCCTCCTTGCTAAGACACTGGTGCTCATGACCCTAGCTCTACACAAATGTGGCTAGCTCCCTCCAGACACCAATCCTCAGTGTCCCTGAAGGAAGCCATGACTCATGGATCCTGTCCATCTACCATCTTCCATATCTCCTTCCAGCTCCTATATTTGTACTACTTCAGAGTTGCATTATCAGAGTGACCCGTTAGTTTTTTAGGACTTTACCTATCAGCACGGCTAGACTTACATTTTCTATGTCTATTTGTCAATGTCCCTATAAACATGTAGTTGCTTTAACTGATAGCATAAATCATTTTATTTCAATTAATGCCCATTTCTCTATCAATCACAATCTTATAATATCAAATATATAATAATAACAAATACTTTGCTTGGTTCAATGTAAATAACCATCTATTTCTTTCAATTTGCTTCCTTAATACAAGAAGATGTTGCATCTGAAGCAGATGTAACTAATGAGAATCAATTTCATCAAGTATTTGCTATTATCATTAAGAACACAGATAATACTTATCAAGTCATACTCTGCTAGATATTATTATACATTAATTTTATGCACTGATGCATTAAATCTTCACAACCGCTCAGCGAGATAAAGAATATTATTGTTTCCATTTCAAAGTTGAAGAAATGAGGTACATGGGAATTATTAATTTGCCCAAAATTACAAAGCCAGAAAGCAGTAGAACTGATTTATTATCCCTGACCACCACACTCAACGCCTCTCCATGTGTTGAAGGCATGGTGAGAGGCATTGTTTCAGTAAATTACAGAGGAGTAAATTAGGGAAGGTGCGTGATGTCCCCATAATAAATTTAAAGAAACAGATAAGAATCTACATGTGATACAAAAGGCATAGGGAGGAAGCAACACAAAACTGTAAGTAAAACAAAAAAAGTACCCAAAACTACAGTAGTTTATCATTGGTTCAAGCTTATGCATATGAGATATACAAATAATATTTGTGAATATTTTAATTGTATTTATAAAATAAACATCTAGAAAGATGAAATACCATTTTCTGAGGAGGAAGAAGAAATACAATATATTATATAAATATTTCCATAAATTAATATTATTAGTATAATCACAATTATAATATTCAGGATTTTTTTTTTGCCAGTTATATCTGTGGGAGATACTGGATAAAGGGATATTAAACTTTAGATTGATTGAAACTAATAATCAAAAAAGAAGACTAATAGGGATGGGCTCCTGCCTCACAGATATAAAAAAAAGTATGAAACCATAATAATGGAATCAATATTGTATTTACACAGTTGTGGACACTAGATTAATAGATTAAAAAATCTAGAAATAGATCCTTGTCTATTTGATAACTAAGTTGGTAGTTCAGTTCAGTGAAGAGAAAAAGAATAAATGATGCTATCATTAACCATGTGAAGGAAAACAAAATTATGTTTTAAAATGCAAAAATAAGTTACATATGAATTAAAACCGTAAAATAGTAAAATAGGAATCTTGCAATCGAGTGCTAATGGAGAAATTCAGAAGCTAGAAAATATGAGATGTAGATATATGCCCTTGAAAAATAAAAATGTATATACTGCATAGCAAAAGACAGACAAGATACAAATATAGAAAAAAACACTTGCGAAGAAAGGAAAGAAGTTGTAGCCCAGACTGCACCCAATATTCAGTTTTCTGGGATCGCAGAAAGACCACATTCTCCATAGCTCATATACTCTGGCCAATTGGCTGTGGGCAGATATGCTATAAACCACTTGCTGTTCTTAAAAATACCCTGTTCTATCCTTATATTACTTATTTGTTACGCAAAATTTATCCTTAAACATTTATCATCTCACTGCTTTTGTGAGTCAGTACTTGGGATGAGGCTTGGTCCATCCTTTGACTCAGAATCAGAAGCTGCGATCAGGATGCTGCTGAGAGTGCTCATCTCTGACGGTCTGATTGGGGAAGGAGCCACAGATAAGCTCACTCAGACTGCTGGCAGGGGGCAGTTACTTGTGAGCGGCTCTCTGAGGCCTCTTCCTTCTGTCTGTTGACTGAAGGTCTCTCTCAGTTCCTTGTCCAGTGGGCAGCTGGCTTCTCTCAGAGTGAGCAGAAGGAAGGCACAATTTACAAGTCAAGGTGTTTTGCAGCCTAAGCTAATAGGTGACCTCCCCTAATCTCTACTGCATTGCCTTGCTAGATGCATGTGCCACTGTGTCCAGCCTACCTTCAAGGAGAGAAGATTCCATGAGGGTATAAAAAGCAGACCATGGGGACTATAGAATGCATAATAAAATCTGCCTGTCATAACCCTCTAGATATGTTTCCTATTATAATGATTCTGAAAAAAAGTTCTGTATGTTACAAAATGAAAGGGAACTTCTTGACCTACAGAAGACTTTGCAAAATTGAGAATAAACTTTTTGGTACTGAGACACTGAGATTTTGTTAACATAGTATAATACAGGCTGTCATGATTAACAGAGTGTTACTATTTACAATATCCAAAGAACATTTCCAACTTGATATGATGGGAATTAAAAATCCAATAGAAAATTTGACAGTAGAGATGAGATTTCATTTAAAGATTTACAGCAGAGGGGAGAAATCCTATATTGTGAAAAAATAAACAAGGGTAATTTAAAAAATAAAGATTTGCAATAGAAACATACAAAAAGATGGGGTAATAATAGTGGTAGTAGTACAAATAGTAATATAATAAACAATATCACTGAGCGTTTACTTTGTGCCAGTTACTACTCTTATTAATGCAAACACACATAGAGACACACACACCAGAAGTAGTTACTATTATCTCCTTTTGTTGTATGAAGTACCTGAGGCACAGATTGGTTAAGAGACTTTTCCCAGGACACATAGCTAGTAAGTAATATAACCAGAATTAAAGTCCAAAAAGCCTGGCTTCCAAGTCAAGAATCCTAAACACTAAGTCATGCTGTTGAACTGTACTAGTACTCAGGAAAATATAAATTAAAAGAATAGTCATCACATGTCTGTCTGGCAAAAATTAGAAAGTGTAACCCCTACTAAATGTGGCAATAAATGATGCTGACAAAAACATCAATTACTACAGGCTTTATGGGAAACAATCCAGAAATAATTATCAGTTAATATATACATGTAATCTTGCTTCCAGCAATCCTGCTCCTGGAAAAAAACTACCTAACAGGAATAAGAGTAGGAGGATGTTAATTCTCATATCTATCACTGTAAAAAGAACCAGATATAAAGAAATGCCCAGAACATTGGAATACTTTGATAAATTATTGCATACCTACCCCACAAAATATTGTCTAGACACTAAGGAGAATGCACTAGAGCTACAGCAACTGACTTAGTGAAGTGTTGTTACATTAAAACAGCACAAATAAAATATAAAAAATTTTGAATAATATGAACCTATTCTCATAGAACAAAAACAAAAAATATTCTATGCGGCTCTATGCATTGGACACAGAATATTCATTCCATGTGGTTCTATGCATTGGGCGTAGATTAGTACCTAAATAGACAAAGAGCAAACTTTAGGGATTAGGGAACAGTCAGCAAAGACAACTGCGGAAAAATGATCGTAAGTAAAGCAGAAAAAGAGAGCCTCCCCTGGTGGCACAGCGGTTGAGCGCTGGGTTGCAAAGCTGCCCGCAGCCTTGGCAGCACTGGTTCAATTCCTGGCCACCAGCTAGGGTCCCACATGACACGCAGACCTCTCCTGCTGCGCCGCTGCTCCCCTCAGCATTGTGCTTTGTCAGTCTGCCTGCTCTGCTCTCCCCTCTGGCTCTGGTGAATTCTCTCACCGTCCTGCGCTTCTAATTGTATCCAGTGCTTGTATAAATAAATAAATCTTTCAAATAAGAAAAAAAAAAAGGAAAAGAGAGCAGGTTTAGGAAGCCAGATAAAGAAAGTGGTTTAAGAAGAAAAATGGCCAAAACTGCTGCTAAATAGAGATTAAGCCACTGGTTTTTATAACACAGAGATCATTTATACATTTGTCATCTTTTCAGTATGTTTTCACTGAGCAGGATGAAAACCTGATTGGAGAGGGTTCAAGATAGAATGGGGAACATGAGACAACCACCAGTCAAATATTGCACATTTCGAGTGCAAAGGGAAGGAGTAACAATAATTAATAGCAGTAGCTGGAGGGGATGCTTTGTTTTGCTTTGATTTTAAAAGTGTTAAGTATTTCAGAATGGTTGTTAATATGGTAGAGGGAAACTGATGATGGAAAAGAGAGGGTAAAATTGCTACAGTGATGTTTTAAGATAGCTACCTGAAGATGGATTTCAGTGTACAGATGAAGGGATTGATCTTAGAGGATGCATAACACATAAAAAGAAAAGCAGAGTATATGGTACAGGTGCTGTACCTTGACAGATGTGGGGACATGAGTGTGTGAAAGATGCTCTGATTCATATATTTTCATAGGGAAATACAGATGCGAGGTCATCAACTGAAAATGAAGGAAGTATTGGAGTTTAAGAGAGAACAAAAGACATGGAATAATCATTTAGGAGAGTGGTAGAGTAAATGACTAGAAGTGCATTAGTATCTCCTGTTAGCACAAATATTTTCCTGAAATCAGACACACAAAGCAAGCACAATCAGTTGAGTCTTTTCTCCAGTCACATCCAGCTGCCTGGATATACATCTGAAGTAGGCAGAGAACTGAATATGAAGAGTAGAGCCACAAAAATCCCTCTCCTGTAGGGTGGGGACATAAAAAGGATAAAGCATAATGAATGACAGTAGTATTAAGAGATTATGAATTCCATATTACTCAGCAATCAAAAAAATAAATAAACTCATGCCATTCACAGCAACATGGATGGAGCTGGAAAGGATCATGTTCAGTGAAATAAGCCAGAAAGAAAAAGAAAACTATTGTATGGTTTCACTTATAGGAGGAATGTAGAGGATCCAAATAAGGAATCAGGGGGAAAAAGTAATTAAAGTAAAAAATCAAAATCAACAGGCAACTATAAACCAGAGACATTCTGCAGTGGGGGGAGAAGGGAGTAGGATCACAACAGGGATGGGAAGAACACAAGGGACTATGGTGATAGTCCATGGGTTAAAGGGTGGTGGGAATTTCACAAGGACTATAACCAAGATGAAAATGCATACATTGTACATAAGTGAATAATGATGTAAAAATATATAAAATAATAATAATAATAATAAAAGAGATTATGGATTCCATAGAGAACAAAATTTTTTTGAACTTGGGATATAAGGGGAATGAGCTGAAAAGATAGGAGGCAATGGTCAGGGTGAAGTTTTTAAAATCTGAGATAGCTAAGTGTAGTTATGATGAAGATGATGATGATGGTTGATAAGATCTAGGATATAGTCATGGAACTGCAAAAGTGAGATAGAGTGAAGTCTCAAGATATGAGGGGAGAGGATGTTAAAACAATGAAAAACAAAGAGGAGTATTAGAGAGATTGCATACATGAACTTCGAAATGTCACCACCAGTGGTAACAGGAATAGTGTTAGGAGGCGTGAGAGCATGTTCTGTGATAAAATCTTCAGGAACAGCTCGAGAGTCTAAGCATATAGTGTAAGACCATGAGCTTCCAAGTTGGTCTTTCTTTGGAAGGAGAGAAGGACAGTGTTGTAGATAAGTAAGGAGAACTCTTACCTTGCTTCTGGCCTGTGGGTAATATTTTTATTTTAAATCCAGCTCCTGCAGAAGAAGCAGATTCCTTAGGGGAGGCTCAAGTTTGAGAAGAAGCAAGCAGATTGTCTTTGAATAATGTCCCAAAAAAGTATCAGTTTTTCATGCCTTAATTGTTACCTTATTTTGAAATGGGGTCTTTGCAAACATGTACAAGTTAAGGATTTTGAGATGGAGAGAGTGTCTTGAATTATCCAGGATAGTCCTAAATGCAATCACATGCTTCCCTGGTGTAAGGGAGAGGCAGAGGGAGATTTAACACAGACAGAAGAGAAAAGACCCAGAGAAGGTGATGTAAAGATGTCTCCAAGAGAGATTTAAAGATACTTCCATTGAAGTTTAGAGTGCCATGGCTGTGTCATTTCTTGGCGCAAGTAATGGCACCAACAAATGCGCCAAGAAACGGCGCAGCCACCAAAAGCTATGAGGCAAGTAATGTATTCTCCTCTAGAGCCTCTGGTGGAGCGCAGTCTTGCTAATCCTTTGTTTTAGCCCCGTGATACTGATTTCAGACTTTTGCATTCAAGAAGGAGTAAATTTCTGTTTTAGGTCACCAGGTTTATAATAATTTGTTACAGGAAACCAATACACAGGTAAAGAAAAGATTCAAAGAATAGAACAGGAAGAGATTAGACTTTGCTGATGAAGGAACTTAACTCCAGAGAACACAGGGGATATGGCAGGACACAGCGTGAAGTCATTTGAGAGACTGGTGATAAGCCTGGGACTCTCGGTTTGCTTGTGGCTACCCACTAAATAGGGATGTGTGGTAGTCTGCCCTGCCACACAGGTAGATGACCCAAAAGGCAAACTTTGAAGGGAAGCAAAAGGTGAGTCGAGCAAGATACAGTTATAGAGCCCCTTCTTCTTTCTACTATAAAGATCTGGAGGACAAAAACAGAACTTCACTGACAGCACAAGATAAATATATATAGAGAGATAGACACACATATATAAGTATTTTTATAGATCTATTTGTGCATATATTTGTATGTGTGATGTTGCTATGTATATATGAGCTTATATGTATATGTGCATATAAATATTTTTTCTGCATGTATATGAATGTATGTGTTCACATATTACTTTAAAAGCATGGAGAAAAATGGAAAAGTGAAAGTTTGGATAGGATAAGAGAAATGGGATAAGAAAGGAAAGAAAAGCTAGCACTGAGAAAAGAAAAGAAAAAAAAGCAAAATATGATAGAATATTCAAGGGTCACATCAAAGGAATGCATGTAAAACTTCATAGATCATATATATATAAGAATATTTTAATAAGTTAAAATATGTTTATTAAAATGTAGTTTTCATAGCAATAGGCATGCCAAAAGACATTGTGAATATATGTGGCGCTGCATTCAAATGTTAGTTTCCCCTGCATTTGCTCTTTCTCATTTGCAGTTCACTGCATTTATGGCCCTCCCTGATCTTGTGTGTGCAGACAATTCGATTTATCACAGTCCCACCTCTCCCTGCTTCAATTGCTTTCGGACTCCTCTCTGTCTCTGAAGGAAAGAGGCTGCCAGTACTCAGTAAGATCTATGTGCTTGAAGACATTTGTCTGAGATGATCTTAAGGTAGGTCTATTATTATAATGGCATAATGAAAATGTGGCTAAGAATTTCTACTTTAAGAGTGTCTACTTAAAAAATATCCTGGCCATGCAAGTTTTCCTTATTACTACCATTTACTACCAAACAGGCTTATGATTTCAAATCTAAGGGATCTCTATAAATGAGCACAAAACATACTATTTCTATGAAATTATCAACATCATTTCTATTCATTTTTCATTATTGCATACATATTACAGAATCTGGAGCCAGATTACCTGAGTTCAAATCCTGGTTTTATCTATAACTGGCTGTATGTCCATGACAAATTGCTTAACCTATCTGTACCCCAGAGTCCTTAAGTGAGAAATGAGTTTATAGCAATTAATAGCAATGACCTCAGAAGGTTGCTGTGAAGGGTAAATGAATTAATCCATATGCTGCACTTAGTTCTTGGCACATGGTAAATGCCAGGTAAATGCAAAATATTATTATAAATTATTACTATCACTCTTGGAAGAATTGGTAGTTGGGGGTGGGTGGGAATAATCTCCCCAAAGTACATGCTTGAAAGTGGAAAAACAAATAAGATAAAAAGCAAAATGTAATATGGAAAGAGGAGCCTATGACCTGGTTAAAATTTACAAGGCTGGAGTATTTTGGATAAAAATGAAGCTCCCACCCACCCAGAAAAACCATAAAAGAGAACAAGAGTAGGACCTGGTGACTTGGATCACATGGAAATGCAGAGTTAGTTTTTTCAATATTGATGTCAGGAGACTTAGACATATATTAAGAAGGTAGGACTAAGTAGTAGAGTGCAGGAAAAAAGAATATCTGTAAAAATCACTTTAAATAAGACTAAAAATGTATCTGTCAGATAAGTTACAAAACTGAAAACAAAAACCTACAAAAACACACGCTTAAATCATGCATGATTAAGTATGCATTCAAATATGCATATTTTTACACATATTTTTCAAAGACTTCCATGTAACTAGCCAAGTAACATTCCCTTGATTATTTGCTCATCCAATAGCTTGGCAGAGGAATAACTGTCTTTAACCTCAACTTGCTCAAGGACAGCTTTCTCATTCTGAAAGGAGTTTTTTTGTCCCAGTTCATAAATGTCTCTGCTTATATTTATATTTTTATTTTAGAGAACACCAATGAATTTTTGGCAGGCAGTGGGTTACTAATGAGACACATTGGCTCACCACCTTCTTATCAATCTTTTAAATTAGCAGTCAAAGGAATTTGTCAAAGGGTATGGCACACGTTACAGAAGGATATATCTTGTGTTAATGGAATTGCTTCTTCAGATTTTACAGTTTCTGGGGTTTTCTAATATAAAGTAGAATCTGATTTGAGGTAATACTGTGTATTTTTTTTAAAGATTTATTTATGCATAGGAAGAATTGTGGTGTAGGCTAGAGGTGCAGGGAGGTGAGAGGATTCACCAGAGACAGAGTGGGGAGCAGAACAGGCAGAATGACCAAAATACACTGCTGAGGGGAGCAGCAGATGAGACAGAAGAGGTCTGCTGCTCCATGTGGGTTAGCTCCCTGACCAGGGATTGAATTCGTGCTGCAGTGGCTGGTGATAGCGTCAGTGCTGAGACTTAACCCCTTGTGCCACCAGAGAGGCCCCTAAATTCATTGATTTTATAAATTTTAAAACTAAAGTTGAAAATTAACTGGGGGAAGCAGACATGGCATGCCTTCCTATGTACAGCTGACCTCTTTACAGTCCACCTTTTGCAGAAAATGAGCTTGACCACATCTAAGGCAGATAGATGCTAGACGTTGCTATACCTTTATGTAATTAGAAAAAGGTGTCTCCTACTATCTAAAGCCACTCAGTCCCTGGGTGCAAGACATAGCCAAGAGAATAGTGAGTGGCTCTCACCCTCATCTCTGGCCTCTTTTGGTAACCCCCATCTGAACCTGAATAACCTTAGGCAAAAGCCCTGTACACATATCACAAAACTTGTCTTTTGGTTTGATTTTGTCTGTTACACACTTGAATTTCTACCATTTAGGTGTTAACAGGGGACAATTGTCCTCTGAAGACAATTGTCCTCAAACCACAGCCTCCCCCTAACAAATAGAGGCACTGGGGGAACACAAGTTTGAATTGGAGATGAATGAGCAGTGAGTTATTCTAAAACATGATGGCTTTACTGGGAGGGACAGAGACAGGAGGGAAAGTTTTTTTTTTTTTAAGATTTATTCAATTATTCATTTATTTATACAAGAATTGGGGTACAGGCCAGATGTGCAGGAGGGTGAGAGGATTCACCAGAGACAGAGTGGGGAACAGAACAGGCAGATTGAAGAAATACACTGCTGAGGGGAGCAGCAGGTGCGACAGGAGAGGTCTGCCATGCCATGTGGAACCCTAGCCAGCAGGGATCTAACCGGCGCTGCAGAGGCTGCAGACAGCTTCACAGCGCAGCGCTCAACAACCGCCTGTGCCACCAGGGGAGGCCCAGGGAAAGTTAATAGGATTGCCTTGTGTATTTTATTCAAAAGCAGTACGTAAGGCCTGGAAAAAGAAAGATTAAGCAGTCATTGAGGAGTGCCGACCTGGAAATGTAAAGGGGCCAAATGCAAACAAACTTCCGTTATTTTAAAAAATTTCCTTGCCTGATCCTGCCTCCAAGGGTCATAGCCCTTTCTCTCCAGAATGCAGCCCTCAAACCAGTACTATTAATCCTATAGCCCAGAGTCCTTGTGGGTTGGATTGATTTTTTTCCCTTCTTGGCTCAGCTGGAGACCTACCTCAGCTGGTATTGTTTCAATGAGCTGATGTGCTTGGAATTCCTAATCAATTTACAAGTCTGAGTGGCAACTTGGAGTTACCTGAAATAGTAAAAGTGGTGTCAGCATGGTATGTCTTACCATTATTTCAGTAGATCAAATAAAAATAAGAAAGCAAAAGCATGAAAAGGAAAAGCTGTCCATGATTATAGCTTGTTTAATGCAGATTGCCTGGCAACCAAATAAACTCAACATTGTAGATTTAAATGTGTGTTGATTAATGTCAGGAAGTCACAGGCATAGATACAGAGTTGATTATTTCCTCCATGATTTCACTTTAATGGTATTATAGGAAGACTCATTTAAAAGTTATACTTTGATTTTAAAAAGTCACTTTGCTCTGGGTTTCTAATGAAATTCAAGTTGACTTGATATCAGTGGATATCATACCATGAAGTAGACACTACACCTAGGGTTTAGTATCTATCACTTCATCTAATCTTCACTGTAACTTCTATGGCAAAGATTATAAAAAATTATGGCAAAGATTATATAAAAATAGTCAGGTGTGGAAATTATAGTGCAAATTCAAGATGATTCAGTTAGTAGGTGATGGACAAAAGTTCTGTTTCATATAGGGCCCTAAGGTCTTGCTTTTTCTAATATAACATGTGGCTTTCTCTTTTGCCCAGTAATTCCTAAATGCTTTTAAATGTCAGAGGCAGTTTTGCCCCCACTAAATTCTCACAACACAACTCTGGTGAACATATCATTATTATATTTTATAACTTAGGGAACTGAGATTCAGTAATGTTAAGTGTATTCCCTGGGTCATAAAATGAGCATAAGACAGATCATATCAAAACTGTAAAATTAAATCTTTTAATCCCAGTATATTTTTTTCTATTCCCCAAAACTTCCTCTTTCAATATGTTCTACCTGCACTCATCAAAACACAGTTATGCTACGCAAGTAAATTTGACCTTCTATCACTGAAAACATACTTTTCTTTTGATCTCTCCCTCAAAATTATGCTTTCTTCTCTATCTATCTCCAGGGCATTGATAGCTGATTAGCAGGTACATTTATTATAGCTGATATTTCATGTTCCTTAGGAGACAGGAGAAGACAGAGAGTTCCAACCCATCGAAATGACCCTCTCTTTCTAGAATATTTTACACTGAGGCAAAGCTGGCAAACAAGATATAGATTTCAGCAAATAGCCTTTTCTGCACCCTTAAGTTATTTGATAAGTAAACAAACCTAGACTATGCATGGATATGTGGTGGAAGATGACAGTGGTGTGTATTTACATGCTCACATTAGTGATAAATATATAACCATAGATTTTAAAAAAATGCAACAGAGCAAGGTCCCATAAACCCAAACAGATTTGGCATGTTCTTTAATTCAAATTTTTTTTATTTATTATAAGAGATTGGAGGCTTTCTGTGCTGCAGTCATAAAGATTTTATAGACAGTAATAATCTAAGAAAAGTTATAAAAATGATGTTGAACAAGGTAACATCCCAATTATAGTTTTTTTTATTTCACATGTTTAAATATATAACATTAAGAATTACATATAAGGTGATAGTGATTCCCCAATTTAATTCTAAAAATATAAGCAGCACAATAAATTGAAAGAAAAAACGTATTTCTTTGGCAGAGGTGGCAATTTCTTAGATTGTCTCTCTAATAATACTAATGCTATTTTTTCTTATCTAGTGACTTAGTAAAATATTGGCCTACAAAATTGGCAGTGGGTGAGTGGTGTGGCTCCAAGCTTAACTAAAATGTGGCTTCAGATTATGCCCTCAAGTTTCTCCAGGTCTCCCAACTCTGCCCTTCTATATGTGAGATTCATTCTCAGGTTTGCCATGTGGCACAGCTAAGACGATGACCAGGAGCTTCAGACTGATAACCTACCAGCTTTCAAACACCAAATTAAAAGTGCTATTTTCTTGAGAAATTTAAGATTTACACTGATTTGCCTGGTTTTTGTCAATGCCTATCTTTGAACTAATCACCATAGCTAATGGAAATTGCATGCCCTGATGGGCCAAGACTGGGACATTTTTCATACCAACTGTTGAGAGTGCTGTCAATTTGAGTAGAAGCAGGGATGGAAAAAAAGGAGAGGGTGATTTCCTGGAGAAATGTTAGACAGATCATAAAAATAATAGGTTAAGTTTTTACAGGTATTCTTTCAAAATTAGTACATAGATCAACTCATTGAAAACTCCCTTAATTCAGAGTAAAAGTAAAAGCACACAAAATGTATTAAAAACTTTATATATCAAAGGCTTCACTGTAATTGAGATATGATCAAGATAGATTTGATAGTGTGCAAAGAATTATGGGTAGACCAATAAAGCAAAGAACACCTTTTTCTTTGAAGTACCTTTAATAAGTGTCAGATTGTATTGGGCCCAAAGCTGACAGGAGAGGTGTTGACTGAGCAACCTTTATTAAAAAAGTAGTGATAGCACAGCCACAGGTAGGAAAAAATAAGCTGAGCAACTTTCCCCAGATTCGTGTGTCCCCTGTGATTCTTCAGAGAAAAACTCGTGTCCAGAGAGAATTTTAAGGTGAGAAATAGATGGTTTAACATATGCAACTTATTCAGTAAGAGAAATCATTTCCAAGGCCTAGAATATATCCCTGTTTATGCCTAATTGGCTAGCCCATTCCTTTTTCATTGTAATCTGCACTAACCACCTATCTTGAAAATGTAAGAAACTGGAGGACAAGCTAGCTGGCTGAAGAGTTAAAAAACATTTTTTTTAAGATTTATTTATTTATACAAGAACCAGGGTACAGCCAGAGGTGTGTTTGGGGGTGGTGGGGGTGGTGAGAGGATTCACCACAGACAGAATGGGGAACAGTGCAGGCAGATTGACTGAAATAGCTGGCAGTTAAAATGAACTTTCAGCAGTGGAGCAGAGAGAAAAAGGGAAATGCAGTCACATCATGGGCAAGAAAAAACTTACAAAGGACACTAATCCCACAGATAAGGTAAAGGCAGTGGCCAGACCTTAAGCCAGGACTCATCCACAAAGGGCAGACAAGAGAGGTGGGGCAGCTTCAGGGAGAAGATTCTGACAAGATCTTCTGAGATTATGGAACCTGGGGAGAAATCTTTTATTAAGATCCTATCAGCTCACCAACTTTGAAGATGTGTGAGTCAGTTGTCTTTTCCAAGAAGCCCTCCCAGCAAGTGGCCCTATGGAAACACTTGAAACCTCAATTTCAGTGTCACTCACATAATAGGTAATCAAGAAATAATGATCCCCAAAGCAACGTTTGAGTTTTTCAATCTTTAGGGAGCAGAACACATACTGGGTAGACAAAATATTTAATAAACTAAAATGAAACAAATCTCACAAAAGCAGAGATCTTAGGCTGTTTTTTTAACCACAAGCGTTTTGTGTGCATTTTGAAAGAATGAGTGACATATCTCATCTTCTAAGTATTTATGAAACCCACATGATGTGCAGTGGGTTATGCAAAGTGATAGAACTTCTTTCATCTCACCCTTTGATCTACATTCATTTCCATAAGATACAGAGGAAAACTCAAGTGCCATCAAGAGATATTTTGCTTTGTTTCTTAAGGCCCTCGCTGTTCTGGCACTACCTGTAAATCCAGATATTACAGCCCGAGCAAGAGGAATATAAATAACTAATCCCACCTGAATGGAATCAGAACAAGCCAAGAATAGAAAACTGAAATTGTGCAAGGAGAGCTCAGGAAAATAAAGGGAATTGAGAAGTGTGAGTTAAAGGAGAAAGAGCAGCAGTAGCAAGTTTTAAAAGAAGAGCTTGTGAAATCTTCAGTTTTTTCCTAAGTACAGCAAATCCTGCTAGTGGTAGTAAAAACTGTTTTAAGGTGCTCAGAGAGACTCGACATGCTTTTTTAAGAATACACACAAAGATGCTCAAAACGTTATAACCAGACAGATGAGCAGCATCCATAGGTCAAACAGGAAAAAAAATAAATGAAACCCAAAGGATTTTAAGATAATGTGAGAATAGAACTCTGTAAAATATAATGTATCTTGAGAGAAATGACCAATGGAACAAAATTTTACTTGAAATTAAAATTTATTTTTTTAAGTTTTTGTAATGAAATATTTTTTAAAATGAATCATAGATCTAAATTTCATTAATATTTTATTTTGTTTTCCTTCAGTTTTTTTTTTAATTTCCCCTCTACCATCCCTATATCCCCTTGTCTATAATTCTCGAATGAATTATTTCCTTGAAAAATCCGAATTAGGCATCTTAACTTTATGTTTTCTCAGGCAGAAACAGCTGACTCATGCTAGCCCTGACTGTAGGGCTGTTATCTTTTCCAGGTTATTATCTGGTCCCCAAGTAGCTTGCAAATACAGCTTCCATTTAGTTCAGTCACCTGAACTAAATGAGATATAGAGGGACAGGGAAACTGCAGAATCATGGGAAAAGCAAGATGATGATGAAGAAGAAAATGATTGGGTTGAATTTGTGAGACTACCCAGTCTAAGTTTTCTAATTAGTTGAAAACCCATGCCAAGAAATTATTAGGAAATAGGTAACTCTAAAACTCTATCACTATAAATATCAGTCCTAATGTCTATAAGAGCCCTTTCCAAACTGGTTTCTCTCCCTTGCCAAAGGCAAATAGTTGGAATGTGAACAAATGAGTAAGTAAATCAGGGGACAATGTACAGGGAGAAATGTCACTGTCACTTCTTCCTGAGACCCAGTGGTTCAGAGCTTCTTGGCCCATTGTCAGTGGTGAGATTGGAGTCCCCATTGCTTAGCAGGTGTGAAAGGTGTGCTGATTGATAAGTGCAATGATGTGCTGTTTTATAAGGTCAATGCATCATGCCATGAAAATCCACTTCTGCTTCCAAGAGAGCTTTGAAAACTCAGACACTCTACATTTATCCATCCATCTACCTCAAAGATGTCTTCTGAGAAATATCCATTTTGCCCATCTCAAATAGAATGTTATTTAAAAAATGAGAGACTAAAACCCAACTTTTTCTTCCTTTGAAATATTTTGCTATGTTGTTGAAAAATAGGGGTATAGTTATCTGTAAATTAAACTTAATTATTAAAGTAAAACAAGCTCCAACTTCTAAATATATCAATAAAGTTTAGCAACTTTAAATATAAAAATCTGACATTTAATTTGCAACTGTAGGGCCTCCCTGGTGGTGCAAGGGATTAAGTCTCAGTACTATGAAGCTATCTGCAGCCAGTGCAGCATGAGTTTGACCCCTGGCCAGGGAGCTAGCCCACATGGCACAGCAGACCTCACCTGTCTCACCAGCTGCTCCCTACAGCAGTGTATTTCAGTCAGACCTCCTGTTTTTCTACCCATTCTGTCTCTGTTGAATCCTCTCTCTCACACACACACACACCCCCAACCTGCACATCTGGCCTACACCCGAGCTCTTGTATGCATAAATAAATAAAACAAATCTTTAAAAATAATAATAATTTTCTCTATACATGGCAAAACATTTCAGAATATCCTGTGGCTTTTATTAATGGGAGTTATGGAAACAAACTACTGTAAGTAGCATATTGAACCTTATTTATTGGTTTAGGATAATGGCACTGCACAATCATGCACAGTGTACTGTCATTCTAGACCTGGTGGAAGTGAATGATGACTACAAGGCAAAATATATGCAATGGCTAGCAAACATTTTATCTGAGACATGAGGATTCACACATGCACACACACACACAATTTGGCTATAAATAAAATTCACTACCTTTTTTTCCCCTATTATATCTTCAATACTAATTATTATTTTAACATTTCAAATATATAAGAAGTACCTTATGAAGAGCTTGTGAATATTAACTTTTAGGCATCTGCAACATATTTGTTATTTTTAACTCATATATTTTCTAAATAAAAATTACAAAACAATCTCATCACTCTTCAAAAATTAGAACTTATTTTAGTTTACCCACAAGACAATGAATGAGTGTAAATATTGCATTTTGACAAAATCGTGATTCCAAATAAAGTGTTATGATAAAAAGGAACATAAATTGTTGGTGCATAGTTTCCTTTGAAGCTTCCCTATTGTACATGTTTAGTATATCTGCAAAATCAATTTGCATTATTATTACTAAAAAATATGTTCTCAAAAATTCAAATTATACCCAGCTAATATCTGCAGTAGAATAAAATCCTTAAGTAAGATTAGCTTCATAAATAATATATTTTAGGGGCTCCCTGGTGGCACATGGGGTTGAGATGCAACCTATGAAGCTGTCTGCAGCCACTGCAGCATGAGTTCAATCCCCGGCCAGGGAACAACCCACATGGCGCATCAGACCTCTCCTGACTCACCCACGGCTCCCCTCAGCAGTGCATTTCAGTCAGTCTGCCTGTTCTGTTCCCAACCTTGTCTCTGGTGAATCCTCTCACCCCCCACATCTCTGGCCTGTACCCCAGTTCTTATATGCATAAATAAATAAATCTTAAAAAATAATATATTTGAACAAAATAATTGCTGATCTAAGTATATGTCTCTGTTAAGGGACAGTTTGAGATGTAATGAAGGACTAATTATGTTAGAACTTAGATGTGATTCTTAAAAAGAGAGAAAGATGAAATACATTCAATAAGTATAGTTTCTTATTTTGTAAGGGCAAAGCTTCTCTGAAGCGGTTGAAACAGTGATATACTTATAGACTTAGTTTAAATCATACTAGGAACTTGGTTTCCGGAAAGCCATCTAAAATAATAGTATTCTCTGCAATAATGATGAATATCTGTATTTAGTGCTATCTAGGCTGGAGTGAAAAATGGCAGATAACTCTTGAAACTTTCATTTCATGTAGCTGATCATTTCCAATATATTGTGTTGCTCTGTTGTTGAACAAAGTACAGATTTTGAAACGAAGATCTCTGTTTTGTGCTTTAGCACCAACTTTGTACAAGGTCAAATGGATTTATCACTGATAGAGACATCTGTACTCCATAGACCACTGTGGCAAAGAAAAATAACTTCTGAAAACAACTTGACAACCTATGATATGCTCATAAAAGTCATAATGGGTTGCAGGGTAATATCTGGCAATTCTTTTTCACTAGAGCTTTATTTTAATAACCAGAGTTACATTCATCAATATTTAAACATAATCTAGACATAAATATCATGGCTCACAATTTAAATTCTGAGTGATTATCTCAAATCACATTAATAATTGTGAAATTAAAAGATAGTTAAGACTTTTTTTTTAATCAGTGCTGGATCATTTCACCAAGAAAGAAAGAAGGGTGCTGCATTTTCTCAGAGCATAAATCTTGTTTACAAAAGAGTTGATAGTGTAGTAAATGCGCCTCTTTTAGTCTCTATTTTGACATTCAATTCGTGGATTTTCTATTGGTATTCTAATGGAAGTCCACAAATCAATGAACCAACATTGATAGATGTGCCAACTTCTACATTATACACAGGGCTAGGTCCAGTTCCTGCCTAATCCCATGAAAGTGATAGCAGTTGCCATAAAGCTACCACTTAACTGCCCCTATACTGCAGTAAGCCAGGTATTGAGGATCTTTCAAGAAGCAAGGAAAATCTTAAATTTTAAGGTCAATGAGAATTTTTCCCTATATTTAAAATTGAACTTGGTAGGATATCAAAACTAGGAAGCAGATAGAGTACAATAACAGAAAGTAAACACCAAATCCTATGTTTTATAGGATATACTCTATAAAACTAAAGTAACTGAGCCTATCTTCCTTACAACTCTGGGCTGCTAATCGCATATCATGGTATTTTTCAACTAAAAACATTTGACAGACAAAATGTCAACTAAAGGTTTGTGATTTAAAAAAAAAATGCTTTTACTGGAGACTAAATCCAAAAGACATAGATTTTAAGGAACTGCAACAGATTGTGAAAGATTGCAATAATACAAAGTTCAAATTCTGTTCAATACTTCAAATTTTTATTCAATAGAGTTCTATTCAAATCTATTTGAATTAAGTTCAATTCAAATTCTGTTAAATACTTCAAAAGGGTTCAGTTCAAATTCTTTTAAACACTTCAAAAGGAAGAAGGTAGGTTTCGACATGAATTTATTATATATATTTTTTGTGATCTTTAAATTTTGTCTCATTTAAGGTTTTTTAAGTTTTTTTTAAAGATTTATTTTATTTATAGTATGCATACAAGAGCTGGGGTGCAGGCCAGAGATGATTGTACTGTCACTAAGAAAATTTAAATGCTTCTTTGTTGTGACAGCCTTTCCTGTTTGTCTGGGTGTAGATATTTTCACTTTCAGCTAGTTTCTCTCCATACCATTAAGCAGAATTTACTCTACTAAGAGTTAGGAAAAGCTCTGAGGAAACAAATCTACTCTTATGAGATTCAAACTTTCCAGAAAGGCAAAGAAAAAGAATTATTTCAGCCATAATTAAAGGTGAGGATACATTAAAGGAAACCAATGGAACTTCTGCCTGTGTGTATACTGGGAAAGATAATTTAAAAGAAACATAATAATAAGGCCTCCCTGGTGGCACAGGTGGTTGAGCATTGCTCTGTGAAGCTGTCCGCAGCATCTGCAGTGTGGGTTCTATCCCAGCCAGCTGGCGAGAATCCCACATGGCGCTGCAGATCCCTCCTGTCTTGCACGCTGCTCCTCTCAGCAGTGCTTTTGGCCTGTCTGCCTGTTCTGCTCCCCACTCTGTCTCTGGTGAATACTCTCACCCTCCTGCACATCTGACCTGTACCCCAGTTCTTACCCTAGTTCTTGTATAAATAAATAAATCTTAAAAAAAAGAAAGAAACATAATAGGGGTTGATAAGAAGAGAAAATAATAGAAGCAAACTCTTCTAAGCTGAAGAAAGACATGAACTTAAAAATAAAAATTATTTTTAAAAACTCAAACTCTCAGTCATCCACTAGAAATCACAATGAAAGTTTAAAAAAATGGAAAATATTGATGTTACAAGTAAAAAGCAGAGTAAGTTTGCAGGAAGATATATAATATACATACACAAGATTTTATTTTTCAAAATGGAAGTATAACTTATCTTTTCCTTAATATTTATCTTTTGTAGGAAAAAGAATAATATCTATTAGTTGTTTTGTTGATTAGCATGACATCACAATACAACCATCTTTTTTTTTAATTCAGTGTATTTTTAAAATAACTGAAAAGAACAGGAAAACTAAAAAATGAACTTTATTGTCTGTTTGGTTGCATAACCACATAGAGTGAAGAATTCCAGATAACTTTAAAATTCACAAAGGACTCTGCATCCCTAGGGGGATATAAAAGTAAAGGACAGCATCAATTGGGGAAAAATTTCAGACCTGTTCTCAGTAGTCACATCCTTGAAGTGGTGGTGTTATTGTACTTCTGAGATGTTTATGTAGGTGTTTTGGGATAAATTAATTGAATTATTGAGAAATAAATTTTTGGCATATGAGAAAAAAAAGATAGATGCAATTGTTAATAAGATTGACAAGGTTAAGGAAAAACCTTCTGGTCCTGAATTTGAATAAAAAGTGCCATTATAATCTGAAGATGATTTTTTTAATTGCTGATTTATTTTAAAAGTTTTAGCAGCTTTTTTAAGGTATAATTGATATACCAAGAACTGCACAAAATTAAAGTGTAAGTTTTGGGGTGTTTGAATTTATCAAACAATCAAGGAAATAAACAATACCTCCCAAAGTTCCTTGTGTCCTTTTGTATTAGCTTGTTTCTTTGTTTGCTTTGAGGCAAGAACATTTAATGTGTCTACACTGTTGGTTAAAAAGTTATGCTGGATGAGTAAATTCTAAATTTGTGCTATACAATACAATCCCTAAAGTTAACAATACCATATTATATATAGTCAAAAGATTATTTTCTTTTAAAGATGCAAATCTTTTTGCTAGATCTCTTTACCAAAAAGTTGTAGAAGACGTGGCCAATCTAATAGCAGTGATGTCATTAGAAAAATAACTGATGCAGAAATGTATAAGGCAAGCCTGCAATATCTTGACATAATAGGAATCAGCGGAAGATATCTCAGGATTATTATACCTATATTTCCACTTTTGTATCAGTTTGGAATTTCCATTGTAAAATATTAAAATAAAACTTGCTGGATCTATATGGGTATGTATAGATGTGTATGTCAACATTTGAAATACAGGAAAAAATTTTCATTACACAAGTGTTTAATGTTTTAAATTTTCTTCAGACTTTTATTGACAACATAGACAAAACATTGATAGGTAAATAATGTAATTATAATACTATAAATATTAAGATTTATGTATATAATATCTAACTTTGAGTGTACAATGAGTGTATTTTCTTTCCTAATAAAAATATGATAGTAATAATAATCATAAAATAGGGCATAAAGATAACCTTAATTTTGAAAGCAAAATGTATGCAAAGCAATAAAGCTTGAAATGCATTATAAATGATTGAATAAAATATAGATAAAAATTTAAAACACTTCCAAATTATTCTTGGATCAACCTATTAAAGAGCATTCATAAAAATATCACTAATGGACATCCTATTAAAATATAGTATAAGACAAAGCCAAACTATATTCACAATATAATCTACAGCAAAATTCATAGATTATTGAAGAAGAAAAATTGGTTAAATGACTTAGTAATTTAGTTTTCTTTTACTAGTGAATAGAATAATGCCTTAATTTAAAAAATCCACTTTGTAATCTTATATATAAATAATGGATCAAAAAGAATTTCAAATTAAATCTTACAGAACAATACAATGAAAATTATAAATCAAGAAATTAATGATAGTTTAACATTTGAGAAATTTATTAATTTAACATTACAGAAATAGGTAAGTGAAAATCATGAGAACATTGATATGATTTCAATAGAGACTAAAATTTTCTTTTATAAAACTGAATATCTCAAACTAATTTTACAATTACTCTCATTAGGATACTCTCTTAAAGGAAGTTTTATATATCATATGCTTATATATTGGAATCTGTCCAGTTAAATGGACATTTTAGGAAGAAAAATATAAATGCCAAATTCAACTCAACAAAATTGACAAGTAGAAAAAAAATAATGTTTAAAACATTTTAGAAATTGTTTACATAAAATGCTCATTTGTATGTTTAAATCAGTTACTTCTTTCAAAATTCCCAAAAGCAAAAATTTTCATGATAAAATTCATGTTTAGTTCATAGAAAATTTAGAGCATAGAAAATTTCTAATGCATTTTGTGAAGCTAGTCATCATGCTTACATAAACCCTAGCAGATAATTCTCCCTACCCTAGCTGTGTGAATGAACAACTTTCTCTTCTATTTGGGGTAAGAATATTTAGCTCACCTTGTGACTTTAACTCCCTGCCTAATACCACTGCAGCAGTTGTGGTCTCCTCAGGAAATTGATGGCATATTCATCTGGGACTTTGAGGAGACTGTATTGAAGCAGCTGTTCACTGAGGTATGGCATGGTTAAGGGAACCAAAGAATGATTTTGAGGTACACAGAAACTAGCAATATAGATGGTGCCCAACTTAGGATTCCATTTATAATTTTTTAACTTGACCATGGTGTGAAAGCAAAATACATTCAATGGAAACCATATTTTGAATGTTTATCTTTTCCCTGGCTACCAATAGTCTCCTAGGCTGCAGCAACAGCAGCCAGCAGCAACCCCAGTCAGTTGGGGGTCAGGAGGGCAAACACCCATACTCTACAGTGGACTATTGTCTTTAGCATTATTTGGGTATTGTGTTTTGTGTTTTAGTACACTATCATGTGTACAACTGGAAGCTAATATAAGTGTTCTGAGCATGTTAAATGTTGGGTATGCAAAGCTATTCAGTTTGGTGGGTAAGATGTTGTAATACATTTTGACAGGAGATTTTTCATTTATGATGCAGTTATCAATTTGTAATCCCAATATAAGAATAGAAAGACCTGCATTTGGAAGTAGTTAGGGCTCATAAGCCTTAAGAGACAAATAAGGGAAAAGTGTTATCAGAGCTCTGTTAAGAACCAAAGTCATGGAAGAGGGGTTTCTTGACAGAAATTATAATTTTGGAGAGACTAACCACTCTTAGGATCCCAACAAAGATGATTTGGATACCTGTCTTAAGGTTAGCTTAATCTTAAGATTGGCTATGCTAAGCTATTCTGTTAGGTGGGTAAAGTTAGCTGTTTTAATGCAGCTGTTTAAGCACTGTCATGCTTAAACACAATAGTGTTGTTGTTTTTTTTTTAACGATTTTATTTATTTATACAAGCATTGGGGTACCGGCCAGAGGTGCGGGAGGTGAGAGAATCCACCAGAGACAGAGCAGGGAGCAGAACAGGCAGAAGGACTGAAATACACTGGTGAGGGGAGCAGTGGGTGAGACAGGAGAGTTGTGCCCCACCATGTGGGAATCTCCCTGGCCGGCCGGGAATCGAACCAGTGCCTCGGAGGCTGCGGACAGCTTCACAACGCTGTGCTCAACCCGCTGCGCCACCGGGGAGGCCCCACAACAGTGTTTATTTCCTTAAAAGAGCAATATGCTCTCAGTTAACATCAAGAAGTTACTTTCAATATAGTACTATTATCTAATCTACAAAACTAATCAAATCTAGCCAATTTTTCCAGTAATATATTTTATATAATAACATTTTTTTCTTGCCCAGGAACTAGGCCAGGAGATATTTAGCATTCAACAGTCATTGATTCTTTAGTTTTCTTTAATCCAGAACAATTTGTTCTGCCAAAAGGAAGTACTCAAAAAATGAGGGAGACACGTCAAAGGACAAGATACTAGTTTGAGGGGGCCCTATTGGTCAAATTGGGGACAATATGAGTATCAAACTAATTTATTGTAATAGATTATAGCTCATTGAATAAAATAAGAATCCATGAGCCCATGTTGCTCAAAATTAATTAATTTATTAATGGGAGAAAAGAGAAAGTCCTTCCCTAAGTAGAATACAGATCACTAGATATAGACCAAACAATGGAATTTAGAAGTCATCAATGGCTAGAGTGTGCTTAGGGTTGTGCTCAGTGCTGGGAATAAACATCCACAGGCAGACACTCTAGCTTCTGTCATGGATTGACGAGATGACATTCAAACCTCTTCAGCTTTGCCCATAGGTCCTCATGGGCTGATCCCCACCTTATTTCTCAGGTCTGATCTTAGATAACCCCACACAACTCCCTTCACAGCCACGCCGAACTAACTTCAGTTTCGCTCCTGTTATGCAGTTTAATACACCCTCCCCTTCAACACACTGACCTCTCTCATTCTCTTCTCAGTGCTCCCCCCATTTGCAGTTAACACAAGTGCTACTTCTAGAAACTCTTCTTCACTTGTTCAGAATCCACACAAATCTCATTACAGCCTGGCTTCAACCCTCTTCTCTGTATTTTAACACTATTTCCCCCTGTATTTTAATTGTTCTAAAGATTTATTTATTTATGCATATAAGAGCTGGAATACAGGCCAGAGATGCAGGGGATGAGAGGATCCACCAGAGACAGAGTGGGGAACAGAACAGGCAGATTGACTGAAATACACTGCTGAGGGGACCAGCGGGCGAGACAGGAGAGGTGTGCTTCACCATGTGGGTTTCTCCCTGACTGGCCCAGGGATTGAACCCGTGCTGCAGAGGCTGCGGATTGCTTCATAGTGCGATGCTTAACCTCTTGCACCACCGGGGAGGCCCCTGCTTTCTTTTTTAATAGACTTTATTTTTAGAGTAGTTTTAGGTTTATAGAAAAATTGAGCAGAAAGCATAGAGAACTTGTATATATTCTCCCTCTACCCTATTCAGTTTCCCCTGTTAACATCTTGCATTCATGTGGTACATTTGTTATAACTGATGAACCAATATTGAGACACTATTGTTAACTTAAGGCCATAATTTATGTTAGGGCTCTGTCTTTGTGTTGTAATGTCTATGGGTTTTGCAACTGTAAGCTTCTTCAGCATGATGATTTGTAGAAACAGCATATTACTTGGTATTAAAGTTCATAAAATATTTGCTGAATGAACAAATAACTGCAAACCAGACCAAAATCTAGGAGAGGAATCCCATATTTAATGTGGATACATATCATTCTAGACTTGCTAAAATCTATTGATTACTTTTTCCGTGTTTTGAAAGTACTCCCACACTGTCAATCCAATATAATGAAAAACTAGTGTCTCTACCCTTGCTTTCCCTTATGCACAAATATATGACATATGTTAATCTAATAATATATATCTATGTAAAACTTTGGCTGAGAAATAAGCTATAGACGGGAATAGGTAAGATTTCTAAATATTTGTTTTGATGGCTTATGTTGCAGGAGTAGTATTAAGGGGATGGAGTGGAGGTGGCAAAGGGTCCTGTTCCAAGCAAGTCTTGTGGAATTCTGTGAGTCGACCATTTGACTATGCACTGCTCCTCCTATCCTTCCAACAACTCTGAGATTTACTTCCTTTGTTAATAAGCTTCTATTTCTTCAAGCCAGTTTAAGTGGATTCTGTTGTACAGAGCTGGGAAAGAACAAATATCATGAAGGAGGTATTTTATATATGAAATGTTTGTTAAAAGGAAGCAGAGAGTACACCTGATTTAGTCCAAAAAGATGGGTCATCCTTGGGTTTGATAAGATGGGAAAAGAACATTCCAGGTGAAGCCAGCACACAGAAGTGGGAAAGTGCAAAGGGTAATGAGTAGATTCTTTGGGTCAGGGCATTGTGGATGAGAAAGAGTGTGAAAAGAGAATCAAAATACAGTTTTGGATTAAACTTATATTGAATGGAAGAGTAAGATCTTCATTTTGAAATAAATTTATCAATTAGTTCACCTGTATTTTGTATTAAGAACTGTTTAAATGACGTAGGTTTAACAGACATTTCAAAAATAGGAAGATTAATATTGGAAATGCAGGAAAACATTTTGGGTCAGCAGAAAAAGGAAGACGTGTTATAAGTTCTTAAAGAAGTAACAACATTTGAACTATTCCAGAAAACAAATAACATTTTTATTTTAGAAACTAAATTTCTAACCTGTATGTGTAGTAGGTTTTTGAGAAGCCAGAAAACCCTTCCACAGGTTCTATCACACCCACCTGACCTCTAAGTAGAAGGAAGAAAACATGATTTGCTAGATTAAATTAGTTTTCGACTTTCTTTGAGAATTTTCTGATCTAACATGCCCAAAGGTAACAGCTATTCTTTTGATGTTCTAAAAACCATTGCCCAAAATCCTAAAGAGCTTATTTATTTTCCTAACTTCTAGAATTCTTTACAGGAAATATAAATCTTGAATAGAAGCCGTACAGGCATTCTGACCCAATGAAATGAGACTGAAAAGGACAAGGGGAAGCCATTGAACAAGGCACACAAAGTCATTTTACCAAAATGGCAAATAATTTAAAAAAAAAACTTACTTGCTTTTTTAACAGAACCCTGGTTCTGTCAGACAATCTGTGGAGAGTCCTTTGTTTTTTTTAAAAAAAAAGGATAGACTCTGTGCCCCTTCCTGCTCTTTAATCCTGGCCAATGTCATTGGTGATCTAACTCTCCTCCTTGTCCACTCCTTGATCTGAGAGTGGGAGCATCTCCACACTCTGAGTAAAGTGCCATAATGAAAAGTAAGCTGGAGAGATGATCTTTTACAAAGAGAAGACTCACTGAAAGAAAAATGTCTTGCTCCTGATCCCTTTTTCTTCATGGGATCATGAAAGATGTCTGAAAGTGTAGTAACAGCCATTAGAAGGTGAAATAGTAAGCATCAAAATGGCAGAGGATGGCAGGGCAGAAATCTTGCAAGTACCTGGATCCCCCAAAATATTATTTTAGAGGAGAAGTTATGATAGCAACTACCTCTTGATGAACTTTTTATAATTTTACATTAATGAGTTTGAGATATTTTCATGACATCTGTGTGGAAGTTCCCAAAAGGCATTGGACCACTGAGGTCTGATACACAAGCAAAGATTAGAGAAAATTTAGATACATAAGATTTTTAAGAGAAAATTTGTAGACAAACATGTGCATTGATTGGAATGTGCTACCTGAATCATAAATATCCTAGATATTTCTTCATAGAAACATCATATGGCTTCAGAATCTTATTAACATGACAAGCGCAATTGTGATAATACTCTTTCATTCCTGCCTCTCAGAGGAAACTTTACCAGAACAAAGTATTATTGTCTCTGGTTAGCCCATTAAATGCATCAACCCCTTGAATTAATTAATATTCATTAATATATAGTTGTGTACATTAATATTCATGCATATGTTTGTCTACTAGCCCTGTCTATGCCATTACCAACTGACACAAAATCTAATCTACAGGAAATGAAACTCTACTTATTTTTTCCCTCTAAGGAAATGGTTCCAAACATATACTTTGTCCACCAGATGCTTGACATAGTTTTCACAGTAACCAGTACAGCCCACAAGTGTCAGAGTTCTTAGACACTGCTAGTGGCCATTCTATATTACTGTTATTCAAACCAGAAAATGCCTTATCATTTGTTTCCTTATGTCACTGCCAAGAGGCCCCAATGTTGTGGCTGAGACCAGGTGCCACATTGTGTATCTGAGATTCTTCTATCTGGTAGCCTTCATTAAAGAAAGACCTGCTCCTTTTTCCTCTCCTCTAGATTTGTAGTGAAATTTGAAAAGAGGTGACTCATATGGTTCTTATCTCCAGTTATCCCTGTCATTGATCATTGTTATCAAGAACAATTTTTTTTAAATTTCTAGTATGCTAGAGAATGCTATGATTTGCAAATTATTTTCTTTCATTGAAAAGTCTATAACTGATCACATGGCAGAGAACCATACATTTAGAACCATCAGGCCAAATTGAGCCTGCTGTCATCTTATACTAGGAAAGTATAGTTTATTTTTAATTAAATTAAATTTGATTCTTTTGATTCTCTTTAGGTATCTCATAGTCCTCACCATTCCCTACTTTTCTAATAATTGGCCATGTCACATATTAAATTTGGAAGTGGAAATATTGCTATAATTCTGGAACTACTTCTAATTGATGTCATTTTTTTTAAAGATTCATTTATTTATGTATACAAGAACTGGGGTACAGGCCAGAGGTGTGGGGAATGAGAAGATTCACCAGAGACAGAGTGGGGAGCAGAACAGGCAGACTGACTGAAATACACTGCTGAAGGGAGCAGTGGGCAAGTCAAGAGAGGTCTGCTGTGCAATGTGGGTAGCTCTCTGGCCAGAATCAAACTTGTGCTGCAGTGGCTGTGGATAGCTTCATAGGTTGCATCTTAACCCCTTGTGCCTCCAGGGAGGCCCTAATTGATGTCATTTAAACATTTGTGATAGAATAAACTCTTTAATTCAATTTATCTTTACACGGGGAAAAATTACATACACCGAAATGAGCATAATATCTGCCACAGAGAAGTCATTCAAAACATATTTTTGAATAAATTAATTAATCTAACTGTTGAATAGCTTTGGGTCTGGATAAAATTCTAGTGCATAAACTTTTTTGCATAGAAGTTATCAAAGCTAGGTTACTGCTGGTTGAAATGCTTCTAATGTTTGATGGACCTTGAGCCTCTCTGTCCATCTTGTAAAAACTTACACAGTAGGAGCCTCCCTGCTAGAGCACGGGGTTAAGGCTCAGCACTATGAAGCTCTCTGCAGCCTCTGCAGCATGAGAGACCTCTCCTACCTCTCCTGCTGTTCTCCTCAGCAGTGTATCTCAGTAGATCTGCCTGTTCTGTTCCCCACTCTGTCTCTGGTAAATCCTCTCACCCCTCCATGCCTCTGGCCTACACCCTAGTTCTTGTATGCATAAGTAAAATAAAACAAAAACTTACCCTGTATATTTTATATTGAAGAAGTGAGGGAAAAAACATATAATGTGTTCAAATGGTTACACTTTGTAAAGTTCTATTAAATATTATCTCATTGAATTGTAACAAAATCCCTGAGGACTAAGGACCCCATTTTATAGTAGATGAAATTGAAGTTCACAGCTAATGAAGGATTTTTTTCAGCTCACACTAAGTAGCAAAGTCAGTCTTCAAATTCACCCAGGTCTTTTGATTTTTTTTTCTCCCCAAGGAAATAAAGGAGGAACTGTGTTCCTGTAGTTTTTGTGATTAATTAAGATATTGTGACAGACTCTCTGATAAAAGACAACATTCTAAATGTCATCTGGGACAAGCTTGAGAGTGTGAGAAAAGCAGATCTAACTGTCCACCCACCCTCTCACTCATCTGTGTGTCCATCACACAGACAAATTAGATGAAAAGCCTCTTCCAACTGCCTTCTCTAAGTCTTCATGTTTTTTTTTTTTACTTCTTCCCTATTTTCAAATTCTAAAGATATTTTTAAGTACTTGCCCTTTGCTAAACAAAATCATATACCAAATATTATTTGAAAGAAGGAACATAGAGGTTGTTTCTTCCAGATTCTGTCCCTTTTTGGATTATCTATGTCTCTGTGATAGAATAGTGCTAACATCAAAAGAAATACTGAAAAGAATGCAGCCATGTTTTGAGTATTTGGTTTTAAATGACTCACAAGGATTAGTATTTAATTATATTTCAGGATAAACTAGTATTGCAGTATTTGCTTGAATGCTTCTATCACATACTTATGTAAATGTGAATTCAGTCCCACAGTTGTCCCTATTATTAAGGTTTCCTTTTAGAACATTGGTGTTACCCATTAAGAAAATACTTTCATGAAGAGGAAGTAGGAACTCAAAATATGTCCACTAAAAAATATTTTTGACCAATTTTATTACAATAATGTTTTCGTCCTGATTATAGTTATGTAGCCTAAATTGAACTCAGTCGTCAGTGTTTCCACACTCAAACAAATTGACTTGCATCCATCAACCTTGTTCTAACATTTTAACTCTATAATTTCTCATAAACTAGGTCATGGGTACCTAAAGATTCCTTCAGGTCTAATGTTCTTTAAGGCCGTTCTCAAATTTAATTGATTTCCATCTATTTAGACTACTAACTCAAAAACAGAAAGTAAAAATATTGAATGCTGAGAATTGAAATTCTTGAAGAACTTGAAATTCCAGGTTATTTTTTTTTTAGTTTTTACCTGCCAGGAACAGACAAGAGGATAAAGAGGCCTACTAAGCATGTAGTTCTCCCTCAATAGAGCTTATTAAATCAGATTCATGACCATTAACATTTAAGTTAATGAGATGGAGTCTCTTTGGAAATATCATGAAACTTTGAAGAGTTTTGAAACTTTGCAGAGTGTTTAGCAAAATTTTATCACATATTCTAGAGGATGAGATAAAGACTGACTCTGAAGGAGGAAAAAATCATAATTATTAGAACAACTGTGCACAAAATATAAGCTCTAAAGTATTTTCCACAGTCTCTGGACTCAGTTTTATTTCATCACAGGCCATGCATTACCAGGTAAATTTCCTTCTAGATGCCAGAGGGGCAAGCTTGCAGCATTTCAGTATCATTGCTTCAGTCATTATATGTAAAGAGACAAGAATTGAGCACATTCAAAAATGATCTCTGCATGGCAGGGAAAGATTTAAATAATACGCACCCCTTCAAAAAGCAGATTAATCTGTCATAATATCTGTTTCTTTTTGCTTTTTCACCAAACTGTACTATGTGAACAAGCCATGCATATATGTATTTGACTTTGCTTCTGTTCTATTATAGAAAGATAATGTTGAGTCAAAATCTCCAGAAGACAGAATAATCCTTACTTTACTTTTCCCCAGAGCCTCACAAAAAGAACTTTCCTTTAGGCAGGCTGATCTATTTCACAAAGTCATCTTTTTCAGACCAACTTTTATTAAATGCTTCCTTTTTCTCTAATCAGATTTTATTGATTTACTGCTTGTTTACAAAACTATGTAATTTCAGGAGTGCAGCTTCAATCCTTCATGTGTGTATATACTTCACTCTCCTACCTCTAAAACTCTAGTGCCACTCACACTATCAAACTACCCATTCCTCACTCCCACTTCTGCTTCCCTTCTGGTAACCACCAAAGTTTCATAGAGTCTAAGAGTTATTTTTATTGCATTTTTGCCTTTTTGTTTGATTTATTTACGGTCCACATATGAGTGAAATTATTTGATAATTGTCTTTCACTTTAGGACTTACTTCATTCATCATAACCCCCTCCAGATCCATCTGTGTTGTCCCAAATGGCAAAATTCCATATGTTTGAATAGATGAGTTGTACTCCATTGAGTATATATACAATTTCTTACTGCAGTCATTCATCAATGGGCCTTTAAGTTCAGCCCTTGTCTTGGCTATTGTGAACTATGCTGCTATGAACATTAGGGTTTATATACACTTTAAAATTAGTGTTTTCATTTTCTTTGGATAAAACCCTGAGAGTGGTATTGCAGGATCATATGATATTTCTATGGTTAGGTTTTTAATCTTCCTGCTGTTTTCCATGGATGCTGCATTACTGTATATTCCCACTGTTGTTTTGTTGTCCAGTGTTTACCTATGGCCAGCATCCCACGTTCAGGCTTTGAGAAGGGGTAAACAGATCCCTGGATATGTTTGTCTTTCTCTGTTAATGATAGTGTGGGGCTACTCTATCAATGATGGATGGTGTGGAGGCTACTATAGCTCTTGCCATCCCCTTCAACTTTTGATACAGAATTATAATGGGCAGAAAGCAGCTAGGTAGTTTGAGAAGAAGGTGGAAAGGCAGCTTACTAATCATTCCCTCTCCTTCTCTGTAGATAGCTAGCCTGAGTCAAGGACCTCAGGGCCCGCCCATGTTTTTGCAAATGGTGTGGCTTCATCTTCTTTGTGGATGAGTAATATTCCATTGAGTATATATGTCATATCTTCCATATTAATCCATCGATTGATGGGGTGTATCTGTTTTTAGAAAGTAGAAAATAAATGGCATTAAAGTGTAAGTACACACTGGTCTGACCAGTGCTATGACCTGCTCAACCTCCCCATCAATGAGAGATAAAAATAATTCCTAAAGCATCATTTTCTAAAACTGGAATATTCCACATGGTTTTCATTTATATCATGAAAAGAGTTCCCTTTTTACCTTCAGATAAATAAATTTTATTTACTTAAGCCTAGCAATGGGCTAGTACTTTTAGATAATCATTTCTAATTCTTTTAGATAATCATTTCCAATTTGATACCATAGTAGCTATAATTTTACTAACCATACAAATAAGAAAATTAGTTCAAGGAGGCCCCAAAACAACAGAACTAGAATGCAATTCCATATTTGTCTGATCCAGAAAAAATTAAAATGGGGCAAAATCTTGATTTAGAAGTAATATGGAACAGATGTTGGGAGTATCTCAGTCAAGTTCCAAAAGGCATCTGTAGAGAGATACATGAAGAATACTTCAAAATATTAACTAGAAATGAGATGGATACCTACAGACAGAAGGAGAGAGCTTGGTTTTGGCTAAGATCCTAGAAGGAAAAATTGCCAGACATTGTAAATTAGAGCTAGTGCTTGAACTTGTCCCTGGCTATAGACAAATATCCATTGTAGAGCACCACCAAAGGGATGGACTCCACTTAAGTTAATGCCTGTGCTGCTCTTGCTGACCCCATGTAGAACTTCAAGATTCATTCTCTACTGGGAATGACAAGTATGCTGTCAAAGGCTTGCATTCCAAACTCAGACTGAATGCTTGAAACTGAGTGATGAAGGGTGCTTTGAAGGCTGACAAGAAGCAAGGTTTTGCTTACAGAAGCTGCTTGCTATTTCAACCATGTGACTACACTCCACTGAGAACCCAGATAGGTAGAATCATACTGGTCAATTTATATTCATGGGAATTTCATGGTATACATGAACATTCTCAGTGTTACTTGTGATGTTTCTCTAGCCACAGTGGGAGTTCACTGAAGAGCAGCATTTTCTGTTCCAGCTGTGATTATGAGAGAATGTGGTGTAGCTGGGGAAGGGCATTTAGGAGTCCAGTGATAAATCTGCAAGATGTTTCTATAAGTACCAAACATCCGTTGTCCTGGATATAAATCCTACAACAATAAATCTGTTTACTAATGATCTTTGTAGTCAATGACAGTTATAACTTAATGGTATATTTCAGATATTAATTTTTAAAAAATTATTGGGCACACAACATGAGCCAAGCACTGACTTTGAGAGCCCAGAGGTGAGCAAAATAGACACAAATTCTAAGCCTTACAACCCACTGTCTGACTACTAAATAGAATTCAGCAAAATAATGTCTACTTTGTATTGTGATTGGTAGTAATACTGATCATAGAACTTATTACATTTAACAAAATGAAATAATATTAGATCATAACTAAAAGCATACAATAGATATCCACAGTCCATATGAATTTAAATAAATAAGTTGGGAAGAATAGACAAATCTCCCATGAAGAACTGCAAATAATTATGTAGACATTCCACTTTCAAGGAGGTGGAACATAAATCTATTGCTTAAGTATGGGCTGTGCACAGTGACTTCTCTCCACAGAATACAGTATGAAATGAAGATAAAAAGAAATAGCTTTAGAGTGATGAAACCCTACCAACACTACCTCAGTCAGCCAGTTATCAGGGCTAACACCAGCAGGGATAAGTCATGTTGATAGTGTGCACCTTTGAAATCACATGATAGAACTCACTTTACCTCTGTGGTCTTCTCCTAAAAACACATAATTGCAATCTAATCATGACAAAAATCCAATTAAGTCACATTCTACAAAATGCATAATAAATCTAAAATTGTCAAGGTCATCAAAACTAAGCAAAGTCTTAGAAACTGTCACAGCCAAAAGCAACTTAAAGAGTCATGATGGCTCAATGTTATGTGGTATTTGGATGAGATCCTAGAAGAAGGAACAAGAAAAGGGACAGGATGAAAAACTACTAGTAATAATAATGTGTCAATATTCCACTTTATAATAATGTCTCCATATTGGTTTATTACGTGTAAGAAATGTACCTTGTTAATGTAAGATGTTAACAATAGAAACTAGACAGAGGTATTGGATTCCTTTTCTATATTTACTGCTTTTGTTAATTTAAAACTATTATAAAATTAAATTTTTTAAAAAGCCATATTACTTTTAACTCCTTTTATATCAATAGTTTCCAAGTTATTATCATGTTCACTGACATATTTAACTTCTCAATTTAAGGAAGCATGGATTCCTCCACTGGATTCTTCTAGGCACATAGAGGAACAGTCACTAAATCTAATGTGCTAATGTAGAGAATGAGTCTTTTTCATAATAACTCCTGTGCTCATGCCAGTTTAATACTCTCACAACTAGGTACACAGTAGTGCCAGAGATTGTACAAAGTCTTTCATTAAGTTAAATGTAATTAAATCCCAGTCTTTGTACATTAAAAATGGTGTCTCTTGATGTTCCTTAAAACTAAAATATAGAGAGACAATAAAATTCCACATTTCTAACCTTATAGTGAAGGTCCTCTAAACATTGGCTCTATAGTCTCCAACCCTTCTTCCCCACAATCATCTTTTTTCTGAAAGAGACATTCAAACATATCTTGGCTTGTGAAGTACCCATCTGTTTACAAAAGGATGAAAAGAGGGCTACAAAAAGCCTTTTTCTTGTCCCTGTTTCTCTGATCCAAGGTTTTTCCCCCTCCAATACATTCTTCTGAACTTTAGTATCCACAGCATAATGTTGGGACTAAAATTTTCCTACTTGTTGTTCTGTTTGAAAGTTGCTGCTTTTAGTTAAATGTTGAATTGATTTTTCAAAGCAAATCTTCTCAATTATATACATGGCTAGTTCCCATTCTAGATAATGATCAATGTAGCTCAGGACCAAGGTGAGCCCCAGATCAACCTCTGAAAATGATTTGAAGTCCTAAAATGTGCCGTGGCATTGCTAGTGCTCATTCCAGCCATATGAGGTCAGTGTTTCAATTTCCCTGACAGCAGCTTCATTGGCAGGACAAAGTGTACAAGACTTGCCAAAGCTAACATATCAGACAGCTGAGCCGCCAAACAGATGTGTTCCCATTTCCTGTTAGTCTCCCTTTGTCTTTCATTGGCAATGTCTGTATGTGTATTAAGCCAAATTGTGATGCTTGCAAGGGCATATGCAAAGTCCCTTGTAGTCTTGGCCATATACAACCTCACTAGAGAATTGAATCTGATCCATAGTGGTTGGAAATACTTAAGGATCCTTATCCTATGGCTGAATTACTAGTTGAATCTATTTTTCGGTCATCAGGGAAGTTGAGAGTTGGGGAAAAAAAAAAAACAGTGGAAATGATCATTACCTGACACTTTGATTTCTTCTTAACTACTTATATTTTTGCAAAGTCCTAGGTTCATGATATCTAAAGTTTTTGCCCAGGGATCAGCTAAATGGCTGCATCAAAATTACCTGAGATGGTTGCTAAAATACTGATTTCCTGCCCTATAGAAAATGTGCAGAATCAGACTTTTCAGCAGTCGGATCCTGAGATCTATATATCTTTTTAACCTTTATATT
The DNA here is from genome assembly GCF_014898055.3 of Talpa occidentalis. Lineage (NCBI taxonomy): Eukaryota > Metazoa > Chordata > Mammalia > Eulipotyphla > Talpidae > Talpa > Talpa occidentalis. Next base: position 24,588,862 of record NW_026555331.1, on the reverse strand, counting down.
AGCAACCAGGTTTGAAATTCACTAAGGATGTTCTCTTTGACCCAAGCATTCCTAAGATGTCTGAACCTGTCTCTGAAAATCGTTGGTCTGGATTTTTCCCAAGGCTCAGTTTTAATCTAGAGCAGGGTTTTGTACCACAGAAGAAGTCAATCTTTAAATCTTTCCAGTTTGTTCCAGCACTAATTTCAAGTCCTGGAGAAAGCACAGAGCTAAAGGGGAAAAGAAAGAATCCTTTAGTGGATACCCATTACTTACCAGAATCTAAGCTGGGGAAATTCCTTTGTGTAACATGGGAAAAACATCATTTTCTCTTCTGTTTTCTAAAGAAGGTACATACACCTCAGTGATTGAAGCTTCCCTTGCAGACTGAAAAGAATGATGCATGGCAAATGGAGGGAATGAAAAAAAATTCAGTTGAAGTGCACAAAAAGGGAGCTAGAGGAAACTGGACCCATGAAGGGAGCACTATAGCTTAGACAGCGACAGAAGGGAAAGCTAAGACTGAAAATAAGTGGCTCATGAGCCATTTGAGTGGAGATTAAGCTGTTGGAATAACAAAAACTCAAATGTTGTGGCTTAAATGAGATCTTTTATTTACTAGCATTTAATAGTTCAAGGATGAACAGTTGGGAACCTGTGGTTTCAGAGTTGTTTGGAGTTGGCGCTGTTCTTCAGATCACAGTGAATGGGAGAGGGCAAGACAAGCGGCTTTACGTCTGAGACCTCAGGTGATTGCATAGTTGTTCACAGCCTATGGGCCCGACTTGTTCCATGGTCACACCTGGATATCAGAGGGGCCAAAGGATGTAAACTGTACCTGGGAAGTGATGTTCTCAGCTGAAATTTAGGACCTTTTGTTCCTTAGAGGAAGAAGGGGCATGGAAACAGTCATAATAGCTGTCCCTGCCTTTTCAGCTGGAAAAAACTAATTGAAAGCGTCAGAGTAAAATGCTTTATCCTTTGCCACATGGCTGGCCACTGTTACTTTCCCTCAAAATATTTAGTAAAATACATTGTTCATTAATGTTTTGGAGTGTTTTTTTAAAGATTTATTTAATTATTTATACAAGAGCCGGGGTACAGGCCAGAAGCACAGGAGGGTGAGAGCATTCACCAAAGACAGAGCGGGAAACAGAACAGGCAGACTGACGAAATACACTGCTGAGGGGAGCAGCGGGTGAGATAGGAGAGGTCTGCTTGCCATGTGGGTTGCTCCGAGACCAGCGGGGCTCGAACCAGCACTGCAGAGGCTGTGGACAGCTTCACAGTGCTGCGTTCAACCGCCTGCACCAGAGGTGAGGCCCATGTTTTGGAGTGGTTTCTTTGGAATAACTGCACACAGTCAAATTTGGCTTCAAAGTTGGCACACCAGGAAAAACAAGAGCTCCCGCCACAGAGACAAATGGATTGTACAGTTGCTATGGCATTTTGTCTTCACAACAGCCCCATTAAGGAGCTATCACCATCTCCTTTCTAGAAGACAAAATGGAGGCTCAAAATGTAAATAACAATCAGGAGTCACACCTAGGAAGAGATAAAAGTTGGGATTCTGGATGAAGAGTGCCTGAGGCCGAGGTGCTTAGACCACAGTGAGATGCACAATTCTGTTCACTCCCTGCTGTGCTCTTTGCAGAGGAAAGGGGAGGGCATCATTGGGACCACATGGGAGTTCTTTAACTCTGTCCCCTTGTAATGTCTAGTCTCCTTTTCAGCTTTTCGTGTGGCTGAGCCTTTTATGAAGCAAACCCAAAACTGCCTTAAGTAAATGGTTTTAAATAGAATAAAGGTTATTAGGATAAAGACCTATTACGTAGTTTGACAACTTTGCCTTCTATAAGCTTTTTTCCTCCCCCAAATTTGACAATTAACCTTTAAAACATTTCAATTTAGCAAAGTTACAGTAAAAATTGGTAGAAAATTAGCCGATATCTGGTCAGGGACATTCAAATGTGATGAATAATGACACAGTTATGCAGTTGAGTTTGCTTTTATAGATAATTGGGAAGCACACATCTCATGTTATGTAAGAAAAATCTAAGGTTTCCATAACTACATTACGTCCGTTAACTAAAGAACTACTTTTAAAATAATGAGCATCTTCCTAGTGTGAATGTCTTTGTCTCCAGAGAAACATTCTACCCAAAAGGATATAACATTTCTCTTGAAAATTTCAGCAATGTCCTGCATATTAAAGGTTAACCATTCCAGGGCCTCCCTGGTGGCACAAGGGGTTAAGCACCGCACTATGAAGCAATGCACCCTCTGCAGCACTAGTTCGATCCGTGGCTGGCCAGGGAGAAACCCACATGGCAAGGCAGACCTCTCCTGTCTCGCCCACTGCTCCCCTCAACAGTGTATTTCAGTCAGTCTGCTTGTTCTGTTCCCCACTCTGTCTCTGGTGGATCCTCTAACCCCCCACATGTCTGGCCTATACCCCAGCTCTCGCATGCATAAATAAATACATCTTTAAAAAAATAAAGGTTAACCTTTCCAGAAGAAACCTGACTTATCTTTCCAGTGATGTAAAGAATCTGCTCTTGACCTATCCCCTGTGTTGAGTGGAAAACTGTGGCTATTTCATCAAAATCTAGATACAAATAGTCATAGACCAAGGCTATGTAATGATTTAGATAATACTCAGTGCCCTGTTCTCAACACAGAATTATGAAAAAAAAAAAAAAAACTATTCTAACAATGTCTCACTAAAAGGAAACAATCTCAGTAGGGTCAGGTATAAAGTCATGGAAGAAATGTTGAGGTGTTTTGACAGAAAACTAATCTCTCTGTTCTGTTTGAAAGGTATTTGTTTCTCAGAAATAGATTATTTAGGTGATGTCTACAACAGCTTCACCTTCCATGAGGTCGATGAACACTATTCTCTTGAGAATCCCTTAAAAGAAGATTTCTGTGGATTAAAGTTAAGAATGTTGCATAGTCCATCATATTGCGTGACATACACAAAATACATCAACATATTGAAGCTCTTTTAAAATTCCTTAATAACCTACCTTTGTTTATTGTAATGTTTCTAAATTTTGTTTGACCATAGACGTCTTAGGGAAAAAAATTCTATTAAAATCCTACCCCTTACTTCCAACCTACCATATCTTTTCTACTTAAGATCAAAGGACTTTTAAAAAAAAAAGATTTATTTATTTATGCATACGAGAATTGGGGTGTAGGCCAGAGGTGCAGGAGTGGGGGAGAGTGAGAGGATTCACCAAGACAGATGGAGCAGTGGGCCAGACAAGAGACAGGAGAGGTCTACTGTGCTCCCTGGGGGTGGGTGATAGGGATAAGAATCAAACTCAGGATGCAGTGGCTGGCCATAGCTTGATAGCGCTGAGACTTTAACCCCTGTACCACCCGGGGGCCCAAGTTTTTATATTTCTATGGACAGCATCTTAACTAAAATGATAAGCTCTTTTCCATTCTTTAGCCTCTTATCTTTTCTTCATAGTACTATTCATGACATGACATTATAGAATTACTTCTCTGTGGATTTTTTTCTCCCTTACTAGATTGTAAACTCTGTGAGCAGAGCTCTTTTTTGTTTTGCTTGTGTCTTTTCCCCAATTATTATCCCTGACCCATATTATGTACTTAATAAACAAGCATTGAACAATGAATGAATGAATGACTATCCCATGGGACCAACACCCCATAGAACACTTTCAGGAATTGTTGGTTCTCATAACACCAAAGCAACTGATAGAGTCCATTAATTCACAAAATCAACTAAATTCAAACTAGCAGAAAAATGAAAATTCATAAAACCAGTTATTTGGTTGATAAAACCAATCCACAAAAACTGTGCTGGCTAAACATCTTCTTATTACATGAATTTCCAGAACCATTCCACTGCACAAAAACAGGGGTTTTTTTTCTTTTTTTATTATTTAAATTTTATTTTTATATTCCCCTTACAATTACAACCCCCTTATTTTGACCCCAAGCCCTCCTTTCCCCACCCCCCACCCCCCACAGAGTGTCTCTGGTTCATAGTTGTTTGTTGATTTTGATATTTTCTTTCTTATAGTTATTCTTTTTCCTGGTTCCTTAATTAAGTTTTCTAGATTCCTGCTATGAGGAGACCATCTGGTATTTTTCTTTTTCTTTCTGGCTTATTTCGCTGAGCATGATCCCTTCCAGCTCCATCCATGTTGCTGTAAATTGCATGTGTTTATCTTTTTTGAATGCTGAGTAATATTCCATGGTGTATATATATCACATCCTCTTGATCCATTCATCTATTTTTGGGCATTTGGGTTGTTTCCAAAGCTTAGCTATTGTAAATTGTGCTGCTATAAACATAGGGGTGCAGGTGCTCTTTGGAATTGATGTTTCTGTGTCCTTTGGGTAAATACCTAGGAGTGGAATTGCTGGATCATATGGAAGCTCTATCTTTAGTAGGTTGAGGAATCTCCACACAACTTTCCATAGTGGTTGGACCAGTTTGCACTCCCACCAACGGTGCAGGAGAGTTCCTTTTTCTCCACAACCTCGCCAACATTTTTTTTTTTTTAATGAAATATATGAGGTTCTAATTCCTTAGAGGAATTATTTTCTACTTTTTTTTATAGTCAGGAATTTTTCTGCTCACAAACCTAAAGTTCTGTGAATTACAACCTGATCTGATTTCCACTGAGAATATTTAAAGAGTCTGTGAACTTCAGTGAGGAAAAATGCAAAGTTCTTTTCTGGCAACTGAATTCTTCTAAGTAAGTAAAATGTTGAATTTTGTTACTTTGCAATTCCAGAGGTCTTGCATCAGGAAATCAGTGGTCTGATTTTGCATTATTTGAATTATAAATCTAATGATCTTATTGTGAACTCAGAGTTCAACTCTTATAACCCTTAAAAAATCAGAGAAAGACAATTAAATTGAGATGCATTTCCTTGAATATGTCACAAATTGAGAATGGGGTATTATTCACAACCATCATTTACATCATAAGAAATTATCACCCTAACTTCAAGAGTCATGCACTGTCACTGCATAAAAGAAACAAGCATTGAAAGTTACAGCTAACCCCTGATCTCCCAGAAAACTCTAATTTCTAGCTGCCACTGAAAAAAGAAAAGTGATTATCATACCCCTATCCTTACTCAATAATAGTTTAGAAGTTTCTTTTTCAAAGACAAGCTTAGGAAAATTTGATGAAGAGGCTCATTTTTCACAATTATGTAAACTGCGCATACTGAGCATAAGAGAGGAAAAAGCTTTCTTGTGGGAGAGTCATCAGCAGAAGCCTAGGTGTGGATGAGTGGCTTGGGTGGACTTGAATCCAATCAGTCTAAGGACAGGAGAATAAAAGAGGCTAAAAGGAAACAGAATAAAGCAACAGGATGCTTATTTGGAAGTCTTGGCTGAGGCACAGAGAAAGGCTATAAAATAACAATGGTTTATAATGGACAAGACCCAGTTCAAAGAGCTTTTCAGACTTTAATATTCATGATAAAGACATGAGATGGGCACTTCTGTAAACCCCATTCTCTAGATGAAGAAACTGAGGCACAGACAGGCCAAGTTGTGACAAGCCAATATCACAACTATTGTTATGGGTCTTAGATTCCAATTTAAACCCAGGCATTCTAATTTAGAGCGCAAGCTAAAAAATGCTGCATTAAAGACTGTTGTAGCTCGAGGGACTGGCCATCTACAGAAATGCATGCAAAACAACTAGCTAGTGGAAAACTGTTTCTACAACACAAGAGAGGAAATGCCATCCACACAGGCTGATAGTCAAGAGAATGCAAGTGAGGAAGAGGTTTTTGTGAGAAAGTCTTTTGGATAAAAATCTTTCTTTAGAGCCCCATCCCCCTCTTCCTTCTATTAAAATTGATGAATGTCTCTAACCTCTTAGAGCAAGTGCAGAGATTGAGAGAGGGCCAGGGAAAGGAGATCTGACCTTTTCCTCTGGACATCTGAAGGCAGCAGAGATGGCTCAGGAGCTGCTCAGAGGCAGGGGGAAGGCAAATTTCTGCAGCTTGCTAAAAGGGACTACACCCCCCTTTAATATGTTTGAGTAATACATGATTGTTTTTCTGTAAAACAAAAGAAACAGAATGGAGAGAAAATTGACCTAGAAAACAAAGAAATTTGTATCTATGGTCTTGCAGTTTTCCTAGAACCAAGTGACTACAACAGATGTTCAATGAATATTAACTTTATAAATTATAAGTTTATTATCAGATATAATTTTAAATTGTTTAATGTGTATTTAAATATCATTAGTGAATTCTAATTAATTGATTAATGAAAAAAGCACTGCAGAAGGAGTGGCCAACCTAAGGAAAACCATTGCTGTATCACAGAACATCGAGCTCCAAATGCTACAAGAGCCTTCCAAAATACCCATTTAGATTTCTGAGAGAAAAAATACAGCATTTCTGTCTCATTTGCCCTGATGATTTCTCGCAGATAATAATGGGTATCATGTGATCTATTCCCCTAACTCCCCTCCTGGAGTTACTATACTCCCATCCCTCCCCTTGCAGTTAAGGGAACAGAAGAGAAAAGCAAAGAGATGGCCTTTTTCCCAGGGCAGTTGACAGGTTGGGAAATATTTAATATCAAATCAACATTCAGGTTTTAATTACTTTTGGAGTCTGTTGACTTCAGTTTCTGCACTGCAGGATGGAGGCAGTTATTGCAATTTGTGCTAGTGGCTTGCTAGAGCCTTGAAATAGTCGATGGGGCACTTCTCTTCCCCACTCCTAGATGTTCAGTGGCGTCATACTGATATTGAAATCAGTCATGATGGGAGGGGCTGGGAAGAAATATGTCATGAAAATTATCAGGCACCACAAATTAGTCACGCCATCTCTCACCCCAACCTAAAGCTGATGTTGAACATTTAGCAGATTCACCCTAGCATCACTAGATGCATAGTTTCATAGGAAAATGTGATTAAATCAAAATCAACAAAAAACTATGAACCAGAGACACTCTATGGGGGGTGGGAGGTGGGGGAGAGGGATTGGGGTCAAAATAAGGGGGTTGCAATTGTATGGGGAATATAAAAATAAAATTTATTTTAAAAAATAAATAAAATAAAAATAAAAAAACAATTAAAAATTAAAAAATAAATAAATAAAAATTTCTAAGCACTGAGCAACATACTCTTCCATAAACTCTTAAAGAATAGAGAGATAAAATATTCCTAAATTCATTCAATGAAAACTGACCTGGAGGCAAAGCCAGACAGAGAAGGGAAAACAATATCATTTATGATCATATCTCCCATGATCACAAACACAAAATATTCATCATTTCAATTCAACAACACATAAAAGTGAATAACTTGGGAAAGTTGAGGGATGCAAAGATGGTTTGGTGTAAATGTAATTTATAACATTAACAAGTTTAAAAGAGAAAAATCATACAACCTTTTTCATAGACCCACAAAAATTTGATAAAACATCATAAATTCAGGATAAAACCTTAAGCAAATTGTAATAATAAAGGGTATCTAAGCAACAGCAAATACTTCAGTAAACATCACCCTGAGTTGGGATAAGTAGAAATAGATGAAGATGCCCGTTATTACCAATTATACTAGCATTTTTATTGGAGGGTAAAACCAGAAAAGTAAGCTAAGAAATAGAAATTATGATCATAAGGATTGAATCTAAAAAATAATGCATAAAACATGATCATTTACATAGGAAGCCCCAAATAATCTATTGACAATTTATTAGAAATAATGAAAGAAGGGCCTCCCCCGTGGCGCAGCGGTTGAGCGCTGGGTTGCGAAGCTGCCCGCGGCCTCTGCAGCGCCGGTTCCATCCCCGGCTGCTCCCCGGCCACCAGAGGAGGGTCCCACATGGCGCACAGACCTCTCCTGCAGCCCGCTGCTCCCCTCAGCAGTGTACTTGGGTCCTTCTGCCTGCTCTGCTTCCCGCTCTGGCTCTGGTGAATCCTCTCGACTTCCCGCGCTTCTGACTGTACCCAGTGCTTGTATAAATAAATAAATAAATCTTTAAAAAAAAAAAAAGAAATAATGAAAGAAGTTACTATAATGAAATTAATTCCTCTACAGCAGGAAGACTTTGGAAAAAATTTTTTTAAAAGTTCCTCTTTGAAATAACCCCCTTCAAAAAATCAGAGACATAAAACTAAACCATAGCAACAGATGTGAGAAATATCTTGAGAAATTTAAAGATATTAATAAGAAAAATAAAATAGTTTAAAGGATACACATGTTCATGAGAAGAGGGCCTGATTTTAAAATTAGTTTGGAAGAATAAAGGTTCCAAAATATATCAAGCACATCAACTATTCAGACTCATTTTGAAGTTATAGTAACTATGTTCTGGTACAGAGATAGAAAAACTGATACATGGAATGCAGAAGTCAGATGCAGAACTCTGATATCCAGCAAGAGTGACATGCCAGATCATTTGAGGAGACAGGCTGTTCAACATATGGAGTTAGAATAAAGTTGTCTATAGAGAAACAGATGAAATAGAGTTCCTCTTTATATCCTATCCCAAAATCAACTGCAGATGCTGCAAGACTTTGGAAATTAGTTTAATTCTTACATTGTAAGTTTAAATATATTCACAGCCTATGACCAGCAATTCTTTTAAACAAGTGCCTAAGAAAGTCCTGCACTGACATAACAAGAAACCTCTACAAAGGTTTTATAATAGCCCTGTGTATAGTAGCAAAAACCTGGAATCTACTTTATTGAAAGGAGATGGGTAAGTCAATTGTGGTATTGTGGTATGCGCACATAATAAAACATGCCAGTCAAAACAAATGAACTACACTTAGACACAAAGGTATGGATGAGTCAGCACTGTAATTGTAGGTGAAAAGTAGGCCATGGAGTAGCATATGTACTTAATTGCTTTTTATGTATTTAAGTATGACTAAAAAATTTGGTGAAAGATATACTAGAAATCTCCTACCAGGCTAGAAGGAGAACCATAAGCACCACATTTGGTATAGTAATTGTTTTACAGAAGAGAAAAAGAGAAGTATGAGATGGGAAAGAAATATATATAGAGAGAGATTAGCTATTATCAGTATTCCAGCTTTATACTTCTTTAATTCTTTGACTGCTCTCTCTGGGAAGATCCAGGTTTTGTTTGACCCTAAGGGAATCTTTAAGACTAAATTTTTTTGCCACTAAAATCTAAGACAGCAATATTTACACAAAAGAAATCAGCCTTCTGGTTTCTCTAAAACCTCAAATCTGGACATATGGGGCTGCAATCCCATATTGCAAAATTTTTCTGGATTGCAGTAATGCCCCCACAAGGCAGAGCATGTGATTATTTATTTATATTACCTGTCAGACTTGGTGGAAATTTGAGTATGTGACCCTTGGTATGAATAGCACTTTCATGCTCCCTGGTTGGTTATTGTTTGTCTGATTTGGTTTAGTCCAATTCAATGAATCTTTTATTAGCACTTAGAGTGTTGGCTCTGAGAAGAATGCAATAAGGTATGATCCACATCATCAAAAACATCTAAGTCTAATGAGGGTGACAGAAACTTCAAAGGAGAATTTCATGTGTAATATTATGAAAGAAACAATGGAAGTAGTATGAGAACCAGTGCAGAGTATTTCATTCATACTGGGTTACTAGGGAAGATTCTGGAGAAGATGATGCCTCACTGAGTTTAAAAGGATTAGAGAGGGGAATTACAGAAACTTGACAGGTGAGTAAGTTGGGCAAAGGGAAGAAAACATGAAACAGCATGTGGAATGCGAAAAAATACTAGTCTTTTTTTTTTTTTTTAACAATCCAGCAGTTTCTTCTGCAGCTCTGTTTTAACCTATGACAATCTCTAACTACTGATGATATACCTTTAGCCACAATCTCTGTCTTTACTCCTTGCTTGTATGCCCACCCTCAACATGGGCCCGTTACAGGATTTCTCTCCCTGTAGGAAACAAATCTCCTTTAAAATATCACCCATTACTTATTTCATTTATTTCTCAACTTTTAGAACCCTCTACTATGGTATAGCAAGTGAGGAATGAGTTTTCTCTGTCACTGCTGTATCCACAATTCTGCAAACAGTATTTGACCCATATTTGACATATAGTCAGTATTAAACATACCTATTTAGTTTAGTTAGAGATTTGTCACAATTAAAAATATTTTTAGGTCCTCCCTGGTGGCGCAAGTGGTTAAGAAGCAGCACTATGAAGCTATCCGCAGCCACTGCAGCATAAGTTCGATCCCTAGCCAGGGAGGTGACCCACATGGCACAGCAGACTTCTCCTGTCTAGCCTGCTGCTCCCCTCAGCTGTGTATTTCAGTAGATCTGCCTGTTCTGCTCCCCACTCTGTCTCTGGTGAATCCTCTCACCCCCTGAATCTCTGGCCTGCACACCTGCTTTTGTCTGCATAATAAATACATTTTTAAAAATATATTTTATAGTTCCATTTGCATAGTTTTTTTAAATGCAACCAAGTGTAGTCATATTTATAAGAAAATAGTGTGAATGAAAGGTTTAAACATAGACTAGAAATATTTCTTTATCATCTATAAAAGAAAATTTGGTATTGAAAGCTCAAACTTCCTTCAAAAAGCAGTACCTCAATTACAGTCAAAATTATTTCAATCTTTCTTGTATGGTGTGAAGATCCAAGCAACTGATACAACTGAATCTCTCTCTTTAAACTGTAAGATTTATCAAGTGGTATGTTGGGGGTTATTTTGTTGTGCCGTTCATAAGGTATTTCCAGGAATGAACCAACATAAATAGACAAATTAGCACTTTACTCGACATTACCACCGGCTTTGCTATTACATATCTATATATATCCAATCTTGTTTCGGAAAAGATTGAATGTGACTTGCAAAGTATATAAATAAAAGTAGTAAAAAAGGAAGAAATAAAGGGGATAAAATGGAACTAGGAATGATGCTAACATGTGCATTATAAATGATTGCTATATGATTGCTGTAACTGACTCACAAATTTGACTCAGTAATCTACCGCATTTGCTGGAAGATGGAAAATTGAATTTCTCAAAGCACTGGATTAATAATAATATGAGAAATAGCAATTTATCAGACTGAGTACAATGATTATTGTCCTAAGATGAGACAGGATGTGCTCAATAATGTTCTTATATTTTACTTCAATATAACCTGATGATCACAGTAGAGAACAATTTAATAAAAGCAATTCTACAGGGAGGAAATACCTCCTGGTGATTTCTCTCTTGTTATTTACCTACTTGCCATAGTCTGCATGAGCAGCTAATAATCAACAGTATTCATAGCATGTAGTTTCTGGAACAGTCCTTTATGTAGAACATTCCTATTCTTATTTCCAAATTATTTTCTCTTTTTTATACAACATATCTTTAAACATCAAGCACAGAAGAAAAAGAAAAAATCCTGCATCTTTCACTGTGTCATTCTAAAAAAGAATCACTCATAATCTTGACTTAGATTATAGGCTTTTTTGTTTGCTTCTGTGTAAAGAAAATTATGATCTTTATCATTTAAAAGCTCAGAAATATTCTACTTCCTTTCTATTTGCATGTAGTGTATAGTTCCACACTGCATAGGCAATAGCACTTAAAATCTATTGTTATTTTAATTATTTCTTGAACAAAGATTATATTGTTTGACAAAGATACCATGACTAAGCAAATAGGAGTGTTTTACAAAGGGAAAATGTGAAATTTTGCTTTTAAAAAATAATCATTTCATAAGCCAGAAAGAAAGAAAAATACCGGATGGTCTCACTCATAGCAGGAATTTAGAAAACCTAAATAAGGGACCAGGAAAAAGACTAATTATAATAAAGTAAAAATCAAAATCAACAAGCAACTATAAACTAGAGACACACTATAGGGGGGAGGTGGGAGTAGGGTCAAACTAAGGGGGGGTGGTATTGTATGGGGAATATAACCAAGATGAAAATGCATACATTGTGCAAAAATGAAAAATGATGTAAAAAAATATAAAATTAAATTAAATTACATTAAAAAATGGGCCAAAAAAATCATTTCACCTTATACAAATCAGGCTAAAAAGAAAATAGCTGTTTTTAAATCAACCATTGAAAAGGGAGAACAAGATTTTAAACCCCAATTTAGCAACCATTTGTTGTACATGGCTTGTATTCTAAGCACTATACTAAAGGTTTGCACACATATACACCATAAAATATACCATCTCACCACCTTGTGAAGTAGTGTTATTATTCTTAGTTTATAGATGAGGAAATGAAGCTTTCATGTTAGAGCAGTACACTTTTTCTTTCTTTTTCCCCTTCTTAATTTTGACTGAATTCCCACTTGTTTATATAATTAGATAATCCAGTAACTGTCTTTTGTTTCCTGACTTATTTTTATTTAGATCCTCAAGTATTACACATTTTGTGCCAAAAGTGACTGTTTCATCTTTTTAATAACTGAGTCATATCCCATTAAGTATATAATCCATAATTTCTTTATCCAATCTTCTATCAATGGGCATTTTGATTACTTTCATAACCTGGTTATTCTGAATAATGTTTCTATGAAAATAGGAATGAATATATCTTTTTGTATTAGTGTTTTCATATTCTTTGGGTAAATACAAGTGGTGTTGCTGGATCATATGGTATTTTACTTCAGTTTTTTTTAAAGGCATCTCCATACAATTTTCTGTAAAACTGTACTAAATTTCATTTCCACCAACTGTGGATGTATGTTCTTTTTTCTCCACATTCTGGCCAGCATTTGTTGAATCTTGTCTTTTTGATACAGGTCATTCTTACAGGAGTGAAGTGATATCTCAATGTGGTTGAGCATTTCAAATGCTCAAAATGTTGAGCATTTTTTCTTGTGCCTGTGAGTCATCTGTTTGTCTTTTGTAAAAAAGTGTCTATTTAGGTCTTTTGTTCATTTTTGATTGGGTTCTTTTATTTATTATTGAATTGTGTGAGTTCTTTATATATTTTGGGAATTAACCTCTTGTCAGATGTATGATATGCAAGTATCTTCACCTAGTCTGTAGGTTGCCTTTTCGCGGTGCTTTCATTCATGGTATAAAAACGTCCTTTTATCTAAGATCAAGGGAGGTATATTTTTTCAAAAACAGAATGAGACAAATTATTTTAGATATTGTGGGCTACTCTGTCTTTCTCACAACCACTCCACTCTGCTGTGGCAATGTGAAGATAGTAATAGACAATATTTAAACTGATGGTGCAACTGTGTTCCAATGTAACTATATCCACAAACCAGATGACAGGTCCTTGGGCCATACTTTACATACCTCTGAAAGTCATTAGTAATTTGCCCAAAATAATTCCATTATTAAGTAAGGAAATCTGCATTAAAATTCAGATTTTCTCTTTTGAAGTCTGACATCCTAGTCTCCTATAGCTTCTTTAGTACCTAGACACCCATTTTAAGTTAAAGAGATATATGTTGGCAAAATTTAATTAGCTGCTTTCCATATAGCCAAAATAATATGCCAGTTAACTTGTTAGAAAAATGTTTTGTAATGCTCGATCAACAATCTACTACTAGCTTTACATACTAACTACCAAATAAACTTTAAAAATGTTTTTATTTAATTCAAAGGTAGCTGCTTTTCCTTTAACAAAACAATACATTAATGTATCTGTCTACACAGCCAGAAGATATTTATGAGAAACTTCCAAACCCCAGACATTGCACTCAAATTTGGAGAAATAAAAATGAATAAGGCACTAGCTAAAAAGGAACACTAACCACATGCTCTTATCATATACACACATCTCCCTGGGATACATGCTTTAAAATAAAGACGGCTCTGAATTTTCCCTGACATATCTTAAATGCAAGCCCTAAAGGTATAAAATGAAACCAAGATAGTCGAACAAGGTGCAACACTATTTAAATAAAACAACAAAACCAATATTCCAAATGTATAAATGCAACATGTCTGGCACCCAAATAAAATTACCAAGTAGGGGAAGAAAATGACACATAGCCAGAAATTCAGTCAACAGAAACAGATGTAAAAAATAATTTGCTCAAGATCATTCAACTAATAAATAAGGAAATCTGTATGTTTAAATGATGGTGGAATTGGCAGATGAATGCATTAAAACCACTATCTTAAATATGCTCAATATGTCCAAGTAAGAAGGAAAAAACAATTATGTGAAGAAATTTATGGAAGGTATAAAAGACTCAGGAATTTCTAGAGTTAAACATATATTTAGTGGGATTAAGAACATATTAAATACTGTAGAAGAAAAAAATCAGTAAACCTGAAAATATGATATTATAAACTATTCAAAATGAGGCTGAGGAAGGAAATAAAGAACTGAAAAGCAAATTGAGATGCAGTAATCTATAGGAAAATATCAAATAGTCTAACATATTGTAATTGAAATCTCAGAAAAAGAAAACAAGGTGGAACAAAAAATTTTTTAAGAAACATAGCCAGGGCCTCCCCAGTGGCGCAGCGGTTGAGTGCTGGGCTGCGAAGCTGCCCGCAGCCTCTGCAGCACTGGTTCGATCCCCGGCCGGCCTGCAAGGGTCCCACATGGCGCGCAGACCTCTCCTGCCATGCCCGCTGCTCCCCTCAGCAGTGTATTTCGTCAGTCTGCCTGTTCTGCTCCCTGCTCTGGCGAATTCTTTCACCCTCCCCTGCTTCTGACTGTACCCAGTGCTTGTATAAATAAATAAATCTTAAAAAAAAGAAATATTACCAAACTTTGTATAGATTTGATATGAATTATAAGCCTATACTCCCAATTCAATAAATCCCAAGGGATATGTACATAAAGCAAAACTTCCAAGGTACATGGTAATAAATAGAAAATATTTAAAAACCCATAGAGGGATAAATTATTATATACAAAAGAAAGAAAATAAGAATTACCACATAATTCTCCAGAGACTTCTTAGCAGAAACTATCCAAAATAGAAGAAAATTCAGTGACATTCTTAAGGGACTGAGTCAATTTTCAACCTAGAATTTTTTTACCCAGAAGGAATTTATTTCAGATATTAAGTGAGAATAAAGACTTTTTATCCCAGACAAGTCAAATGAAGAGAATTTATTGGTAGCAGAGCTGCAGAAAATGAAATTTTGGAGAAAGTCCTTCAGGCATTAAAAAAAAAATGATACCACTTTTGCCAGAAGAATGAACAATACTGGAAATAATACCTATTTCATATTTACCTAGGTAAATATGAAAGACAGGCTTTCTGCTTTCTCTAATCCTTTCAAAAGGTAATTGATGGTTTAGAGCAAACATAATAGTAGCATATTGCAGTTTATAGTATATGTACAAGTGAAATGTATAACAATAGCATAAAGAATAAGAGAGAAGTAACACAAATATACCATTTAAGGTTCCTATATCATACATGAAGTGGCTAAATATTATCTAAATGTAGACTCTGACAAGTGAAAGAATTATTTATAAATTCTGGAGAAGCCACTTTAAATTTTAAGATACAGAGTTATAAGAAGCCAATATCAAATACAAAATCAAAGTAATACAAAAACTTCAATCTACAGAAGGCATTAATAAATTGGGAGAAAAAACGGAACAAATGTGAGATTGGATAAATTGAAAATAAATGGCAAGACTGTAGTTTAAAACCAAACCATATCAACAATTATACTATTTTAAATTATCTAAGCATCTTAATTAATAGACATAAATGTTAGACTGGATTAAAAGAGCAAGAGCCAACAACATGCTACCTCAAATAACTGAATTCAAATATATAGACACATATTCAAAGTAAAATGAAAGTTGTACCATTTAAAAAAAACCTGTTGAGATGATTATATTATTTTTAGACAAAGTAGATTTAAGAATAAGAAATATTGGGGCCTCCCCAGTGGCGCAGCGGTTGAGCTCTGGGTTGCGAAGCTGCCCGCAGCCTCTGCAGTGCCTGTTCGATTCCCGGCTGCTCCCCGGCCACTGGAGGAGGGTCCCACATGGCGCGCAGACCTCTCCTGCCGCCCGCTGCTCCCCTCAGCAGTGTACTTCGGTCCTTCTGCCTGCTCTGCTCCCTGCTCTGGCTCTGGTGAATTCTCTCACCCTCCTGCGCTTCTGACTGTACCCAGTGCTTGTATAAATAAATAAAAAATAAATCTTTAAAAAAAAAAAAAAAAAAAAAGAATAAGAAATATTGACAGATTTACAGAGGCATATTTGTAACTGTAAACCAATGTTACATCAATAAAAATAAAAAAGACTCATAGCAACCTTAAACATTTAATTATTTATTAACAGAAATTCAAAACTAATAAAGCAAAAATCTAATAATAGTTTAAATACATACACTACCATTTAATTGGCAATTTCAACAATCCTTTCTCAGTACTTAGTAAAACAAGTAGAAAGAAATTCAAAACCCTTATAAACTAGAATAGTAGCATATTATTAAGCCAACTTGATTTTCATAAGTCATCCCACCTAATAGCTGAAGCTTATATATTATTCTCAAATGTACAGAAAAACATTCACCAAAATTGAATATACTGAGGATTACAAAACAACTCTCAACAATTGTCAAAACATGTAAACCAATCTTACCTCAATAGAAACTATTTACTTTTTAAAAACATAATATAGGGCCTTCCTGGTGACCCAGGTGGTTGAGCACTGCACTGGGAAGCTGTTCGCAGCCTCTGCAGCACGGGTTCGATACAATCCCACATGGCGCAGCAGACCTCTCCTTCTCGCCTGCTGCTCCCCTCAGCAGTGTACTTTGTCAGTCTGCCTGTTCTGTTCCCCACTCTGTCTCTGGTGAATCCTCTCACCCTCCCGCGCATCTGGCCTGTACTCCAGTTCTTGTATAAATAAATAAATCTTTTAAAAATAAAAAATAAAAACATAATAAAATAATAGTAGCAATGACAATAAAAATAATGATAAAAATACGCATACCAAATGATAATAATTACATGAACTTGTAGATAGGCACAGCTGTAGTGATGAAAAGTAAATCAGTACTGGCCACAGGCCGAGAACTGATGGGAGGGTATTGGATAAATCAAACATTATACAAAAATGAATAATGATGTAAAATGTATATTTATAAATAAATATATTTAATAAGAAGAAAAATAAATGTAACTCCCTTTCCCATGTTATTTATATAAGGTCTTTCATAATCATTTTTCTGCCTTCTTAAATAGTCTCACTTCCCACCTTCTTTAAATTTTTTTCTATTTCTCATTTATATTATACTGCAAGCAGTTCTTAGAACATGCCATGCTATTTTATGATTGTGTGCCTTGGGACATACTTCTACCTTTTCTTAGAAAATCCGTTGAAATTCTGCTTACATATCAACTTTATGAAACCTGCTTTCACAATTAATCTCATATAGCAATTTGTGCATTAATACATTAATATCTCTTTCACTGCATTGTAATTCTAACATGCACCTGAACTATTTTTGTCTTACTCATTTTTATTTCCTTAATACAAATCTTGATAGCCACTATTGTTAAGAAAGGCAAATTCTAGAACTGCTAGAAATAGGAAGTGGGGAGAACGAAAGACCTCTAACGCATTTTAATACCTACAGGTGGCAGGAAATGTGCATCTAAGATATGGGAGCTAAATATTTTTGTCACCATATCACAAGTAAAGAAACTAACACTCACAGCCAAGAACTAATGTCCTTGTGGTCATGTACCCATTATCTGACAGAATCTTAATCCTAAGTCAGGTAAGTCTACCTGAGTCTAAATACCATTTTATTTTCAATATACCAACAATAGATAAGTAAATATTATACTGTGAAGTGCTATGGACAAATTTTCCCTTCTGTTTACATTCATCCTTAAATGTATGACCTAGCAATAAATTTAAGAGTGAGATACTTTTAGTATTTGAAATTAATTACACTATAAGATATTGCCATTTATCAGATAATAACATTATTCATTCATTTCCAGGATCACAGTGCATGGTTGTACAATGAAGAACCCCAGTTATTGGCACTGTGGTCTGTGAGTGGTTCCCCTGGAGTTGTGCAGGTGAGCGCCTGCACAGATATACCTGCTCTGCCTCAATCATTAATTGAACAAGTATTTGCTGAGTGTCTGTTATGTGCTGAATTCTGGGATGGACTCTGAGCATACAAAAACTAACAGAGATTTTAGTGTTTGGGGGGAATTAGACAAAGGAGAGGTAACTGCTACATGTTATCATAAGAGCAGAATGACATGATCACTCTTAGGAAGGACTTCTAACTCAGAAGATGAAATGAGTATCTTGGATTTGCCTCTGTCCGTCCTCTCCCCACATTGACTTTTTACTGCCATCAAGTCACATTTCCCCTCCACAGAGGTAGTGTCACACCAAAGGTCAAGGCAGAAAAGACCTTGTTTCTGGCTCCTTGTTGGAAAGATGGTGATAGACTCTAATGGGTTGTTGGGTCATTACCGATCTCTTAGGTGTGTTACTCTCTAAGGCTAACAAATCTGTGCCTATAAGTATATTGATTGTTTTTCTTTATAATGTCAAAGTCATTAGGCTAAGAGAGTATCCCAAGAGCAAAGCTGAGAAGGAACACAGGAAGGGAAGGTGACGGAGAAATCTGTCCGTGGTGTAAGTCTCCTGAGCAGAAGAGCCCTGTTTGTCTTTTTCATGATTACACTCCTCTTGAACCCTACCCTCCACACACACTAGTGCTGGGTTGTACTTGAACATCAAATGAACGAATGAAGGATTGAATGATAGATATATGCATGTATTATTAGCCAGGGAACTTGGACCTTATAATGGATGGGAGAGAATGTTCCAAGCAAAGAGAAAAGTAAATGCAAAATTATATGCTAAAAAAAACAGATAAGGAAATATGATAGGGGGCCTCCCCGGTGGCACAGAAGTTGAGCGCTGGGTTGCGAAGCTGCCCACAGCCTCTGTAGCGCCAGTTCGATTCCTGGCCGCCGGGCGAGGGTCCCACATGGCGCGCAGACCTCTCCTGCCGCCCGCTGCTCCCCTCAGCTGTGTACTTCGGTCCTTCTGCCTGCTCTGCTCCCCGCTCTGGCTCTGGTGAATTCTCTCACCCTCCCGCGGTTCTGACTGTACCCAGTGCTTGTATAAATAAATAAATATTTTTAAAAAAAAAAGAAAAGAAAATATGATGGGCTTCAGGAACTGAAAATAGACCAGTTTAGCCAGAGTTGAGAAAAAGGGGGGTTAAGGAATGAAATATAGAATTGTAATTCTGAAACAAATAACTGCTCGATTCAATAATTAGGCACCGTGAACTTGTAGAATAAACCATTTCTTTCCATGGACTGGGCTGGCATTCTGGAACATGTCATAATATCTAGTTAGTAAAACATTGAACTACCTTCTCCATCTCATTTTAGATTTAAACAGAACCATCATTTTGAGTATAAGCAAACAATGATTTAAAACATAACATAATTTAAGGTTTTCTCAATATTAGTAACCATCTGCGTTGTCATGGTTGGGAAGCTCATAAAATAATCCTATAATCCAAAAATGCTACTAATCAATCTGAAAATAGACATTTTTTCTTGTGCTTTCAGCAATAGCTTCGGAGAGCTTCATTTTAATTAGAAATATCCAATTATAATAAATGCCTTCAATGAAGATGTAAAAGGACAGGGATAAAAGCAAAAGGAACAGGAACACTAAAGAGCTAGGTTCTAAAGGGCAACCATTATTCAGTTTCTTGTAATTGCCCTCAGAATTCACCATCTATCTTAAAAGAAAAAAATGAATTATATAAAATGTATTACTAGCAATGATACTGTAGGACTTTTTCCAGGTGGTTTACATAAACAGAAAAATAAGTGTATATGAGGTCACACATATCCCTCTCAGTACTTAGGGATGATAATACTAGTCTTAAAATATACTAGGAAAAAAGGGGTTAATCCTGCCTTCTCGCTTTTTGCCTTGTTCAGGTATACGTGTGAAAATTTATAATATAAATTGTCAAGTGTCATTTTAATCTGTGAAAACACTCTTTTTTTAATTTTATTAAGTAAAATTTCTACTTATTGATATAAAATAGGTTTATAAGTATATATAAATTTCAAGTGTGCAGCATTTAATTTGACATCAGCATATACTGTTAGGATCACTACCAAAAATCTAATTGCCATCCACCATCATTCAATGAACCCCCTTTGCCTGAATTACCCAGGGCCTTTTTTCTTCCCCTCTCATAAACCACCGTTATATTTTTACAATGTAAAAGTTTGTTTTGTTTTGTTTGTTTTGTTTCTTTGTTTTTCACATATCACTAAAATCATATGGTATTTGTCTTTATCCATTTAACTTATTTCATCTAGCGTAGTATATTCTAGGTCCGTCCATGTTGTCATAAATCATGGGCCTTGATTCCCAATTATTAGACCATTAACTCTACCAGCTCTGAGTTCATGTGCCACACACGTGGGGATATTTCCTGACTAGCTCTTAAGAAACTATCAAAATTCAAGGTTCCTGGCTAGATTTGCAATCACACAAATAGTATTAGAATCACAGTCTATTTGAATAAAAACTGTAAGCATAACATTTTCTTTAAATAAGTTAATATCTGTCCAATGATGAACAGCACATTGAAATTAATGGTCTGTGTAAGCATGTAGGGAGACAGATTAAGTCCAGAAACAGAAGGAGCTTTGACAAACTTGTCCCTACTAATAAGTTTTTGCAACATTTTTACCCATAAAGATGTCTAGGATATTTAAGAAATCCCTCAGGAGGCCTATATAATTAATATATACTCGTCTATTGTATTTTAAGATGTCTAGTTCCATGATTAACTTTAATTTTCACACTTCTATGAGTTAGATAGGTTGGTTTTATCATCTTCATCTTACTTATACAGAAAATGAGGGCGACAAACTTGACCAATGACACAGCTAAGAGAAACAACTAGAATTAGAACCCATTCTAACTGTAAAACCACTGTGTTTTCTTCCATAAGCTTTCTAAAACATGAAATTAGTGGCTTGGAATATGTAGGAACTTTAACTCTATAATCATGTATCACTGCTTTACTTTCCTTCAGAGTAAAGATGAGGAGATATCTCATTGTTAATGGGAAGAACTAAAAGAATCCATCCCATAGAAAAGCCATGTAAAGTGCTTTGAACAGAAGAGACCCAGAATGAATGCATTTGTTTTGAAGTTTAACTCCATATTCAAAGCATATTATTTAGTATCATCCACATTTAAATATTATTCTATAGGAAAAAAATGGTTTCTGTAGTGTTTGGTTTCCCCCCCAAACACTAAAATCTCTACCTTATAATATAGGTAGAGTATTCTCGCATCTCCATCTTGAATGTCAAACATCAGGAAGAAATTTTCCACAGGAATATTGTTATTGCTGTAATATATTAACTCCCTCCAATATTGAAATATTCCAATTATGGAAACTCTACCTCAATATAATTCCGTTATAAAAATGAACTACAAATTTTCTCCAGGAAACTGGAATGGTGAATGGAACTGCTACATGCAGTTGAGATTTCCTTTTCTTCTAATCTCATTTAGATATTAGATCACAAGAGATCCAGCAGCTCAGAATCTGCCATGTCAGGAAAGACTCTGATGAGACTCTAGGACAAAGGGAGAATAATGCCTCTATGATTCTCGTTAACAATGGGTCTGTCAATAATTCTTCCCAAACTCTACCACTAACCCTCCTATAATACCTCTTTCTTCTTAGGGCCCTTCCTAGCTACTTTACTTCTCACACATTTGGAAATGATTTAAAGGTGAGAGCTGTAAGTAAATAGAGGTACGCCACCTCCTGCCATACCCTTAAATAAGTGCAGCAGGGACATGAAGCACATAGACTTTGGAACCATTTGACTTTGGTTTGTATTCCAATTTTGCCATGAAATTGGGCATGTCACATATTATCTCCATATCAAGGCAGGGATAATAATAGTTTCTCCTGCATAGAATTTATAACATTAAATAGAGTAAGTTTTCAGTCAGTGTTAGCTATAGTTAATAGTCTGAAAAGTTTGTAAATTTTATTCTCCAACTCCATACTAATATAATTATAAAAAGTCCATTTATACTTGCAACTTAATTGTGAAAAAGCAATGTTTTTGTTCCAAGCTTCACTAGAATCTCATTAAATACCCAGGAGAAGACATCCCATCTGTCTCTGAACAATATTTCAGACCTCACTGGTCACTAACTTCCCTCTTCCCAGCATTTCTGTGCCCCTACATTTTATGATTATGCATTTTTATGAGTTGAAAGAGGAGCAGTCACACTCTGCCATCTTTATTTCATCCAATTTTTTAATGTGAATGATAAATAGTCTCATTTATTAATTCACTCTCAGTTATAATCCCACTCAATGGTGTGTCAATCCTTTCATGGTTTTCTTCCTGTATATAAACTTGGTCAATAAAACCAGTAATTTTTGTTTTGCTTCTTTCAAATCATATAAACAATTAAGTTTACAGAAGATAGGGCACTTTCTATTTTTTTCACCGAAAGACTCGGGTCCTGAAAATTCCATCGATCCCAGATGACGTGGGACAGTAAGTCTTTCTAAATTATTCATATTGGACAAATTTATTGCATTTGTCTCTAAAACATCCCAAGCCATTGGAAAATGAAGCATAGTAGAAATGACATTTGTACTCAGAATTGCTGGTTTCAAATAACCTTCTGGTTTTGCTTTCTACTCTCAGTGCTATTTTAGCAGTCAGCAAACATTCAAGGCTATCATTTATAAAATAAAATTGGAATATTGTTCTTTGTTACATTAGGACTGTTGTAACATGCCAACAGAATCATAATGAAGAAAAAGTTATCTGACATTAAAATTTAGTACATAAGTTACTAAATGGGGCTCCTATTGGGCCTCCCCTGGTGGCGCAATGGTTGAGCACTGGTGAGGGTCCCACAAAAAAAATAAAAATAAAAAAATAAATGGGGCTCCTATCAATTTATGGTAGTCACTAAAATTTAGGAGGAAAAATGAAATATTATACATGAAGTTCTGTTTTCTTTTCATAGATGTTCATGTCCATCCATATTCATGAGCAAGTTTATTTTGTGTTTAATCAATAATAAAAAATGCACATCTCTTTTGGAGTTCCAATATTCTCTGTTCTAAGAGTCCACAGACTCTTCCTTCAACATTTGAGTACAAATGTCTTCTCAGTACAAAAAGAATAGGAAAAAAAGAGATTGTTTTAAGTACTGCTGTCACCAGTGACATTTTCACAATTACAAAGATATTGTTTTTCAAGACAGCCCTTTTCTCATAAGCTGTACAATGTGCCGGTGTGCCCCCTAGATTTCTAGCTATCCTTTTATGAGCTGTGACCTGGAGCCAGTTTTGTTGCTTCACTGTGCTTATATGTCTGCATCTATAAAATGTAAACAATAATAACATCTTCCATTTGGGATTATTATGAGGACTACATGCATGGATATAGAAATCTAGAGCAATATCTGGCACAATCCAAATATTGTAAAAGTATTTTGTCATTCCTTTGACTGAGTCAATCAATATCCTAGATGATGAAAGAAAATATTCTGCCCTCAAGAGCAGTATATGAGCATTATAAATTTGGGGCTAGGTCATGAGGTCATGATGTCAAGTAAGGCTTCCCAAAAGTCATGCACCACCTATGAAGGTTTTGGTCAACAACAGACTGCACAGGAATTGGCAACTGATTCCAACAGGCATGTAGGATTTGGATGAGGATAGACTGGCACATCAAGATCCACAGGAAACAATCACGATTTGAGACAAGTTGTGGAGTGTTCACGGGTCAATCAGATCATGGTTTACAACTTCATGAACAGACAGCCTTCCATTTGAGAGAAGAAAGGGGCCCCAACAGGGAAAAGAAAACTGGGGACCTACAAAAGCTAGACAGAATAAACAAAAATTGTCTGTTTAATATCCCACCATGTGAGCCTGAACATCCCAAAATTTGTGGTTAGTACTTTAAAGGTAGTTATTCATCATCTTAATCACACCACCATCCAAACATTTTTGTTTTCATCACTAAGAATTAGTTATGCCAGACACAGCACAGTTTTAAAGAAACCCACATAATGTTCTATCTTTGCCTTTACTGACTTCCTTCTCAGACATTTAAGAATACCAAAAAAAAAAAAAAAGGACTTTGATTTGTCAAAATTGGCCATCACTAAACTATGTTACTCTACATGAACAGTTACTTTGGCATAACGAGCCTACTGTTTTACAAATGTGGTGACATTTATACATCCTAGTAAATGTCACCTCCTTCAAGGTGTCATGGGAAGAAGGCAGCTGCAGTGGCTGCCCTAGTTCCACACATGTGGAGAGCTTATGTCTTAGAATTCAACAGAGGTTGAGGATTTTTTTTATGCAACTCTTATGTGTGCTGCTTTGTTCTCATCCTGCTGGGGTAAATGAAGACCCCCCAGAATGGACCTGCTGTACATGCTAAAAAATTGGAGGGACAGAGCATTTGGTGAAGAGCACAATCCATGGACAAAGTGGTTAAGTCAAATGCTACACAAGCTGGGCAACCCTGGTGAGTTTCTCACTACCATCTTGTCTTTTTTCTCATCTACAAAGTGAGGATATGATAAAGTATAACTATACCATGGGTCTAAGCCAAGACTATGGCTTCAGGTAGGGCTAAGTCCTTATCACTAAAAGATTAAGGTCCTTCGAATGACCAGGACTATAGTATTAAGGAGCAAGTAAGTGTGAATATTAAACTTCTATTTTTTCTCACAAAATATTTTAAGCAATTAAATTTGAACAACCCACTACCTACTGCTCTTTCAAGAAAAATATAGCACATTTGTAACTAATGACTTAAATCTTTTAAAAATCATGGATTCTCCCTGTTGCAAAGAAAGAACAGAACAAGTTATTTCTAAATTGGCACTCCTGTTTTGCAGACAAATTAAAAGTTACTGAGAAATTAAGGAACAGTCTCTAGCTGCTCATTCAGCTTGGCTTCAAGACTGATTTTACTACCACCCTTCAATAAGGGAGTTGCTTCAGTCTGACAGATCAAATTTAGTTTGAGTGAATAAAGTGAAAAAAAATAGAATCAGTTTTCAGAGAGTTTTAAAGATCTTTGAATTGTTTAATTACAGCCTTTACAGAATTTATTAAATCCATCTTTATACCCTATTAAGAACTGACTGGTTATCCCCAAATCACCATGTAGAAACAAGACCGCCATCTGTTATCGTTCCAAAGCCTTCGTGCAAATGGATCCCTCGGGCTCCATGACTCAGCCACAGGCCAGGACAGCAGTTCATCAACAAGCCTGCCAGCACCAAGTGGGTCTTGCCATGAAACTGCTCATGTGCTCTAGAAATGTTTGTTATCATTTGGGGTTTTGTGTGATTATGTGAATTCAGACTTGTGGGTAGCTGTGGAAACAATAGTTTTGACCCAAAGTATGTTTCTTTATTCCTTGGTAGAACCAGATTTGAAGAATTCACGTGAGTCCTTGATTATGTATTTAGGCACTTTGCAACTCACAACCATGTGTAGAATGTTCTGGTGGTTCCCCATGGCCACAGCTGTTTTCTTCCTTCTTCAAAATGATACCTTTGCTTTCAGGCAGCATATCTGTGCCTATGCAACATGAAAAGCCCCTGTCCTGGTTGTGAGCACTGTACAAGAAGCACCTAATGTAATTTATAGTATGAGCTTGTATCAGACACAGGGGAAACCTTTATAACGCACAAAACAAAAATTCTTTCAAATCCAAGATTAAAGACTGTTTTCCGAGTTTACATTTGCAATGGATTTCAAGTATCACTTTTCCTCTTATTTGCTATTTTTTTTCCTATTTCAAAGTGTTAATCTGATGCTAGGAGAAAGTTTTTTTAAAAAAAAATCTTAAGATGCTTATTGTGGACTCCTGGTAGGCAGTTCAAAGGAAAAGCTCTGGGACTCCTGTAAGTCCAAGAGATGTGAAGAACACTTTTGTGTCTGGAGTGATATTATATTTCAACCTCCGAACATCAGCAAGAAATACTACTAAGGCAACACAGCAGACATGTATGGGTGTTATATGGGTTTATAGAAAGATAAAGCATTGTTTTTCAAAATTACTTTTACAAGATACACACAGAGAGAGAGAGAGAGAGAGAGAGGTGGGGAGAGAGGAATTACCATTATCCAATAAATTGGAGAAATGCTACTTTGCTAGCTCTACCTAGAGAAACCTAATACATTTTATTGTCTTAACAGATATGAGATGGTATACAGTAAAGAAATCTGTGTGGCTCAGAATTTCTCCAAGTGTTTGAACTACAGAATCCCTATCACTTGGGATTAACACAACTTGTTTTTTTTTTTTAGTAAAACACTTTGGAAAATATTCTTGAAATAATCATCAGTTAATGCCTATATCAGTATTGGTGAATTCATTTGCTTTTTAAAAATAAGTCTCTTTTCAACTTTTCATCTTTTCCCTGCAAACTAAATTTTATCTTTATTGTCATCACTTCTATTGTTCAAACCTCTGCAAGTTTAGAAGCCTGGAAGGTGAAAGTTTTCCCTGTAGTAGCCAGGAGATGAGGCCTTATTTAAATCAATGAACAATTGCTTTTCTGACCCAATTACAAATTTGTCAGTGGCCTTTGCTTCTACTACTAGCTAATAAAGTAGCTTCCACATTGTAGGAAGCAAACATTATCTCCTAACAGTTGTTCAATTGGGTAAGCTCCTTGCCATTCGATGAAAAAGAATAAGAATATGAAGCTTCTAAGATGCTGAGAAACTTCGTGAGTAAATGGGAGGATGAGAGACTGACTCCAGGTCTGTCTTATTCCATCTGCTTTCCTTTGGACCACACAGCCTCCATATTACTACAGAGTACTAAGCTTGCTACTGTGAGCTTACCCACCTTCTGCTTTAGGAAACTACAGTATGGCTACATCCAAAATGAAATGAATGAATAAAAAAGATGTGGTGTATATACAAACGATGTAGTAACACCCAGTTAGAAAAAAAGATGAAACCCTGCCATTTGCAAAATCATGATTGGACCCCGAGGGACTTGGCACAGGCTAGCGATCTGCCGTAGAGCACAGGGCAAGGTAGTTAGCTTCTTCTCACCTTTCCCCAAAACTGCCTGGCTGATTTTCTTCCCCCATTAATATCTCCACATCAAGTGCCAGAGGATAAGGGAAGAGCCACAGCATGGAAAAGACAAGAAGGAAGTGTTGAGAGTGCAGTTTCCACCCATCACTCAAACCCTCTAGGATATCAGGTATCTAATTGTTCTTTATTTATTGGTGTTTTTGTGGGTGTTTAGAGGTGTCTTCCTTCTCCTCTCAGGGTCCACCTGTCAGTTGCGTTGATATAGGTAGTTCCTCCAAGACTGGCTCCTCTGTACAATTGCTGGAATTACCATCTTCCAGAGGTGTTGCCAGGGTACTTAGTGCGGAGCCTGTCAGAGGTTCCATGCCAGTATCGATGATACGAAAGAATAAACAGCTCCAGGGAAGCCTTTTTTGCTGCCCAGTGCTTTCTCCTGTCTGGTTGCCAACCTTTAGGCTTTGATCTCTCTGGAGACCTATGACAAAGTCTTCAGTTGTCCCTTTGAGACACTCTCACATGCCACTCAGGGCAGTGACAGTGGCAGTGAAGTCTGTCAACGACTACACAGACCTCTAAAGAGAACATCCCTACAGCTCGTAAACCAGTCTCATCACATCCTTCCCCTTTGTGTAGCTGGAGATGGGCAGTGAACTCAGTATCACAGAACTGTGTCAGAGTCTCCTGGCAGAGATGGCCTGGGGTTTACTCTTTTTGACGTTTGGAGCTTGGCCAACACTTCAAGGCTGCAGGAAAAGTCACATCACATCTAACATCTGGTTTCCCAGCAAGAAGCCTTTCTAAAGAATGTTCCTGTGTGTTTCAGTCTTGTGCTTGCATTTCCCTGTGGGTATCTTCAAGGTGCTTGATCCACAGTATGAATTTCTTGTAGGAAGTCACTGCAGTTTCATGTTTACAAGCACATGGTGGTTTATCTTTCACCATGTTCAGCTAATATGCTCTGCCCCTTATTTCCTGAGTTGTCTAGTGCATATTATTTAAATGTCTCTGTGCCATGCTTTCAAAACCTCTGAATGAATATTATATCTAACTCATCAGATTGTTGTGAAGATTAAGTAAAACACTCTATGTAAAATGCTGACCATAGTGCCTGCTCTACTAAAAGCATTCAATTAAAAAGTAGGTAAAGAAAAAAAACCTGAATGGCTATTTCTCAAAAAACATGCAAATGTACACAGGCACATGAAAAAAATGTTCAACTACACTTAAAAGGAAAATGCAAATCAAAACCACAATGAGATACCACCTCATACCTATGAGAATGGTCTGTACCAAAAAGAATGGAAAAAAGTGTTGGCAAAGGTATAGATTTAAAAAAAAAGGTCTCATTCACTGTTTGTGGAAATGTAAATTGGTGCAGCCTCTATGGAAAATGGTATGGAAATTCCTTTAAAATGCTAAAAATGGATATACTACATGATTCAGAAATACTACTCCTAGTTATTTATCAGAAGACTATGAGCACACTAATTTGAAAGGATAATACACCCCTTGTCACTGCAGCATTATTTACAATAACCAAGACACAGAAACAACCTAAATGCCCATTGGTGGATGACTGGCGAAAGAAATTGAATACATACTCAACGGAGTGCTACTCAACTATTAAAAAAGATAAAATATTGCCATTTGAAACAACATGAGTAGAACTGGAGGACATCATCATAACAGTCTCAGAAAGTAAAAGAAAATTACTGGATGGTATCACTCTTGTCACATATAAGTAACTAAAGCAAGTGAACTAAGAAAACACAACAAAAATAACTCTTAGACTCTGAAGAATATGGTGGTTACCAGAGGGGAAGCATAAGGCTGGTGGGAGCAATGCGTATGAGGCTGTACTGAACAGAATACTATACAGCAATGGTAGATCAAATTTATACTTAAAATTTCTTTTTAACTTAGTATTTAATCAAAGACACAAAATATATATTATATGACTATTCATGGAACTTCAAATATAGACACATTTAATCTGGTGATAAAAGTCAGTGAAATACTTTTAGGAAGATAATTGGGAAGGAGCACAGAGAGAAGCTTCTCAGGGGCCATAACTTTCTGTATCTTGACCTGGGTGGGGATTACATGACTGTGTTCACTTTATTTAAAAAAAATCATTTAGCTCTACATTTATGATTTGGACATTTTTCTGTATATATGATATACTGAAATTAAAAAGTTAACTATATTTTTAACAAATAAAATTAATTTTAAAAATACTGATGCAATATAGCATTAAAAATATATTTCCTCTTTATTATGATTTTTTATTGAAATAACACTGTATTATAACATTATATAAATTCCAGGTGTTCACAGTTGAAAATCAACATATGTATATACTACATTGAGGTCACTAAGATTTTGAATTTTTAAAAAATTAATATAATTTTAAAAAACCTAAAATATATTTTAAAAATTAAATAATGATGACATTTATTCCTTATAGCAATGTTACTAGCTGGGTGTGATAATTACACTCCCTATTTTTTTATAGAAAAACTCCTGAACAAAAGGAGCTTTAATACCTTATTCAAAGTCACAAGATTAAAACTGTCTCCAGAACCTGGGTTTTATGCTTTGAAAGAATGAGTAATTTAATTAAGTTTTTTAAAACTGAACTATGGCAAGAAAGCTCAGTAGGGAATCACACACCTAAGAAATGTTTTCCATAGTAGTCACACACAAGAAATTTAATCTCAGAAAAAAAATGACAGCACTTGTCAGAAGCAATAAAAAGTGCTGGCAATGGTCTCCACTATGAAACCTCTGAGTTGACACCTTTCTCTCCCTAAGTTAGAGATACTATTTTGATGCAGCTCTTTTACCTTGTGGTTTGTATCTTTACAATATAATTAATTAATATTTAATTTGGCTTTTCTGGGAAAACTGGTTTGAAATATTTTAAATCGATCATCAAAAAAGAAAGCAACTTGATTAAATCAGGAGACTAACATCTAGATATTTTCAAAATTCTTCAAGCAGAATATGCCAATTCTATATACCCTACATTTCCTCTCAAAAGAAATATTCCTCAGTTCTAAGCTAAAAGACCAGGAACCAGAAATAAATGGGAACAGTTAAATGAGGACTGAAAACAGCAAATATCATAACAAACTTTGTATTTTCATAGACAACTCTGGGAGGGCAGCTCTCTGCTGCCCAACAGCTGTGTAATGTTCAGCAAAAATTTGCCTCTCTGGATTTATGAGGTATAAACAACGGCCATCATAAGATCTGAAAGTGATGAGACCAGTCTTGAAATCACTGTGTCAACACTTAGAAAGTGCAGTGGAAGCAAATAAAAATGATTAAATTTTCTGTGACAGAAGGTGACGGCGTGCAGAGCACAAGCAACTCTTTCCACAGGGAAGCATCTATCATGAGTAAACCAGAGATGGTGGCCAGGAGCAGGCAGCCATGGGCAGGTGGGCGAGAGGCAGTTATCTTGACCTGGGTGACTGCAGAGCAAGGAAGATGGTTATAGTCTCACTCTGCATAAGTCATACTGACTTTTTCCACGGACATCAAATCTTGCTACTTCAGTCCAGTGCCATGTGATGTCCTTTGTGGATGGCTATGACTCCCTCTAGTGAGCGTTACTAGGTGAAAATTTATTCTAATCACTCTGTCTTCCCCCTAAAGCGAAGAGACCCAATTGAATATGGTGGACACTGGTGGAGGACAGGGTTTGAAAATGTATATTTCTAGAGGTTTGAACCTACAACTCCCAAAGCAGACACAAGATGTAAACCTACTTCACCTCAATAAACATAATTTGGAAAAAAAGAAAACTCCATGAGTAGGAACTATTATCAACTTCACTGTGCCTATGAGGAAACCCAGACATGGAGAAATTAACTTCCCAAGGTAAAACAGTTAGAAAAGAAGAGCCCAAAATTTGAAGTGAGACAATCTGACCTGAGATGCCATTCTTAGAACATTCTATATCAGAGGTTGACAGATAGCCTCCAAATCTGTTATACTAGTGAATAATGAACTAATAATACTTTTGTATATTTAATAGTTAGGAAGCATACCAAAAAAAATTTAAAAAAATAGTATTAGTGACACGTGAAAAATTTGAATTGAGATACAAGTTTCATAGTTCATAACTAATTTGGTAAGAACACAGCTCCATGTATTCATTTATATGTTACCTATGACTGCTTTTGTGCTACAGTGGCAGAAAGGAGTAGTTACAAGAAAGGTGGTATGGTCTGCAAAGTCAAACGTATTTATTCCTGGCCTGTAACAGAAAATGTCTCCTGGTGCCTTCTCTGTGCAATAATGATCAGGGCTAAGGAAGATGATCCAAATTCACCCACCCAGATGATCATCTGTCCTTCCACTGCTGTCCAGGCCTTCCATTCTGTCCACTGTCTTCCTCATATCTTGCTGCTGTGTGTGAATTTGACAGAACCAATGTTCTGACCTACCACCAATCAGTTAGCTTATTTTGTCTTGAATTGTGTGCTTAGAAATATAGCCATGGCACACCAGAAAAAATGGACATGCTACAAAACAGAGCTAGCAATGAAATCAAATTTCCAAAATATAGTTATTGTGACTTTAAAAATACTTGAGTCAGTGTTCAAGTGAGTGGGGAAAGAAGCATTTAAAAATCTCCCTTTAATTAGATCATGTCCATCAAAGAATAGAAAGTTAATCTGTTGCCCAGAAAAGGTAATCCCTTTAGCAGATCCAGTCACTCACTGCCTCCATTGTGACTCAGTGATTCTCACCTGAGATAAGAAAATGGGAGTCACTCTCTTGCTGAAGAAACCTGTGCATAAAGCAGCATTCAGAGAGGAAAAGGCAAAGGTAATGGGGAAGGTGGTGCTACTGCTGCTTTGATCACTGGGTTTCAAATATTTTAATAAATAAAATCCACATTTAATTTAAACATCAGTTTGATAAAAATTTCACCTGAATACTTCATGTGTGGCTCTTATCTCTCAGGAATCGTTATAGCAACAGCACAGGAGCAGGATTTGGCATTTCCTTAGTCACAGTCAAGGGGATAACCAATAAAAGAGCCATGGATAGCAGAGCTCTGGGTTTCTCTTGTGTTAATATGCATTTTATAAGAATGGAAAGCAAGAAGGAAAACATGATTATCTCTAAAGAGGATAATTAACTTGTACTCTTGGGAGAGGGGCTCATGTGCATATATGAGCAGTGTGTTTAAAGGTCCCTGAGACCTTGATTCTTTGACATCATGTGGGTTTTTTCCGCTGTGTTCCATTATGCAGGGCTTACCTGCCTCAGACTCTGCAACCTCATGGCAGTAAGTCTGTGATGCTCAAGAGTTTAGGTTCCTCCACACTGGAAGTAAACCACCTAGGACAGGTCACGTACAGCAACCAGGCTACCAACAGACTCAAGCAAAACAGTTTCACAATGTGATGTAATCCCAGGGGTACCACCAGAAGGGTCCCACTTCCCAGACTAGGTCCATAAAATAGCTTTGTCCAATTTCAAAGAAGACACCAACCTCATAAATCTTGGTTTGTTCAATATGATGGGATAGGAGTGATGTCATAACATGACAAATACTTTCAAAATCATACATTAAAACCAGAACATATTAAGTAATCCTCACCTTCATTTTCTAGACAGGGAAACTTAAGCTTGGAGAATTGAAGTAAATTGCACAAGGCCATCCAGCTCATTAATGAGATACTCAACTCCACTCTGGGACACTCAAGGCTTTCGCTTTCTTTAAAATCCCACCTAGAGTGCAAACTGGTCCAACCACTATGGAGAGCTGTGTGGAGATTTCTGGACCTACTAAACATAGAGCTTCCATATGATCCAGCAATTCCACTCCTAGGTATTTACCCAAAGGACACAGAAACATCAATTCCAAAGAACACCTGCACCCCTATGTTTATAGCAGCACTATTTACAATAGCTAAGCTTTGGAAACAACCCAAATGCCCAAAAATAGATGACTGGATCAAGAAGATGTGGTACATATATACCATGGAATATTACTCAGCATTCAAAAAAGATAAACACATGCAATTTGCAGCAACATGGATGGCGCTGGAAGGGATCATGCTCAGCGAAATAAGCCAGAAAGAAAAAGAAAAATACTGGATGGTCTCACTCATAGCAGGAATCTAGAAAACTTAAATAAGGGACCAGGAAAATGAATAACTATAAGAAAGTGAAAATCAAAATCAACAAAAAACTATGAACCAGAGACACTTTTGGGGGAGTGGGAGGTGGGGGGGAGGAATTGGGGTCAAAATGGGGGGTTTGCAATTGTATGGGGAATATAAAAATAAAATTTATTATTAAAAAAAATAAGAAAAAAATAAAATAAAATCCCACCTAGCCTCCATGACCAGGTGGGTGGAAGCAATTTTTTTTTTTAATGATACTGGCCACTGCATATCATACTGAACTCTGCAAAAAGCTAATATGCTTGTTGAAACCTGTTGTTCAAATCACGTGTCTAGAAAGAGAAGATATTCTTAAGGCTTCTTCTGCCCTGGAGAGGTGATAAACCCTTGACATAATCTAATTGAGACAAGCAATGCAGTTTAAAGTTACTGCCTGGACCATCTCCTTTGAATGACATTCAATCAGTTGAAAGTGTTTCAATCTGCACTAACACTTAGGTAAGCTGATTTAGCTTACCTAATGTATTAGGGACACGCATAAAATTGTAAAGGTGTTCTTTTTCCAACTTTTTTCACCTAGGTGAAATCAACCATTTTTGGCAGGTTTCATCATTTCTTCAATTATTAGGATAAAATAGAGAAATAAAGAATATTATTCCCGAAGATGTTTTCATTACTAAGAGACATAGTAATAAGCTAGGAAAACCCACGATTTCATAAGCAAGCTTCACCCTTCCACTCCCTCACTCTATTATACACACTCTTCCCTCAGCCTGATATAGTCCTTTACCTTTCTATACTCAAGATTCAGGAAGAGGATTTGCTCCTGCTTGTATACTAGGCTCCTAGGGCCAAGAGTGGAGGAGTCGAACACTGCATGTGCAAAAGAGAATGTTCTCTATGGGACATCCTCAGGACCAGGCATTTATTGCTGTCACTGAGATTTGTATATGCATATTTCCCCTCTATCCCCCAGTTGTCTTGCCAGGGACTATTTGTCCAATTCTCTTTTTTCACAAACTATGTTTATGGAGGTAAAGTAGATTTACATCTTACATCTGCTCTGGGGATTATACATTCAAAGCTCTACAAATGCCCATCACCAGTACCACAACAATCCTCCACCATACTTCATTGGGTCCAACTCTTTATTGCTTATTTTTTCTTCATAGGTCTGTATCTGATTGACCTTCCTCATTTGGTGAAATTACTCCATGTCATTTAACATGCAATTAATCACTTCTAACACTGTACATTCTTTAAAAATATGGATACACCTCAATTATTGCAACTAACCTTATGTGTTATAATTAGCAGCTTATGTAAGTCAACCCTACCAGGCTGAGAGCTCCTCTGTGCTTTTCACACTGACATTTCTAGCTATGCAGTCTGGCAGAAAGCCTGTCAAGCAACTGGCTCTCTATAAGTCATCATTTAACAAATATGAATGGATGAACAGGTGAACATACAAATGAACCTTGATACTGAAGGTGAGAATCACTGTGTAATGTTGTCTCTTAATTAATTCAGCACACTTCTTTTCTGCCATTCTTCTTCATAGAGGCTTTTCCAAAAGACTGGACCGTGTAAAAACAATTAGAAAATACTTTTGAAACATACTGCCTTAGAAAAATTACTATGACAATTTCACAAGCTGAAAACTTGTTACATATTTGTGCTTTTTTGTTGTTTTTAATTATTTCCAATATGGAAGTGGTCTTTGATTCTTTAAGAATCAAAGAATTTTGATTTGGGCAGATTGGGCAGGTCTCCTTCAAATAAAGCAAAGCTCCATCTCCTATCACCATTACTCCCAAATAGACACACACACACACACACACACACACACCCCTTCTCCAAGGGTTTCTGCACCTATGAAACTATCAGTACACATTTCCTCATGAAAATGGAGTACTCTATGCAACTGTACTACTATGAACTCAGTAACACCAAATATTCAGCTGAGACATTATTCAATGTCATAATGATTAAGTGACTAGATTGTATTATTCATCACAACTGTCCATTTTAAAAAATTATATTCAACTTTAATATTCTTCACTCTCCTTACTGTCCTACTTAAATCAACAATTCCTAATAACACAAACAATTCCTAACAACTAAAATAACAAAATTTTCTATCATTTAACTTCAATGATATCAGTAAGAATTTCAGTTTTATAAATTCCTTCGTAGTGGGCATAATTATGGTAAATGAACAAATACTGGCAGTTTGTTAGTTAATAAAATTACTGAGGCATACAATATTTAATGTTATATTTTACACTAACTCAGTTTTAGAAGAAAAAAGTGTATAAACAATGATAATGACACTAGAATCTCCACAGAGATACATCTTAACTAAACTACCAAAAAAACTTCATTAGCTTCCACAAGATCTATTTTATAATGTAGCTACCACTTTAAAGTGACAGGTGTTGTTTTAGCAACTTTAATATTAACCTATTTATTTTTCACAAATACATTGTGTTGATAAAATAACAAATATAGTAAATGCTTATTATGTGCCAAGTGCTGGACTGAGTACTGAATATGTATTATGTAATTTACTCATCACAAATGTTCTGTGAATTACATTTTATATTAATTATTTGGGGACACTAATTTACTCATTTATAACAAATTTGTATTCAGCACAAAGAGCCTTCTCTGTGTACTGAGTATATTCTGTCTGCTGCATGCTAGAGGCACACAAAGCAGGGTTTATCTTAAACATGTAGGGTTATTTGCTGCTTTGAATTTTTTATATGCAATCATTAAGTAGATTTGTATGAAAACAAATGTGAACTTCCAAAGCAAAAAAAAAAAATTAAATTACGTGGATCACCATCTGGGTAGACAAAACAGTCAACATTATGGAAATGTCAAGTAAAATATCTGAACACTGCGTGCTTCTTAATAAGTGCTTAGTAATCAACAACTTTTCTTCATCCTCATCATCCTTGTTACAAATAATATTCACCAAAAATAAAACAAAAAGCGGGCCTCCCTGGTAGCACAGGGATTAAAGTTTCAGCACAATCAAGCTATCACCAGCCACTGTAGCATGAGTTCAATCCCCAGCTAGGGAGCTAACCCACATGGCACCGCAGACCTCTCCTGTCTAGCCCACTGCTCCCATCAGCAGTGTAACTCAGTAGATCCACCTGTTCTGCTCCCCACTCTGTCTCTGGTGATTCTTCTCACCCCTTATACCTCTGGACTACACCCCAGTTCTTCTATGCATAAATAAATAAAAATAAATATTTTTTAAAAATAGAAAGCAAAATAATTTACAAAATTTTCTCACTTTTTAAAAATACTAATAGTTTTTTATATAAACACCATTTAATAATAAAGACATCTGATAGAGGACGGGCTAATTTTTCATGAGTTCAAACAAGAAGATAAAAATGACTAGCTTAAAATGTAAATAAGACACATACAAACACTTTGCATAAAATAGGGAAATAATTCTAAAGCATAAAAAAATGAAGCCAAGTAGTTTTTAATGCCAATTTATCTATTCAGTTAGAAAGATATATTTTTTTAAAAAAGATGTTTAGTGTGGAGAAGGATTGGCATAGGAGGAAAGAAACATGAAACAAATAGCCACATGATAGATTTATACCTAACCACATTGATATTTATACTAAACATAGTTTAAATCCCTCAATTAAGGTTGGATATTATAAGATTATTTAAAAAGTATGATTCAACTATATGCTTTAACAAGAAACCTATAAAATATAAAGATACAAAAAGGTTTAAAGTGAATAGTGGAAGGCAGTACAACTAGTTATAAGTAAGCTAGAGTGCTATCTCAAATCATACAATTAAACTTCAAAACAAAATATGTGAGGGATCAAGAGAGAGATTTCATGATGGAAAAGGGAACAATTCAACAAAACAGATAAATAGAAAAAACATGATAATTTCAAGAAGTTAGACACATAAGAGCCCAAACTGTTTAACTCCACTTTCATGAAACCTCTTTGAAAGGTAAATATAATCTAGTGATAGAAAACGGAACAATGGTTTTCTGAATGCAGAATTGCTCAGGGGTTAGAGAGTTGGCTGCAAAGGAATATTCTAAAATAAGAAGATTCTAAGTTGATGGAAGTTTTCTGTATCTTCATTGTGGTGATAGGTACAATAGTTTATATATTGTTAACTTATAAAACTCTACACTTAAAATCATTTTATGTAAGTTGTACATTTATAAAATGAATTTTTTAGTTATACATATATACCTGGGAAGCAGTGTATGTGTCTGGAAAGTATTTGTGTACATGACACAATAAAGAAATGAAAACAGAGGAGAAAATGAAGGTCAAATGCTTAATATAGGAGACAAAAAATTATTTGTAAACTCTTACACAACAATTCATGTAAGAATATAAATTTGATTTGAGATTCCTAGTAACAGGAGTGAAGAATAAAACATGATCAGTTGTATAATGGAAATCCACAACTCAATTATAGCAACTTTTTTGAACTTTAAAAAAAAATTTAAAGTGTTCCATAAAAAATGCAATAAGTCAAAGAGAAATATGAACTCAGGAATTAAATATTTTGATTAAAGTTTTTACTCTTAAATATTTTGTTTAGGTCATGTCCCCAAGTGATACTTTGGAGAAACGGTCATGAAAGTGTTAACCCTTCCTGAGCATACTTCCCCTGACCAGATAAGGAATGCTATAGATGGGGCCAGATGTATGTGTGTATACTTCTACATTTGTAAACACTTTTGGATTGAGTTCAACATGTTTTATTTTTAAATGTAAGATTCCATTTTTTCCACAAATGTGGGCTCTGGGAAATATAAAAGTATATATAACAGAGAGACAGAAAGGAAGACCAGTTTGTCCCCCAAATATATGGTACTGCCTATAGTGTTTTTCCTTATAGAGCAAATAAGACTTCCTATTTTTTCCAATAAACACAAACACAACTTCATAATTACATTACAGAAAGTATTTTCTTTTGTTGATCAACAATTTTCTGTAGCTCAAATTTAAATTTGGGGAAAAATTGATGTTGATTTTTTTTTTCTATTAAGATTGCAAAATGACTTCTACTCAAGACTCTGTGATGAAGCTTACACCTGAACAGGGAACACTGAATAATCCTTAGTTCAATATCTAAGTGACTTAGCATCAAATCCATACTAACTTTGTTTTCTTCTTCCAAACTCACCCCAATTTCAGTGAATATGTTTCTGGGTGGTTTCTGCGTCTAAATCTTAACTTGGGAGATTATACAATATTCAGTGTTTCAAAGCCTAGAAACCTACATAGTTAAACAATTTTTCTCAGGAACCAGTCTTGTGCTAGTGTTCTGTTGCCAAAGTTTTCTACTGTCACTGTCACTTTTCTGAATCTTGGCAGGTTATTTGCATCTTCATTTAATTTCCATGGCCCTCCTAAAGTATAGGACACCAAGTAACATCATGTGACATTCCAGCGACCAATGTCTGTTGGTGTTATTTAGTAGTTTTTGACCATCGTTGTATGTATCAAAACTAGTCATGTCTTGACTAGTCAAATAAGACTATCTGGGAGAGGAACCTAATATCTGTGTATTTAAAAGCTATTCTGACGATTCTGAAATTCAACTGGAGATGAGAAGGCTGGGAATAGGGTGAGGCAGAGGAGGGCACAAAATTTAAAGGGTCTCCAAAATCCAGCAATCAACATATAACTTTAATGCAATATTGAGTGAATGCAAAGTATCCATGATTACCAAAATATCAACATTTAAGTAAAATGTCAATACTTGGAGGCTGAGTAAAAAGAAAAAAATTCATAATGTTAATTTGTCTTACTAGAAAACCCACCTGGTCTTCATTGATTTTTGCCTCATCTTCAGCTCAAACTCCTTGTGGTCAGAGTATAATTTTTCAAATTTAAATGTTAAATAGTAGTCACATTATTTAAAATCACACTGAGTCTACACTGTACAAGTCAAACAATACGTGTCTGAGAGAATCTGGGTCACGGTTCATTAATTTGTAACTAGGGATGATTTGGAAAAAGTAGATTCTCAAGGAATCCTTAAAAGTTCACAAGGTAGAATTTACTTCATATGATCCAAAGCTGTCTTTCATCTCATTTTATCTAGGCTTAAACATATTTTTGATATGCATATGATACTGTCTAAATCTTCCTTTTCATTGGCATTTTCGAGAAGAAGGGGATCTGAACTTGATAAAATACAGAATCAACCAGTTCATCATGTAGGGAATGTTTTCGTTGTCAGCTAATAAAATAGGAATGGACAAACATTAACATTTGGTGTATTCAGTTGGCACCTGTAAATGGAAGACATGTTTTCCAAGCTACCATGAAAAAGTATAAAGATAGCAGCACTATTTATAATAGCTAAGCTTTGGAAACAACCCAAATGCCCAAAAATAGATGACTGGATCAAGAAGATGTGGTACATATACACCATGGAATATTACTCAGCATTCAAAAAAGATAAACACATGCAATTTGCAGCAACATGGATGGCGCTGGAAGGGATCATGCTCAGCGAAATAAGCCAGAAAGAAAAAGAAAAATACCGGATGGTCTCACTCATAGCAGGAATCTAGAAAACTTAAATAAGGGACCAGGAAAAAGAATAACTATAAGAAAGAAAATATCAAAATCAACAAACAACTGTGAACCAGAGACACTCTATGGGGTGTGGGGGGTGGGGAAAGAGAGGGCTTGGGGTCAAAATAAGGGGGTTGTAATTGTATGGGGAATATATAAAAATAAAATTTAAATTAAAAAAATGCTTAAATCATAAAAAAAAGATTTACTCATAGGCAATTTTAAACATCCAAATATTATGAAAACTAATCCAAAAAGATTTATCTATGCCTATGTACCTACCTATAGTAACTATAGCAGCACTCTCCATAATTGCCAAGACATGAAACTAACCCAAGTGCCCTCTAACAGATGGACTATGGAATATATAATCAATGGAGTACTACAAAGCTGTGGAAAAGATGAACTTGGGTCAAAATGGATGAACCTTAAGGTAAGTGAAGATAGTCAAAAGTGAAAGACAGGTGTCAGATGCTTCATTCATCTGTGGAATATAAATAGCCAAAAAACATACATGGGCAAAGTAGAGCAGGAATAAATCTTGAACTCAGTGAAAGAATATAATGGTTACCAGAGGGAACAGAAAGAAGGAAGTAGAAGAGAGAGACATACGAAGTTATGAGCACAGATGGTTTAGTGGCGGATGAATGGAACATGTGCACATATGGAAGAGCAAAAAGGTCACCCCCAAAATTTAATTTTAAAAAAGAAAGTGTGGCGCGCAGACCTCTCCTGCTGCCCGCTGCTCCCCTCAGCAGTGTACTTCGGTCCTTCTGCCTGCTCTGCTCCCCGCTCTGGCTCTGGTGAATTCTCTCACCCTCCCGCGCTTCTGACTGTACCCAGTGCTTGTATAAATAAATAAATAAATCTTTAAAAAAAAAAAAAAGAAAGTGTACTTTACTAAAAAAAGATGGCTCTACAAGGTTTTGTTTCAGAGGGGTGGTACCAGCACTGGTTTAAATCGCCACTAGATTATTATTTCCACCTAGAAATAAATTACACAAAACATTCCTGGATGGGTCATGTGGTTGGTGGTGCAGTAGATGAGAGAGGGGATGAGGGACCCAGAGCAGTGGGGATATTCTATGATGTGATACAGAGACAAAGTTGAAAACCAAAGTTAGCAGATCATATGCAGGTTTAAATTAATGTTCTTAGCTCAAAAATTTTTTTTAAATAATTTTTATAAGCCTCAGAAAATTGCAGCTGAAATGGATCAAAATTAATTTTAACTCATTTCCATTCATATAATATGAGAGGAGGGAGCCAATTTTACTGTGTGATTGAAGAACTAGTCTAAAGGTTTCCAAAGCAGAGAAAGGAGTTGATTTCAGCGCAGACAGTTATTTCAAGCTTCAAGGACTTGCTACCACCAAAGGGACAGGGAAGGATTTGCTGCCACCAAAGTCTTATCATACAGAGCTGCTCAGGTGTGGAAGTTCCTGCAGAACTTAAACTATAAGCCACTATATACCAGCTGCTTCAGGACCCTTACTTGAGATTTCAGCCTTCCAGACTAAGGGCTGTCTCATCAGTACATTTAAAAGTAAATCTTTCAGTGGCACAAGATTAAGAATCAGTGAGAGCTGACTGGCCTCTCGAGTGTATGTGTGTGTGTGTGTGACAGAGAGAGAGAGAGAGAGAGAGAGAGAGAGAGAGAGGAGAGTTAGTTCTCATTAGGAGACGCTCTATGATTTGACAGCCTCGCTGCTCTTGCTGCTGCTCCTGCTGCAGCTGTATGGTCTGTCATCAGATGAAAAGGGCTGTGAGGGTTTGGAGGAACTGCAGTTCTGAAGACTGAGCATTGCTAAGTGGTTTCCCTGTCAAACAAAGTAGATGATATTTTCTGCAGAATTGGAAACTTGGGCTTATTACTGCTTCATCTACGGCTAAAAGCAGGCAGCTCTACAGAAGAAAAGGTAAGGGAAGAAATTGATCTCTATTGGTATTGATATCTTCTGTCTTAAGGATGTAGGCAGGGGCATGGGGAGATGTATATGCAAAGAATTGACATTTTTTAGCAAAGGGATCTGGGAGCAAAAGACAGCAAATGCTGGATTCATACCAATCTCTATCACTTAGCTGCTTGCTTCCCCCCGCCTCAGTACCCTTCTCCTATTGGTTATACCTTCCCCAAGCATCTAAGATATTTCTTCGTATATGTTTTTTCCATTTGCAGGTATTGTTAAGTTTTTCCCTTTGGGCGGTCTTTCAAAACAGGGAGCTTTTTCTGTTTTCTTAAGCATCATTCTCCATTAAGAGGAAACTAGTCCCTCTTACAGTAAGCTGGTCAAAATAGTTACTCCCTTGCACATTAGAGTTTCAATAAAAGGAGTTTTCAGAAGTACATATGAGCTGGTTACTGCAGAAAAATAGGAGGTAGGAGAGGAAGTGGAAATTACCTGTTAGTGATATGACTGGATCTGAAATGGAATGAACATGGATTCTAACTCTTCACAGGTAGGAGAGGACCACTGTTGTAAAGGCACTGCATAGAAGATGTTTTGAGAAGTGTTTCAGAGAAACTTCAAGCCACTGAAGATGGAAAATGAAACAGTAAGTGAACTCAACCAAACAGAGCTTCAGCCACGAGCAGTGGTGACCCTGGAATACCAAGTGGTCACCATCTTACTTGTGCTCGTTATTTGTGGCCTGGGCATCATAGGCAACATCATGGTGGTCCTGGTGGTCATGAGAACCAAGCACATGAGGACCCCCACAAACTGCTACCTGGTGAGTCTGGCAGTAGCTGATCTCATGGTCCTGGTGGCCGCGGGCCTCCCCAACATAACAGACAGTATCTACGGCTCCTGGGTCTACGGCTATGTGGGATGCCTCTGCATTACTTACCTCCAGTACCTGGGTATTAATGCATCCTCTTGTTCAATCACAGCCTTTACCATTGAGAGGTACATAGCGATCTGTCACCCCATCAAAGCCCAGTTTCTCTGCACATTTTCCAGAGCCAAAAAGATCATCATCTTTGTCTGGGCTTTTACATCCATTTACTGTATGCTCTGGTTCTTCTTGCTGGATCTCAATATTAGCACCTACAAAGATGCTATTGTGGTGTCCTGTGGCTATAAGATCTCCAGAAATTACTACTCACCTATTTACCTAATG
The DNA here is from genome assembly GCF_014898055.3 of Talpa occidentalis. Lineage (NCBI taxonomy): Eukaryota > Metazoa > Chordata > Mammalia > Eulipotyphla > Talpidae > Talpa > Talpa occidentalis. Next base: position 24,545,944 of record NW_026555331.1, on the reverse strand, counting down.
GATTTCGGTGTCTTTTATGTTGTGCCAATGATCCTGGCCACCGTCCTCTATGGATTCATAGCTAGGATCCTCTTCTTAAATCCTATTCCTTCAGATCCTAAAGAAAACTCTAAGACATGGAAAAATGACTCTACCCATCAGAACAAGAATTTGAATTCAAAGGCCTCTAATAGATGTTTCAATAGCACAGTATCTTCACGGAAGCAGGTAAGCAAATATGAACCTCCAAGTCCTCAGAGGAAAGGTGGGGTAGAGTTTCTTATGAGATAGGATCAACTTTGCCCTACTTAACTGGTGCCAAAATCAAAATAAAATCATGCAAATGTTTCATTGTGTAAGCTTCTGCTTTACATATTAAATCCATCTCTAAAGCAACTGAAGATCTAAAAATAAATGGGGGGAAATGACAGCAGGTCAGCAGGTATTAGTTCAGGTGCCATTGAGATATAAAGAATTGCACACAGAAACTCTAGAAATCCACCTTTAAAATGTTTGTGCCTCTCTGGAAAATATTATCTAAGTATTTAGATCATTTCCAGCTCCTGTAGAGAGCTGTTGGGTGTCTTTAAGAATTCTATTACACAACAAAGATTTGACAAGGTAGCTCAAGAAAAGATGAGTCAAACAACTGTGAAACTTTTCTTACCATGCTGTGCTTGCTCACAACTGAGGTACAGTAATTGAGGGGCTCCTAGATTTGTACTTTTAGTCTTAATGGGAAAAGATTCTCTCATCCTCATCTCCAGCTCCCACAAATTATCTCAGCATGCAAAAACTGAAAAAGTGTTTTCAAGAAATGTTTTAATTAAAAGGCCAATGCCAACCTCAATTTGTTACAAAGAATGATTGAATTTTTGAAATGTCTGTTTTTCCTCCTAACTAAAAATCCCTTCATGCTTCCAGATCACCTGAATGCCCATGTGGTTTTACTAATGAATAGTGGTTTTACTAATGAATTAAGTGCAACTTTGTTACAATAGATGTGATGTATTGACAATATAGGAACAAAATGCTTTCATATCATGTAAGATTTATCCATACTTACACAATTGCTAGTTACTTATGAACTTAACTCTCAGATCCTTATCCTCCTTTGCTAAACAAAGTTAATTCATAGTGAACATTTATTCTCATTGCTGAAAAATAACAAACTTGAAATTAGCAATAGTGGTTCTTTCAAACAGATTGAATCTTTTCGTCATTTTTTCTGCAGGGGGTACAGTTCCTCCTGTATGCATAGATAGAAACCAAGAGTACTTTTTAAAGAACATGTATGCGTCATCTGTGCTTTTACTTCCTAATCTCTAAATTAGCTGATACATGAAAAATTATAATTAGATATAGAGGCACACAATGAAGTAAACTTTGAATAAATGTTTTAAATATGCATGAAATGGGTAATGAAGTATAACTAAAAAGAAACATACCATATTTTAAATACTCTAGTAGTTGATTTATATAACATTTATTGTAAAAAGGAAAGAACTGAACAATTATTACCAGCTCTTAGCTTTCTCTTCCTTTTGGCCTGGCAGTGCTACCTAATAGGAGGCATATTTAGCCATCTGTTATCCAAAACTTGGTTAGGGGAAATTTAAAGAGATCTGTTGATCATCTGCCAAGATAAACATTAACAAATACAATAGGAGTGTGTAAAGAAAATATATGTATATGTCAATGGGAGACCAAATTTGGGTTAATGACTACAGCAAAGAAAGAAAGTCAGTGAGTAAATCCATTCACTAGACTCCAATTTTAATCTAGTTTATAAATTCTAAGAAAATTTGTTTGTCTAATCTAATGTCCTTCCTTTCAATTACAGTCATTAGTACCTTTCAGCATTAATAATGTGCTTTAAATTACTAATTATGTTAGCATGTTCACACTATTATTTCAAAGGTGTTTGGAGATAGGCTCTCTTTTCTAGAGGCTGTATGGTAGAAGGAAAAAAAACAAAGATTTGGTTCCAAACAACCCTGGGCTTTAATGTCAGGGTTATAATCAATCTGTGTGATCTTGGATGAAAATTGTCTATGCGTTGGTTACCTCATCTATAAAATAAAGATGTGGTTTGTTAGACAAGGGTTAGTGTGAGGGTTTGGTGAAACATCTTATGAAATACATTTAAAATTGAATGGCAGTTAATACCTAAGGTTAATCAGCCTCCTTTCTGGTTTTTTAATATGTTGGCAAGTATACGGGAAAAACAGACTGATTCTTAAAATATATACATTCACCACTTAAAACAGATTATTTGTTGAACAGATGTATATATTACACAGTAACTACTCTAAGGAACTTTTTCATAATTAAGGCATTTGAAAATGTATCCAGAGTATTTGGGGTTGTCATAGTAACATCACTCTCAGCATTCAGGAGCAAAGGATGTCAAATGTCCTGAAAAGTGCAAGGCAGTCCTACACATCAGAAAGTGCCCTGTTAGAAAATGTCAATAACACCCTGGTTGAAAAACACGGGATGACACATAAATCAACAGAAGTGCATTTGACCAATATTTCCTGTACTTCATTCTTGGTGATTAACTGGATAAGAGTTCAGAGAAAAGAATGGAAATTATGGTGCTAGAAGGACTAGAGAAGACTGTGGAAAAAGTGGCATTTGAGAAGGCTATAGGAGGATAAGAATCATTTGGAAAGTAAAACTTAGGAGGGACAGCGCTTCACACATACAGGAAGTAACTGGACTAAGAATGGTAGGTGTGGGTTTAAAAAGAAGTTGAGGGTTTTATGTTTATGGTATGGAATGACTTGGTTGATTAAAATGAATGATGTGTTTAGGGAGAGCAGTAGAAAGTAAGGTTGGATTAATAGAAGTATGTGATATTGTGTGAGTGAGTGAGTGAGTGTGTGTGTGTGTGTGTGTGTGTGTGTGTGTAATAGAAAAAGAAAAAGGACTGTGGAGGATCCCAAATATCAGGCAGAGAAAGGAATTTGAACTTAATGTGGAAGCAAGAAGAGTGTGAGAGTATGTGTGGTAAGGTAGCAGCAATGATGAAAGCAGTGTTTGGGGATGATAAATCAAAGAGCTGGGAAGGAGACATAAGAGGAGGAAAGACTGTGGCAGAAAAAACATTTTGTAAATTGTGGGTAGCAATTCAGACTTGAAGTAGTAATATTCTTCATCAGGAGAATTTAAAGATGTGAACCAGAGTGATACTTCAAAGTGAGAAAGAGTGAGATATGATCGTGTTAGCTACAAAGGATGAAGAGAGGACAATTCAATATGGAACCAGGTTCCAAGTCTGTAAGAATGGCGTGTCCCTGAGGAATTGGAATGGAGCCAGGAACAGAGGCAATTTTGTCCAAAACGTTTCCTCTTTTGAAATAGTTCTTTTTTAAAATATTCAAAAAGTTCAAATCCTCCACCCAAGGACTTTTATTTAATATTTTCTCTGCATTTTTTTTCTTTCAGGCAAATTTCATTTCCATTTTAATAAATACTGTCTGGGCCAGGTCTTTCTATCTAAGTTATTAAAGTCAAATGTGTGTAGCCTAAAAGAAATATATTAAAAAGGAAATAAAAGAGCATTTATAAATAAAGGACAAATGTGTCTTGGGAAGATTTTTAACTTATACTCTTTGTGCAAAAAGTTGAGGCCAGAATCTTTTCTCTTCCTATTATTGAGTGATTCAATTATATTTTAGGAAAATAACTATATATTTGGTAGATTCAATGAAATAAACTAGTCAGACTAATAGCTTGGGATTGTATATACAAAGGAATTATCTGATTAACCCTATTCTTTACAAAATTGGTTGTGTGAATACTGAGAAAAGAGTTTAAATTAGCATGCTTTCAGATTTCAGTTCAATCTGTACTGTGCCTAATCATTCTCTCAGTTCAGTCAATTTGGGTATTTAGCATTGTTTATAAAAGATATCTTAATTATTGATGGCCTGTTTCTAAGGAATAATTGGACCTTTTGGTATTTTTGGAGGTGCAGAAATGCCTGACTATCTTGGTGAAGGATTACAATATGGAGAAATATATTCATTTCAGATATTTGCTTTCCATAACATGCAGACTATTTTCAAAGTTAGGCCAGTTTAATTTTAATTTTCAGTTGAGTCACTCTCATGTATTTTTCTTTTCGACAGTGTAACTAGTGGGAAATTATATAACATAGTCCAAGTCACAGCCCTGAGAGCTTATATATGACAAAATTTTCATGATGGCTTTTATTTGACTAAACCTTTTAAGTACCAGTCTTTGTTTCTGTAAGTTTTGTAAACATCTTCTACCTAACTTGAGAATGTTGGTAGCCCAAAACACAAAAGCGATTTCCCTTTTTAAGACAATACACGCCTCTTGTTGCTGCTATTGTTGTTATTATTTTACATCATGGAAAAGTAGTTGTGTGTATTTTGAAAAACAGAGAAAATTAGAAAATAACAAAAAAGGTACCCCCCGACTTAGCTCTCAAAGACCACAATTATTAGCATTTTGATATATCCTTTACCTTGTTTTCACTTGATCTTTTTACATAATTATATTCATAATGTAAAGATAATTTTGTATCCTGCTTTTCTACCAATTGCTGAAATTGTGATTCTCAAAGAAAATAGCACAAAGTAAAAGAAAATAGACAGGATACTGAGTCAGTTTCTTTGAACCTCAATTTTCTCATCAATACAATGAGAATAACAAATATCTCATAGTTGTTAATATGAGAGGCATCAGGAAAGATTCATCTTTGCTTTCTGCCCAACTTTCCCTTCCCTTCCTCCTGTCCTTCTCAGTGATAGCCATCTTCCAAGAGAGTCTCCTGATCTTCTCTTAGGCAATCTTCAGTAAAATGATATGCTTGGAAAGTGAAGACACTTGGATAAAGAACAGGCTTAAAAGTATCTTTTACATTTTTTGCTCCCATCCAGCTCCTACCTCCAGTGCTATTTACTTTTTAAAGAAAAAATCTTGAAGAAGGAAAAACTTTAAGACACAAAGGAAAGGAGTCCTAATGGTGTAATGTCAGGTGGTAGAGCTGATATTTATGGTTCTCTTATATTGCATGGGTAGTGAATCAAGGATTGATCTTATAGGACTGGGACTGTTTTCATCATATTTTCACAAGTAAACCTTTCATTTCTAATTATTTTATTTGTTCCAGTTGTCCAGGTTCAACTATATCCTTAAAAGTATAAAAAGCTCTAAATTGGAAAAAGTTCAATTTTTGGCACTTAGCACATAGACATCAAAGTGTGACATCTTCATTTTCTGATTCATGTCCTATATAAAAAAAGACTTTGTACATATCCTGTAAATTCACTAAGTAAAAATCCCCTGTAGTTTCATGCTTTGCATCCTTTGGTTATATGAATACACATTGTTTATCCCAATTGAACACTTGCAGCTTTGAGCCATAATTTTACCAGTAGAAAAAAAAAATTTTCCTATATGCCTACAAAAGGAAAAACCTGCACGCTGTAGAATTTCAATTTGATCTCCAAAAAAAAAAAAAACCCTTTAAAACAGTGAACCTTGAAAGTGGCTAACTATATTTCTTATTAGCTTCTTGTCAATTTTTCAAACTGCAAACATATATCTTAAGTTCCAGACAGATGCAGACTACCTAGTCTCCTAAAAGACCATTTAGGATGAATTGGCAATTAGGTGAAAGGTATAAAACAAGATCAACTTCAACATTAAGCAAAAATCTGCATTAGGTAATTTTATATAAAATACCCTACTCTATTTAATTAAACATTCACTCATAACCCCAATATCTAGCACTGTTCTGGGTGTGGAGGCCACAGGCTATATAGCTAAGACACACTCTCTACCTTTAGAAAGTTCGCCATTGGCCATGTACACAAATAATCCTGAGCAGAACAGTATGTTCTGGAATAGAGGACACAGTACCAGTCAGAGGAGAAACAAAATGGTGGTGAATAGAGAAAGCCTTTGTGGAGTTCAGGGCACCAAGCAAGGTTTGTAAAGGTAGGCAGAATTTCTATAAGCAACAATAATGAGACTGAGAAAAGAAAGAAAAACAGTTTTATAGAAATAAAAGCGTCGATAGGAAAGAATGAGGCATGTTCAGGAAGAGAATAATCTAATATCATTGAAGAGAGGCAGTGAAAGGGAATAGTTCAGTGAAGGAGTTGTCCAGATTGCTGTCCTGCTACATCTAACCCCCGTCTCACCAGCTCTGCCCTTTGTCATTCTACATACTTTTGTCCATACTAGTAGTTACCAGCTACCACCTAGGAGTCTCCAGTACAAAGACTAAAAGAGACATCTCCTGGCCCATACACTTAAATGATCTTTCGATAGCATGGAAGTATAGCAAATCCAATATCTAAGATTAAATCCATTATTGTTTCTCATAAACACCTACCTATCTATTTTCATATTTTAGTTTTCCAAGGCAGAAATCTGAAATCCTTTATAAGTGCCTCTCAGTCTACACAGCCAACCCCAAACTGAAATAACCTAATGCTAGTGATTTGCTGTAACTCTCAGCAACCTACTGCACACATTGACCTAGATCACACTATTGTTCCTTCAAGTCTTTCCTGAATTTCTCAGGCAGATTTATATAACTGAATGCCCACTTCTAACTATGTATGTTAGGTGTTCTACCTTGCTTCCAGAGAACTTTGCAAATATTTCTGGTAAAGTAATTCTTAAGTATCACAATTGTTAAGACTGTCTGGTTTCTCACTGTCACTGCTATGGGGATGAACTGTGAAAGCTGTGGTGTAGGTGTGGGGGAGATAGTATACCTTTAAAACACAAGCAATGTTGTAAACTAATGTTAACTTAATTTGAAAAAATAGGGTTATATCTTTAATGCCCTCAGCACTGTGTTTGGCACAGGGAAAACTCCCCAAAGTGTACAGATGAGCCTAGACTTATGATGCAGTTACCTCCCAATAAACCCATCAGAAATTAAAAATACTGGAAGTCAAATATGTATTTAATTTACTTAATGTATTGAACATCAGCTTAGCCTAGCCTGCCTTAAATGTGCTCGGAACACTAACATCAGCCACTGTTGAGCAATTATGAGGACCATCTCTTCTGTAGACATAATAGGATGGGAAGACACAAGCACAATATCCAAAAATGCTGGCAACACAGTGTACTGTAGAATATCATTGTTTACCCTCATAATTGCAAGACTGACTGGGGATGCAGCTGACTGTGGTTGCCCAGCAGTGTGTCGTAGATAGCACTAGCCTAGGGAAAGATCAAAACTCAAAATCTGAAGCCTGGTGTCTACGGACTGTGTATCACTTCTGCTTTACCATAAAGGCCATAAGTCAAACCACTGTAAGTCAGAGACTATATAGACAAAGCCATGTTGCAGACAAAGAATACTGGCTTTGTAAGAGCAATTTGTTACCCTCTTTTCCCCACATGTGAATGCTTAAAATTGGTCACTGCCAGAGTACTTACACTGCAGAAATCAGCACATATGACAATACTCATTTTTTTATGAAAAGCTGATTGCTAAATATTTACCATCTCACATAATTTTACATATGTAATAAATGAAAGTGTAAGAGGTACATGAACACTTAAGGACTTAGTTAATTCCAACACTGTTTTTCTCCCCAAAATCTTTATTGTTCATTTATGCCATGTCCTTCTCACTTTTAATTAAAACTTTGTCTTTTGTTGAATTCTTTTGAATTCCAAAATGCAACTAATCAGCATGTTAATGAATATGTTAATAGATAAGACTTTCTAGGATTATTACCCCTTTCCAAACAGAACAGGCTGACTTGGAAACATGGCAGACTGAGGTAATGACTTACTTTCTAGTTTTATACAAAATCCTGTTGGCTTTTCAATGAGCCTTTGAAACACATACATACATGCACACAACATCCATATATATATCCATATATACATCCCTCCACATTTTGAGACCCATATGGGAGAGAAAGGGTGTAGAAAGAGGGATTGCAATGCAAGGAAGGAAAATAATGTGAGCAGATGTGTAAAGATGAGAATAAATTTGACTTCCCTGTTTGGTTTTCCTGGGACAATTTGCATAATCTTCTTTCAAAAAGAAGTGTCTTATGACTGACTCTTAAAGACCTCTAAAATCTTACCTTTCATTATTTTTCTGGCTTTGTTCATCCATTATTTCTTTAATTCAAAAGTAAACATTGAACACCAGTTTCATGCCAGGCATTGCTCTGGAAAACTAACCATAATCACTATGTGAAAGAACTTTTAGTAAATTATAAGCAATCATCATTCAGAAACAATTGAAAATACAAGATTAGGCTGTAAAATGTACTGTGTGCAGAAAAGGCAGTATGAAAAGGGGCAACACTATGCTGAAGTCTGCAGAGCAAGCCCCCAAAAGAGTAATAGTCACTGCCACTTTTGGATAGTAAGTAGGCATTCAGCAGGTGCCAACTGAGAAACAAGACCTTCAACAAAGCAGCAGACATTGTCATTTGTGTAACCAAGTAAAGCTCTAGGCATGTCCTGCATGTCATCCAGGGGCATCTGAACTTGGACCTAAGGGACTGGGGAATCACTGAAGGCCTCTAATGAGGACAGTTGCTGTTGTGATTGGGACAAAAAGAAAAGAAAGCTTGAATTAGGTTACCAGTAGGGAATGCTAGGAAGACATGTATATGAGGAACATGTAGTACGTAATGTCAGTAAAACTTAAAAGCCAGTTTGGCAGGTGAAGAAAGCTCCTAAAGGGGTCTCAGATGCTTAGCTGGTCTCCTGACGCCCGTGACCAGGTTTGGGGTTCTCCCTTCCCTTTGCAGTACTCAGTTCCTGCTTCTGTATAGCACACCATGTTGCTATCAGAATTTGTCCAAAGGTCTCTATCACCTGACTGTGTATTCCACAATAAAAGAGAAGCCTCATTCATTTTTGTGTCCATAGTGCCTGCTGTGCTCTCTAGAGACCCAGATAAATGACTAAGTAAAGAGTGGACATGAAGGATAAGCAAGAATCAAAGAGAACAGGAAAGATATGACTGTTGTTGAAGAAAACATTGAGGGAAATGTTATTTAAAACATTGTCAGAAAGCTTCAGTTTTAGATGATACTTGGATTTTTTTCTCTAATGATTTTTTTATATTTCCATTTTAATTGTTTTAAAGATTGGATTGATTGATTTATGCATATAAGACTATGGTACAGGCCAGAGTTGTGGGGGGTGAGAGGATTCACCAGAGACAGAGTAGGGAACACTCTGAAATACACTGGAGCAGCTGGCAAGACAGGAGAGTTCTGTTACGCCATGTGGGTCACCTCCCTGACCAGGGATCAAACTCTTGCTGCAGAGGCTCAGGACAGCCTCATAGTGCTTTGTCTTAACCCTTGCACCACCAGGGAGGCCCTCTATTTTAATTTTTTATTGAATAACATTGTGTTAGAACATTGTATGTCATTCAGAAACAGGCTCACCCTTCTTCAAATGCATGTCACCTCACCACACCCACCATCAAAGCACCACAGTCTCCACCATAGTCCATTGTGCCCCCTCCCCACTATGTTTCTCTATTCTCCCTCTTGTAGCATCAATTTCATAGATAGATTTCTAGGGCTTGTTTTTGGTTTAGTTTGGTTTTCTCTGACTCTTTGTTTTGTTTCTCTATATCTCACATGTAAGTGAAATCATCCAATAGAGATTAAATTTTAGATTTAATTTTAATTTAATTTAAATTTAATTTAATTTAATTTTAGAGCATTTAGGATTTGAAAATTTTAGGTTGTAAGTGAGTGGTCAAATATATAGATTTGGAAATCATTAGAATAATGAAAAAAAGGTATGACTAGTATTGATTTTAAAAAGAGGGAAGAATAGACTTATAAACCTGAGTTCTGGAGGAATCATTACATATGGGAGGTTAGAAGAAGACTGACGTCTTTGCTAAAGACAGGAAGACCTATTTTCCCCTCTTGGAACATGATCAGAGAGTCTGTGACAAATTTTTAGTGAATATTCTCAACTTGGAAGAAACATAAAGAAAAATGAGCCAAGAAAAGATACATTTTATAAGCCTGTATACCTGAAACCTATATAATGTTAAAAACCAATGTTAGCCTCAATAAAAATAATTATTAGTAATTCATTCATTTTCAAAAAGAGTAAGTGGATTTTTCTAAAACTGAGTTGTGGCCTTATCCCTATAACCAAATACAGATCTTCAGAGCTACATGAGAGGCACAGAAGGAAATTTGACTAGTGAAAGTTAAATTAGCTCTGAAAATTAAACAAACCTAAATACATGTACACATGAAATAGGATGAATAATGGAAAATGCCTGTCAGCCGTATTTAGTTGAAGTAACAACGGATAACATCATTTTAGAAAAGAAAACACTGCCACCTTTCATAAACAACCCCAGGATTTGGCTAGACTCCTTTGGATAGATTGTCTGAACATTTTATATGGTAGCTGCAAGTGAAGTATCTTGGGCCTCGCTCTCCATTCTGTGCGTCCATTGTATTTTATGGGGATTTATGACTATAGAAGAATTCAGCACATTTTCTACAGGAGCAGCTCTTAGCCTAGAAAATAAGCGAGTGACTCAGTGAAAGAGGTGGCACCTTCGTGAGAGTGAGAAGGACAGAGGCAGGCTACAGGCAGAGCAACCCGACTCTAAAGATCATTTGTACAGTCCAGTGTCTCTGTCTCTACCAGAGCATGACTGAATCCCGGGGGTCTCCTCTGATAAGTGTTCAGCTTTGTAGCTGATTTGACTTGGCAAATATTTGAAAGATTGTGCATACAGAAAATGTGGGTGGGGGAGGGTTGAGAAAAGAATGTGCTGATGTGTTTTCTGCTTCAGCAGGAAAGATAAGAATAGGCTCAGATTCAGGGTATATTTACAGGAGAAATACATAACTAAGGATTATAAAGTGCTAGGATGAACCTTTGGGATATTCTGTATGAATCAATTAGACATCTCTCTGAGTAAGTTAAGTGTAATCAAGTCAATACATTTGTAGAAACCAAGTGCAATGCACAAGTGGAGGTGTTACCCTTGAATCAAGAATGGTCTTGTTGAATTATTACAATGCCTTTCAGGTATTACTATATGGAATGGGAAATAGTGGGAGCAAGAACAGATTTGACTTAATGGAAGACCTAGTCTATATCAGGCAGTAGGATGCAAAAATGAGTAAGACAAAGTACATATTCACAAAAAGTTTGCAGTCTAATGGAGGGGGATGGGAAAAACAGGCTGATAATTAAAGCTATAAAGGGAATTTAAATGTTACAATAGAGAAAAACTCAGATTGGTGTTACCTGACCTAGATTACTTGGGGAAAGGTGGGTATCAGAAAGATTTTTCTGGAAAATATAGACTCCAAAGCAAGGTCTTATAAATTAATAAAGGTTTTAAAGGTAAAGAAGGAAAGGAAGATAGTTTACGCAATAGCGATTATACAGGATTCCAGAAAGAACACAATCATTCCAGAGAACTATAAGCAGCTCATTAAGGCTGCCAAGAAGATGAGACTGATGTGGTAATCAGAGACAGGGAAACAAAATCTTTCTCTAAGGTATCTAGGATATTTATCTTGGACACATATTCAATTGAAGACTATAAAGCAAGGAGTATTGAAGACTATAAAGCCAGGAGTATTGACCAGATTTATGCTTAATGGTCATGCTCTTCAATGTAGGCAAAAGGATTGAACCAAAGTTGAGGACATTAGTTAAGAGAGTGCTGCTATTATATGGGCAACATAATTATTCTGAAAGGGCCTAATGTTAGAAGGTAAACAACAGCATGTATAGAAAGAAATAGATACATTTGGAATAGAATCAATAGATTTGGTGTGAATAGATGTGTATGTAGAAAGGGAAAGAGAAAGGAGTCAAGGATGACTCACTAGAACTGTTGAGAAAGAAAGAGGTGGGACAGTTGAGTCAGCATTCTGGAATCAGAGCTTGGGTTGACTGCTGACTCTGATGTATGCAAGTTAATTTCACTCAGTTTGCAAACTATAAAAAGGATACTAACAATATGTCTTCTCTCTCAAGGTAGTTGTTAGGATTTAGTGTAAAAATTTATATAACTTATTGCACAGTGCCCAAAACATGGGAATAATAAATGTCACCTACTGCTATTATTAATCGGTTAATGTAATTTACCCAAATGAGGAAAATTAATGGAGGAGCATATTTCAGGGGAAAGAGCTGCACAGTTCAGTTTTGCTCATGTTGCATTTGAGATGTCTATAGAATGCAAGTGTACAGTTAGAAATACAGGAGAGCTCAGAAGAAGCATCTGGCCTGCAGACATAGATCTCCGCAAAAAAAGGTTTATTATTAGATATGATTACTGGAGGCAATTTTGGGTTATGAGGCCAGAAGTTGTGATTTCTCACCAACTGGTTTCCTTTTTTTCAGTGAAATAGAATGGAATGTCATCAACTGAGAATGATGAGGGGAAGGATCAAGTGAGGGGACATGAATAGGGGCATAACAATCATGTGGGGGATGGAAGAGAAAGAAACAAGTACATTAATGACAGGATTAAGTCCCATTCATGCTTAGAAAAATGAACTGATGCAATAGTAAATTACAGATGATACCTGAATTTCTTAGTGATAGCTCCACACTTTCCAGTGGACCCTTTCTGAGACTTATTCCCAATAAGTATCTTCTCAAGCAAATTAGGAAAATCCTTTTCTTTGTTTGGGTAATCAGAGGCACTGAGCTTCAAGGCCATATTTAAATGAACCATTTCTTTGTCCTCAAAGCTGTTTCCTTTTTCTATTGCAGCAAATGACACAGCTAAAACCAGCACAGTTTCCTATTTAGCACCTCATTCTCCTTCACTAAGGCAAGGATTATTTGATAGAGGGCCAGACAGGGTCAGATTCGATACATAACCAAGAGAAGCGATTTCTACACTTGCCAAAAAGTTCCATCAGAAGCCCAGCCTCCAAATCGATAGAAGACAGATGCATCAATAAATCCCTTACTCAAAAACACTGTGAGCAGGACCATCTCCTGAGCAGTAACTCTTCCCTCATGATTGTGAGCCAGGGATCTCCTTTACCAGCACTTTCCATTGACATACCCTGTGTTCACAGGCTGTTTTCCTTTCCCTCAAACATCTTGGCCCTTTCCACTTTGTCACAGGTTCTGGAAACACACTTAAAAACAATTAGCTTTGTGACAAAAGCAACAAACTCAATTTTGCATAGTTATTGATTTTAGTTTGCTACTGAGTTTCTCTCAAAGAAAGATGATCTCATGAGGTACAAACACTCTTAATAAACAAGGTTCCACATGATCAAGGGTGCTTGACCCTTCTCATTCGTATTCAAGCATTTTGGGTTTTGTGCCTCACCAAGACCCTTGAGATACTAAAGGCAAAAGCCAGAGAGACTCCATGTAATAGCACTTTCTTTATCAGTGAACCACTCTTCACACTTCAGCACCATGCAGGATGTTTGTTTATTCCTTAGGGGAGCTCTCCATTACTCAAGAAGTCTGAGCCAGCCACTCAAAATCCAATGCAGACCCAAAATCCAGACAGGTGGAAAGCTGCCGCTATCGACCATGGCTTTTAAACTAATGAATAACAGTTTCTGCTGTTGGCTCCTCCCCAACTCCACCTATTTCCGCAGAATAATTAATCTAGAGTGGTCATTAAATCACATCAGGCTTATTGTCCTCATCCTAAGCATGTTTTAAAATAGACAATTATCCATGTATATACCACAAGTAGAAAAATCTGTCTTGAATTGTTTTTTCAATCATGAAGACTGAGACACCAAAAGAAAATCAATACCCATATTATGCCCAGTTAGTCAAAAGAGTGAGCCTTGATAGTATGAATTAGTGTGTCAAATAAATTTTAATGGTCATTAAGGAATGCTTAGCATTAGAAGACAGGTGCAAGAATAAATCCCTTACTCAAAAACACTGTGAATGGTGTTAAGGAAGATGCACTAATTTTTACAAACTGACACCTAAATGCAAACATGCTTCCAGACAATGCTGAGTTACAGATTAATGATCTCATATATAGTATTCTATTTATTTGGTAAAGTCACTTTTCTGCCTCCATTAAACTGACTCAGCATGATCTGAGTATTAAAGGATGGAATCAAGTTATTTAGTAATCCTGAGGAATATAAAGTATTCTTTCAAAATCACCAATAATTTACCATTAAAGACAACTTGAAATATGATGATTAGGATAAAATTCAAAAAATTATTTTCCCTAAAGAGAAATAGAAATGTCTGCATTCAGAAATAAAACATCTTGGTAAACTGTTATATAGCAGTGCTGGGGAAAATGTTATGCACAAAAGCCCTATGTAATGAGAAGTAATTTCGTTGTATACTAACTAGCCAATATTTCATATATATGCCATGTTTGTCATCATAAAGATTTTAACATCTTAGTAATATATTGTAAATTTATCGACATTTATATGCCTGCAAAACCCCTGAGGAACAAGAAAATTTTCCTCTCAATGGCAGCAACACATCCGACACAAATTCTAAAGGGGAGGACAATTTTCCCAGTTTCCAGAATGCATGAAGAGTTTTAAAATTTTCCCCAAGTGAATCTTACAACCTTTCTCAAAACTTTCCATCCCAGGGCAAGTGTGTAAGCTGTTTCAATATTACAGCTTAGAGTCTTCAGTTAAACTCAGGCACCAGGCTGTCCTTCTGGTCTTCCTCCCATCACGTTATCTGGAGAATAGCCCGCCCCATTTGCATGGGTATCAGTGTTTATTTAACCTTTCTGATGAGTAGTACTATTGAGCTCTTACTGTGAACCAGGCTTGGTCTTCATGGACTTTCACACTTCACCTTGCATCTATGTCGTAGATTTATCTTACTCCATCAGTTTTAAAGATGAGGAAAGTTTGAGATTTAGCAACATTAAGTTCAAAGCTACACAATAAAAAAAGAAACAACAAAGAGTCTAATCCAAAGCCTCTGAAAGGAACACTACCCTCTACTACCTCACACACTTGACCAGGATACTAGTAACTCAGAAATGAAATTTAGAGTGGGCTATGGTGAATGCCCCAGGCTCTGTTATAGACCCAGGAAACACAATACTAAGCAAATAAGACAAACATCTTTGTCCCATAGAGCTTACATCCTAAGGAGGAAGGAGAAAATGGAATAGACACACATAGCAAATGAACAAGTTCAAATGCACATAGTCTATCATTGTGACATAACACATTGTGAAGAAAAGTGGAGCTGATAAGCAGGATGTAAAATGTTGAAGTAGGAGGGGCATAATTTTATTTTATTTTTTTTAAATAATAAATTTTATTGTTATATTCCCCGTACAATTGCAGCCCCCCCATTCTGACCCCAATCCCTCCCCTCCCGCCCCCGCCCCCCTAAAAGTGCCTCTGGTTCATAGTTTTTTGTTGATTTTGATTTTCACTTTCTTATAGTTATTCATTTTCCTGGTCCCTTATTTAAGTTTTCTAGATTCCTGCTATGAGTGAGATCATCCGGTATTTTTCTTTTTCTTTTTGGCTTATTTCACTGAGCATGATCCCTTCCAGCGCCATCCATGTTGCTGCAAATTGCATGTGTTTATCTTTTTTGAATGCTGAGTAATATTCCATGGTATATATGTACCACATCTTCTTGATCCAGTCATCTATTTTTGGGCATTTGGGTTGTTTCCAAAGCTTAGCTATTGTAAACAGTGCTGCTATAAACATAGGGGTGCAGGTGTTCTTTGGAATTGATGTTTCTGTGTCCTTTGGGTAAATACCTAGGAGTGGAATTGCTGGATCATATGGAAGCTCTATGTTTAGTAGGTCCAGAAATCTCCACACAGCTTTCCACAGTGGTTGGACCAGTTTGCACTCGGAAGGGGCATAATTTTAAATCGGGTAGCTAGGAATATCAAATTCGTAGCCCATTTTCAGAGTGCAGTGATATTTTGATTCTGCATGCAGATACTAGCAAATGTCATTTACAAATCATTGCCTAAAACAAGAGGGTTAGTGAAATGTTGAAACACCAGACTGGCCTATAGGAGTCATTTGACTTTTATGTACTGAAAGTACACTATCAATGATACTATTCAGTTGTATTTCATAAAACTTTGTAACACTTATTCTCAAATAAAATGCAGTCTGTGTTCTAATTCAGAACTGAAACTGTCCCCAATGGTGGGGAATAGGGACCAATAGGTAGATCAGTGACTGAGAATAGTTTGTGATAAAGGTTCCTTTACCCAAAAACTATTTAAGCACCCTCCATTTTTGTAAGAGAAAGTATGTCAATCTCTAATTCTTCTCACCTGAGGAGTAAGAAACAGTTGCCTTGATAGGGACAGATAGGATAAGAGACATTCATCTTTCCAGGGGCAGCCAGAGGAGGTAAACAGATTGGGACAAACTTCCTGGATCAAATCCATTTTATCAGTTGTAGGTGGTGGTATATGGTTACCTCTTTGTAAAATGGAGATAATGATAGAACCTTTTCACAATGCTATTGTCCAGATTTACTGAGCTAATATGTAAACGAAGCACTTAGCACAGGGTTTGATGCACAGTAAGTGTGAGTGTCTTCTATTATTAGTTTTAAAAATAGCCTTTGCCTTTCTAGCATTTACTCTGTTCCATCACCACAGTTATACGCACAACTACCCTGGGACACAAGTCAAATTGCTTTCACCATTTTACTAAAGAGAAAACTGAGACTAAGAAATAAAAACAGATCCAGTCTCACAGCTGTTAAGTCCTGGAGACAGGATACCAGCCCAGAGTGACTGCTATAACAGAGAAGTCTTTGACATCAGTAAATTAGAGTTTGGTAGAAAAATCGAGCAGCTGGCTTGTTTAGTCCCAAGTGGGCCAACTACCATCAATCTGAAAAGGCAACTTCTCCTATTGCTTCCACCTCACTCCTAATTTAGTCATTCATAATAGTTCATATCTTCTGGAAAGCAGTTCCTGGGATTATTAAAAGAGCAGTATTGCAATTATATTTTTGGTTGATTTTAACAGCAGTAACAAGAACCATCACTCTGCAGAAAGAAAATCCAATTTTAAATCAAAACTTTGGTCCATAAGCTTAGAGCCAGCATTCTCTGGTCCACATTTCTCATAGGTTTTGTTGATAAGAAAATGAAGAACTTGAAAAAATTCACAATTGCTGTTTGAAATAGCTTATAGGCCATTTGTCTCTGTTGTTAAAAATGTACATCTATTCCACTGGTTGGCAAACTATGGTCTTAGGCTAAGTCCAGTCCTACTGCTTGTTTTTTTTAAAATCAAGATTTCCTAGAACACAGTCATGCTTATCATTCATGTGTTGTCTTCTGCTGCCTTCACATTAGCTATGACAGAAACTATGTAATCCACAAAGGTGAAAATATTTACTAGCTGTCTCTGTGTGCTATAAAAGTTTGCTGACCCTTGAACTATTCCAATTCAAAAGTTTACTGGTGAAACTTTATACTAATGTATAGTACAATATATATTATATATACTATATGAAATATTATATACTGAGATTACATATTATATACTAAATTTTATATTCTAATCCTAGGTACTAGTGTGTGACAGGTACTACAGATATAAATGATAAATATATACGTGTGTTTGAATTCCACAAAATTACCAAAACAGCAAAATTAAACATTATCGCAGAAGACTAAATTAGCAGCTAGTATATACCCTGTCTTACTTTTGACTCTGAATCTCCTAAAGAAAATATTTTGTCCAGCTAATGGTAGAGTGCTTTATTTCAATGAAACCTAAAAATGCATATTTAAAATACAGAGCAGCACCTGAGGAAATAGTTTTCTGCAACCTCTTGAGTGATAGTGAATCCA
Organism: Talpa occidentalis; assembly: GCF_014898055.3. Taxonomy (NCBI): domain Eukaryota; kingdom Metazoa; phylum Chordata; class Mammalia; order Eulipotyphla; family Talpidae; genus Talpa; species Talpa occidentalis. The sequence continues at coordinate 24,528,138 of NW_026555331.1, read as the reverse complement.
CAGGTGATTAAATATGAGAGCATACAGATAAGACAGAACAAGAATGCCTGTCAAAGTGAGGTTTATATCTTGGAGGCAAATCCCACCTTACTTTGGTATCTATTAGTATAGTATCATTCAATTCCCAGTGATGGGAAATAAACTCAAATCATCCTGAATTAGCATCTCCTTAGCTCTTTATATTTCCTAAGTTCTTCGTAACTATATATCCAAAAATTCTTTATTTCTACAGAATAACAGATGGTTCCCTGGAAAATTTTATTCACCATAATTCCAGTCTGTTCTGTCATGCTCCTTTTTGGGACTGAACTTTGCACATAGATTTTAATATTTACCTTCAAGCACTTTTGATGCCAAACCCTGTTTCAGAGGCTAATAAGAATATTCAATGCACATTATTCCTACCATCAAAATCTTACATATCAGAAGAGAAATCAGACCTAGACTAATAATGGCATTTGTGAATAGGGTTGGAAGTATCAAAGGCCACATGGGAATCCACAGGAGAAGCAAACTTAGAATAACACATTAGTGACTAGTCCATGGATTCATTTGTTCATTTTCTGGATGTGTTTCACACCCACTGGGTGCCAGACCTCCATGTTGTTCCTTGCATGTAGGTAGAGCAGGGAACTTCAAGGAGTCATCACTCTAGGGAGGGAAGAGAGACAATAGAGGTAAACAACACAATCCTTTCAGAGTGTGACTGTTAATACAGAGGAACTACACAGGGAGATAACAGGGAAGGTACCTTTCTCAGGAAATATTAATTTCTCTGAACCTTTTTCTCCTCACCTATGAAGAAAGTAAAATGACAACTTCATAATTACTATAAAGACTAAATAATTCAATAAACTCCCTGTTGCTTTATGATATGTTAAATGTTCAGTAGGCATTATTATTGCTGTTATCATCCTCATCATTATCAAATGCTTCTTATTATTTAGTTAATTCCTCCATCTTTTCCCAGAACCGAGAATTTCGCCACTCTAAATAGAAAATTAACTAAGTGTAAATCATTGAGGACCATTTTCTCTACCAATGCTTTGCAAAATTATCTCATCTGTTCTTCATATCTGCTCCTGTTTTTCAAATGACTACCTGAGGCTTAGAAGGCTGAGATGTCTTGCTCAATGCTGTACATATTGTTAGAGGTAGAACTAGAATTAGAATTCTATCTGCTCAGTAGTCTATTTCCATAGCCACTGCACTGGTGCTACAAAGCAACCCATACAACATCATCAAAGAGACTCTAATGACTCACTAATCCGTGCTAAAATCTCAGGTCTCATAGCACTGGGTCAGCATGTCTTGCTTTGCATTGTATACTTTGTAGATTCAAGTGGGTTTCTAGTCAGAGAGGGAAAAAAAAACCACAGATATATGCAGGAAACATCATTCAGTCTGTTCAGATAACTGGAGGTGATAAGGTTAGCACCCCTGATTAGGGGTGCAGACTTCAAGACAGGGTAAGGAATAGAACAGCTTCTTATATTAGAAAAGTATAATTATAGCATGTTTTCAAATTTTCCTTGCAGTTAATCATTAAGCAAATATTTTCATTTATTAACTGAAGACACAAAGTTTTAGAAAACTGCATAGAAATGAGAAAAGCTGAGATATCAAGTCTTGATTCTAAGTCCCTGCAGGTAGTATATCAGAAAGTTAAAATCAGTGGGAAATGCTGACTTTATGGCTTGCTGAAGGGAAGAAACAGCCCTCCCCCATTTTGACTATCTCCGTGAGTTCTTTTGGGCCTAGCATGCCCAAGCAGGGTGCTGGCACTCTCTCCTGGGGGAGACACACATCAGGAAGGAGGTGGCTGCCTCCAGGTGCTCTCAGGCTCATGATATAGAACATTTTCCAAGACCTTTAGCCACAAGAAAAACAAAATGCCCACTCAAAATCTGGCAGCTGGGAGAGCTTTATTCTATTTAGAGATAACCTCTCTTCCCTTCCATCATTCACGTTTTACATTTTAAAATATTCTTATTGATTTTCCATCCCCTGCTGAATGAGCAGCTGAGGGATCACTGTCTGTGTCACGGTCTACAATATCACCCTAACCAGGCTGTCTGGCCAGAGAAATATAAGGGAGAGATGAGATGGGAGATATCTCCCTCCAGAAAGCTCAATATCTACATAGAAATGTTGCCCCCAGGAGCTGGATGCCCAGCTCGGTCAGTCATGATGCCTCAGTTAGAATTTCTAAGGACTGGTTCCAATGAGGGGAAAAAAGACCTGGAGAAGTAAATATAACCGAGAGCAAAGGTGGGGGGGCTGGGGAGGGGTGAAGCAAGTCATCAAGGCAGCCTTTTCCACACGTGTAGCCATTGGCCAATGGAGGAGGAGAGAATGTTTAGAAAAGGTTAAATAGCATTCTCAACCCATGGTAGGTGAGCGGTAGCATTGTTCAAGCTGGCTCATGAAAGAATTCAGAATGACATTTGATTTTTTTACACTGAGATGTTATTATAATTTGAATCCCATTGCTGCCAGCTGAGTTTTACCCTTCTCAGCATGTTTCCAAATATCCGCCTCCTGTGAACAAGAAAGTATCCAAGAGACAGGAAGGAGGCCAGCCTTTCTTCAAGCCCCATCACCAGACTATGCCATCAATACTGACACCCCACAACCCACAGTGACTGAGCTGGGAGGGAGCCTTTGACCCTCAAGCTAGCTGCACAGGGTACATGGCTCACAGCAGCTTTCCATTCTCAGGGAAGAGCCTTGAAACCAGAACATTTAGCATCCCCAGATTTTTCTTTCATTTTCACTAGCTATACCACCCTTACGATTTTATACATCAAACACCTTGTATTATCATTTTACTCTTAACCCCTACTTCTCCTGCTTCCTCAAGCATCACAAAATATAGCTACACTTTCTGCACTATGAATCTGTGCTCATATTTTCATGAACATTTTTTAATCAGAGTGCAGCCCAGAAGACACTGCAATTCTTGCTAGAGTGGTTATTCTGAATGGCGCATTTAAGATATAGTACTTGACAGGTAGAGTCATGAATCCTTGCATTGGCATCCCTAGGTAGTTTCTTGTCAAAAAATCTAAAAGTAATTCACAACGCAGGATATGACAGTTCATGATCTCTTCACCACTGAGTGAATCACCACTCAGACTTTATTCTTTTTTCGTATACCTTAATTGACTTTGAATTGCTTCCAAGTCCTTTCCTGTCCCTATCATTCAACTTTTAAGCCCCACCAAGAACCCCACATTGACTATAACTGTCTACTAAATACTGTATGTTCAGACGCTATGTCAAAACAGAACAGTCGACGAGAGGAAAATCCGAGTGTACCCAATCAATGTGGAAGTTTGGCTACATTCAGATTTATATAACTATCTAGTCAAGTTTATGCTTCAATTGATTCAATTAATGCTAATGCAAAGAGTCATTGATCACTCTGCTGAAGACCATCTGAAAGCAAAATATTCCCCGTAACTGAACACTTCGTTAATATGCAACAGTGTTGAAGAGGGACTGGGTCCAAATACAGAAGGTATTGTTATCCTTCAAAGAGTGGCATTAGGATATTAAAGGCTAACTGTTTTGTATTCATTAACCATGAAAACATGTCCAGAAGGAAATACACATCTGAAACTGGGAAGACTGCAGCCAGAAGTACAAGCACTAGAGCACTTTGTTCATTTAAAGAGCCCTAACCTCACACATACCTCCACAATTATATTTAAACATTTCTTTAAAATAAGCATTTGATCAATAATAATTCAACTGTGCACTGAGCACTTACTCTGTGGCAAAAACTTATCCCAGGCTGTTGTGCAGTAGAGATCAATAAGAGTTGGTTGTTGATTCCTTTGTTCCTGAAGTCAAAAACAGAATTTGGGCAGCATAGAATGTGGGACCCAAAATTGATGGAGGCTGTTCACAAATTAAAGTTACTTTCTATGATGTCCTTGAAGATCGTGCATTGTTGAGGAGATTCTTCAAATACAAGGTTACTGATATGATTGCTACCTCCTATCATATGGCTTTCCTTCTTAGTATCAAGAAAGCTTTCTTGCTTTTTAAGATTGTCCTGAAATTTAGATATTCTGCTACTAAATGACCACCAAAGTTGGAATGGGTCCTGGAAACTTGCATTAAATAACTTGTCTGATCATTTCTTTAAAACTGCTATAGTTTCGGTTTCAAATTAACCCTACTCCTTTAAAAGAATTCAGTTCTTTTCTTCTTACAGTACAATCTCTATACCATTCCATAACCCCATGTCTTCAATGATATATCAATGATAATAAACTGTAAAAGAGAAAATAATAACAGGTCAGGAAGCCATGGTCCCAGGTCTAGAAATGCATCATGTTCTTAGAGAGCTTCAGGAAATTAAAATGAATTCTAGTAATTTTACAGCACTTCGGAAGGAAACTGCATCACCCCTGAGAATGCAGCAATTAAGATGATTGCCTACAATAACTGTGATTAGGAGCTGAATCTATCCCTACAGTTTATCAGCACCTTGAGGGATACATATACACCCTTTGTCTAATATTGGAAAAGCAGTTTTATGTACACTCTTTAGAAGAGGCCAAGCCCACCACTCGTTCACTAGATGTTATTTCCTATTCAAGAATGTAATTCCTCCAATTGTCTTCCTTCTCTCTCTGCTGGATCATAAATTTCCCCCTCTCTATGGGATTGTTCCAGAAGCGAAGAAGGAGGCTGTAATATCGTTCACCTTTGAAAAAAATAAATTGACTTCATTCCCTCCAGTGACCCATCTGTTTTACTACTCCCTTTCCAGGAAGGCTCTAAGAAGACATGCTATGCTATCATCACTCTTCTTCCATCTTCTTTTGACCCCACTCCAAACAGACTTGCCTGATGCATCAAAGTTTTTATTAGAATTAATTAATAACAATTTTATCCCAAAAGTCCACATCCTTTTACCCATGTCTTTCTGTCTTATAGTCACACTCCATTTTCCAAAAGCATCCTATGTATGTATCCCAACTGTTTTAGTTTTGTCTACATTCTGCAATTATTTTTTTGAATCCTAATAGCTCTATAAAAGCAGTTAATAGTTTTTACTACATGGTAATAATTATCTCTCAGAGTTGTTTCAAAGATGAATATTTATTATCATTAAATACATTAAATATTATTATTAAATACTTAAATGTTTATTATCATTAAATATTGGGTGTATACTTTCAAAAGTAAAAACATACATCCACATAAAAACTGTACAAAGAAATTCACAATAGTATTATTCATTATACACCAAAAATGTAAACCACCCAAAGGCATGCATACATAAAATATGATGTATACATATGATGGAATATTATTTAACAATAAGTGAAGTACTGATACATGCTAAACATAGATGAACCTTAAAAAACATTATGCTAGTGGGGTTTCTCTTTGTTTTGTTATTGTCTCTTTTGCTGTGCAGAAGCTCTTTAATTTGATGGAGTCCCAGCTGTTGATCTTTGCCTTCACTATCACTGCTTTGGGTGATGTGTCTGTAAAGATGTCTTTTATGTGCATATCATGTAGTGTTTCATATGTATTTTATGGTTTCAGGTCTTATGTCTAGCTCTTTAATCCATTTTGAGTTGGTTTTTGTTGGCGAGGTTGTGGAGAAAAAGGAACTCTCCTGCACTGTTGGTGGGAGTGCAAACTGGTCCAACCACTATGGAGAGCTGTGTGGAGATTTCTGGACCTACTAAACATAGAGCTTCCATATGATCCAGCAATTCCACTCCTAGGTATTTACCCAAAGGACACAGAAACATCAATTCCAAAGAACACCTGCACCCCTATGTTTATAGCAGCACTATTTACAATAGCTAAGCTTTGGAAACAACCCAAATGCCCAAAAATAGATAAATGGATCAAGAAGATGTGGTGCATATACACCATGGAATATTACTCAGCATTCAAAAAAGATAAACACATGCAATTTGCAGCAACATGGATGGAGCTGGAAGGGATCATGCTCAGTGAAATAAGCCAGAAAGAAAAAGAAAAATACTGGATGGTCTCACTCATAGCAGGAATCTAGAAAACTTAAATAAGGGACCAGGAAAAAGAATAACTCTAAGAAAGTAAAAATCAAAATCAACAAACAACTATGAACCAGAGACACTCTATGGGGGGTAGGGGGTGGGAAAAGGAGGGCTTGGGGTCAAAATAAGGGGGTTGTAATTGTATGGGGAATATAAAAATAAAATTTAAATTTAAAAAAAAACATTATGCTAGTAAAAAAAAAAACAGTCATACACAAAAGATTGTCTTTCCATTCAGATGGGAGGTTCAGAGCAGGCAAATATATAAGGACATAAAGGCAATTACTGGCTGTCTAGGGCTGGGGAAAATAGGGGGAATAGTGACTGCTAATGGACATGGAGTTTCTTCTGGGGTGGTGAAATGTTCTAAAATTAGATTATAGTGATGGTTGCATAGCCCTGTAATTGCACTAAAAGCCCTCACATTGTTTAAGTGGGAAAATGTAATTGCATATAACTTATATCTCAATAAAGCAATACATGAATTTAATGTCATCAGCTGGAAGTCAAGTAGTTAATCTGCATCTTTGACATGTTGTGTTGAGAATGGCACTTCACCTCTGTGTGCATCCTCCCCCCAAATCCATAACTTCATTCTACCCAGGAGAAAAGCATTAGACAAGTTCAAATAGAGGGACATTCTCTAAAACTATCAAGTCATTAGAAATAAGGAAAATTAGAGAAACTATCACAGCCTAGAGGAAACTAAGAAGATGAAATGATTAAATATAATGTGGTATCCTGGATGGGATCCTGGAACAAGAAAAGGACACTGAAGGGGGAACTAATGAATCTGAATAAAATATGGAGTTAACTAATTCAATACAAAAATTATCAATATCGGTTCATTAACTATGACAAATGTACAATAATGTAAGGAATTAATAATCAGGAAGCTTTGCTCTAGGGTATATAGAAACTGTTTCTCTGTATTATCTTTGCAAATTTTCTATAAATCTAACACTGTTGTTTTTTGAAAGCAATATACAAGCATTAGTTAATGATTCTGGAACTTGTCATAAAAGTCATAGTACTAGTAATTATTCATGTAAGTTTTCTCAACAGACTACCATAGAAAACCTAGTTAGCCTCCAGTTTCACATGAAGCAAACATATGCTGTTAAGCTTCTGTCCACTCAAGGAACTGTAATCTCAGCTTTAACAATCAGATAGAAACCTGTACCCAGTAAAAGAGAAACAGAGACAGAGAGAGACAGAAAGAGACAGAGAGAGACAGAAGAAAGAGGAGGAGGAGCAGGATGTACTGAAAACAACTCAATCCCAACTTTCTTAAGGGAACCATATGCTACCTATTCCATATAACTACAGCGAAGAATTAAATATTTATTAATTTATTTATATATGGGCTATTTTATATATATATATATATATATATACATGGTAGCAAATTTCAAAACATCAAGATGATAAAAAAAAAGTTTATCTGTCATGATGGTGCCCAGGAACAGAGACCCGACCAAGTGTAGACCCACATATTCCTACTCTGCTAGGCTCTTGGCAATCTCTCTTTAAACATTCTGTTTCAATCAACTGATTTTTACAGTCTCCTTTCCTGTCCTCAGTATACTCTGCAAAAATGACTGTCTACTTTCTGGTGGACTAAAATGGCTCCAGGGAGCTGATGTTGTCAGAACTCGGCACTTTGCCCTGCAGCAGTGTCTCCTCGGGCAGCTGCCTTTCTCCTGCTCTAGCAATGGCAGGACCCCACAGAGTGTGACCTCACTTCATCCTATAAAAATGATTGCTCTTGTAATACTTTCAGAGGGCTCCTAAAGAAAGAAATAGTTCCACTTCTTACGTGGTCTGCCATCAGGATTTGAAAATTAAGTTGCTTCTGGTCCCAATGATATGACTTGCTGTCTATGTCTCCAGATCTTCGAACACATCCAACCTCTGCAAGAACACCCTTCCTGCTTCTTTACCTTCAGATTTTGGCTTCAGTCACTAAGACCAGACAGTCCTCACTAACCAGCCCTAAACAAACCCAAATCCAGATCAGGTGATCTCACAGCAAGCACCATGCCTTTCCTCTGCCTAAGTATTTATCACATTGTGTGATAACTGCTCTTCGAGCAACAAGGTATGTGAAGACATTGGCAGTGTCCCTCTAGACCATTGTAGAATCCTCAAGAGCCAGGAGGACATTGACTGGTATACAATAAAAAGCAAATAAATCCGTTAGAGTGAATGAATACATTTCTTCTCTCATAAAAATACAATCACACTGTTTCCCCTGTAAATGCTACTGTGCTCTTTCTCAAGGGCCTTGACATCAGGGTGGAGATTGGTACAAAGAACCAGTCTTTCCAGCCTCCCTGGTGGCGCAGAGGTTAAAGTCTCAGCACCATCAAGCTATTGTCAGCCACTGCGGCATGAGTTCAATCCCTGGCCAGGGAGCTGACCCACATGGCACAGCAGACCTGTCCTGTCTTGCCCCCTGCTCCCCTCAGCCGTATATTTCAGTAGATCCACCTCTTCTGCTCCCCACTCTGTCTGTGGTGAATTCTCTCACCCCCCACACCTCTGGTCTACACCCCAGTTCTTATATGCATAAATAAATCTTTAAAAAAAAGAACCAGTCTTTCATGTCATCACAAATTCCCCTCATGCCCCCCCCAAAATGTCAGTCCTTAAAAACAATGGCCCAAATATATTTTTAAAATTTATTTTATGTCACTTTATTTGGAATAAAGAATAGTAACAGCAATGAAACGTCAACCACCACAGAAAAATAAAATGAGTATGAAAGACTCAATCTTTCTCCAAGACATTTCCTCTCCAGGTGTTTGCTCCGATATCGAAGAAGAAGGGTTAAAACCCAAGCTATGGTTGCACTCATAACATATGCATATCTTAAAAGTGATTGAACTCAATCAAAGATATTTGGAAATAATTAAAAATAATTAACAATAGAATTAAATGTATTCTTTATCATCCCACTAGAGACGCTCTTTCCTCTAGGGCAACCTTAAAGACATCATTATGTTAGCTTTATGTTCACGCCTCCATGAAATTTTTAAAGTATATTTCAAATAGAAAACTGAAATATGTGAACTCATTTTGCTAATTAACCAATTTCCATTTGAAAGGACTTTTTAATATTAAAATTAAAATTTGTATAAATGTCTTCTTACAATATATCGAAATATTTAAAATTCAGAGAAGGGTCATAGCTACATTTTTTGAAATAGTTTTTTTCCATGCCTGTATTCAATGCTTTTTTTCCTTATAGAAGTAACATTGGTTCACAAGACTTTATAGAGTAAAGAGGAATAGGTTTGCACTTCTACAGATGCCTGTTATCACCACACCCCCACCATCCAAGCATCCATAGTCCTTTATCCTAGAGTATTGCCCCCCTCCCTCCTTTGTTCCCACAAGGTCTGGCACATAGTAGCCTCAAGTGGCCTCAGATCTGCAGTCATAATCCTCTGTACCCCACAACTACTAGGAGATTGCAGCCAGTAGATAAATGTTCAGCTTCTCTTCCTCTAGACAGAGAATCCTGAAGCACACTGCTTCATCTGCAGTTACCCACAGTAGGAGTCAGCTCAGCAATACCCCTTATTTTGGGTTTTTCTTACTCTGTCACACTCTCCTCAATAGCCTTAATCTAGCTTCCTGGGTTCATCACTCAAATGAACCACCTGCATTTGTCTCAGGCTTCATCTTGGGAACAAAAGCATGGAGGGGGTGGCAAGGGGCTGGTTGTTTTCTGCTGCTGCCTTTGTTTTCCTGTGCATCTGCACTGCATTTCTTTCTGTTTCTCCTTAGGTCACGAAGATGCTGGCAGTGGTTGTAATTCTGTTTGCCCTTTTATGGATGCCCTACAGGACTCTTGTGGTTGTCAACTCATTTCTCTCCAGTCCTTTCCAAGAAAATTGGTTCTTGCTCTTTTGCAGAATTTGCATTTATCTCAACAGTGCCATCAACCCAGTGATTTACAATCTCATGTCCCAGAAATTCCGTGCAGCCTTCAGAAAGCTCTGTAACTGCAAGCAGAAGCCAGCGGAGAAACCTGCTAACTACAGTGTGGCCCTAAATTACAGTGTCATCAAGGAGTCTGATCACTTCAGCACGGAGCTTGATGATATTACTGTTACCGACACTTATTTGTCTGCCACCAAAGTGTCTTTTGATGACACCTGCTTGGCCTCTGAAATAACCTTTAGCCAAAGTTGAGTCATAACTTAAAAGGAAATGGACCGCAAAGTAAATGAGAATCTGTGCTGTTATGCCCAAGAGAGGAAACGGTCAATACTCATATAAAAATACAGAACAGATAAAGATTTTGCCAATGCTCTAACAAATTCTGGTCCAAGATACTTTAACCTATGAGAAGGATTCATATTTTCCCTCTGAGAGAACTAGTATTAAAAAAAATCCAAAGAGTAGACACTGCACATGTAGCCCTTTCCACTTAATTTAAGAAAAGTATATTCTGGGCTATGAAGTTTAAATAAAATCCAGACATCAATTTGTATTATTCATAAAAATTTTGTCAATGTAACTTCTTAACCTTTTCCTCCAAATTACTTATACATTTGATAATTTGGAAACATGCAAAATTTTAAATATTTGCATTTAAAACCTCACTGTACCAAAGTATAGTGTTATTTCATGAATATCTGAGACTATAGGGGAAAATAGAAAAACATTTTATTTATTGATTCAAAATGAAATTTCAAACAAATATACTCAGTATAAAAAAATAGAAATATCATAATACCTATAAAAGTCTGAGACCTTTTATATCTTACAAAATATATGGTTATCATTCAATTATAATGTAAAATAAACCAGAAAATAGCCAAAATTACAAATTGAGGAGGCATAGATTTGATTTACAGATAAGTCCACCTCTTGTCAGCTCTTTGGGTCTTTAAATGATGTGTGAGACAGGAGAAATATCCAGTTTAAATAGCTGTGAAGATGCAAATTAACTTATGATTAATATAAAAAGTATAGACAAGACTGATTCTTTCAAATAAGGATTTACTTTTTCTCTGAAACTTTTAAGGAAGAAAATTCTTCTTGTGCACTTGTATATAAACTGCTGAGCCATGTCAAGTGAATTCTTCTACCTGAATCTAGCTTAAACTTTGAGACATTCACAAAAGACTACCTGCTATTCAAAGCCAGAGTTTATTGCACCCCAGATGAAGACTCCCCACTGAGCATTGCAGCATATGGATTTTAACGTGTCCAAAATTGTCTTTTCTTCCTGATACTTATCATTGTGGTTATTTATTTTTCCAAATGCAATTTTGTTCACATATTCCAGATCAAAGCAAAGTAAAATTCCATTTACTATATTTCCAGTAGAGCTAAAATTGATTTCATCCCATTATCAATATCCCTCTAGAGTCGCGTCCCTCTAGAGCTGCTACTGCAATGATTATGAGGATGGTGTGAATATGCAGCTGCCCAAGACATAGTGCCAAGTCCTACTTTAACCCCTTTCAAGTGACTCAACTACTAAGATGTGATCAATCAGTATCTCCAAGAATATAAATTATCCTGGAGGATAGTTCAGGAATAGCTGATTCTTAAGAACTGGATCAAAAGGTACTGGTAATTTTTAAGTGCCACTGAGCCTGGCACTTTCCTCCTCCAGCCTATATCCCTGTTTCGTGGATTTTTTTCTGAAACCTAATGTGAACAATAACTGCCCTTCCCACCTTTTTAATAAGGAAAATGTCACACTATTTTGGAAACTTCTGTTTTAAAATGCTGCTTTATGAAGACTGCCATCCAGAATTTCATTCCAGAATATGCTGTTGTGAAAGCTGGCCTCATCTCTGCCAGGAAGACATTCTTATCCTTTCAATGAACTAGCAAGCAAACATTTATATCTGAATCTCCTAAAAGTCTGTCTGTGTGACATTAAGCCATCTATTTTAGTTGACTTGCCACCCTGTAGTAAATACTAATATGCTGGAATCACAAATAGAACCCCCGAGTGACCTGCCCTAATCACACAGGTACACGTGCAGGTGTATGCGAACAGGTGACTTGTGCACAAATTGCTTAACAAACGGGCTTGGAATATATTAGATTTTTCATTAGGGAAAGGAACTGTTATGACTGAGTCTATGTCCCAGGTATGCCAGTAGGTAGTTAATCTGCTGTCTTCATCAGAGTCTCACAACAGCTATAATTTCTCTGATGATTCCAGGGTTCAGGAATCAATGCAAATTCCTGAAATTGTTAAAATCTGAGGAGAGAAAATTCATTTCTTTTTCAAGACAGGAGAGTGCTAAAAATTCCTGTGACCTGATCACCTAATTAATAAACACAGTGTATTTTGCTGAGTAGTAATATCAGATATTGAAAAAAATGTTCAATAAATTTTACATGTTATACGAGAACACTTCCACCTTTGAAAATTAAACATATGAGCTCAGATTTTCCATCTTAATTTTTAAAATGTTATTTGCTAATAATCTGTTAGTTTTAGACCACATGGGAAATTCAAAAGAACAGAGTTCATGGTGTTTCAATTCTAAAGTAAATGCCATTATGAAATTAAATGTTCCCATGCAATGTGCAATAGATATTTGGGTTTACACAGGAGAGATGTAACTTCTAAAGTATTCTTTTTCACACTGTACTAAATCATAAAATACTTCCATAAATAATCAAAACTTAATACACTATCAAATGAAAAATAAAGAGCTAGATTAAAAATTGCTAATGGAGTGAAGTAATATTATTAAGGGCCTCCCTTAATAAAATTCCTTGAGTTATTTTATTACTTTCAATTTCATTAATTGCTGAGTGCCTTTGGTTTGATTTTGCACCTCAGGTGTTTAGGTAAAGGGCACAGATCATGAGCAAAACAAGCAAACATAAATCCCCACTTAGGACTTCTCCACTGATATTGTGAATATATTTCTAAAGCTTTACTCCAACACGAATATTCTAAATGCTGAAGAAAAATGGAAAAACACCAAACTGTATTTCTAAAAAAGCTAACTGCACAGAAGATCTTGCCAATATTTCAAAACTAATGATTGATTTGAGCTAAATACCTACTAAAATCAAAGAAAAGCTATAGCCACATAGCATAACTGTCAAATGAATCTTAAATTGGTTAATTTTCTGAACAATTTTTTTGAATAACAAGGACAATATAACTTCACAAAGTTGGATCCACGTGATTTGCTCTTAAAGAATAAAAGTTATAGCTCTTAAATTATCTTAAATATGTAAATATGATAGAAGGGGAAATATTAATCTTTTTTAAAAAGGAGCTTTTAAATAGTTTACCCATGACTCAATGAATTCTATAAATATCATGTTCAACATTATTTTTTCCCCTCATCTGCAATTCACAAAGCAACTAGAATATTTATCTATGGAGTAAGAAAACTAGATATGATATAAAAGGGCATCCAGAAACAACTAGTTAGTTCCAGATGAGAGGAAAAATTTTTACAAATGTTTAGTATGTTTCATTCCCCTTGGAAGTAGCAGAGCTTAAAAATTTCTAGCAATTCATTTTATATTTCTCTTTAGTCTGCAATAAACCACTATCGAAACCTAGATTTGACTGAGAGAATGTAAATTTTTAGATTAATACACCTGAAGCTGTACAGAGCTCAATAGTAACAAATGGTATTTTTCTTTCTCCTTTTCCCCTCTCAAAATCTTGTGCACCCACAAACATTGCTTTCCTCAGAGCAGACAATTTCATCTGACTTCCTGCAAGAATAAACCTGGACATGAAATCTTAAGTGAAAGTGTAAATATTCTTTCAAGTATATTCATATATGAAAATATTTTGTTGTTCTGATCATTTTGGTATATTCATAAAATCATGTTTTAATTAAGGAAAAATCAAAGTTTCTTAAGTATATATTTTACTGTCTCCATTTGCATGTGTACAGTTTAACTACCCAAATGGCTTTTTCCTCACAGAATAAAGTAGAGGTCTGGCATTTCAGAGGTTTCAATGAGTGACTAATAAAAGAATAGTTCATGTGTGAAAAACTCCTGGAGAAATTTGCACAAGAAAACAAAAGTTTCTTCCCATTCTGAAGGAGCTCACAGCTCAATAAGGAAAAAATAGGCTAATATGATATCATCTCAAGATATAACTGGTTGGCAATATTTGGAATATGAATTAGAAATGTCAGAAACGATTTACAGAAGCAGATGTAAAAAGTCTATTTGGAAATTCTTTAAGATGACTTTTAATATAAAAATCATTTACATGTATAATTCTATTTTGTGACCTGTATTTAGAAATATTGATTCATTTAGTTCTTAATTTCTTTAGTTATGTAAGAAAACGAAAGGGTCAGCTAAGATTCTGTAATATTTTTGCTTCTTATTGTTTGATCTGTAAGTATAACTCAAATTGCTCCACAGAAAACTTCATTTACAAGAGTTGCACATTGAGAAATAATTTTCTTACAGAGATAGTTAAGGCCAAATGGATTGTGCTGAGATAACCTCGTCTGTGAGATTCTGATTTCAATATCCAAATAATCTCTTTTTAAAAGGGTGGCCATGAATGTTGGTTGTTAGAACATACATCTGGATTAAACAGTACAGCTATAACAGTGCATTGTCACAACTGTCAAATCTGGATTCATCAAGAAAACAAAAGACAGTTTTATAGCCAATAAACAGCAATCCATAAAATGATTGCCTGTATGATCTCACGGAGGAATATCAGGGTAAAGCCCATACAATAGGCTCTCAACTGGAGTAATGGAAATAAAAACACTTTGAAAATTGTAAAAGTTAAAAGACTGGAAATAACATTGATTTAAATAGAATTCCTTAACTTTGTTGAGCCCAAAGCAACACCCATAAGTGATTATTTTGTTTCTCACAGAATAATGGATTTGATTCTTTTGCATGTGCCTGCTCTCTGACTTACAAAGAAGAGGGTATGAATTTTCTCAAGAATGTTATGGACTGCTATAGATAAGGATGGATACTTTCTAAAAAAAGAAAACCAAATACAACATGGCACTAGAATAAGATTCCACCTAACCTGAGATCTGCATTCAAAAGTCCGTGAGAACATTCTCTGCATTCCTGGAATGGCACTAAATGTACCAGTAAAGGGACCAAATGTTTATCCCCTAGCTAAAAATAGAAACCACTCCCACTTTCCTATATGTAGAATTTTCCTGAAAATATATCTTAAAAGTGCCTTTAATTGGCCCTGCCCCAAGAAATTCTCAAATCCCAAGTGATTTTGATGTCCAGAGGCCTCTGAGCACACCATGCAAACACCAGGCTCTGCTCCTCCCATGTAAAGTCTTCGAGGCTCTTGTCACATAATTCTTAACAAGAAACCACATGTTCAACTTCTTAAGGATGTAAGTCTATATTTGTATTTCACAAATTATCTAAACTTAGATGGTGTGCCTACATTTCTATTAAATAAATGAATAAATCAATGAATCCCAAATGAAGGATTACAATTTTTAAAACTTCTGGTGATGCCCAGTTTTCCCCTAGATCTATCCTCAGAATAAGATAATTTTGTTTTCTTTTTTAACATTTTTCCCAGCTCATTGAAAGGCACGCATTAAGTATGCTAGATAATGGTTCGAAGAATCTCTTACCTATGTCTAATGCTTAAAAATTTCAGTAGCACTTTTACATCCTCATTTAATAATTCTCCTAATTTAATAATGAGAGCTAAAGAATAACACATTATCTCTGCCCTTAAGGACATTATAAAATTAAGTGACAACATATTAACACAGAGATATATAAGAAACGCAGAATACATAATTAGAAATCAAACTGTATGATTTCAGATTCCAAATAACTATCAATAAGTTCATCAGAAGTGTATTCAGTGGGGCCAGGAATCATTGAGGAGAATGTTGTAGAGATGGTGGGGATCCTTTAAGGGTACACTTGATTTTGATAGATAAAGACAAGTCATGTGGGAGAAATAAGATGAATGAGGGCAGGGCCTCAAATAAACCTCAAGCCTGTGGGCTTTGAATATGTGTGTCCAAAGCAAGTCCATTGTGTGAGGGTTTGATGAAGGAAGGCAGTACTTCACATTTGCCCCACATAAGCCCCACGTAAAAGGAGAATAAAGAAAGTCACACACCTACCTGTACCTACATTTGGTGAGGAAATATTGACCATGTTATGAGAATTAAAATTCATCTGTCAGCTATGTTTGTTTCCTAAACTTTGTAAACTTTATTATCTGTAGAAAATAAAGTACATTATTTGGATCATCTATAGATATTCTTATAGTCTTAAATTTCCAAGTGAAGGTGTATGTGTGTAGCTATGTTTCTATATTGTAATGTCACCATATATTTAAAACTATTTGAATCTCTGTATATTATTCAGGGTCCTTACCAACTCCAGATTTAGCCAATTATGCTAAACATAGAAATCAGAGCTATCTTGGGGACCTAGGCCCTTCATAAACTTAAGCTTCAAGATTCATTGTGAAATTGAAAAGCATGTAGTGATTAGCTTTAGATTATTGTGATAATATCATGGAACTTGCATGATGCTTATGAAGTGCTTCTGAATGTGTTGGCTCCTTCTATCAGTTTTAGAAAGTTGTATTCTGACTTTTACCTCATTACTTGGGAATTAATCATTGTGTCCTTGTGGGAAGAAGATTCTCCTTTAAGAAAGTACAGTATTATGTGCTCTGCTATGGGAAATTGTGTGTCTGTTCCAAAATGTGTATTGTGAGCAATAAAGCATCAAACTGAAAGATCTGGCTCCTTAGTTTTCTTTTTCTTCCAAGCTATTTCATTTTTGGTGTAATTTGACCCTAAACCACTTGCCCAGAAGACATCACTTTAATTTGTTTTAATCCAATGGCATCCAACATGTATCTCTGTGGGATTTTTAAAATGATGGAAATATACAAATGACATTTTCCATTTTAATAACAAACTGAATATGTATTGGAGCAAATATGATAACACACCACATCATCATGAAATAATATTAATATAGTATTCTCTTTGAGTCTGTCTATGGATCTAAATTATTTTAAAATAATATGTATGCTAAAAAATGTTGGTAATGGAAATCCAGAAAGAAAGCAAATCTAGAATGTTTCCCCTATAAGTCCCCAAATTATTTGACATTAAAATATTTTTTAATTAGCCATGACAGAATTAGGGAGAACTTCTTAATAAAAAAGCAAAGCTCATAATTGTCAAAGCATAGTTCAAGTGCAGCAGGGGTTTATTTTTTTTTAACAAGTTTTTGAATAGCTCTCACTTCAGTCAGTTTTATATTTTGTTATAAAGCAGTATAAGTGAGAAAAGCCCCACCCTAACCCCAACACACACACACACACACACACACACACACACACACACTCCTATAGAATTTATAGAAGTATAAAATATAAGATATCCAGAGTGACTAAGACATATTTCTCTCTTCAGTGGTTACTAGTTGACTCCAAGGACTCTCTAATGATTCTGCCTTTGCTTAAGCTACCCTCCGAGAAACTCCAGCATTGATGATGAAATGGTATTTCAATTTTAACCCCACACTCCAGACCTTAATGCCACATGTCTTTTTTTTTTTTTTTTCATGTAGGGTAAGGGATACAATTGGAACAACTTCCAATTTCTAAGAAAAAAATTCAAATCAACTCTTGGTCTAAAGATCTTTGAAAATAAGAGATACTATCAACAGCTAGATTATTCATTTGTTTCCTTGTTTAGGTTCTGAGTCCTATTAGCTGTGATTAGACAGAGGTATACAGAACTATCTTAAGCTATTACCCTAATGGTCAAAAGAAAGGAAGAAAAACAAGAATAAAAATAAACAGGATCAACTAAAATAACTTACAAATAGCATAATCTGTGCTGGATCTAATAGAGAAAAGCTTCTTTCAGAGTTCAATATTCAACATTTAGTATGAGCATCATAATTTCTTTTGCAATCATTCATTTTTTTCTGGGAAGAGTACAATTGGCCATGAAAAGGATTTGAGACAGGCTGAAAGAATCAGTGCCTTGCTTGGAACATTGAACACATTTTTCTTAATGCCAAAATATGAAGGATGTTAAAACTGATTTCTATAGCCCACTGGTGAACAACAGCTTCTTTCAAATTGGGCATTTGCTAAGGATGCCCACATCATGTATTATTCACGTAGGCGACATGCTTCATACAGGCCTGCTGATCAGAAATGACAACGGACGGATTGTTATCAATTAGTGTCATTTAACTTCTTATGACAGTTACCTATGTTTGGGATTTTATAAAATATAATATTGGCATGTCTTATGACTAGAATGATATAGTCAAATAGAGTGACACTTAGAACACCCAAGGAATTGCGATCAAGAATCAAAACTGATGCCTGAATTAAACAAGCACTAAGGGAGATGAGGTGAGAACCACCAATCTATAGAAGCAGAGAATGAATTCAGCCTATTAGGAAAAATTGTATCCACATAAATCAATTTAAGGCAATAAATGAGTAATGAGCATCTATAATGTACCAACTCTATGACAGGCAGCATACAAAATACATTATACATACTAAATATTAGAAAGTTTCTTTTTGATTTAAAGACCACCTGGAGGGCCTCCCTGGTAACGAAGGGGTTAAAGACAGTGCTGTGAAGCTCTCACCAGCCACGGCAGCACAAGTTCGATCTCCTGCCTGCCAGGGAGCAACCCACATGGCGCGGCAGACCTCTCCTGTCTCCCCGATGCTCCCCTCAGCTGTGATTTCAGTCGATCCTCCTGTTCTGCTCCCCACTTTGTCTCTGGTGAATCCTCTCACTCCCCACACCTCTGGCCTACACCCCAGTTCTTGTATGCATAAATAACTAAATCTTTAAAAAAAAAAAAAAAGACCACCTGGAAGAAGTTAGTGATACTAGGAGATTTAACTGGGGAGATATCAATGTAAATAATAATCAGAGATACATTAAAGTGTGGGTGATGGTGCTGTGAAGGGGGTAATGTGTTGTGCTTATATGGACTCACCTGAATTCACAACTTATTTGAGAGGCCAGAATTGGTCCAAGTCTGTCAGGTGAGGCCAATGACTTCAGCCTTGAAAAGGGGCATTTGGAGACTCAAAGACCAGACAGACCTGACCGATGTCAGGCTGCTTTTTTCTCACCCACTTGAACATTGTGATTACTATTCAGGTGTAGGAAAATCCCAGTCTGTCTTTTCAGGGATAGAATGAGCAAGAACACATGCTGCCCCAGCTTTGCTTATGTATCTGCCAGAGCAAGGTAGGTCCATATTTGAAGAAATTGAATATCAACGTTGAGTATTTTAAATAAAATTTCTAATTGGATAAAAAACAATGAACCCTGTGTTAACTAGTTTTAAAACTCACGTTAGCTAAGATTGAAATGGTTTCCAGAAACAAATAAAAATTAGTATGATCTTCTTGTTGCGTGCACGTGTGTGTATATGTGTGTGTGTATGTGTAGAAATCGTGATGACAAGTGGTGGCACATGCTGTTTATAGTATAACAACTGAAAGCATTGCTTTGTTTCAGGACAATTTATCTGCTGAGACATATACAGTTTTTAAGGGGGAAAGTTTTCATCATTGTGGTGATGAGCAGCCACACCCCGACTGTGGTTCTCCGAAAGAGGAGCCTGTCAGGAATGAGACACTGAGGCTTTCCCAATTCCAGTGGGAAAAGGAATAAACTGAAAAGGAATACGATCTGTGTTCATTAGCTGTTATAGAAATTAATCCGTCCATTTTGGGAAATATCAAATCAAAATATGGAAACTTACTCTAAGGATTTTGAGGCTTTAGAGAAAAGCGATCTAGGTTGAAAACCCAGTTCTACAACTATTATCATTGTGATCTCACGGTGAGTGTGTCATTTCCCTGAGGATCTATAAAACAAGCAAGTAAAGATTTAGGTTAAGCATGCATGAGACATTGATGCAAAGTATTTGGCACAACGATGCCCCCATTAAGTGCTAAATAAGGACAGATCATAGTAGAGTTTTTGTAAGAAATTTTTAATAAATTCCAAGGGATTGGAACCACCATGCTTCATTAAGTTAATTGAGGCATGTGCAAAGCATAAACATTTCTAGTTCTCTTCCCGATCATGGAAATAAGGAATACTACATATCTCAGCTCCTCTGCAATTAGGTGGTTCCTGTGATTAATTGTGGCTAAATGAGCTAATATGCAAGTTAACCTTTGTCACTTCTAGGCAGACATACTTAAGACACAGTGCTCACTGATCTCTTTTTCTGGAAATATGCTGACATGTGTCATGATGGGGTGACAGGAATTAAAAAGCTTGGCTCAGTGATCGCTCAGATGGGATCTCTAGAGAGTCATCCAGACTCACAGCAGGCAAGATATCAGCAACATGTGGCTTCATGGCAGCAGTGCAGTGAGACATTATGTTGTTTGTAACTGCAGCATAAACTCACCTATCCTGGATGACACTTAATGGAGACAACAACACGGTGCAGACGTAAGACAGACATAGAGCACATATATATAAGAGGCCTGGGCATTTGTTTTAGCCCTTTTGGGTTACTGTGAAAAATTACCATAGACTGGGTGATTTATAGACAAAGATTTTTTTTTTTTTAAGATTTATTCATTTATGCATACAAGGGCTGGGGTGCAGGCCAGAGTTGCAGGGGGTGAGAGGTTTCACCAGAGACAGAGTGGGAAGGGAACAGGCAGATTGACTGAAGTACACTGCTGAGGGGAGCAGCAGGTGAGTCAGGAGAGGTCTGCTGCACCATGTGGGTTGCTCCCTGGCCGGCCAGGGATTGAACTCCTGCTGCTGAGGCTGTGGATTGCTTCATTGTGCGGCACTTTAATCCCTTTCACCACCAGGGAGGCCCCCCAAAGACTTCTTTACCAAGATTTCTACCTTCATGACCTTTTTCATCTGCCAAGGAAGCCACTTTTTCATACCATCACCTTGGGGCTTAGGATTTCAACATATGACTTTGGGGGAAAAACAAACATTTCATCTTTAATGGTGCTAGAGGCAGTTAGACTTGGGTTTGAATTTCCATTGGCGATGTACTGAGCTCAGTTTTCTCATTTAGAAAATGCAAATTATAATATCTATTGTGCAGGTTGCTGTGAAGAATAGAGAGGATCAATGTAAAATATCGACTCGAGGGAGGTCACCACCAGCATCATCATATTACAAATAACACTCGTAAGTAAAAAAAGCAGTCACCTCTCCCATTGCTTTCTGCTTTTCCTGGCTTTGAAGGGTCTCCTGACATTCCAGGAGATTTACACAGCTGCACAGTGTGCCGGCAGAGTACATTGGTGGAAAACAGCCATTCGTTTAGAAGGAGAGGAATTGATGGAGAATTATGAGTAGCAAAAAGAAGGCTCACAAATGAAAATCCACTCATACTCATGTGAGAAACTTCTTTTTACTAACAATATTTTAAAAAATTAAATGTATGAAAATCTTCCTTTGCCTTCTACGGACATATTATTATACCAAAAAGAGGCCTTCCTGCTTGAAGAATGTGCAGTAATAAGAATCAATAACATTTATTCAATACTATCTATTATACCCCAGGCATTATGCCAAGCATTTTACTTGTATTATCTTGTATAAATCTCCCAATGTCTCGTGAGATATGTACTACCTACTTCCTTTTAGAAATGAAGAAAATCCACCATAGAAAGATTGAGAACATATCATGTGCCAGTCACTGTGCCTAGAGCTTTGTGAGAACTGAGTCCATACAAACTTAGTCTAGACATGTCTAGAAAGAAAAAAATCTTAGTTTGACTAATTGACATTCTAATACAAGTAGTATTTGGGAATTAAACAGGGAGATTTAGCTGTTAAAATGTTAAAAGCAAATGTATTCAGTGATACGTATTCTGCTTTCCAGCTGTTTTTTTGAAATACTGACTAGTCTGAGATCACAAAGCATTCTGTGCAGCAAACCTAGACGTGTTGGATTGCTTCAGTGTGTTTGGAGGGAGACCACACTTTACCTTCCCCTTCAACCATAACCACAGTTACGGGCTCACAAGCTGATGGGATCACAAAATTCAATTTTAAGGTCAAAGGCTGCTGCATTACTCTCTCCATGTTTTAGAGACCATCAAAATTATTCATTCCTTTCTTTCACAAGGATCTCAGGAGAACAAGATCTAAATCTTCAGCTGCAGGTAAATACAAAACAGAACTTTCATTAGCAAATGAAGAATACAAACTAGAAGCTTAATTTTGGTTTCCACATGCAAATCACAAAGCAGCCACTCAGCCAGGCCCCCTGAACCCAATAAGACCAGAATCAACTAAGCATTTTTAAATGGAATCCTAGAAGTCATTTTCCCTCTTTGCATATTACCTCTCCTGGAGAAAGTTCCCCAGCAATTAAAGGTGTTGAATTCCTGCAGAGTGCCTGTTAACACAATGAAACCACATACAGAAAATTGGGAAACACATCGCAGCATCGAATACCATAATTAAGAAAATTGTGTTTAATGCTTTTCTATGAATATGAAAGACTGAATAAATGACTGAGCTACCAGCCTCTTCAGCCCAAGAGAGCTGGATACAAGAGAAGTTCACAGGACCCCCGAAGAGCAAGAAGGAAGAACAGTCAGAAGCCGACCCATCTCAGGAAAACAGAGCAGCCCAGACACTTGCAAACAGAAGTAAAAATGAATGAAATTGCAGCTCAGGTGCATGTTGCCAAAACGTTAGCCTGGGTCAGAAAGAGGAAATAAAGTAGACTATCCTGACTGACAAGCATCTTGGAAAATTGGGGCTAGTGGCATCTGAGGTCTAAAACTGGGTTTTCCCTGTGTTCAGTTACCTGGCCTCGGTACTACTCTTTGTCCTTCTCGTGACTCCTGCCCTACTCACTTTTTTTTTTTTAAATAAATTTTATTTTTATATTCCCCATACAATTGCAACCCCCTTATTTTGACCCCAAGCCCTCCCCTCCCCGTCCCCTAACCCCCATAGAGTATCTCTGGTTCATAGTTGTTTGTTGATTTTGATATTTTCTTTCTTATAGTTATTCTTTTTCCTGGTCCCTTATTTAAGTTTTCTAGATTCCTGCTATGAGTGAGACTATCCGGTATTTTTCTTTTTCTTTCTGGCTTATTTCGCTGAGCATGATCCCTTCCAGCACCATCCATGTTGCTGCAAATTGCATGTGTTTATCTTTTTTGAATGCTGAGTAATATTCCATGGTGTATATGTACCACTTCTTCTTGATAAATCCTTGTTTTCATGTCTTTGTGCTTCCCTCGAGGGCAGGACTGGTGCAAACTTGTCGATTCTAAAAGAAGAAAGCAAAGCAGCATTGGACTGGGCTCCCAGAGGCCCCCCAAAACCTGGTTGGCAGAAACAAGACTAAAATCATGTATTTGGGAGGCAGATGGAATCCAACATGACCTGGGTGAAGAAAACAGTCAAGGATGAAGAACGATGAGGGTCCATCGCTTGGGCAGTATTTGCGCTGAAAAGGAACATTTCAGTGGTTCTTGTTCATAATCTGCTAGACCAAGTGCCACGTTCCAAAGCAGTCTCCAAATTCACTTTACAATGATCCTGTTCCCCCAAGTTGAGTCTTTTCAGTCCATAAAGTCATTTAAAATACTATCAGGAACATTTAAACATATGCATCTGGAGCTCCTTGAAAAGAAGTATGTGTAGAGAAAATACATATTTACGAATATTTCTGAACATTCAACATTAGAAGATTGAGTGAGTTATGATATTCTTATAGATGGGACACCTAAAAATATTTGGCATAGGTGTAATGATCTGATTTTACATATATCTACAAATGTGTGTATAATTTGGATAAATACTACTTTTGTGTAATTTTTTTAAATTCCTTTACCTTTACCAAGTGAGAAATTGGTAAACATCAGCCCCTGTTTTTTTTAGGGTGAGAAAGTGCATGCTGAAATTAATGTAAAACAAAACCTTGCAGAATTTGATCAGGTCATGATCTCAGAATCGTGGCTAGGAACCCAGAGGACTTCACAAGCCATCACAATTTCAACAACAGAACGCCTGGCTTTCCAGGATTGCCCCAAACAGACTTTATCGGTAAGAAATCGCCTTGGGGCTCCTGAAATAAATTACCCTTGATGAGGGGGCTGGCTAGCTAAACTCTTGACCACGCCTTAAAACCAGAACCAAAAAGTTTGATGGGAGGGCTGTTTCCAGCACTGCATGCGGCTGATTTTGGAAATCGCTCTGGAACTAGCCCCTTGGGGCAAACACCCCTTCTACTCTTTGAATGCACCACTAATAGGTTCCAGCAGATACCCCGAGGGAACCAGTTCTCAAACTCTCCACCCACTGCTGTTGGTGACTGCTCCATTCAACTGTATGCAAAGCACTTGGGACAGTATCAAGGTAACAAAATTGCAAGCATTCCTGGCTTTTCTAAAATTCATGTTATACCACTTTGCTCTTACAAATGACCGACAAGAGTACCTGTCTTCACTAACAAAAAGAAAGCTGAAGAGCATTTGACCTTTACAACAAAAGGCAAAAAGGCAAGTTGGTGCTCAGCGTTTTCCTTGCAAGAGAACTAGAGACGGCTCTACCCCACTAAGCTTCTTCCCTGGTAACTACTTATTCCTGTTTTTACTCTGTTAGTGTTATTTTAGGTTTGATGTGTTATTTGATGTGGGTCGGTAGGTTATTGTGGGGAGAGAGTCTGGGAATGTTTAAAATTTTTTCCTTCTAACGGAATGGTAATGGCTCCTTTGCTCCACGCCATTTCAACTCACTTGCAGCAGGTGTCATCAGAAAGCTCTACTTGGAAACCTGTGCTAAGAATCAGCAGCCTTGTGAGCTGATTGATGAGCATAAACTGATCGTAGCTCCTTTTCTTAGAAAGAAGCAGGGTGAATTTCTATCCACACGTCTATAAAAAAAAAAAAACATTTTATTGCTCCATGTCACCTGCCTCTACTGTCTCCCAAAAAAAATAGTCATTTGTGCATATTGTTTAAAATTTATGTCTAATTATTATGCAGTGTGATAACAATTATGTAAATCACCAAATGAGTCAGATCAACTTTAAGTTTTGTTTGAGTACAACACAAAATTGTGTGTTCTCAGGCTTCATAATTAGCTGTTCCTATAATATATCAGTTGGTATGGTTTGGGTTGCACTAGCTGAAGCCATGATTCACCCAGGTTTACAAATACGGAACTTATAACATCAACAGCAGGGTGATTCTTTTTTTATTAAATTTGTTTATTTTCTTACATCACTGTTCATTTTTGTACATTATTTGATTTCTGCCCTTAGGTGTAGTCTCCATATTCTCCCACCACCACAGCACCCATAACCCATCCCCACAGTCCCTTGTGCTCTTCCCTCCTCTGTTTTGAACCCTCTCTCCTTCCCCCTCCCCTGCTGTATGCCTCAGACCTATGGTCAGTTTGAAGGTTTTATCTTTTTTCAACTGCAGGGTGATTAGATTCAGTGGCTCAAGCTACGCCATCAGGCGCCCAGGATTACTTTTGTCTTTCTACTATGTTATCTAGTGTGTTGGTTTTCTTGTTCTAGTCATAAAATAGCTGCCAGCTGCAAGGTCTGTTGTTCACATCTAGAAGGAAAGTAAGAGAGAAATAGTGAGAGAATGTCAGATGCCGACCCCTTTAGGCTAATTATTTTCCATTGTTGGTACTGGGGATTGTGTCAGTTTCTTCTCAATCGTATAGACTCTGTGGTGCAGGAAAAATACCTGAACAAAATCAGGATTGGAAGTAAGCAGAGAAAGGTAATGAATGTCAAATAATTTGACAGCAGTTTTTGGCTTAGAAGTCATGTGGGGAGTTTATTTTTCTGAGGAAGTACACGTAGGAAAGAAAGAAGCTGTCAACCAAGAATCACCTGTGAGTGGCTCGCACACTTAGAAAATTGCAAACAAGTCTCTATGTTGTAAACAACCTGGAAGAGCAAATTTCTAAATGTCTTAAAAGATTTGTCGGGCCTCCCTGGTGGCGCAGGCAGTTGAGCCCAGTGCTGTGAAGCTGTCCGCAGCACCTGCAGCGAGGGTTCTATCCCGGCAGGCCGGGGAGGGTTCCACATGGCAAGGCAGACCTCTCCTATCTCACCCGCTGCTCCCCTCAGCAGTGTATTTCCTCAGTCTGCCTGTTCTGGTCCCTGCTCTGTCTCAGGTGAATCCTCTCACCCTCCCATGCATCTGGCTTGTACCCCAGTTCTTGTATAAATAAATAAATCTTAAAAAAAAATTGTCATCATCAGTATGCTAGTAGTATGAAACAGAAAAGTTAAGTGAGCTCACAGATCACTTAATTGACCCAGCAGTGTTGGGCCAAAGTTATACTCCCACTAAATTCAAAATATCCCATTGTACTCAAACCAAGATCTAATTCCTTAACTTTTCCTTTCTTGTGGGTGAGCACTTTACAATGAGGCTTTTCCATCACCTCTAAAAACTCAGTTGCTGGTGACATTACCCTGTCTGCCATCAGACACAGCTGGACATGTCTGAACCTAACCCCCTGGGGGTGTACAATCTAGGCTTCTATCCACGACTCAACTATATTAGCAGCCTCTTGCATTAAAAGTAGAATTCAAACAAGAATGATCAATAGCCTGAATATACCCAAGTCTTAGCTGTTCTCTGCAGAGAGTTAAATAAATGATGGTTGAAGCTAAAATCCATTTTACCAAGTAGAAGAATTGATGTTAGCTGATTAAAGCATAGCCTGTTGGAATCCAAAGGCCAGTGTTTTATCAGACGTTGTGACCTAAGGCAATTATCTGAGTTTAAAAATCCTTCAGACAACAGCTGCCTGTGAAGGTTCCCTCTGAGGGCTCGATTAGATTACACATTCTCCAATTCATAGACCCATGGCAATTGGAGTCAATGAATGTGTGAATCATGAAAGCTCATTTATTATGTAACAATTTAAGTTTCTACCACGTGCAAGGAACTGTGCTAAGTCAGGCCACCCATATCCACAACTATAAATTGGCGTGTATGGCTACAACGAAATATGCTTTTTAAATTATAGATCTGCAAAGTGCTTTGCAGTCACAGACTAAGTGATAAATTCTTTCTGAAGATATTAGGGTAAAGGAAAAAGTCCTTAAAATACGTAAATTCTTGAGATAGAGAAAAGAATTGAAAATGCATTGGTAGGGAAAGGGAACTTTATGGGCAAAGGCACAAGATATGAACAAATGACAAAGTCAAAGAATGTTAATGGGCAAAAATGGTTAAGATTTCAGGAAGAAGGGCCTCCCTGGTGGCACAAGGTGTTAAGCACAGCACTGTGAAGCTGTCTGCAGCCTCTGCAGCAGGAGTTCGATCCCCAGCCGGCCAGGGAGCAGCCCACATGGCGCAGCAGACCCCTCCTGTCTCACCTGCTGCTCCCCTCAGCAGTGTACTTCGGCCAGTCTGCCTGTTCTGTTCCCTGCTGTCTCTGGTGGAATCCTCTCACCCCCTGCACCTCTGGCCTGTACCACGGTTCTTGGATGTATAAATAAATACATCTTTAAAAAAAAAAAAAGATTTCAGGAAGAAAATGGAAGGAAAATGAATAATGAATAAATAAATCTAAAAAAATATTTAAAAACTTTCCATTTAAAAAAAAAGAAAGTAACAGAAGTAGGACTACAACTTAGATGCATGAATTTTGATTACTTAGCTATCAAGTTGGAATCAAATTTTTAAAATAACAAAAGACAAAGGAATTGAAATGTAATTGGAATTATATTTTGATTTATTGCCTGTTAAATAATTCTGTAGCCTCAAAATACTAACACATTTCCTAAAAAGGTGCTATTATCCATGGGGTCCAAGAACCTCTGAAAGATGCATTTCCATCAGTGACACTGTCTGTCCTTGTCCTACCCTCTAGGACATCTCTAGGCGTACCATATTATGAGTGGTCTGGAGTTTGTGAATCTAGACCGAAACCATTTAGAACTACTCTGTAGCAAGCACATCAAATACTCATATATTCTTGCCAACGAATCCACAAGGGAGATATTATGTTCTCCATGTTATGGAGGAGGCAACTCCATTCCTATGAAAAGAACTCACTCCAAATTCCCACAGTTGTCAGTGACAGAGACAGAATTCAAAGTAGGCCTGACTGCAAATTGTACTCTTTTGTATAACATCATAATGCCACCGAGAGCCCATTTTAGACAGGTGGCCTTCTAACATTCAGTGTAACAACCATTCAGAAAAACAAAGACATGTGCACGCCGAGTTTAAAGAACAGGGTTTTCAGTGACATATCATCAAATGAGAATGACATTCAAGATTCCATTCTGATTGCTCCTCTCCGGAGAATTTTAAAGATCAGAGCTCATAATAGAACAAAAACAATAAAATTGGCATGATGCAACAGTAAATTGGTTTGGTAAACCCTGAGAGCTGAATCCAATTTTCCTTCTTATTTTAGTCTCAGAATCTGTTTGTGAAACTGCTTGTGACATAGGTTCAAATTCTGTTTTCCAGTTAATGTTTTTGCTCCCAGGAGTCCATTTCTAGATGCAACACATGTTCCTTCTAAATGACTCATTATTTGAAACCTAGAGAAAACCTTTTAGGAAGTCAGCTTTTTTGTTATCATTCCCAAGCTTCAGAAAATTCACATATTTCATGTGGAGAATTTTTGTTTGATTTTGGTTTTGTTTTGTCTTTTCAATGGGCTGAAAGGTCAGAATGGCATGTTTTATTCTGTTATCACTCATGCACAATACAATGAACATTCATGTTCTGAGAGAGCATTAATAAAATATCTACCTACCCTCCTACCCCAAACAAGTTTTAATCTGTGACTTCCTTTAAACTAACTGAAGCAAGACCATGGCTAGCATAATGGCCATATCTATATTTCATAGATATTAATGGGGTGTAGTCATAATATATGATTCTTTCTTTGAGATAAAGAACAGGGAGAAGCTGACTCCAGGTTTTTGGTTAGGCTGGAGGATGAGAGAGGGTTTAATTTTGAAATTTCTACAAACATATATCCAGCGTAGGTTGTACACCTGCACTCTTTGGATGCTGGGGAGAAAGTGATGGGCAAAATAATATAAAGTCCCTGACCTGCTGTGGTTTATGATCCACTAATATGTTGAGGCATTAAGTGGAAATGTCTAACATTCTGGAGGGGGATCTTGCTAAGAGAAATTTTAATTGAGACCCATGTAGGATTATTCATCACTAAGTTAGGTGATTGATATAACCAAGGACAAGACAAGAGGGGCCCCAATGGTTGTTGCATTGTGTTGGGAGAAGACAGACGTTAGCCAAGAACTTTGTGATGGATCAAATAGATGTAAATCCTCTGAGGATACACAAACCAGGGTAAGGAGAGAGAAAGTGGGAGAGATAGGTAGACACAGTATTTTAAATTGAGAGGGTAAATTTGTCTCTCCCACAAAGAAGGAAAGAAGGCACCATGGCAACCACTGGGAGGAAATTTGCATACCCAGAGAATAACAATACCAGGCATTGTAATTGAGGCATTGGTTGGTGTTTCCTAGGAACAGATAAGAGGCCAATGCTATCAAATCTCAGTGAGCTGCAGGAGGCTGGGATTCAGTACCCAATGGAGTTCACATCCAATAGAACCTTGTAGGCCATGATAAAGACCAGACTTTCTTATCAATGAGTTGGGAGTTCCTTGGTGATTTTTGAGAACTGATGTCACTTAGGTAAGTTAGGACCATTGGCTACTGGGTAAAGATATTTTACACAGGGTTAATCCAAATTATTTGTACTGAATAGCTTACTCTAAGTAGTTATTTTTTTTAAAGATTTATTTATTTATTTATTTATACAAGCAGTGGGTATAGTCAGAAGCGCGGGAGGGTGAGAGAATTCACCAGAGACAGAGCAGGGAACAGAGCAGGCAGATGGACGAAATACACTGCTGAGGGGAGCAGTGGCGTGGCAGGAGAGATCTGTCATGCCATATGATACCCTCACCTGCGGCCAGGAATCGAACTGGTGCTGCAGAGGCTGCGGGCAGCTTCACCACCCAGCGCTCAGCCACTGC
Organism: Talpa occidentalis; assembly: GCF_014898055.3. Classification (NCBI taxonomy): domain Eukaryota; kingdom Metazoa; phylum Chordata; class Mammalia; order Eulipotyphla; family Talpidae; genus Talpa; species Talpa occidentalis. The sequence continues at coordinate 24,498,047 of NW_026555331.1, read as the reverse complement.
ACCACCAGGGGAGACCCTCTAAGTGGTTATTATACAATGAAAAGCTAGTGCTCTCTCTCTCTGTTCTTTGTCCTTCCCACTCTCCCTTCATAGAGTCCTTCTCAGCATCCTGTTGGCCTAGAAGAGCTGCCTGTATAGTTAGGGCACTGTTTTGTTTCAGAACCTAACAGGGAACAGGATGGTGCCTCAAGAGGAAGCAAGCAGATTAAAAATTACTGATGTAATTTTTCAGAAATTAAGGTAAAAGAGATCTTTGCAATCCCTTGCATATTGTGCATCTTGAAGTAAGACTTCAAGGCAGAAGTCTCTTTGAGAAATAGCCATTGATTTCCATGGAGGCTGTATCTGGTGCCTCAATAACTAAAACACAACAATGAGTGGGGTTAGGGGCTTTGACTTGCATTGTGAAGAGAATAGTGAAGGAAAAACCCCTATGCTCCGTTGGGGAATGAAGGAAAGCTAATTTGACTGCCTTTCTGAGGAACCCAAATCTACCTGAGGTGTGCAAAGAGAAATGGAAATAGCTGAGCTTGGGCAATGCCTAAACATGAGAAACAACTGCAGAACAGAAACCACACTGCGTTTTGAACTCAATTTGCTTAAGGCAAGGGAATGAGAAGCCTTGAAGTTGCTTTTACTAAGAGAAAGATCTTCTGCCTATACAGCTGAAGGCAGGTGTGTGCGCTTCTCTTTTTATATCAGACATCCTTATTATTATTTGCTGACAGATACAATTCAACTAAAATCAAATAGGGCCTTTTCACTTCCTCAATCCTTAAGCCATGTAGCCCATGAGGGTTCTGCAAGGATCCCTCTTGTTTCTTGCAGGGGCTCCATATTCTCACCCCTGCTACATAGTGGAACCACTTGTCATCAGGAGTGCAAACAATAATGTGCTGCCACCACACACCTAGTAAAATGGCCAAGATCCAGGGCACTGGCACTGCCAAGTGCCAGTGACGATGTGGAGCAGCGGGAACTTCCATTCATTGCTGGTGGCAATTCAAAGTGCTGACACTTTGAAAGCCAGTCTGGCAACTTCTTTCAAAACTATACATGGTCTTACCATACCACCTGGTAATTATGCTCCTTGGTGTTTACTGAGTTAGGAAAAAAATACACACATCTACACAAAAACCTGCATAGAAATAGTTGTAGCTGTTTTATTTGCAATTGCCCCATCTTGGGAGCAACCAAGAAGTTCTTTAGCAGGTGAGTGGATAAATAAACTATGATAAATTTAGACAATAGGATGTTATTTAATGCTAAAAAAAAAAGAGCTATTAATCCATGAAAGGACGCAGAGGAAACTTGCATGAATAATACTAAGGGATAGAGGATCAGTCTGCAAAGGCTGATAGTTGGACCTAAGTCCAACTATATAACATTTGGAAAAGGCAAAACTAGGAAGAGAGTAAGCAGATTCGTGGTTGCTTGAGGATAATGGGGTGGAAAGACAGAACAGGCAGAGCACGGAGGAGTTTTAGGGCACTGAGTTACAACACTACAATGCAGACACGTGTTATCATGTATTTGTCCAAATCACAGAATATACAACACCAAGAGGGATCTGTAATATAAACTGTGGGCCTTGAGTGATAATGATGGGTCAAAATAGGTTTATGGGGTATAATAAGTGCCATTCGCTGGTACAGGATGCTCAGAGTGCGGGAGACTGTGCTTAGGGGCAGGGAGGGCAGTGGTTACCATTGTTCTCCAGACTTTCTCCTCAATTTTTCTGTGAGCCTAAAAGTGATTTGGGGGGTTAGAATGATGCCCCAGATACAACCCTAAAGAAATTTATTTATTTATTTAAATTTATTCATTCATTTTTCCTATATATATATTTTTTTTTAAGCAATACAGTTAACCTTTATTTATTTTTTTTTTTAAATATTAAATTTTATTTTTATATTCCCCCATACAATTGCAAACGCCCCATTCTGACCCCAATCCTTCCCCTCCCGCCCCCCACCCCCCAAAAAGTGTCTCTGGTTCATAGTTTTTTGTTGATTTTGATTTTCACTTTCTTATATTCATTTTCCTGGTCCCTTATTTAAGTTTTCTAGATTCCTGCTATGAGTGAGACCATCCGGTATTTTTCTTTTTCTTTTTGGTTATTTCGCTGAGCATGATCCCTTCCAGTGCCATCCATGTTGCTGCAAATTGCATGTGTTTATCTTTTTTGAATGCTGAGTAATATTCCATGGTATATATGTACCACATCTTCTTGATCCAGTCATCTATTTTTGGGCATTTGGGTTGTTTCCAAAGCTTAGCAATTGTAAACAGTGCTGCTATAAACATAGGGGTGCAGGTGCTCTTTGGAATTGATGTTTCTGTGTCCTTTGGGTAAATACCTAGGAGTGGAATTGCTGGATCATATGGAAGCTCTATGTTTAGTAGGTCCAGAAATCTCCACACAGCTCTCCATAGTGGTTGGACCAGTTTGCACTCCCACCAACAGTGCAGAAGAGTTCCTTTTTCTCCACATCCTCGCCAACATTTGTTGTTGCTAGTTTTTTTAATATGTGCCATTCTCACTGGTGTGAGATGGTATCTCATGGTAGTTTTGATTTGCATTTCCCTGATTACAAGTGATGTTGAACATTTTTTCATATGTCTGTTCATTTTTCCTATATTTTTTAATTTATTGCATCATTCATTTTTGTACAGTATTTGGTTTCTCCCCTCAGGTGGAGCCCCGTAGTTTTTCCACCACCATAGAACCTGCCACCCATCACCATAGTCCTCTGTGCCCTTCCCTGCCCTGCCCTGACCCCCTCTCTCTGCCCCTCCCCTGCTGTGGGCCTCAGATCTAAGCTTTGCCTACGAGTTTTGTCTTTTTCCTATTTCTTTGTTTGCTTTCTCTATAGTCCGTCATAAGTGAGACCATCCAGTGTTTTTCTTTTTCCTTCTGACTTATTTCGCTTAGTATAGTCCCTTCCGGCTCCATCCATGTTGCAGCAAATGGCAGGAGTTTACTAAAGATTAAAATTTTACTGGTCAGAGGAGGGAGCTGAGCTTCAGTGTGATTTTATTTAAGTTCACCATGTGATGCTGAAGCACTGCCAGGTGAAGGGCCCCTGCCAAGTAAACATGTCAACCAAGTGTCAGGCAGATAATTAATTTCTGACTCTTGGCTTTATTGCTGAATTCTAATTAAATTAGTATTTATACTGTTCTTTGTAATTCCCTGCCAAAAGGCATTTATAACTTTTCCCCTCTGTGGTATTAGTAAAATGCCAGTAATTAATCCTTCATATTGAGAAAAATAGGAAATCAAAAATTCAACTTACAAAATTAAGGCTCTAAGTTTATGGTTTGTGCATGCCTTTAAACAACATCTTTATTTCTTCTTATCCTCATCCCCTTCTAAGGCCTACAACATCAGTATCACAGCAGGATTCGAGGCTCTAAACAAAGTGAATTGCAGCGTCCACTTAGTCACTTCACTATCAAAAATGAAGAATATCAGAATGAACTTTTCATTTAATGATCAGTAATGATTGAGGAACAAGAGTAACTCTGCCAGTGGATGTTGGACAGATTTTTTTTGGGCGGGGTGGTGACAGATGGTGTTTTTTGGTGTACACAGGGCACAACACATTTTTTTTCTTTTCCAATCTTTGTCTTCCTTAAAAGAGAAGGGTCTTTATTATAATTAGTCTTTTTCCTGGTCCCTTATTTAAGTTTTCTAAATTCCTGCTATGAGTGAGACCATCCAGTATTTTTTTTTTTCTTTCTGGCTTATTTCACTGAGCATGATCCCTTCCAGCGCCATCCATGTTGCTGCAAATTGCATGAGTTTATCTTTTTTGATTGCTGAGTAATATTCCATTGATCTTCTTGATCCAGTCATCTATTTTTGGGCAATCAACAAGCAACTATAAATCAGAGACACATGACAGGGGAGGGAGAGGAAGAGGGATTAGGGTCAAAATAAGGGGGAGGGGGTGGGAATTGTATGGGGAATATAACCAAGATGAAAATGCATACATTGTGCAAAAATGAAAAATGATGTAAAAATATATAAAATAAAATTTAAAAAAAAGAGAGAAGGGTCTAAGAAACCAGGTCAGATGCTGCTTTGGAAAGCCCTTCAATAATTTGACAGCTTGACAGAATGAGTAAATTATTTATTCACCACTTGGCCTTATACTGTGATATAGCCACAATTAACTAGATTCTTCCTCCTCTCACTAGTGCCTTCTATGTTTCTGTGCTCTAAAGAACAGCTAAATATGGACTTTGAAAGGAGCACCTTAATATTAGTAACAGAGCCTGTTAGTAATCAAACCAAAACCACCTATAAGAATCTTAACATTAATAACAGTTCACATTTCTTGAATACTTATGTGTCAGACTTTCTGTTAAGCATTTAATATGAATTTACTACATTTCTCACAATAATCACATGACATAGGTGCTATTTTCAGCCCCACTTGGCAGGTTGAAAAGAACACATCTCCCATGCTGTAACTCCAAGGCCAAAAGTCCAGGATCACGCAGTCTTCCCTGTGGGCGTTCCTGTGTGAGCCATCTAATACAAATATGATTCCAAGTTGGAGAATATCTGATAATTCCTTGCACTAGAAATTCATACCTAAAACAAAGTTTCCCTTACCAAAATTATATAGGTTGCTAAGCCAAAAACTTTTCTGAGCTGCTAGCAATCAACCAGAAAACCAAGACCCTGGTTCTTACCTTTGCTACAGATAAGATTCATCTATGGAATTGTAACAAATTGGAAGCATCTCTGCTCTCAAACTCAGAGAATCTGATTTAATTGATGCAGGTTGGGACTTGGGCATTGGGATTCTCATATCCCAGTTATGTAGCTTCCCAGACCAGCTACACAATTGGCAGGGCCCATTTCAAAAGAAAAACATAGGATTGTTGTTAAAAATTAAGAATAATGTGTCTGAGGAGGTGACCCTATGCCTCTGATTAAATACAGTGTTGCAAACCAATGTTCCTAAAAAAAAAAAAAAAAAAGGCAAATATAGATAATGTTAAGTTGGTAACAGCAGAGCAATAGGCTATTGCCTTTCTCTGGATGAGATCCACACAGTTCTTTGGATGACGGCACAGGTCACATATCCATGAAGCCAGCCACACAATGCTAATATGCTGAAAACTTTGAGAGATATTGACCCAAGGAGTACCCCTGGCCAGACCCCACCCCTGTGGCTTGGGTGGCTCTGCATTATCATGACTGTCATTATATGCATTGAGCTGTTTGCAAGCATCATGTAATCCTCACAATGATCTTATCCAGAAAGACTTGCAATCGCATCCCCATTTTTCAGATGAGATAACTAAGGCTTTGCTAAGTTTCGTTCCTGGGGTCCCTGAGGAGTAGTCAGGGATGGAACACAGCCCACAAAGATTCTGGATTATACACTCTTATTAATCAGTCTATTCTGGAACAACTTGAGTTAAGTAGTTACTTCTTTAAAATTCTCTGTTTGGGAACTCCCTGGTGGTACAAGGGGTTAAGTCTCAGCACTATGGAGCTATGGGCAGCCATTGCAGCAGGAGTTCAATCCCCTGCCAGGGTACTGACCCACATGATGCAGCAGACCTCTCTTGTCTCACCCGCTGCTCCCCTCAGCAGTGTATTTCAGTCAGTCTGCCTGTTCTGTTCCCCGCTCTGTCTCTGGTGAGTCCTCTCACTGGCCCCCTCCCCTGCACCTCTGGCTTACACCCCTACTCTTGTATGCATATATAAATAAAAAAAAATCTGTTTGACCATAGTCCTAAATGTAAGGAAAGCACCATAAATGGAAATAGATTTGTGTCCAAAAATTCATATCATTTAGTTTACTCTCATGATAACATTTGAATTTTTATTGTTTTTTTTGTTTTTCTTTATTTCTATTTTGCTATTATATTGTGTGTACGCTGGTTAGAATATGCCTAGACATATATGAGAGTATCACTTGTATATAATGTCATTTATAAATCTTGGGAAAGGATGCAGAAGCCCCAAACCTCTACCTTCTGCAGCTTCAAATTCTCTCTGGGCTTGATGATACTGTTACATTCTGTAACTGAGCAAGAAGAGAATTTCCGAACCTTGACTCCGGAATCTTAAATAGCTTTGCTTACTGACATGAGGCAATTCCCCAAGTGCATCCTACTCCAAAAAAGAAAGGAAGACTGTGAGATTAATCAGATTCTCTTTCCAGGGATCAATAGTTTAATTTAGTCCTTGTGGAGACTTTTGAGTGTGGCTCTATTTCATCATTCTATAGGATGCTCCTAACCTTTCTTGTTGAGAAGGAAGTAAGTATATGCAACTCTCTCATATGGAAAGATAATATACTTTCCTCCCCACTCACCAGCGCAGGCTGCTTGTGACATCACTGTATCTTTTTTTTTTTTTTCCAAGCCAAACTGTATCCAGCTTTATTAAAGATACTTTCCATAAACAATCATGGTATTTCAGGCAGGATATGGGCAGACAATCATTAACAGTATACAACTTTCAAACTCCCCTCTTCAACGGACTACCAAAATCAGAAAGCCACTATAAAACCCAATGAAGTCTTCATTTGATGCTCTGAACAGGGAAAGTTTAGAGTGAGGGCTGACATTTCACATTTAGCATGTTGTTTAACAACTTTTTCACAAGCCGACCCTGACTTTCAGGTAATGAAATGAAAATGGCAGATCTCTCAATCTGAAGATCCACAATCTAAAAAAGGAACTGCTGCTCTTTAAGGGGTGCCATCTCAGTGGTGACACTGGAAAGTCCAGATTGCCTGACATACCGGTAACCACATTGCTGTTGTCAGGTCTCAGGGCGTAAGGGAGTCAAGTCTATGCTGAAGGCAGAGAGGGAGGACATAAAAATGAAATTTAGTTATTCCATATATGGTGTCTGTGCCAAGGTGGCTAATGTGTGTCAACATCGAGGAATCCCTCCTCCTGGGAACCAAGAGGAAGTCTCTCAAAACTAGAAGGGAAAGGTTCTCTCTCCTGCATCAATCCAGCTTTGGAGACGTTCTATTAGTGACATATGCCCTTCCCCAAAAAACAACAATGAAGTGTTCTGTGTGCTAACAACATAGCTTAAAAAAAAAAAAAAAAAAAAAAAAGTAAAACAAAATTCTGCATTTTTATAAAACTTGATAAAAAATAGTATTTCAAACTGTACAGTCACCAGAAGTACACAGTTATCAAAAATGCACACACTTCACTTGGCATCTCCAGCACCTTCAGCTTTTTGTGCCTGGTCTGTTTTGGCATCTCCATTTTCTGCAGGGTTATTCCCGTCCTTGCCAGCATCAGCTTTACCCTTTTTTCCTTTGGGTACCTTCTCTCCCTTCTTTGCAGGGGCCTTTTTAGGCTTGGGCTCTGGCTTTGGAGGAGCAGGTTTAGCAGATAACCTTGCGGATCTTCTCTGTGGTTTGTCCTTCACCTTGGCTTTATTGCAGCTTTTGTTGAAGGTCCTGAAATAATTTGTTACATTAAGGCCTTACCTTAGACCATGAACTTTGGTACAGAGACTGTACCTCCAGCTTTAGATAGGGTGTCTGACACATACTTGGTTTTCAATGTTTATTAAGTGAAAGAATGCAAGCAAGAGTGAAGAAATATCTTTCTCTCAAAAAGAATGGATCATGAAACTCACACATTCATCTGTTATTTGAATGCCCTCACAGACTCTAATCTTGCCCCCTTTTTATGACTTGCTTCTGCAGCTAGTTTCTATAACTTCTGACAGCATTTCACTTATTTTCATTTATGTTCCACTGTGGACTCTAAATAACTCCTTATTTTTACAGCCATCATTTGTAGTTTATGGAAATTCTTCGTAGAGTTTGCTTGTGCTGCTTCAGAAAGTTGTCTTGAGAACTACTATTTGTCTTAGCTTTTAGAAGGATTCTGATTCCTAGCAAAAGGTTGTGGTGTTGGAAAGTGTAAATTCATTATTATCCAAGCTCTTGACAGTGGCTTGGGACTAGAATTATTAGGATAGTTTTAGCCCCCCCTTTGTGATTTTAATCCCTTCCCATGCTATTTCCTCTTGGTTTCTATTTCTTATTCTTGCCAGGCAGTATCATTTCAAAAGCATCGACTATCACATAAGGTAGAAATTTGAATTTACGCTTATAATCAATCATGCGGCACTTTATTTTGTTGATTACCCAGATATTTATCGTCACTTGTTTTACAAAGACATTTGCATATAAAGTTAATCTCCGGTATTAAGCTTCTGCTTTTTTGCATTATTTTTTACTCTGTGAGTATTGATTAACATGGAGGCACATACCCCAAACCTAGTCTTTCTATCTGACGGTCATCGATACTTAAAACTCTTGGTCACACGTATGACATTTTCTCCTTAGGGGAGTTTCAGTTTTTTCGTATCCATGTCTGGCTCACTGATGTGGTTTCAGCATTCCGTTCTTATGTTCTGACATTCATGATTTTCCATTTTTTCTTATGAGTTTAACACATCATTTTGTATTGCTGTAGCAAAGACAGCTCTAATAGTACCTTAGTCCATAATACTCCTAGAAGTAGACTCCTTCATTCCGTTCTGATTTCTGGTATTAACTTCTTCCTCTCATCACGTATCATCCCTTTGTTTATTTGGACAACTCCTATTGAAACTTAATATCATACTGAAGTCTTGTACAGAGAATTAATCATTTATTTCTATATATTAGTTCATTAAGTATACAACATTCCCTTTTTGCCCCAATATCACATTGTAATCTATTTATTATATGCTTTTGTGTCTTAAGTTCCTTGAAGGTAGAGGCCAAATAATACCCAACTTTATTTTTTTTTCACATGTCCCTACAACAGTATCCTGCAGATAATAAAAAGGATAATTATTATAGAAAGAATTAAATTCCTCTTGGTTTCTTAATGTGCACTGCAACACCTGATTGGACCTTCCATGCAGACTGGTAAACTCATGCTAGGCCAACAATGGAAGGGGCTTCACTGTGGCTGTTGTTCATGGAAGGACAAAGCAACTAAACTGTATTCTTAGTTTGTTTTTGGGATTTTTTTTTTTGCATTCAAAAAGAGGATTTATGTTCATAGAAACAAATTAAGAAACTGGCTTCCCTCTTTTCCAAAAGAGTAGGTAACATTGTGATTTTATTGTACTTTCTCATCAGATTCTTGATTTCTTTGTTAATAAATGTTCTCTCTCTCTCTCTCTCTCTCTCTCTCTCTCTCTGTGCCTTTACCCCTCTTAAGCTTTAAGTTTACATATCTGTTAAATAGATCCATGAATGATTTTCTTTTAGAGAAGCACAGCTTTTTCACATTTTCCTAAATATATATTAATTTATATAATTTCCTAAATATATATTAATCTCTATATTAATTCCATTTCAGTCCTGGAGGTGAGAGAAAGAAAGGCAGTACTTGATGTCTAGGAGCAAGCTGAGTATCCCAGCTAGTCCTTAATGCTCTCCTATTGAATATAAACAATTTCACAGAAGTTCAGCATTAGACAATGTCACTCCATGAGCAGGATGAATCAAGACCAAAATGGGACCATTCCATAATCATGCCAACGACAAAACACAAATGTTGCCCAAGGCACAAAATACCAAATACCCCTCTCCCAGTTAATATGAGTGACTGCAGCTTCTTAACCAATTATGAATTTAACCTCAATCTAACCTCAATTTCTCTTCCTAAATAAGATTGACTAAGCTATCCAGTCATAGAAATAACCCTGAATGCTGATGGCATGCAATTAAAAGCAAAATCCTGCTTTTAAAACTTAACACAAACCCAAATCCCATAATGTTTTCCCTAACATTCTTTCATTGAGTGTGCTCTCCCTCATGTCAATGAGCCATAAATCCAACTTGTCAAATAACTGGAATGTTCCTGGTAATCTCTGGCTGAAGAGTTATAGGCAAGGATGTCTTTGATTGAGTTCATGGTAAACAAGGATAAAAATTCACTTTCCCCCGCTAGCTGACACATCCAATGGCATTGATGAGAAAGAAAGAAAAAGGAAGAAATTAGAAAGCAGGTGGGTAGGAAGAATGGAAAATTAGGGAGGGAGGGAGGAGGAAAAAGACTTAATATTCCTAAAAATATGTTGGAAGAGAGACTGGCTTCCTATCTATGGTTTTTGTTTGTTTTGTTTGTGTTTTGTTGTAGCCACTTCTGACCCCACTCCCAGACCTCATGAAGGGTACTCTGAGGCTTGGACCAGCTTCCAGATGTTACAAAAATTCATAAGAGAGCTTTAGTATATCAACAACCTGTACCTTCAAACAGATAGAAATTACCTAATAACCCAATCTTCTACATCCCTGTGGCTCAGAAGTAATGATAAAAAAAAAAGGTTTACAATCAGTGCATGGAGAATCTTTTAGTGTTTGCCTCCTATGTGTATGTATGCAATGTGTATACATGCAAGAGTGTGCTTAGGTCGAAACTTCTAGAACCATCTTTTTTATCAGCTTTGCCTTACAGATTTCCCTTAGCAAGTATTTCCTAAAGATTTTCTACATCTTTAGCAATGTTTATGGGTAAATGGCAGGGAATACGGCAGATGTGGTCCTTGAGTCAAAAAGAGCCCAGGAGGTGTGACACTACCATCCTTAGTAGGGCCTGCTTGCAAAGTGGATCCTTCGTGGCATCTGGGAACTTGGTTCTCAAGTGTTCCCAGCCTACAGTTCATTGTTAAGGGCTAGACTATAGCTAGTTAATTTATGTTGCACATAAGCATCTCTTACCAGAGTCTGTTACATACTAAACACACAATGCTTATGGAACAGTCTCCCTTAGAAGTCCTGTCCTCTGTGTCTCTAATGGACTTCCAGGGGCCCACAGTTTGCTGCTTTTCATTGCTGGAGAGAAAACGAATTCCATGTGGCCCTTGTAAGGATAGCATGAATGTAAAGAAGCCTGAACAGGAATTCATGATTGCACAGCCAGGAGTGCATCTATATAAAGAGTTTCATGAGTATTTCTAGGGAAACTGAGGGAGGTTAGGGTTCTCCTGACATAGACTCTCATAAGTTTCCTAATCTACTAGTGAAGTTTATGACTTCTCAACTACATTGTGTGGATCTCTGGAGACCAAAAAATAGTCTCAAGGACTCAGGAGCTCTATCAAATTTTTAAATTTTGTGTATATATGTTGATCATTATTCAACAAAATTAATATGAACTTATTCTAAAATGTCTAGATAAATGCCTTATTGTTGCTAATGCAATATAATTTCAGTACCCATTGAAAAGAACAGGGGTGGACTAAATACATCAATGATGTATTCTTAGTCAGTGAAGATCAAATGAGATTTTAAATGGCTGTTGGAACAGACAGCAGTAATTCTAAGAGAGATACTTGCTAGGGGGGAAAGACTGGCACAATTAAAGAATTCCATGACACAAGAAAACATAAGTGTGTCAAGTTTAAAAGAAGTCACAGAGGGCCTCCCTGGTGGTGCAAAGGGTTAAGCACAGCACTATGAAGCTATCTGCAACCTCTGCAGCACGAGTTCAATCCCTGGCTGGCCAGGAAGATACCCACATGGCACAGCAGACCTCACCTGTCACTGCTCCCCTCAGCTGTGTTTTCAGTCAATCTGCCTGTTCTGTTCCCCACTCTCTCTGGTGAATCCTCTCACCCTCCCACACCTCTGGCCTGTACCTCAGTTCTTGTATGCAAAAATAAATAAATCTTTTTTAAAAACTTAAAAAAAAATAAAAGAAGTCACAGAATAGCAGTCAGTGATATAGCCTCTTCATAAATGGCACTTTGGTTTCAAAAAATGTCAGCTGCCACATAAATTCAATATTATTAGTACAAATTATATCAGAGATATCAGAGTGAGGTATTGTTTGAATCCAGATAAATGACTGGTATATTCATATATACCATGTTGATCAACATATATCAACATATATGAGATATATTCATATCTCTCTTTCCTTAAGATGATTTGGCATAACTTAAAAACAGTCACAGTCTATAATCTTTTTAGCCTTATCATCCTTTCATAATCTGTCAGTCAACCTGCGCATAAGCTGGTGGTCAGATTTTTGGAACAAAATTATTCCAAAGGTAGATCCAGTTGTAGAAACAAGAAGCTGACTCTGTTTCTGTCTTAAATTCAAATGCAAGGCAAATTTAATATTTGAAATTCCTCTGTGAGGTGACAAAAACTAAGGGTATGGATTTTAAAGAAAGTCAGAAAATGTAAATTGCTTATAAATGTAGATGGAAAGTAGGAGTGAACGTGACAAAAAAAGAGAAGAACAATAAACGAGAGTAAGTATGTCAGCAGAAATATGTCTGAGAATAACTAATACATCCTGGAAAGGTCAGAGACATATTATGACTTATATTTGATGAGAATACAAAATCTAATTATTATGACAAAGTTTGTATAAGAAACCCATGAATCTTTTTCATCCTCTATGCTAGAATCATTAATCAGAGTTAACTGTGTATCAACTTTATTTTCCCAAGCTTAAAAATCAGCCATGTCCTATTGCGTAAACTGTCAATGGATTTGACCATATGGAGGGGGCTACATATAATGGAAATATCTCTCCAGATTTAGGGGGTCGTAAAAGTGTAACTTAGAAAGTTGGGGATGAAGGACTAGCCACAGATGTGCTTTCTTCCTCTGGGAGATGTCTAAAAAGAGTTGCCACAACCAGATCCCTTTCTGAACATGCTAGTGAATGACGTCATGGTATTTCTTTAAGGCAAGTCCATTCTTTAAGATGTTCTAACTATGGTCTATCTAAGTTGCTTATTGTAACTAAACATGGAATTTATAATTGTATGGAGGATACCTCACAGGAAAATGCCGTAAGTTAGCTCATTAATGGGGTATGTGATGGAGAAGTTCCATTACTATAATGGCAAGTGATAATAATACCCAAGCATCATTTAGAACCTCATATGCTCTAATATACATTCTAACATGGGAAGAAAGAATTTGGGTAACGTTGTTGATGTTCTTAGACTTCTCATGTTTAATGTAGTTGCTTTACGCTCTGAATTTAACAATTCAACCTTCAGTGTCATCTCAGAATGAGAAGTTGTTAGTTTAGAAATAAATGGGAATTCACTGGGTAAAACCATAGTGAGAGGTAAAGAAAGCTATGGACAAGAAGTTACAGAAAACCGCAGAGAGAAAAAAGTTTGTGAAAAAGTACATTTAGGAGCAGTGACCGAGATTTGGGTAGAGCAGAGAAAGATGTAGTAAGTAGAAGCCAACCCACAGAAGGACCTTTGGGCTATGAGAAGTTTTGTCATTTATTCCCAGAACACAGGAAACAAATGAAGTGACTTAAGAATATAAAAGACAGGCTCCAGGTTGTTTTGGTGGTAGGTGTGTTATAGTAACAACCTCTGGAGAGGAAAATCCTATACCTCTAACACACAAACAACATTGTAAAGCAATCTTACCTCAAATAAAAAAACAATGTGTTGCTTCACTTTACCCAACAATTTTATAAGCCATTTGATACCCTAAAATAAATACCTGCCTGCATAATTTAGCTAGAGTACATTCTATTACACAAAGTAGAATCTATTTTCCACAACTAAATGCCAAGCAATAGTCACTAACATTGTTATCTGGACTTTAAATATTTTTATTTGCTTTAATTTTGTCAGTAGGAAAAAAAAATGGTAGCAGGGAAACAAAAGGACTCCTTTCTGGTCCATAGGAGTCCGATTTGCATATGACCTACACACCTCCACAACATCTTGCATCATTCTCTCTACTCCCACCTACAGGGAGCCTCTGCAGACAGCTGGCAGCATGGCCCCATGGAGACAAATCTATACTTAATAACTGAGAAACTACGCAACAGACATGCTGACTATATTTAGACCTCACAAAGCACAGCGGGAGGGTTTAAATTGAAGCTATGAAATCGAAATTGAAAGACTATTAGTTCTAATTTAGTATTTCATCCAGATATACAACCTGCCTGCACCCAAGAGCTTTTTGCTCTGTTAAGGATTTTGTGTTGAAAATGTTTGTGGGTGGGCGTGGTGTATGTAGCCCGCAGTGATGGGAGTGAGTTGATAGGAAAAAGCAGAGGACAGAAAGGGAGAGGTGGTGTGACCTGGCCTTGGGTCCTCCCATCTTCACTCCATTGCTTTAATTCTCATCCTCACCTCTTGGGCCCGGTATTCCTTTCCCTTCCCGCCCTTCTGCTCCATATGCCCATCTTTACTTCTACCTCAGTCCTTTCCTCCTCCACCTTTCTCTCTTTTTATCTCTTAATCAAAAGAAGAAAGCAAACTAGCAGAACAAAAATATTCTGCAAGAGATAAATAAACTTCTACTCCTACATCTACTTCTCTTCTCTCCTATATTCAATTATTTTTACATGTCAGAATGACACAAATGAAAGGAAAGAGAAAGGAGAAGCCATGCATTAAAATAAGAAACTGGGGCCTCCCTGGTGGCACAAGGGGTTAAGATACAACCTCTGAAGCTATCAGCAGCGCCAGGGAGCAAACTACATGGCGTGGCAGACCTCTGCTGCCGCGCCCGCTGCTCCCCTCAGCAGTGTATTTCATCAGTCTGCCTGTTCTGTTCCCCGCTCTGGCTCTGGTGAATTCTCTCACCCCTGCACCTCTGGCCTGTACCCCAGATCTTGTATGTATAATAAATATTTTTTAAAAAGAGAGAGAAATGGTCTCTGCTATTTGCCCTTATAACTAGAGAAAAATAGTTTATTATTCCAAGTCACTGAGGAGTTATTTAGCAAGCATTCATCCCATTCTATGAATGGAATGTTCACCCTAAAAATGGGTTAAGAACTGGATAGAATATGCTAAATAAGACTCAGTCCCCCCACTCAACCAGTTAATAAGAGAAACACAATACTACAATAATGGTAACAAGATATATCAATAATCCAGTTTGAGTCAAAAATCCTAGTCATCTTTCATTTGTCTCTAGAGACAACTGTTATCCACTCTGCTTTCCCCTGTGGGTTCACACATATCCTAATAATTTATTGTTGGATATTTGTTACCTCCATCTCAAGTGTTTGCCTTGAAAATTTCCAGGGAGTCCATCTATAGAATGTCTAGGGAAACTCTTTTGGACTTAGCTTACCTGCAAAAGTCTTCTGTAGCCATCCTTACTCACATTTCACAGGAAATCACTATTGATTGACCTTTTTTTCCCTTCCTTCATTTTGTCACACACACACACACATACACACACCCCATTATCTGACCCGTGATCAGGTCCCATTTCTATCTCCAGAAAATATCTCAAATTCATTTACTTCTCTTTATTTACATTAAAATTCCGTAAAGAGAAAGGAGGAAGGGGGCACCTCCTTGGTGGCTCAGGGGTTAAAGTCTCAGTGCTACCAAGCTATCACCAACACTGCAGTATGAGTTCAATCCTCAGCCAGGGAGCTAACCCACATGGCACAGCAGACCTCTCCTGTCTCTCCCACTGCTCCCCTCAGCAGTGTATTACAGTAGATCTAAGTGTTCTGCTCCCCACTCTTTCTCTGGTGAATCCTCTCACCCCCCGCACGTCTGGCCTACATCCCAGTTCTTGTATGCATAAATAAATACAATCTTAAAAAAAAGAAGAAAGAAGGGGAATTTTGATGCTTTATCTCCAAGATCATCTCAAATCTGCCCTCTCTTTTTCTCTCCATTGTCACTATTATAGTCCAAGCTACCGTCATGACTCAGCTGCCTATTGTAGTAACCTCCTAATAGTTCTCTGTGACCCTTCATCTCCTCAGAGTAGCCAGAAGCATTTTTTAAAACATAAACCAAATCATCAAAAAGATTTCAATTGCATTGAGCATAGAATTCAGACTTCCTGCCATGGTCCATCAAATGTTACATACTCTGGCCCCTGCCTAATTTTTCAAAATATCCCAACTGCCAGACTAATGACGAGGACACTTCTTTTGATTCTTGAAACACATGACTCAGAGCCCTTGTCTGGAATACTCTTCCTCCTGACTCTCTATGGCTCTTTTGAATCTTAGTTCAAACTGTTCCCTGCCCCAAGAGACAAACATCCTATGCATGATAGCTACCTCCATCAAGCTATTCTTTTTTCTTTTTTTAAGATTTATTTATTTATGCACACAAGAACTGGGGTACAGGCCAGAGTCGTGGGGCGGTGAGAGGATTCACCAGAGACACAGTAGAGAACACAACAGGCAGATTGACCAAAGTACACTGCTGAGAGGAGCTGCAGGCAAGTCAGGAGAGGTCTGCTGTGCCATGTGGGTAGCTCCCTGGCCTGGGATCGAACTCGTGCTGCAGAGGCTGTGGGTAGCTTCATATGTTGCGTCTTAACCCCTTGTGCCACCAGGGAGATCCCATCAAGCTATTCTTTATCATATGACTTAGCCACCATAATATTTATTATTATCGGTACATATTTTATTCATTTACCTCTTCCCAGCTCACATGTAAGCTTCCTGGTTTTTCAACTTTCATGTATTTAAAATGTGAAGCAAACTTCCGTGAAATGAAAAATTATCCTGCGTAGAGAAACAAATGTCTGTGTACCTTAGGCATCCAGAACAGTGTCTAGAGTGTGTTTGGCACTCAAATATAGACATAATAATTGACGCAAGATATTGCATAACTCTTAACACAGCCCTGAGGCCAATAGTTGACATATCATTGATTTCCTAAGTTAAGCCACACTAATGTGTCCATCTATATTTTATCTAAAAATGGTTCTGGGTAAGCCCAAGTCTTCAAGTCTTATTGCTCTTAATTTTTCTAGTGCAAGGAAGTTACCCCAGTTCTTTGATCATGTGGTTTGTCTTTCTCAGCAACACATTGTTTTTTATTGTTGCACTTGTTGTTTTTAATATACTAAACTCAATTCTCAGAAGATGATCTTTGCCTGTGACCATCTTTGCAAATATCTATAAATGATGGTGGTAAGAAATAATATCTTCTAATTGGACATTTTGAAATCATTTGTTTAAATTCAGGAACAGTCAACTTGCCAACAGCCTTTCTTTCAAACTGTTTTACCACGAAGAAATAAAAACAAAAATAATCATTTCCATTCTGAATAATTCTAACCATCTACATATGGTTATTTGGGCAGTTAGAGAATATTTACAGAGAATGAGTAATGTCTTACTTAAACTCCTTCTGTCAATTAGTACATTTTTAAAAATCAAATGCTAAACTCTCCTTTAGGATAAAAATAAACAGAGTTTCTCCAAATTGTCCCAGTTTGTTTAACTTGAGTCTTTATTTTTCCCCAATTGCATTCACCTAAATGCTTTACAGTTTGTTGGAAATGAAGTCAATTTTTCAAGTTCTACCTCTATAAGCTCAACATTTACATAAAATATCTTCATGAAATCTTCATTAGTTCCCATTATATTTCTATTATACAAATTAAACCACAGAAATCCTTTCATTTTCTCAGGCATTCTGGTCTCTTGTTTTTGTTTTTTGGGTTTTATTTAATTTTTGAGTCTTTTTTTATTTTGGTGGGGTTTTTTTGTTGTTTAATCCTTGAATTATCACCTTGGCCCCCTTTTAGGCAGTTGAGGGTTACAATTAGCCAATACCAGAATCATCACACCTGTTCTTCTACCAAATGGTGGAGTCTCTGATGAAGTTGTCAGGTAAAACTGAGACCCCAGGTTCTTTTCCTTGGTTCTTTTATAGACAATTGTCAGTTTGAGTGAATATTTGAATTGCGAATCCTCTGTCCCCCCCAACCATGCTCAGTCAAGAGTTTTGCTAAAACAAAAGCATGAGACAGGTGGAAAGTGGAAAATGTTTTTTTTTTTTTTTTTGACTTGGCTTCATCACCCTGCAAAGTAAAAAAAAAAAAAAAAAAAAAAAAGTCAAAAGCTGCTATAGCATGTCTAAAACCAGAAAAATTATGGCAAGAAAAAAATTCTCTGAATTCAAACTCTGTATCTTGAAGAACTGGAATTGTGCTGCCCCACCATTTCATCTTGATCATCGGAGTATCCTAGAAGGGTCAAGAAAACTAATTGAAGTCACACTATAAACACTGGGAACAGCAATAGAATGAAACCAGGACAACAAGCATAATGTGCGTTTGCTATTATTAACAGGTGGTGGGAGAAAGAAGCTTCTGCTGAGTAGTGGGTCTATTTAATGTTCCAAGTGCGTGATGATGGCAGGGACGTCGCTGGTGGTGAGGGCGGCTGCCCACCTCTGGTTAATGAGCTCCGACAGGGAAGCAGTTTGTTCCCATGTCCTGCAGCGTGTGCAAGAGGACATTCACGGGGTGACTTTTAATTTACAAAGCCTTAGCTACCCCTGCTCCTTCCACATGGCAACAGCGGGTCAAAAATAATGGAGGATTTTTGGTTTTGAGCAGCAGTTTGGTGATTTGAGACTTCTCAAAAATCTGTTTATGGCTTGACTTTACTTATCCTTTAGTTGCCAAAATATTTTCCTCATTCCTTCTGCATTTAACTTTTTGCATTTTTAATCATGCAAAAATTCAATTTTTTTACTGTGTTTATTTTTAATTGAGGTAATATTTGGATCCCCCCCACCCCCGTGTTACCACCACCTTCTACATTTATTAATTGGAATTCTTCTGTAAGGAAAAGCCACCCCTTTACCCTTGTTTGTTTATTCAATGATGTTTTTATGTCAGTTTGAACTCATGTATTTTTATTTTATTTATACTTAATCATAATCCAGTACTTTTGCAACTTTTTGTTGCCTTGTTCAAATTGTTCCAGCTTTGTCCTTTGGGAGCTCTTTCAGATTAGGCCTGGTGTTTTCCAACATGACTCTCTTCACATTCTTTTTTGAGTTTTTTCAAGTGGTTGAATTTTGATTTGTTTTTAAACATATTTCCAGTTGTTGAATTGTTTGTTGGTTTATTTTGCCTTTTTATTTAGTTCTTCAAATATCATAATTGGTCTTACAATTGAATAAAATCTTTACTGGGATATATATTAAATTAAATTTATTGATGTATAACTTATAAAAGTAAGCTGTACCAATTAAAGTATAAATTCTATGAGAAAGGAACAAGAAGCTATAAAGCAGAAAGGAGATCAGAGAGATTTGAAGTGTGAAAGGATTTAATAATATGCCAATATTAATTTCTTAGTTTTGACAAAAGTGTCATCATTACACAAAATGTTAATATTAGAGGAAAGTGGGTGAATGATGTATAAGAATTTTTTATCTGTTACTAGCCTTGAAGTTGGAAAAAGAGGATGACACCCTGGTCAAGAGCCAGCAAGGGAACAAGGAAACAGTTTGCAAGGAAATAGGTCTCACAATTGCATTATTTACAATTGACTTCTGACAACAATGTGAATGAGCTATGAAGCAAATTCACTCCAGAGCATTCAAAATCCACCCTGGATTTTGTCTTGTGATAGGAAAACTAGTTGAGTCTACCTGACTTCTGACCTACAGAACTGTGAAATAATAATAAAAATTTATTTTAAGTGAAAATATCACATTATATTTAAATATAAACATTAAAATAATGTTTGTATTATAATAAACAATTTATGTTGTTTAGTTTTAAGCCCTTGATTTTGTGGCAATTTTTATGGCAACAATAGAAAACTAATATAATAAACAACTGTTTAAGAACCTGTAATTTAGTTAGTAAAATAACAATGTTAATTTCCTAGTCTTGACAAAAGCGTCATCATTACACAAAATGTTAATATTAGAGGAAAGTGGATGAATGGTATATAAGAATGCTTTATTTTTTCAGTTTTTCTGTAAATCTAAATGTATTTCAAAATAAATCATTTCTTTAAAAAAATCTGTGATAAATTTCTACATCTGTGAAACCAGCTTCACAAGCAAGATGAAAACCATTTCTAAAAGCCTAAGTGTCCTCATGTCACTTTGCAATCATCTCTTCCCTCTGCTCTGCTCCTAGGGAACCCTTGATTTACAGTCTGTCATGTAATATCAATTTGCATTTACTAAAATTTCATAGAAATACTTTGTTTTCTTTTACTTGTTGCCCTACTCACTCTATCTTTTGGAATTTAGTTTTTGTGATTGCTTCATGGATTATATGTGTCTCTCATTTACCCCAGTCTATATAGAGTTAAATATAGAAAACACAAAACAGAATCATTTGATATACCCTCATCCTTTATTTTATTGTTATATTTTCATTAAATACATATATGGGTGTAGATACATATAGATGTATAAGCAGTTACCAAACTGAAAAAAAAAAAAGAGAAGAAAGAAAAGTGTATATATCATTTCATTTATATTTAGCCCCCTGTTCATCATTCCTACAGTTTTTCATTCCTCGTATAGTTGAGTTGCCATATGGAATCGTTTTCTTCTACTTGAAGAACATTCTTTCGTATTTTTTGTAGTACAGACCTACTGCACTGATTCTCTCAGTTTTGGTGTGTTTGGAAATGTTCAACTTTATTATTGAAGTTTATTTCACAAGATGTAGAATTATTGGTCAACAGGCATTCGTCATAACATTGTTTTCTTTGTAAAATGTTGTTTTCAATATATTCTCTTCGGGATATTCTTTTAATCTTTTGCTTTCTATAGTTTGACTCTGATGTGCCCAGATTGGTTCTCTTTTCATTCAGCTTGAATTTCATCAAGCTTCTTGGGCCTGTCTGTTAATGTTTTCCACAAATATTGGAAAGGTTTCGCTGTGATTTCCTCAAATGTTTGTTTGCTCCTTTCTTTCTTTCTTCTCTTTCTGAAACTCCAATTATACATACATCGAATTGACTAGTAGTACTCTACTGATCTCTGAGCCTCTGTTCATTCCCTGTTAAAAAAAGGAATGAAGAACTGAAACATATAATGACATAGAAGAATTTAAAACATGTAAGTAGAAAGCCAGACTCAAAATGCCTTATACTGGATGATTCCTTTTATGTGAAACATGCTAAACAGACCAAAGGGACAGAAAGAAGATTAGGGATTGTCATGGAATGGAGAGAAGTAGAAATAGGGGCGATTGCAGGTTACCACATCACACCCACCGCCAGGCATCACAGTTCTCATCCGTAGTCATTGTGCCCTCCCCACATTCTTTCCCCTTCCCCACACCCCATTTTATAGCCCCAGCTCCACAGATTCCTAGGATTTGTTTTGATTTGGTTTTGTGTAACCATTTGTTTTGTTTCTCTATATTCCACATATAAGTGAAACTTCCCTTTTTCTTTCTGACTGATTTTGCTTAGGCTTATCTCCTCCAGCTCCATCCATTTTCAGAGGATTTGAAAAGGCATTTTCTAAAGAAGACATACAGAAGAAAGACATGCAGGTACGTGAAAAGTTGCTCTACAGCACTGAGCATAGACAACACAATCAACCGTCATAAGACACCATCACACATGTTAGAATGGCATTCGTCAAAAAGACAAGAGGTACCAAATGCTGGCAAGAATGTGGGGGAAAAGAAACCTTTGTGTGCCATTGATGGGCGTGTAAATTACTGAAGCCACTACTGAAACAGTATGGAGGTTCATCAAAATACTAAAAATAGAACTAACTTATAATCCTGCAATCCTCCTTCTGGGTATATATCCAAAGGATATTAAAATAGAATGTCAAAGAGATATCTGCACTCTCACATTCATTATAGCATCATTCATGGGAGCCAAGACATGGAAAGAGCCCGAGAGGCCATCAGCAGTTAAAGAAAATGTGGTATGTGCAATGGAATATTCTGCCATGGAAAGAACATCCTCTTTTTGCAACAACATGGATGGACCTTGAGAACTTTAAGTTAAGCAAAATAAGTTAGGCAGAGAAAAACAAATACTTCTTGGTTGGCTTATGTAGCATGATATAACTCAAAATAGCAGAAAAGTGAGTAGTCAGGGTAGATGGTGGAGAATTTTGGAGAGGTGGGCTAACGGCTACAAAACTTCAGCTATAAGAAATCTGGGGATAACATATAGCTTGGTACTATAGCTGACAACACTGTAGGGTATGATTGAAATTTGCCAAAGAGTATAGCTAAATGTTCTCACCAAAAGAGTAAAGAATGCGTGAGTCGTAGATGAGTTAATTATTATGTAGATGGAAGAAATCCTTTTGCACTGTCGACAGGCATCAAATTATCATTGTGTACACTTTAAATATCTTATAATTCTATTTGTCAATTATGCCTCAATGCAGCTAAAATACACAAATAAAAATTGTAAAACTAAATAAAAAGTCACTTGACAAAAGTATCATAGTGAGTAGAGTGCTGAACATTAATTATGGATTGGGAACTAGAATATAATTTTCCATCTTAGTAAGGGCCTTTTCAGTGGGTTGAAGAGAAAAGCCAGAAGTAGTGTATGAGAAGAATTAAAAATCAAGAAATTAGAAATAGCTATATTCTTTATTTCTTTTGGAAGTTGTACTTGATAAGAAAGGAAAGACACAGGGAGACAGATAAAAAGCGATAGAGGATTTTATTGAAAAACTAACATTCTGAGCCAGCATTTAAAAACATTTCTTAAGTTGTTTAACATATAATTTTCCAACCAATGAAACTATGAAAAGGACAACTACTATAATTGAGATTATTTAGATCTTTGAGAAGGAATATGTATTTTTTTTCTGGCATCATATAATCCCTTCTCTATCCTTACTTAATAGCAATCTAACATGCATAATAGTTTCCCTAAAATGAGTGGCTTTAACCATAGTTGCTATTTTATATTCGATTTCCTACTGACAATGTCTATGGCTTCGTATAAACTTAGTATTTTGATGATATGCCAACAGGCTATGAAAATCTTTCTTAAATATAAAGAAGTAATACATCACATAAAGGTAATATGTATTTTACTTTCAATTTTCTGTCTTTCAAAAATGTCTTTAATATTGCTACCAGGTTGTAATGAAAAGGAAACAAGTAATTACAAAAGAAATAGGCCATGTGACTCAGTCAGCCCCTGCTTAAATTCTCTTAAGTTTGGAGGAGCACACAAGTGAAAGCAATTGAAAGAGACAATAGAAAGGTTTTTGCAATAAAGAGGCATGAGAATTAATTAATAGAAACCCTGTTTAAGTGAGATTAGGAGGTTGATAAGAGAGTTCCCTCCCCTACCTGTTGGAAGGAAGAAGGAATTTCTTTTTACCCAGCAATAGCTCCTCATAAGATAAGTGGGTGCTGGCTTTGATACTGGGGAAGTGCCTTTTTATTGTTGTTTCCAAATAAACCCATTTGGTTGGTGGAATAAAAAAAAATTCTCTTAAGTTTGGCTTTTTACGTCTTCGGTAAGAAAGCTTCTTTAAGTTTGTTATGTGTTCTTATAAACTAATTTTTAATAGCTATATTTTTTGCTAATTTGGAGGTTGTTACCCACTTTTTTTTTAAAGATTTATTTATTTTTATGCAAGAACCAGGGTACAGGCCAGATGCACGGGAGGGTGAGAGGATTCACCAGAGACAGAGTGGGGAACAGAACAGGCAGACTGACAAAATACACTGCCGAGGGGAGCAGCGGGCGAGACAGGAGAGGTCTGCCGCGCCATGTGGGATTCTCGCCAGCCGGCTGGGATCGAACCCGCGCTGCAGAGGCTGCGGACAGCTTCACAGTGCGGCGCTCAACTGCCTGTGCCACCAGGAGGTCCTGTTACCCATTTTTCTAAGCACCTAAGATACTTTAGAGAACAAACCTGAGAAATCCACATCCTTCTTAAACTTACATTGTAGTAGAGTAAGACAATAAATGGAAAATCTAATCATGAAATGATAAAGTATGCTCTAAGTAGTCCTAAAATACATTCTAACAGTGGTCAGATAAATTCATGCACATTTATATACATTACATTGGGACTGCAGCCAAGGAAGCTTCTGGAGTTGGCTGTGGTCAGGACTAAGAATGGGCTCTCCTGCCTGAGCAGTGTGCAGGGGACTGGCCCAAGCAGCCTTGCAGGTGTTCCTGATCAGGAGTGCTGCTCAGGAGTGGGGGGAGTTCCTTGAGCAGTAGGTCGGGCTATGGCTTAGCTCACCTGGGTAGAGCTGGAGCCAGTCAAGTAGCCCTCCAGGTGATCCGGTCAGGAGCTCGGCTGTGGGGCATAATTTAGCTCCCATGCTTAGGGAGGAGCAGACGAGGCCCCGGAGCCCAACAGGACCTTCATTTAAGGACCCAAAGAAACCAAGCTGCATCACTCCGAGTTCGTGGACTGCTTGGCCGCTGCAGGTAGGACCCCCTGACCGAGAGCTGAGAGCTGATTGCTGCGAGCTCCTCCCTGCTCCTCTGCCAGGTTCCATTGTTTCAGTGCTGCAGAGTCCTCTGCTAACTTTGTGGGGTCATATTGGATTAGGGGTTCTCAAGAAGTGACCCACACTGCTGGTGAGCTGGATGTCACCCTGAGTTCTCTTTTCCCGCTGACTCAGGGGAGACTTGTTGGCATGATGCTGGCCTGGCCTGGAGACAGGGCAACGCGGCCCTCCTCCTATCCTTCCATTGGTCTGTCTTGGTCTCTGTGGTGTAGTGGGGTGCTTCAGTTTCATCCCCATATCCTAGGCTTTTCCCAGCAGTGTCTCAGTCATGCATAGTAGTTGTTCTTGTGAGAGGAGTAAAGTCGGGAACAGCCTATGTTGTCATCTTGGTGACATGACTCTCCTGGTCTGGATAATTCTCTGTCCTGGGGGCTGCCTTGTGGGCTGCCGTTGCCTAACAGGATCCATGTTCTCTACTGCTAGATGATAATGACACCCTCCACCCTAGTGTGACAACTAAGTCTCCAGACATTGCCAAGACCCCCTGGGTAGCAAAATCACCCCTAGTTTAAAAGCATCTTGTTAGAGGGAGGCTAGAAGGAGAGATAAGTGGCGATGGTGTTCAGAACTTTGTTACTACTCTCATCAGTTTTGCCTCAGAGATAGTAGTTCTCGTTTCTGGCTGCTTTCAGTGCTAAGCATCAACTTCATTATGGCCCTGCGGAGGCACTGGTGGCTGCCACACCGGGCAGTGCCCTTCCTCAAAGTTGTGACCATGGGTAACTTGCAGCCTCTGCTTGGAGCGTCAAGTAACCCCAGCTGGGCCCATTGTTATCCCAGCTGCAGATGATGGGTTTAGGGACTTATCCTATCATGGCTCATCAAAGAACCAGCTGTAGGTGGGTTAAGTACCTGAAAAGTTGTTTTTAAATCCAGTGCCTCATTTGGCAACCCACACATAGTGTCAAGTGGTGCCTGTGTTATCTTTATTTTTACTAGTTTTAATTGTTTTGGACACATGTCCTATTTTTCTATCTTGGGTTTTAAATTGAAAATATACCCATTCTGGGCCTCCCCGGTGGCGCAGCGGTTGAGCGCTGGGTTGCGAAGCTGCCCGCGGCCTCTGCGGCGCCGGTTCGATCCCCGGCTGCTCCCCGGTCACCGGAGGAGGGTCCCACATGGCGCGCAGACCTCTCCTGCCGCCCGCTGCTCCCCTCAGCAGTGTACTTCGGTCCCTCTGCTTGCTCTGCTCCCCGCTCTGGCTCTGGTGAATTCTCTCACCCTCCCGCGCTTCTGACTGTACCCAGTGCATGTACAAACAAAAAAAAAAAACAAACAAACAAATAAATAAATAAAACATGCCTCTATTTAAAAAAAAAAAAAAAGAAAAAAGAAAATATACCCATTCTGACATACTTTTATCCTTACCAAAAATGCAAGTGAACCAATTATTTTGGTAGTTGCCAAACCATCAGCAAAGGCAGAAGGAGCTTAGGACATATGTGTTTTTTGTTCAAACATCTTTGCCTAAATTTGGGGAAGTCAGATTAACTTAAGAAGTGGGTAATTCCACTCCTAGGTATTTACCCAAAGGACACAGAAACATCAATTCCAAAGAGCACCTGCACCCCTATGTTTATAGCAGCACTATTTACAATAGCTAAGCCTTGGAAACAACCCAAATGCCCAAAAACAGATGACTGGATCAAGAAGATGTGGTACATATACACCATGGAATATTACTCAGCATTCAAAAAAGATAAACACATGCAATTTGCAGCAACATGGATGGCGCTGGAAGGGATCATGCTCAGCGAAATAAGCCAGAAAGAAAAAGAAAAATACTGGATGGTCTCACTCATAGCAGGAATCTAGAAAACTTAAGTAAGAGACCAGTAAAAAAAATAACTCTAAGAAAGTAAAAATCAAAATCAACAAACAACTATGAACCAGAGACACTCTATTGGGGTGGGGGGGTGGAAAGGAGGGATTAGGATCAAAATAAGGGGGTTGCAATTGTATGGGGAATATAAAAAAATTAAAATTAAAAAAAAGAAGTGGGTAAAGAGAGGGACAGACAGAAGCTAGGAACCAGTCACAATAAAGGTTTACAGTTTCACAAAATCCTTAAAGATTGATTTAATGCTTCATATATTGAGTTATGGAGAATTCAAAAATTACTGTACTTAAGCCCCCTGGTTTTATGAGTCTTTGCAGTCAATGTCTGCCCTCTACCTGAATATACCTGGTGAGACAAGGAAAGGACCTTCTTTAGTCACTGTCTTAAATTCTGATCTAGTTTGGCTTGAGACAAGTAACAAATGAGCTCTTCTTTCTTCTGTGACAAAAACGGTCCTGCCAGTACCTAGGTAGGATACTTGCTAAGAAGTATTAACACTTGCACCCAGAAAATAAAAGCAAAAAGAATGTATTATGAGGATATTGGAGGATCTCACCAACACATTGGAATGTTGGAAACAGGGTCTTGAATTTCAATGGGACTTAATATTTTCTCTCCTGCCTGCACATCTGTTGGTTTTTTTTTTCTTGTAATCAGCTTTCTGGCCAAAACGTTCAAGTTTTATAGGATCCAGCTTCAGTGACCAGAGAAAAACTGCAAAGTGTTCTGTTCCCAAGTCCAAAGCTATGAAGCAGAATTCTTAGGTTTTAATCCTGCTTATTACTCTTCAAGTGTCCCCTAAATAGAAGTTCATTTAAGAATACAGAGCTCAAATAATAGACAGCAATTATGCCTGGGGATGTCAGGCAGTGGTAACAGACATACATTTCACTGAGCATTTGAAGATGAGAAGGAATTGGCCCAAAGAAAGGTGGGTTACGCATACCTGACTAAAGGAACCACCTCTGCAAAAGTGCTGAGGTCTATGAGGGTCTACAGTATAGAGAGAGTTCAGTTTTCAGTGTGATTGGAGCATAGGATGCCTAGGAGGAGATTAAGCTGCAGCAAGGTAGGAGCAAATAGGTTGCTAAAGATTTTATGTGACTGTCAAAATTCTCCTATGCTGTATAACAGATTAAATTTAACATATCAGCAACGGGAGATAAAAAGCGGTCTCAGATTAAAGCTATCGCCATAGTTTCCAGACACTAATTTAAAACAGTGATTCTTAATTGGGGGTTCCCTTGTCCCCTAAGTGGATATTTGGCTGAAGACACAACTTGGGCTGAAGTCATTTTTGGGGTTGCTGGGTTCAGAAAGTGGGGTCCTTGGATTCACTCTGGGAAAGACTCCCCAGAGCTCCCCTTTCAGCAGTACCTGCTGGTTTCTTCACGACACAGAGATATTACTTACATCCAAAAGGGCAGGTTTATTATAAATGGAAGAGAAGAAAGGACATTTGCATAGACTCAAGTGGGCAGAAAGGGCCACCCCAAAAGGGGCAGGTTTGCTAACAGAGGGGCCTGCAAGGTCGCAGGTAGGCAGAAGTACTGCTGCCCCAACCCAGGGCAGACATTGCACTAATGAGTCTTGTCTTTGCGAGGGGCTTATTCCTTCGTGAAGCAGTTTGCTGTTGATTTTGGATAACTATGTAGAATTTATGAAGAATTTGAAAGGGACTGGAGATTCTACAATGGCCCTCAGTCTCCGTATTTTTATCTCCAGGTTACGCCCTATGACACTAACAGCATCTGACACTTTGCTTGGGTCTGTGCCTTGGCACCTAAGGATTTTTAGTTCCTATAGCTGGTTTAAAGACTATGTACTTACTACCCCCACCTCCAGGCCCCTGCATTGTGTGAGACCATTCTAGTCTTGTGGTGCCTCCTTTCCAACTTTTCTCTCCTTAACCTCCATCATCTAGTGGGTAGAGGTCAAAGATGCTGCTAAGCATTTTATAATGCACAGGATAATCTCCACTATCTAGAGCCAATCAGTGCAAAATGTCAGTCATGCTGAGCTTCACATGGCTAAGATCATGATTGTGGGGACTGCAAGGCTGGTAGAAATGTTTGAAAGTAGATGACTACACACCAGCTTTTGAGAAAACAAGTTTAATGTGTGACAGGAGACTGGAGACAAGGCTCTCAAATTGTTCTCAAGGATGGGGCATTGGGCAGTATTTGTGAAGCTGAAGATAAAATGTATAAAATACAAGTTGGTAGAGTCTGATTGGTTATTTTTTGCTAAGTCATGGTGTAACTTAAATTTGGAGCCAAAAATGCAACAGACTAGGCAATCCCTGCTTCTGAATGTTATCCAGATTGACTTTGAGTCCAGTGTGTTAGTTCTGTCTTTTTTTTTTTTTAAAGAATACCTATTTATTTATTAGATTTATTGATTTATTTATACAAGCACTGGGTACAGTTAGAAGTGCGGGAGGGTGAGAGAATTCACCAGAGCCAGAGCAGGGAGCAGGGCAGGCAGAAGGACAGAAGTACACTGCTGAGGGGAGCAGCGGGTGGCAGGAGAGGTCTGCACGCCATGTGGGACCCTCCTCCGGTGGCCGGGGAGCAGCCGGGGAGCGAACCGGCGCGGCACAGGCTGCGGGCAGCTTCGCAACCCAGCGCTCAACCGCTGCACCACCGGGGAGGACCTTAGTTCTGTCTTTCATGGCTTCTTTTGGTCCAGGCAATGAGATGTCATTTAAGAACAATGAACACTCTTCTGGGTCTGTGATCTGTAATATTAAGTGATCTGTAGACTTATTATGGACTGGGAATTTTTTTTCCTTGTTTTAAATGGGTAGGGGTATTTTTGTCTCATTGTTGCCAGCCCACTGGCAGTTCTTGCAAGAAAGAGCAGAAGACCATTATGATTTCAGGAACAGATGATGTTAAGGGTCACAGTGACTCAGAGGCAACTGCCTGAGGATCTTGGGTGTCACTCATGCCATTAACTGAGAACATATGTATGGTTTGGGTGATAACAAGCATTCATTTAAGATCCTATCCCATTGGTATGCTGCTCCTACCAGAAAATTCAAAATGGATCATCAAAGAGGAATTTGATTATATATCATCTCTTGCTACTGTAATAAAGGGAAACAGAAGCTCTGTTAGGTCTTTAGCCCTACAGCTGCATAATAGTATTGAATGAAGCCTATAGAATATTGGTCATTATATATCAGAATGATAGACTCTTATATATTCTATCCAGGGAGATATTTAATACTGTTACAGGGCAACCCCAATGGGAAATGAATTGGCCTGACTATGGGTCCTCACCCAGGCGCTTAAAAGGGACTTATAATGAAGGCCTCCCCTGGTGGCCCAGCAGTTGAGCGCTGGGCTGCAGAGCTGCCCACAGCAGCCTCTGCAGCGCCAGTTCAATCCCCGGCCACTGGCGAGGGTCCCACATGGCGCGCCAGACCTCTCCTGCCGCACCTGCTGCTCCCCTCAGCAGTGTACTTCGGTCCTTCTGCCTGTTCTGCTCCCCGCTCTGGCTCTGGTGAATTCTCTCACCCTCCCATGCTTCTGACTGTACCCAGTGCTTGTATAAATAAATAAATCTTAAAAAAAAAAGGGGAACTTATAATGAGACTCAACTGCAGACACACAAAAAGGATAATAAAGGGTTTGTTTACAAAAACAGGGAAATGAAGAAATGAATAGCTTAGGTAGGAAGAGATCGAGATAAATTGGTGAATGCGTCCTACCAGTTCCACTGAGCTGGAACCCCAAGAGCACACTGAAAGCTGGTGAAAAACCAAGGACCTCCAAGGACCAAGTGTCTGGGTATATATCCAACTTGGCTGCTTAACTCCTCTCTTAGTTCCCTGCAATCTTCCCTTCGGTGGTGATGGCATTATAGGATTTGCAGTCCTTGGTGTCTTGGATCTCTCTGGTCTGAGGTGGGGGTGGGGGTCCATAAAACCTATCTGTGGAGTTTGTTCAGGACTTCCTTTCCCCCCAATGATACCACTAATATATATTAAAATTAATAGTGTTTATGCTCTTTCTGTCCATCTGATTATTATTCCTTAGTGATTCGATACTTTGAGTAAAAGTATACCAAGTAGAAATGAAAATTATTTTAAGATACTATCATATTTGTTATAATCTTCATATAAGTTCTTTCTATTAAAGGAAATATATTTAAAAATTGGCAAAGATCCTCAACTAAACTTAAGTCAGTTTCCTGTAAGTCCTCTCAGTTTTGATGTTGACATTCATCCTTGTCAGACTGCATTCTTGTTTTAGCAAGAATATTGCTAAGTCAATTAGAAACCCCATTCTCAATATCTGATCAAATTCCTCATGCCCACTTCTGGTAATGTCTTCACTCTGGAGCTACTTCAGCAAGACTCCTGTTAGGTTTATTAAACAAACATCCCTTACTACCTGTAATGTTCATCTTAATAATTTTCCATCCACTGATTCCCACTCTGCTCTTTGGTTATAAATCCCCACTGTATTATATTTGGAACTGAGTCCAATTCTATACTAAAGTCTGTTTTCTTGTATTACAACAGTTCGTGAATAAAATCTGTTTTTACTGCTTTGACTACAAACCAATTCAGGTACAGTCCTAAAATGTGAGTTTAAGCAATCTCAAAAAACCTAAAGACCTGCCTGGTCCCATTACTATGCTAAGTGGTTATGTCAGTTAGGAACTAACCAGGAAGAAGCAGTTGAACATTTAAAACAGAATTTAATGCAGGCCAGTGTTTACAATGGAGATGGGAGAGCTGAGAAATCAAAGAGCACCCTGAGGCAAGGCAGGAGCTTTCAATTCACAACTTAGAGTTACTGCTCCTAGGCCAGAGGGATGCTAAGGAGATGGGAGGGCTGAATCCCAGAGCTCAGGGCACACATCAGAAGCTGACACCACAGTGCACATGGTCAGCAAGAATTGGGCCCAAGTAGAAAAGAG
This sequence comes from Talpa occidentalis, assembly GCF_014898055.3. NCBI lineage: Eukaryota > Metazoa > Chordata > Mammalia > Eulipotyphla > Talpidae > Talpa > Talpa occidentalis. Next base: position 24,467,030 of record NW_026555331.1, on the reverse strand, counting down.
ACTGCTGCCAGGTACATCATCACTCAGAGAGGAGACTGGCATGGGTTGGGAGGGAGGGGTACCCTGGCTTCTCCCACACTTCTAATCCCCAACCATCATCAACCATTGGTTGTCTCCAACTGGGAAATGCCATCTATAGAAATGCCACCCACCTGTGACAGAGCAGAGCCAGGGAAAGGCAAGGAACTGATCTGAGGCTGGAGATACTATGGCCTAGGAGAGTGGTTCATTCTGTATTTAATTCTGCAACTCTCAATAAGGTATTACCCACTTGTACAGCTGAGGAATCCTAAGCTATTTCCGTTACTTGCCTAAAGTCACAAAGTCCATCAAGGGTGATCTGAAAGTTTTACCAGAGTCCATACTCATCCCCCAGCAGTCTTGAATAGCACAGTTGGGGTTTCCAGACTGTAAATTCTGAACAACAACTCCGAGGAGGACTGATATCCTCTGGGAAACAATACCAGGAGATTGTCTAAATCAGAGAGATGCTCCTATAATGTAAAGCTCCAGGACTACAGGTCCTGAAACCCAGCTGCAGACTGTGAACCTTTTCATTGCACAAAACAAAGGTTGTAGCCTCACTTTCTACATAAAACATTATTGTTCTACTTAATGGGGCTACCATAGACCTAATAACCCCAAGGATTTGCAAGCATGTTAATGAAAAATACACTAGGATTTTAGAAGTAATTTAGCCCAGGGGAACTGAGTTTGGATACAAGGGAGATTTATTCTTGGTAGTCAACAAAGAGCTGTTACCTGGGGATGCAGCGCATTAGCACAGATGAATTTATGTGATAAGCTGTGCCTGCAAGGAGCAGAGCCTGAAGACAAGTAGAAGGGGACAGAAGAGGGGGGTTGTATGAAGGATGACAAGAGGCAAAGGGAAAAGGGAAAATGAGCTGCCTTGCAGAGGCAGTATAATTCAAGAATAAGGGAATTGCCAGGGGAAGCTTATTGGGTGTGTATTGTTACTATTCATTTTGCCGCTTCCCTATGTATTTCTTAAATGCGTGTTGCATGACCATCTAGTTTGACAGTCCATATTAGCAAGCTACCTTCTATGGGTTTATAGTGTTAAATAATATGGAAAATTCTTCTTGGATTCTTGTAGAACAGGTGTCTATATATTCCGATCTCTATCCTGATGGGTTAATAGGGCTACAGATAGTCCATGGTTTCAGCTAATTCTGCTGGAACCCAGTGACGCTCTGACACACAACTCCTTAATGATTAGGGTTTTTGTCGCTGATGTTTCTTTAGGATCATAATTTAATCTTGGCATTAAAGACTCATCTAGGTTTGGGTCTTCTACACTTATTCACTTATATTAGCCTGAAAACTCTTCTTCAGTTCTGGGAAATTCTCTTCTATAACTGTTCAGTGAATGCCCATCACAACTTTTGCCATCACAGTTATTTTTGTTTAAAACAAATGGGTAGGTCCTCCCTGGTGGCACAAGGGGTTAAGCACAGCACTAGGAAGCCATCTGCAGCTACTGTAGCACGAGTTCTATCCCCAGGCAGGGAGGTGACCCACATGGTACAGCAGGCCTCTAATGACTCTCTCGCTGCTCCGCTCAGCAATGTATTTCAGTCAATCCACCTGTTCTGCTCTCCACTCTGTCTCTGGTGAATCAACTTCACCCCCACCCCCAGCTCTTGTATGCATAAATGAATAAATCTTTAAAAATAAATAAAACAAATGGATAGATTGCTTCTGTGAATATTCTGGGCTATTTGGTATCTTGGTCCCTTTTATGATCCGTAAAGATCTCTAGCATAAAGAATCTTGGCAGGGAGTTTTAGTGAAGCATTTCAAGCTAAGTCACTTAAAATCTACTTCATTGTGAACCAACAGAAACCCATTGGAGGGCCTCCCTAGTATTGCGGGCGGTTGAGCGCAGCACTGTGAAGCTATCTGCAGCCTCTGCAGCACGGGTTCCATCCCAGCCGGCAGAGAGATATCCACATGGTGCAGCAGACCTCTCTTGTCTCTCCCGCTGCTCCCCTCAACAGTGTATTTCCGTCAGTCTGCCTGTTCTGCTCCCCACTCTGTCTCTGGTGAATCCTCTCACCCTCCCGCACATCTGGCCTATACCCCAGTTCTTAGATGCATGTATAAATCTTAAAAAAAAAAAAATCAACCGTTTGTAATGTTAGAAATTTACCCAGATTCTAGAATGAGAAATACTTTTCTTGGAAGTTCCAAAATCTTCAATTTCCTTAGCTATCTTGAGGTAGCTAAGGAACTAGTTCTGTTTGTTTTTTCCTTAAAACAGGCAACGAATGTTTTTCTTGAAAGATACCATCTGCTTCTATGAGCAGGATAGAGGAATAAAAGGAAGCCTGCTGACACGGTTGGCCCATGGAGACATTTAATTAATCCCTCATTTACTTTAAGCCTCATTCACTTTCTCACCTAACCAAATCAGAGCCCAAAGCCTCTGCTGTGTTCCATTTTGGTAAACTGGCCCCCGTATCTTCAGTATTATGATTCTCTCTACCTGTTACATCATCAACACACTTTCAATTTCTTTTTTTCAGAAGTTTTTCTTTAAATACTTAATCTTTCTATTTATTTGAAGGTGCGGTCTAGGCTTTTATTACCCATTCATGTGAGCCTCTAATCTATAACATGGTAACAATAACAAATATTTTTACTGGTATTGCATTTCTTCCTTGTTTATACATTGTCTTATTTCAAACAGGATTTAAGATAGAGATTGCTTTAAAGATACAGTTTTTTGTCATCCAAATACTTATAAATTTTTAAAGTTTATAATATTAGAATCCTTATATTCTAAATAGCAGGCTGTATATAGTTGTAGCAGGTAGAATAACTCCCCCTCCCCAAAATGTCCACATGCTAATCACCAGAACCTGTGTTTGTTCCACTACAAGGCAAAGGAACACTGAAGTTGCATTTGGAAATAAGGTTATTAACTCAGCTGACTTAAAATAGGGAGATGATAGACAGCAGACCTCTGCTGTCTCACTCAATGCTTCTCTTTGTGTATTTCAATAAATCTGCCTTTTCTGCTCTCAGAAAAAAATAGGGTGATTATCAAGTGGATAATTATCATCTGGGTTATTCGGGTGGACACAATGCAGTTGAAAGGGTCCCTAAAGGTAGCAGAAGGGAGCAGAAGAAAAGCCCAGTGTTAGAGTAAATGCAACATGAGATAAAGTGACCACCATTGCCAGCTTTAAACATGAAAAAGAATTCAAGCCAAAGAATACTCAGAAAGTCAAGGGAACAAATACCCCCCTACATCTTGTTTTTGCCCATTGAGAATCATTTGGAACTTCTGATCTCTGAACTACTAAGTTTGTGTTGTTTTAAGCCACCAGATTAGTAATAGTTTAGTAAATACCATGTTAAAGATTCTTTCTGGGATTGTTTAGTGCGGTTCAGATTCAAATGGGCAAACCCAACTTGCAACTGTTTAGTCTTCATTTAGCACAATAGTTCTCTGTGTGAAAGCCATATCAATATATACTAGTTTTTTTTAAGATTTATTTATTTATGCATATAAGAGCTGAGGTAAGGCCAAAGGTGTGTGTGTTGAAGGGGGAGGGTCCTGAGAGGATTCACTAGAGAGAGACTGGGGAGCAGAACAGGTGGAGCTACTGAAATATACTGCTGAGGGGAGCAGCAGGAGAGACAGGAGAGGTCTGCTGTGCCATGTGGGTCAGCTCCCTGGTTGGGGATTGAACTCATCTTGCAGTGGCAGGCAATAGCCTGATAGCTCTGTCTTTAACCCTTGTGCCACCAGGGAGGCCCAATATATACTAGTTTTTTAATGTGGTTTTGATACCGGAATTGTCAGGCCTAGTCTCCCAGCCAGGAATGGATTCCAGGCTGCAGGGCAGCGCTGAGCCCCAGCCGCTAGACCCCCACGGGTTGGTGTCTCACGAAGCCGCAGCAGGAACTTCGCAGACGCTCAGGCAAGCAAGCGAGAAGAGGCAGTTTGTTTAGAAAAAAGAAAAAGTTTATTGAGGAGAAAAAGAACAGAAATAAAGTGGGACTCCCAGGCCAGGGAACCAGGCCTGGGAGGGGCAAGGAAGCCAAAGTAGAGTCCTGTCTTAGGGAATATATACCTTTTTTCCCTCATTATTCTAAAGCTGCCCCAGTCTCTTTGTGATTGGTCAGTTCTCGGCTGTCTCACTCAATTTGCTACTGAGTGGGGATCTTCACATTCCTTACCTAACAGCTTTCTCTTTCCCCATTTGTTGCATCTTTAAATTTATGGCCCAGTCTTCTGGATGGGCATCCCTGCATTGAAGTTAAACAGCTGCCCTTCTAATGTGACCATAAATTAAACCACTCTCCATTTCTCCAATCTCCGCCTCCCTTTACCACCTGAAGGAAACCAGGACCAGCATTAACAATGTTGTCCTTGGTCCTGGCATGTTTGTTTTTCCTAATGGAATGGGTTATATTTCTTTGGTTGTCCTTATCTCTGAAGCCTCCCTAAATTCTTCAGAGGTCCCCTCCTGTACTATCCCTAAAACTGCCTAATAACCCTAGCTTGCCCTGTCTCAGTTTTAAGTACAATTCTTAGATAAAATTAAGGAGTAAATATGCCACATTAAATAACCTAAATATTTATGGCGATGTTGAATTTTTATTAAAAGCAACATTTCCAACTCAGCCTTGATGCTGAGTTGGTGCTTTGAACTGTCAATTAGAAAAGTTGGCATTTATTTGCCTTCAGACTACTGTCAGTCCTAGGATCAATATTTATTAACACCAAAGAGAGAACATTTGCTCCAGGACAGATGGCTTGCACCACTCCTTTCCCCAATTCTCCATAATGAGTCAATCCTTATGAATCATTGTTCCAGAGTCCTACCAGGAATGCAGTGGAAAACACTAGTTAAATCTCTACCAGAGCAGCTCACTCCTCTCATCTCAAAAATCTGTCACTACAACTGGCTACATACACAGTATGAAGCCAAATAGGTCAACAGACATTGCTGTTTTGTTCACGACTCATGGATACTGGGTAAATCAGGGAGCTCAACAGGTTGCTCAGTCTTTGTCAGAGGTCTTTCGGTTAAAAAAAAAAAACAAGTACTTTTAGCCCATGATTCAACACAGGTAGAAATGATACCTTGAGAAATTCAAGGCAGGGGACAGAGAAAGGAGCCAAAATTGCAGGAGAGGGTTCACAAACAACAAAAAAGAAACACACACACCCTCAACAAAAACAAAACAAAAAAAAAACTATGAAAGAATCATTGCCTGAAGGATGACAGTTCAGAAACAGTTGGAGGGCATTTTTTTCCTTTTCAGTATACAAAATTATAATAACCCTTTTAGAGCTAATTAGAATTAACATACAGCTGAGGTCACTCTTCAGCTCACTGGGGAAACCATTAAAAATCATGCATTTGGAAGGAATTAGAGTTTTGGTGGTTTTCTTTTTTGTTTTTTTTTTTTTGCTACGGTAACCACTATGGAGATTATCTAGCCCCACCCCACCAAGCATGGCATAAATTCATGACTTTCTAAAATTGCAAACCAAGTTGTCCCATTGATTTGAATTTTTTTTTCCTGTGTATATATACATTTTTGTTTTGAAGTAATGTGGCATTATAATATTATATAATTTTCAGGATTTAAATATTTTTAATTACTTTCCCAGAGTTCTGTCTCTAAAACTACTGAATACTGAAAACGGAAAGAAAAAAGCCAACAAAAACAAAGAAAAATAATTGGGGCACAAATACGATGTGCCCCAAACTCCTTCCCCTTGAATTCCTAGAGACTTGGGACACACATACTTTGTGACAACACTTCCACCACAATCATCAAGAAGTATGTAGAGGCTTCCCTGGTGTTGTAGGGGTTAAGTCTCAGCGCTATTACCCATTGCTATTGGCAGGGGTTTGACCTGGCCAGAGAGCTAACCCATACAGGTAGCAGACCTCTCCTGTCTTACCTGCTGCTCCCCTTGAAAAGGAAATGCTAAGCAAATAAATCTTTCCTGTTTCCTACTAAAGGGTCTTAGGGCTGGTGCAGTAAATAATCCAATGCAATTGTAAATAACAAGTTTGCTTCCCTAATAAGCATATCTAAAGGAGGTGACATTCTAACACAGTCGAAGGAACCACGGGCCAGGCTGATTGATCTCCCTGGCCATCCTCAGATATCTGCAATTTTCCCCTTTTGTGAAGAACTTTTGTGATCACTGACCGATGTTATCAATGTAAGATGGTGATGTATAAAAAGAGACTCTGTCTCTAGGTGGGAGCTCAGACCTTAAGGGAATGCCCGGGTCTGAGACCTTATGCATGAGTAATAAAGCTTCTCCTGATGTCACCATTCCTGAAGTACCTCTTGTTCTTGTTCGTCCCCTGTCCAGGTAAAAGGCTAGAATTTATTTCTGTAACATTCTCAGCAGTAGATCTGCCTTCGCTGTTCCCCACTCAGGCTCTGGTGAATCCTCTTACTCTCCCCCCACCTCTGGCCTACACCCCAGTTCTTGTATGCATAAATCAGTAAACAAAAATTTTATATGTATGTAGACAAATCACCACCTATGTGTACAAAGCAGATTTAAAAAGTGACTAAGAGCTCACTAGAGTCTATATTGCCTTGCTTGAAATCCTGGCTGTGTTGTTGACTCAAGCACATTATTTCTGTGTCCCAGTTTCCTTCCCTATAAAACAGTAAAGGGGCTGTCATAAGGAAAGTGTTAACATGTAAAGTACTTGTAACATGTAAAGTGGCTGGTGCAAATGCTGTATATGTATTATTCGTAATTTCTATTATCCTTAGAATTCTGGGGTGCCTCAGGCTCCTGGGCGAAGATTTTGCTTGTCATTTAGATAAACGGGTAAATTTAAGATAGTATTACTTGTCTTTTATTTCAAAGTCCCTAAGATTTTTGATGGCTTGGGTTATTTTGTTTGTTTGGTTGGTTGGTTTTAAAAGAATTCTGTCTTGGGCCTCCCCGGTGGCGCAGTGGTTGAGCGTTGGGCTGCGAAGCTGCCTGCGGCCTCTGCAGCACCAGTTGGATCCCCTGCCGGCCTGCCGGCGAGGGTCCCACACAACACAGCAGACCTCTCCTGCCGTGCCAGCTGCTCCCCTCAGCAGTGTATTTCGTCAGTCTGTCTGTTCTCCCCACTTTGGCTCTGGTGAATTCTCTCACCCTCCTGCGCTTCTGACTGTACCCAGTGCTTGTATAAATAAATAAATAAATCTTGAAAAAAGTAAAAAATAAAGAATTCTGTCTTTAAATTGTGGAAAGCTAAGCAATTTAAAAGGCTGAACTTTTCAATGCAGGATGTCCCAAATTGATGACAGTATATTTCTTCTTACATCTTGTTCCTAATCCTCAATGTATGATAGAAATGTTTACATTTCCTTGTTCCTTTGTCCTTGTCTTCTAATATTGTCCACCTGTCCTCTTTTGATTGCCACTGTCATTATTGCCACTCGGTTTCTCATAAACTCTTGCAAGGAATGTTACATGGTCTCTTCTTGACCTCACGACTCAATATTCTCTGTTGCCTACATACTGTTTTATCAATAGATAAACCTATTTAAGTACCGCTGTTAAAAAAAATTAATGAAGTAACTGATTTATAACATTACGTGGGGTTCAGGTATAGATCATTATAAATCAATAATATATTTAACACATTGTTACAGCACTGAAAGTCAAAATCTATCCTTCACCATAGAATTGACTTCTTTTACCCAACTTACCCTACTCCTTCCCCCTTTTCTGGTAACTACAAATTTGGTTTTATAGTGTGAAATTACATTTTTTAGTATACTGTTTTCTCTATATACATATATGAGTAAAATCACGTGGCATATATTTTTCTCCAACTGATTAAGCCTAATAGCTTCTAGGTCCATTCATGTTCTAAGTGGCAGGATTTCATCTTTATAGCTGAGTAGTTTTTCATGGTGTATATATACCTCACCTTCTTTATCCAATCATTTGTCAGTGGGCATTGAGGTTGCCTTCACCTCTTAGCTATCATAAACTATGCTGCAAGGACCATGATTTTCTTGAGGTTTTCGTAAATATTTGTGGTTGTTTTTAAAGATTTTATTTATGCATACAAGAACTGGGGTACAGGCCAGAGGTGCGTAGGGGTAAGAGGATTCACGAGAGAGTGGGGAACAGAACAGGAAGACTGACTGAAATACACTGCTGAGGGGAGCAGCGGGTGAGACAGGAGAGGTCTGCTGCACCGTGTGGGTTTCTCCCTGGCCGGCCGGGAATTGGGGACCAAACTCATGATGCAGTGGCTGCCAAGAGCTTGATAGTTTTAACCCCTGCACCACCCCAGAGGCCCTTGTAAATATGTTAATGGAGATAGGAAAAATATCATTTGAAATTAGGACTGCATTTTCAAATTTCAATGCATGATTTATATTCCTCTAATAATCAAAAGTGATGAACATCCTTTCATGTGTATGTCTTCTTTAGAAAACTGTCCATTTTTAATAGGGTTCTTTTATTGTTGTGTTTTATATGTTCTTCAGGTATCTTGATATTAACTCCTTGCTGGATTTATGATGTGTAAATATCTTCTTACTTAATAGGATGCCTTTTTGTTTTGATGATAGTTTCCTTCACTGTGCAGAAGCTTTTTAATTTGATGTGGTTCCGTTTGTTTATTTTTACTTTTGTTTTCCTTGTTGTTGCAGTCAAATCCCCAAACACACCTCTAAGGCCAATGTCAAGGACCAGGTAGCCCTTGTATTTCCTTTTTTATGGTGTTAATTTTTACATCCAAGTTTTGAATTCATTTTTGAATTAATTTTTGCGTATGGTGTTAAATAGTGTTCTAGTTACATGCTTTCGTTTGTGACTGTCCACTTCCCCAACACCATTTACCGAAGAGGTTTTCCTTGCTCTGATTTATGTGCTTGGCTTGTCAGAAAGTAGTGTAGCTGATGTGCTGTTGTGATTACAGCTGCTGCTTTTCACCCCAGTAAACCTTAAACTGCCACAAGTTCTTGTCCCAGGAAGCCACAAAAAGGAATTCACAGACTTCTCAGATAAGCAGAAAGAAGCAAACTTTGGTCAAGAAAGTAGAGAAAAGTTTATTTAGAGGAAAAGAACAAAAGCAAAGCCTCCAAGGTAGGGATGCCAAAGAGGGGCAAAAGACACTAAATGGGCCTGTGTGTAAGGGATATTCAAACCCTTTTTTCTCTATTCTAAAATCTCATCATCCTCTTTGTGATTGGCTCTGTCAGTGGCTCTATTTCCCGGGGCAGCTGTGTCCAGCTTACAGCTGCTTAGTCTTTCTTTCACTGCCCCGTCCAAGGTCTCTTAAAATTTACTCTTTGTTAATCTTAAATTTTACTGCTCTCATTAGCCCTCCTAGATTTCTGTTATCTCGGAAGCTTTTTTTTTAACTCTTCCAAAGTTCCTGCCTGCACTGTCCCTGAAACTGCCTAAATAACCCTAATTTGCCCTAGGACTCATTAATCCATAAATGTGTGGGTTCCTCAGCTCTTAATTCTGTTCCACCGATATGTTTGTTTTTTGGTTCTGGTTTTGTTTTTTTTTAAAGATTGTTTTATTTATGCATACAATAGCTGGAGTACAGGCCAGAGTGTGGGAAGTGAGAGGATTCACCAGACAGAGTAGGGAGCAGAACAGGCAGAGTGACTGAAATACACTGCTGAGGGGAGCAGCAGGCAAGTCAGGAGAGGTCTGCTGTGCTATGTGGGTAGCTCCCTGCCTGGGGATTGAACTCGCCCTGCAGAGGCTAGAGACAGCTTCACAGAGTTGCGCTCAACCCCTTGAGCCACCAGGGAGGCTCCTGTGTTTATTTTTATAACAATAAAATGCTATTTTGATTACTGTAACTTTGTAGTATAGTTTGAAGTCAAGGAGCTTGTTATCTCTATTTTTGTACTATTTCCTGAGGATTATTTTGGCTATTTGAGGATATTTGTAGTTCCAATAAATTTTAGTTTTGTTTGTTCTATATGTATGAAGGATGCCATTGAGATTTTGACGGGGATTACATTGAATCAGTTTGCTTTAGATAATACGGTATTTTAATTATGTTAATTCTTCAAAATGATGAGAAAGGAATTTCTAGTTTGATCTCTGAACCTAAGCTGGGTGGAGCAAGGTTAGTACTTGGATGGGAAACCACGTAGATATACGTGGTTTAAACCATATACGATTTGTCACTGGTTATTAGTACAAAGAGAACAGTTTTATTGACATAAAATAAGAATACTTAATTTTGTTGTTCTGGAGGAATTATGCAGAGAGAAAAGCAGTATTTGTCTTTGTTTACAAAGGTGTATTTTACAAAATTGTTTCAGATAGTATAAAAGAAAAGGCTTAGTATATGAGAAAAGGCTTTTTTAAAAATTCAGTTGTTTTTATGATCTTAAACTGACTAAAAACCTACATTTGCCAAAGTTCCCTCCATGAAATTTTTTTTAAAGACTTATTTTTATTTATGCATACAAGGACTGCAGTGCAGGCCAGAAGTGCAGGGGATGAAAGCATTAACCAGAGATAGAGTGGGGAGCAGGCAGATTGACTGAAATACACTGCTGAGGGGAGCAGAAGGCAAGACGGGAGAGGTCACCTCCCACACAGGGGATAGAACTCCTATTGCAGTGGCTGCTGATAGCTTGGTAGTGCTGAGACTTAACCCCTTGAGCCACCAGGGAAGCCCCCTCTCCATGAATTTTTAAAGATAAAACACATTAGTAAAAGAGTAAAGCAGAATTGTCCATGAATAATGAAATAATGAAAATGCCCATGGTTAAAGACTTGACAAGAGCAGATTGTCATTCTAATTATTTTGTTCATGTAATTCTAGACTAAGTTTTTCATTCAATTTAGAATATCAAATAAGTCTACTATGTTCAATATTTCTTTTATAGAAAAGGAGAACATATCTTACATGATTTGGAAAAAAATTTCCTAATAACTAAGACAAAAAGATGTTATTATAATTTTTTTTCTAATCAGTATGTCAAAAGTTTTAAGGGTTTGAGACACTTAAATAAGATCAGATTATGAGACAATATTTAATTATTCATTTAATCAAAAGATTTCAAAGGCATATATAGAAGTGCCACATAGTTTTATGCAAATCTTAGCTCCAGTTTTAGTTAACTAGGCTTACTTAAAGATCCAAAGATAAAGATAAATATTAAGTAAAAATTTTGTTTGACAGGTAATTGCTAAAAGGTAATGAAAAACCTTTATCAGGAGTTTGAGTGTTAAAAAAAAGTTTTGTCCTTTTAATTGGGACAAAAGCAAGTCAAAGAAATCTATTTTAATCTTAGACTGTTTGATCATACATAATATACTTCAATTTTTTAAATCCATAATTTGCTAGTTTCACTTAGCTTTTGTTCATTTTTTTTTCCACAGACCAACTGTTTTACTTGAAAATAAATTACACTTTTTTCTTCCTTTAAAAGCAAAAGAAAGGCCATATTCTTTATGATCATACCTAAATCTATTCATTTTCCTTGTTTCTCCTTTTCTACTTTTCCAAACACTCATTTTTCTCACTCTTAATAAAACATTTCTATTCCTTATGTTTTCAGTAAGAATCTTATTTTCCTTGTATACATACTTTCCTTATTTTCATTAGTTTTATATACACTAGACCTTTTAATTCTTAAAAACTAAATTTCTAGTGAAAAATTAAAAATTGTGGATTGTCTACTATATTCATATTCTGTGGATTGGCAGACGTCATAAAACTTGTAATTTTGGAAGTATACTTTTCCTCATAGTAAATTTCCCAATGTGGCACAAATATTTCTGATGTCTTAAGTTTTTTAGTAATGATAAAACAAAAGAGTAAACTTAGGTTCACTAATTAATGATTTACCATCAATTTTATTTGGAGATAGTCTAGACTTTCAATGAAATCTCGTAACTTAGCAAAACTCCAAAGTCTAGGTTACCAAATAGTTGAGAGTGATTAAAAACTATTGCTGGCATGTTAATTTAGACTTTTTAAAAAGATTTATTTATTTATACAAGCACTGGGTACAGTCAGAAATGTGTGAGGGTAAGAGAATTCACCAGAGCCAGAGTGGGGAGCAGAACAGGCAGACTAACAAAATACACTGCTGAAGGGAGCAGCAGGTGCGGCAGGAGAGGTCTGTTGCACCATGTGGGACCCTCGCTGGCGGCCGGGGATTGAACCAGCACTGCAGAGGCTGAGGGCAGCTTCGCAGCCTAGCACTCAACCACTGCACCATCAGGGAAGGCCCTAATTTAGATTTTTTGTTACATTTATATTTACCTACACTATTTACTTCCATTATGTAGATTAACTATTAAAATGTAGGTCATATTAATCAATTATTATTTTAATCTATATTTCTTGTTAGAGAACATGAATTATTTTGATTAATAAACCCATCCAGGTGGAATAAAAATATTACACTTAATGTTAATTGTAAAGACATCCCTGTTTGAATTAACTCAATCTAAGCTTATTTTCATTACCAAAAGTTATCCCGAATTATATTAACTTGAAAAGATTTGGGTTAGTTTCTATCACTTTTCTAATGTTTAGAAATAATCTCTATAAAAATTTATAAATCAAAACCCATTTTACAAATTACCTTGGGTAACACCATCTGGGCAAAGAAAATAACAAATATATGTGAGGCACAAAAACATATAAACATCAAATGAGACATAAACAGATCTTATGACTTTCATTTAATTATTTTTACGTCATGAGTCAGGTGAAATGCAAAAGCTCATTTATAAGAACAGACTCAAATTTTGTCTCTGGCAATTGGAAAAGTTCAGATGAGCGCCTCGATGACTAAGCTTAATATTTGAGGAGAGACATCAGTATTTTTGTATTTGTGCTCAGTGGGTTTTGGCAAGGGAACCTGATAGCTGCTTTGATTAAATAGGGCTTATTTTTTTATTCTTGTCTCCTTAAAGTTTGCATTTTAAGGGAGACCTTGAACTGCTCTTAGAATTTCATTTTCTGATCTTGCAGAGGTTTATAAGGTAAAAATTCCTATCAGCCTAAAGAGAGTAGTTGCAACAAAGACTTTAAATAAGGTAACTATAACTGGGAGGAGACAAGGGAATGTGGATGGAGCACGTCGAAAAGGTGAACAGTAGATCTGCCCGTTCTGCTCCCCACTCTCTAGTGAATCCTCTCACCCCCACTCCTGCACCTTTGGCTTACACCCCAGTCCTTGTATGCATAAATAAATCTTTAAAAAAAAAAAAAAAAGAAAGAAAAGCCACTATCTCAAGTTTAGATAGGTGTAAAGTAAACAATTTTCCAGGTAAATGCATGCCAAAAGAAATCCTAGGAAATAAACTAAAATTCAGGGCAAAAAATATCTGCTATACTCAGGAACTTTTTCTTTTCTTTTTTTGTTACGATAATCTCTGCTTTTTTCCCCCATTTTTTTTATTTTATATATTTTTTACATTTTTCATTTTTGCACAATGTATGCATTTTCATCTTGGTTATAGTCCCCATACAATTCCCACACCCCTTGGAACTTTTTCTTAACTGCAGAAATATAACATGTGACAGACTGTTATTAACAGTCCAAGGAATCATACTTCCTGCTATCTGTACCTTTATGTAATCCCCTCTCACACACTCTCTAGACTTAACCAGGTCTAGACTTAACCAGGTCACTCTCTAGACTGACTTTGTTCATTGGAAGATGAACAAGCCTCATGCAAGCAAAGGCTTGATAAGCTCTGGCGTATTAGGCTTGCTCTTTTGGAATGTTTTCTCTGTCATGGAAATAAGCCCAATCTAGTCTACCAGAGGATGAAAGGGCATGTAGAACAGAAATTTCTAATCAAGATCATTGAATCATGAAAAATTAAGACATTCTTGTTTCAGACCACCAAATATTAGGGTGCTCTGTAGTGCAGCAATGGAGAAAAGCTATACTTTGTGGAACTTCATCATGTCTCTGTCTGCAAGGCAGCAAATGCATAAAAGTGAAAGAAAGTTATATACTTAATTAGAAAAAAAACACATAGGTTTTTCAGTAAACTTTAACAACATTAGACCAGCTGTACCCCCGCTGTATTTCCCCCCTTCCTCAGCTATTTGGTCCATTTAAATAAATATTACAAGATTCAACAAGTAGTTAACAAGACTGTTATCCTATACATTCTGTAGGTATAGCATGTAGAACCTGTATCAATGAACAAAGAGTACACGAGAAATATTTTTATTTTTAAACATTGAATTGTACATTTCATATAAAAGATGGGAGTCTAATCTGTTTTTAAAAATTAATTATACATGCTAATGCTATCTTTACATTTTTTTTTTACAGAAGCCAATGTTCTCTAAATTTACAGCTTCATTCCACAGCTTTTATAAAATCATAATCTCTTACATATATTTCTAAATCCCTTTAAAAAATAAATTCATACAAGATGTTTTTATTTAACACATTAAAACTTAATTGATTATAACTGCCCAGCTTTCCAGCTTCCACTGAATATTTTTCCAGTATAGAGAAGCCAGTAAGTTGAGTAATTAATTCTCTGTATTTACCTTTATTAAAAAGAGGTTTTTGGTAGTGAGAACAAATAATCTCTCATTTGTTGCTTGAAAGCCTAAAATAGGATCATTGGTTTCTATGCTAGCTACTTGCTGCTTAGCAACCTGCCCTATTTGTCTGCCTTCCTTTCTGTTGTAAAGTACAGTGGACATGGGGGTGGGCTGACGATAGATGAATACTCGACGGAGACACTCACAAAGGGCTGCATAAGAGTGATTTGGAGCACAGGCAAAAAATTTTTTGTCTCTCTTGGATGCTTGAACGTAACCTGCCAAGAAATGAGAAAAACTACATATTAAACAGGAAGAGAAAAATTGGAACTTAACATAGAATATTTCTTAACTTATTACAAATAAATATGCCTAAATATATATACATTTTCTTAATACTCAACATTGGTTGAATTCTCTCGCAACTGGTGCAAAAATACAGCCTTAATACCCAATGAGCAAAATTGATACAGTTTCCTACGTTTGAGAAAACTGAGTTCCATGTAATTAAGTGAATAATTAAAACACTAAAAATATAAACATGCCAAGCTATCTTTATATTGCCAATATAATAACTAGGCTTATCAATCACAGGTGTGGCATTGCAGAATCTTTATTTTCTTATCAAAGAGAAAAATGTTTACAGGATATCATTATAATGCAGCCACTTCCCTAAAAGTACTAATAAAGCCAGTACATTCTCTTAATAATTCTATTTTAGTGATATTTTTATACGCCAACACTAACACTGTAACAGTTCTGTTGTACTTCAGCTCCCAGAAGTAGAACCTTAAGACCACTGAAAGCTCAAAAGAAAGTTCAGGTATCTAATTTAAAACTTAATTAGGACAGGGCCTCCCTGGTGACGCAGCAGTTGAGCGCTGGGTTGCAAGAATGCCTGCAGCCTCTGCAGCGCCGGTTCGATCCCTGGCCGCCGGACAAGGGTCCCACATGGCGCGCAGACCTCTCCTACCTCTCCTGCTCCCCTCAGCAGTGTACTTCGGTCCTTCTGCCTGTTCTGCTCCCTGCTCTGGCTCTGGTGAATTCTCCCACCCTCCCGCGCTTCTGACTGTACCCAGTGCTTGTATAAATAAATAAATAAATCTAAAAAAAAAATTAAAAAAACTTAATTAGGACATCCCTTAAAATTTAATAATTCTTAAAAAGATAAAATTTTTCTAAGTTTATCTTTAAAGATTAAAAGGGCACTTATGTTTTAAAATATAAATTAGGACTTTCAGATTGGGACAATATTACTGAATGTAACAACATGAAATAAAAACTGTAACAGTGATGTGAATTGAGGTTTTGTCAGACAATGAATGCGCAAACCAACCACAAGTAGATCAATACTGGTTTTTTAACACAAAGCAAGTTTGGAGGAAAAAAAAAGATGAGGTAGATACCTATTTGAGGAGTTTACAAAGAGCTCTCTAGGCTAACTTTGACAAAACAACATATATAGTATTTCAAGACTACAATATCTAATGTAATGTTGATTTAAGTTTTCCTCCTACTGTAAAAAAAGGGTAAAGAATTTTAAAAATAGGCATGCAGTGGAGATGTTAGATATTATGCAGTTAAATTTTGATCAAACACTATTATTTTCACTCATAAATATTCACTTGGACTTTGAATTAACCAGCTTAACAATCTATATTATTGACTATATAAGAATTTTCTCCCACACAATACTAACATATTTTGACAATCAATTATTGTATAAATCTATAATTATGTAGCTTAAAAATTTCAAGCCCTAGTTTTAAAACTGGCATTTTCCCTTTTATCCTTCAATGTAAATTTCATTTCTGCTTATCCCCATTTTCCCTAAGTATTTTTATTATAATGGTTCTCTTTTGCACTTAAGTTTCATGGAAAATGGCTCCTAATGTTCATTACCGTAAAGCAGTGAAATTTCTCTGAAGAAACCTGAATACAAGTTACACGTAGGTATTATCAAGTCCCTTGTTCATATTCTAATACCAGACAGCTTAACTGGAATAAGCAAATGACTGATTAAAATGACCAAAGTGGCTAGATAATCACTGATTTATATTCTATGTTGATCTGCTGTACCAGCATAAAAACAGATTAATCCTACTATTTCAAATTACCAACATTCATTAGCAATAGCAAAAGCACAAATCAACCCAAATGTAATTAAGATGGCTCAGATTTTAAAAAAGCAAAAAGAAACCTTAAGAAATATATAACATATTGGGAAAAAATTATATATTGGAAAAAGCCACCAAAAAGCTTGCTTTCTACCTAAAGCATTGAAAGTTGCTATGTGTTCCCACATGTCGTCTTGTTTGCTGGAGTGTGGCTGCCAGAGGAGGGCATCAACATCATGGCGCAGACAGAAGCAGGGCATTTCTTTAGGATCCACTATGACAGAGAAGAGGTACTGGTTGCTTCCAAGATTCACCTAAAATAAAAGCGACAAAAATCTTAATTCAACAACAAATTAATAAAGAAGATGACAACACCACAAATTACTATGTCAGCAACTATTCTAATTTTTTTTATTTCTACCCATAATGTTTGGTTATTTATCAAAAGAAATTATTCCAGAGTTCAAATATTAATGTTTCATAGTTCAGGAACACAAGTCAGTGATAAACTTCCATGGAAGTCAAGCCAACGAAATCCTTTGTTTCAAGATCACTTTTCACTCTGAAAGATACCAGCCTTCCTCTTCTCCTTAAAGTCTTTCATGGGATCTTAATTTCCATGGAAATCTGCATCTACCTCCCTTCTTGGTTCAGCCACAGCAAACTTACAACACTAGAAGTCATAGTAGGAGACTCCACGGAATGTTCTACACTGAAGGAGAAAATAGTGCTCGAACTGCTGTTCTAAACTTTTATATACCTAATTTGAATGACTCTTCCATAATGCTCTTGGGAGAAATGTGCCATTAAGTCCATTTTAAAGCTGAGAAAAGTGATATACAGGATTTTTAATTTGCCAAAGGTCAGCCTGGTAATTAGTCATAGGGTTGCAATTTGAACCCTAAGTCCTGTTCTTAACCAATCTACTAACCTCTCAACTGTTAGTAGCTAGTTTAAACCATAATATAAGACACCAATTATGTAAGTAGAATATTATTTAAGCCACAGAATACAAATATCATGTTTACAAATGCTAACTAATTGCCAAGAACAATAGCTACAAGTATTTATAGGCATATTCTATATGCCAAGCATGTTATAAATACTAATCTCAATGATTAGAAAACTGTTAAATGTCTGTTAAATGTCTTTTAAGAGGTGAAAGAACAGACTTGAAGAGCTTGAGTAGCTTGTTCAAGCTACACACAAAAAATTGCAGTGGGATTCAAACTCAGACCTATTTTTTTTTTTAAAGATTTACTTATGCATAGAAGAACTGGGGTGTAGACCAGAGGCGTAGAGGGTGAGCGGGTTCACCAGAGACAGGGGGGGGGGAGACGGGACAGGTGGATCTATTGAAATACACTGCTAAGGGGAGTGGCAGGCAAGACAGGAGAGGTCTGCTATGCCATGTGGGTCACCTCCCTGGCCAGGGATTGAACTCAGGCTGAGACTTTACCCCTGTGCCACCATGGAGGTCCCCAGATCTGTCTATTTACACATTTACTTTGGTATACTATGTAACAATTAACAGTATCAATGTCAAGACTGCTGTGTTACAGGCATTGCTATACTCATCACTTCTCATTTTAACACAAAATTAACAAGGTGAGACTCATAAGTGGATCCCATCCACTACAGTACTATATTTCGTGGAGACTGTTTACAATGATATGGTTTTAATTTTGTGGTTTTATCTGTTTTCTTGCTCAATTTTTTGTGTATTCCTTTTCTTTGATCTCAATATGAGAGTGCCTTTCAAATTGAGGGAGTGTCTAATGTTTGCAAACACTTTTAGCTTCTGTTAGTCTGAGAAGGTCTTTATTACCTGGCTTTTGCTGCATCCACTAAGTGTTGCTATGTTGTACTTTCCATTTTCAATATATTTTTTAATTTCTCTTATATTTCTTCTTTGACTCATTACTTTTTCAGTAACAAAGTTATTTCACAGATATGTGAATCCTGCAGTTTTTCCCCTTATAATTTTGATTTCTAGTTTCATGTCATTGTGGGTCAGAGAAGATGACTGACATTACAGTATTTTTACACATATGTAGACTTGTTTTGTAGCCTAACATATGATCTATCCCAGAGAATGTTACATAGTGTTTGAGAAGAATCGTTGCTTTGGAAGTGCTGTTCTGTATTTATCTGTTAAGTTCATCTGGTCTAATGTGTCATTTAAAGTTGACAGTCACTTACTGATTTTCTGTCTGAATGATCCAATCATTTTTGAACATAAGTATTACTTTTAACTACTATTATAGCATTGCCATTATTGTTCCCCTTATGTCAGTAATATTTGTTTTATATATTTAAGATGTCCTATGATCAGTGCACTGATATTTACAAATACTTGTAATCTATAGGACAACCACTAGACACACACCCTAATATATCAAGATAATGCCAAAGTATACTCCAACCATTAAATCAGAGATTGAAAGAGCACTGGGAAATGCTTAGGTCATAATATTAAACAAGGAAAAACATGAAGTTATACTATAGGATCTTACTATACTGGAAAAAAACACCAAAGAAAACAGTCAAATCAAAGATATCAATATGCAGTTGTATCAAAACAACACTGCTTACTGGCTATGATAGGACAAAAAGTTGCTTCTTTACAGATTGAGATTTATATCCCAGGCAACAACTACTAATGAAGTCATCTTTGCGAAATACATATTTGTCATTTAATCAGCTCACCTGAATAATTTCTATTCACAAATTTTTAGAAATATCATTATCAAGAACTTACCACATGAGTAGTTTTGGATGTAATACCATCAAATCTGCATAAACTGGAGCTCTCCTCAAAGAAAATATCACATTCTTCTAATTCTTGGGCATTACAAGGAGGTTTTTCTTTATCTGGATTTGGATTCTTTGGGGAGGAGGGATGATAAGCAACAATAAGTGAATGGATTTCTTCATTTTTAAAGTTAAGATTATAGCAATAACTAAAAACTAAATTTTAGACCCATGGCCAATTGAAAATTATAATAAAAACAAAAATGAAGGAATGTTGGAATAGTAAAATATTAAAACAGCTATTATAAATGTTCTATAACTTAAAGAATAAAGAAAACATGAACATATGAGATATATGGATGATTAAAAAAAGAATCACAAACGTTTAGATATGAAAAAATACCTGAAATGGAAAACAAAATAGATGACTGATCCTAACTAGGCAGTATAGAAGGAAAGACCAGTGAGCTTGAAATACAACTGAGTCTATATAAAATGAAGCATAGAGAAGACAAAAATAACACACAGGACTGCAGAGACCTGTGGAATAATATCAGTGGTCTAATATGAGTAATTAACTAGAATGGGTCAGGAAGAATGCAAAAATAAGACAGATTTTTTTCAAATTTGATGAGAACTGTAATTGTATAGATTTAAGAAGGTCAAAGAATCCAAACATACAAACATTAAAAATAATCACTGCAAGTCACATAATGAAATTGCTGAGAAATCTTAAAAGTAAAAAAGTCAAACAAATGGAAACCAAAAAAACCGTACAGACCAATGTTCTTTAGAGATGCAAAACTCAACAAAATGTATTAGTGGGCCAAATTCAGTAATATGTAAAAAGGACAACATATCACAACAAGTGGAGTTATTCCACAAATAAAGAAAATGCATTTGACAAAACTATGAAACTTTTCATGATAAATTCTCTAGAGATACTAGAAACAGACATGATAAAAACATCCACTTAATGGTGAAATATACTTTTTTCCAAGATAGGAGAAAAAAGATAATGTTTGCTTTCATCATTTCTATTTAACAGTGCATTCTAACCAATACGGTAGGGCAAGAAAAAAACAATTTGAAAAAAACACCAACCACCTTGCAGAAGTCAAAATTCTGTTTTAGTCAAATGTAACAAATACACTGGTATCTGGGCATAAGTAACTTAAATATAACAATATATTGATTTGAAATCATGTTTAAAAGTCATTTTGCAATAATTACCTGCACTCCCCAAACAAGTCCTATCACTGTTACTATATCTCCAAAGCTCTATCACACTATTTATCTATAATATCACACTATTTATCACACATGATAGCATGGTTTGCAAGCGTACTGTTAAGGTTTTGTAGTCTTATGTGTGAATAGCAGTGATCCCCGAAATTTTCAACTACTGCTAGCAAACAAACTGTTTCTCTGTTTTTATTGTGTTTTCTTTTGACACTTAATATTCTCATTTCTTCTTTCTACCTTAGAATGTAACTTACCCTACAGTATAAATAATTCTTCCATATAGTCTTCCTTATAATAGTTCTAGATGATATTCAGCCAAACATTTCACATATGCTAATATATATGTTCATTCACTTAAGATTATTTAACTGAAATTGTGGTGCATTGCTGTATATGCACAGTCTTAAAATTATTTCATTTCTTAAGTTATCAAACATAGAATATATTCCTCAGAATCTGAGCTGAATGAATATTGTAGTCATTGTAATCATTACCATGAATATACTTTGTCAATCAGAAATAATTGTAGTAGATGTGATATATACCTTGATATTACAAGGTTACCTAGAAAATTTCAGTGATAAGTAGAATTTCATACCATCAAGGCATATCATACAATCAATTTGCGCCAAGGACAGAACTGTCAGTTGATTCTTCTAAGGAATAAAAATAGTCATACACACATGCATAGGTACATACAGACACATGCTCTATACAACATGCCCCCCTCCAAACACACACACATATTCACACAAGTATAAGGAATATTAGAATTTTAAGCCATATACAAACACCAGGCCAGCTAACCTGACTCTTACATTAGAAAAACCTAAGGTAACATATGAAAAACACAGCATAATCCTCACAAAACATACTTCTGGATTCTGGGAAAGTCATACCACTGTTGGACTTGCTTACCAGTTCTTCAGAAGTCAAATGCATCAAACGCTCAGCTATTGCAGCACATTGGGCAGAGTCTCTTATAAGTTCCCCTTGTTTATCACCAACTACTAGCTCTGGCCATGTTAGTCCTTCATTCTTCTTAATCAAAGAAATCTCCAAGCTAGAAGTTTAAATGAGAAAAAATGGTATTAGCAATTATACAAATAATCAATAGCAAACAGAAGAATCTTCCACAGAAATTACCCCTCTGGCATCTAGAGGATGTTTTACCAAAAATCATGTCCAGTTTATTTTAATTTTTTATTGAGGTAAATCATGTTCATTTTAGCTTTGCATGATGGATAACTTATAACCCAAGAGTAAATAATTGAATGAGTAAACAAGAAAGTAACTAGAAATGGTGTGTCAAATTGTCAAATGGCTTGATGAAGGGAGTGACAGGATATAGTAAGACTATCCAGAAAGTACTAAAATTTAGAGGAAAGTACTGAACTAAAGTAACAGAAAGGTAGGCCAGCAGCACTGGAATAGCGGGGCGGTGAATATGGTGGCTGGCTAGGGGTGGACATGTAAAGTTAATCGGAAAACGTCTAAAACTAAAGGTACTTCTTTGTATGTGAAGTCAACAATTACCTTTATTTTCACAAACAGTAGCAATAATATTAATCTAAGGATGAGGCTGGTTAAACCAATGTTAACTTTTAAAATACATATTTTAAAGAAATATGGGAATCAAAAAATTTTAACTTTGGTAATATGGGGGGGAAGCTAATGTGGTCTCTGTGAACTTATTTAAAATCTAATTCGTGGGCCTCCCTGGTGGCGCAAGGGGTTAAGTACCACACTATAAAGCAATCCACAGCCTCTGCAGCACGAGTTCAATCCCTGGCCGGCCAGGGAGAAACCCACATGGTGCAGCAGACCTCTCCTGTCTCGCCTGCTGCTCCCCTCAGCAGTGTATTTCAGTCAGTCTGCCTGTTCTGTTCCCCACTCTGGTGGATCCTCTCACCACCCCGCATCTCTGGCCTGTACCCTAGCTCTTGTATGCACAAATAAATATTAAAAAATATTAAAAATCTAAATCATACATCTAAGTCACCTAACAAATTATAAACACACTAAAAAGTACCTACCAGGGAACCCTGAGATTAAAAATTGACAAACTAAAAAGGGAGGCTAAATCAGGGCAGATTATAGACACAGGAGATTAGGAAGTTGTCCATGTGACTCTTGAACAAGGGAAAACCAAGTTGCTTTGGGAGCTAGTTACAATACAGAAAAAGATTGGGTGGTGGTAGTTGTTCCACAGCAAAGCAATCTTTTAATTTTGTCACCTTTAGTACAAATGTGCCATGATAACCCCGTGCCCTGGAACATAATTGCAAGCAAACAATTGTTCAAACACAGTAACTATTGTCATAATTACCAAATAGATCACTCAAACTTAGCTATTCTTTTTCAAGGTTGTTATCACCAACTCATGAATTAATTACAGCACTTTAAATTTACTGAAACTACTTATTTTAAGAGACTATACAAAATAATCTCTTATGTAACATGAGCTCCAATAATAGCATTACAATTACCACCACAATCAATGCCCAGATTTAGTTATGTCCTTAGGAGAAAGTTAATCTTGATAATAATAATGACAAGGCCTCTAAGTATAATGCTTACCATATGCCCAGTGTGCTGACTGAAGTACTTTACATGCTTTAACTTATTTATTGCTCACCACAACCAAAAAGTAAGTACTATTATCTCCGCTATACAAGTTAAGAGGGAAAAAAAGCACTGAGGGTTTAAGTAACTTGCCAAGGTCACAAGCTAGTAAAGCAGTCTGGTTCCAAGTTCTCGCTCCTTGCTACTGTACTATTCTGCCTTTCTGAGAAAATAAATGTAATAACTATAAAGACTTTTTCTCCAGTGACGAGAATAAATACTGTTCTTAGTAGTTGCTACCTAAATAAGTTAGAAGAGTTCATAAATCAGTTACATGGAATTTCTCAACTATCATAAAGCTGCATACCTAGTCAGTGTACCCCTTTTAGCACAACTGCATTTCTACATTTTAAAACTAGTATAATATACTATCATTTAAGTGAAAAGGAACATAAAAATCCTATACATTTTAAGCTGCAGACTAGTTAACAAATCCTTCCTAAGTGAAAGGGAACATTATTTGAAAATGAGATATGAATAATTTAATCAAGTACAGAGAAAAAGCATGTGTTTTAAACCAATAATACCACCTACACATCACTGTAATTATCTTTTGTAACATAAAATTGCAATCAAATAGCTCAAATTAAATGGAAAACAATACCGGTGCATGTTCATGTATTAAATGCCAAAACTATCTGCATAAGGTCCAGCTATTCTCCTAGACCTTTGGCTGCTTGATGACATATTTAACAACATGTTCTGGCTGGCTTGCCAGTTTATAAATGCCACCCACATCTCTCAGGTACATAAAATGTTTAAATAAGAGTATGTGGAGATATAAAATATTTTTTAAAGAACATTTCAGAGAACTGAATTATTGAAATAATGTATTAAAAAGTAACAGTCACCGGATATCTCCATTAATAAAATGAATTCAGAGTATCTGCTTTAAAGCTTAACCTTTTTTTGAACCAGATATTTACGTTCTAGACTCCCAGAATATAGACACATACCACACTCAAATGGAGTAATCAAGAACTACAGTTAGAGTAAAAATACATAATCTACACATATTTCACCATTTTTAAAATTAATGCCTAGTTCTATTAACACATCACAGAATTTAATAATTACAAAGATTTGATATACTATGAAAAAATAATAGTATTAATCCAAACAGTGGGGAGTGAAGTATCTGACACAATGTATTTCTAAAGAGGCGGGGACAGGATTAGAGTTTCGTAAGACACTTAATTTTTTGACATAGTCCTTTCATTGAGGTGTAAGCTATAGACAAAATAAGATGTAAGTGTAGAATTCACTGAATTTGACAAATATATATACCTGTGTAACCCAATGAAGATAGTAAACCATTCCACAAGTTCCCTTTTCTAGCTCATCTTCCTATATCTAAGAGATAACCATTATTCTCATCTATATCAGTATTAATTAGCTATACCAGTTCCAGAACTCTGTATATGTGGAATCAAACAGTATATGCTTTTGTGTGTCTGGGTTCTTTTACTACACATAATGTCTCTGAGATTCATTCATTCTCTTGTTTCAGTAGTTCATTCTTTTCTTCTACAAAGTAGCATTCCATTAGATGAATATACCATAGTTGTGTTTATCCATTCACCTTTTCATGAACATTTTACTTATTTCCAGTTTTTGGCTTTTAAAAATAAGAACGCTTGAATATACTTCTACTTTTTAATACTTTCATTTCTTTCATATTCTCAATGTCTAGGAGTAGAATTCCTTTGGTTTCAAAGCAGGTGTATGTTTAATTTGTTAAAGTGCTAGTTTGCCAAAGTAAGTGCATCATATTCCATTCCTACCAGCAATGCACAAGTTGTTAGTGATCCACACCCTTGCCAACATAGGATACTGTCAATCTTTACAGTTTTATTATTTTTTTTTTTAAAGATTTATTTACTTTTATACAAGAACCAGGGTACAGGCCAGATGTGTGGGAGGGTGAGAGGATTCACCAGAGACAGCAGGGACCAGAACAGGCAGACTGATGAAATACACTGCTGAGGGGAGCAGCAGGCGAGACAGGAGAGGTCTGTTCACCATGTGGGATTCTTACCGGCCGGCCGGGATCAAACCTGCACCTCAGAGGTTGCGGACAGCTTCACAGGGTGGCACTCAACCGCCTGTGCCACCAGGGAGGCCCCAATCTTTTTAGTTTTAGCCATGCTAAAACTAGTGTCTCATCTAGTTTTAATTTGTATTTTCTTAATGACTAATGATTATTTTTTTATTTTTCATATTTCTTACCAGACATTTCTATATCTTCTATTTTAATACAGCAATTCAAATAATTTAACCACTTTTAAAAATCTACTGGCTAATATTCATTTGTAATAGGATTCCCTGATACATCAAGATATAAATACTTTGATAGAATATAAGGAATATTTTTCCTAAGTCTAGATGTGCCTCTATTTTTCTCTTCTAAAGACATCAGTAAGAAAACAATTTTATGTATAGAAAACTTTTCTTTAGAAGATGAATTTATCATGTGTTTCTTAGTGTATGTGTCCCAAACACACAATTCACAAAAGAAATGTAAACGGATAATTTACATAAGAAAATATTATTCACTATTTTCAGTGTCCCATTCCACTTGCAGGTATTTATTCACATATATTCTTGTGCATGTGAAATTTTTAAATGGTTGTGCATTTGATAAGAGTAAAACAGAATGAACCATAAAAGGTTATTCAAAGTCAATAAAAACTAGTAGCATAACTGTGTATGTTGAAAACCTTTTTGCTAAAAAAATACACTACATGAATATCCATAAAAAAACTAATAGTAAATGTGGAAAGAGAGGTGACTGGAGTCTGAGTCGAAGCAAGACCTTTCACTGTATACCCTCTTATTGATCTTATTTTAAAGACTAGGAATGTGTTGTAGTCAGTAAATTACAATAATTTATACTAGTATCTTTAATCTTCACTAGACTTACATTCTTTCACACAAAAATTCTAGTCTTAGGAAAAATAATCAGCTATACAGATAGCCCTACTATAGTATTCACCTTTGATATTACCACTGTGGGAAGGATAAGAAAAATAATAATGAAAAATAAAATTTTAAATGTAAATTATAAAAATACCTATTATTATTTTTTATTATCCATGTACTGCTTTCATGATCAATAGATGAATAGAGATTTCCTTCCAAAAACCTCTGGTCCTTTACCACAATGTTGATACGATCAGGCAAAAACTGTACTTTAATGTCCTCCTTATTACTATCTTCTGGAAGCCGTATTATTACTGTCAAATCATCTTCAGTCTGTTGCCAATAATACAAAGGTTCTATTGGGAAAAGAAAAAGCATTGTGTAATAAAAAGCGTTGATAATGTGACACACAAAATTAGACTCAAACATCTATCTAAAAGAATTTTATTTATCTTACAAGAAAGTCATTATAAAGAACACACATAGACCTCTTTGGGGAATTTTCACTCAAAGGAGTTAAAGCAGTTTCATTGGACAGGTTGCCCTTCCAGACTAACCCAATATTCAGAGGATAAGAACTCATAAAATACTAGTGACAGTAATTCTTTACCCCCCATTCCTTTTTTCCTTGCCTCTTAGTACCTCTCTCTGTCTTCCCCTTACATACATACACACATATATAGTGGATTCCTATTCAAAAGATTAACAAATGTGTCATAAACCACAGATTGAAACTTACATCATTGCCTTGATTTGTCCATGTGATTTATGCCCTCTGTGATATAGAAGACCACTATTATTTGATGGGATATACATCCACACAAAACAAAAGCTCTATTTTCCTTACAAAGGCATTGGCTAGTCTATCCCATGACTTGTTGCATGAAATCAATTACATTGGAAATTCAAGGGCTATTAGCATATTTGGCTAAACTCCCAGTCAAAAAATCCTTTCTTCACCCTCTCAACCTGTATCCTAAAAAAATCAGTTACTAACAAAACCTACCATACTATAGACTCACCATACTATAACCATGGAATTAAAATATAGGTCATAAATGCAAAATGAATAAACATTTGCATAATGGCACCCATAGGCATTAATCTGTCCTCTTATCAAGAAGGAACATATCATACTAGATTAGGAAGGAATTCTCAAACTGACTAGTCCTGGATCATAGTCCGACCATTCATTAATTTTCATATACATACTTGATCTTTTTTTTTTTAATATATTTTAAAAATTTTTATTTATTTATACAAGAACCAGGGTACAGGCCAGATGCATGGGAGGGTAAGAAGATTCACCAGAGACAGAGCGGGGAACAGAACAGGCAGACTGACGAAACACACTGCTGAAGGGAGCAGTGGGCGAGGCAGGAGCGATCTCCTGCACCATGTGGGACCCTCGCTGGTCGGCCGGGATCGAACAGGCGCTGCAGAGGCTGTGGACAGCTTCACAGCACTGCGCTCAAC
The DNA here is from genome assembly GCF_014898055.3 of Talpa occidentalis. Lineage (NCBI taxonomy): Eukaryota > Metazoa > Chordata > Mammalia > Eulipotyphla > Talpidae > Talpa > Talpa occidentalis. The sequence continues at coordinate 24,439,351 of NW_026555331.1, read as the reverse complement.
CACCCACACCAACAGGGGAGGACCCATACTTGAGCTTTTTGAGTAAAAAAAAATTTTGGTATACAACTATATGTCAAGCTTAATTTTTCTAATCTGGAAAATAAGATATTACCAGCCTCTAGGACTACTGGCACTTACAAGACTTAATGCATATTAAAACATACAATCTCAGGCCTGTTACATTGGAAATTCAAGGGCGTTAAAGCAATTTCATTGGACAGGTTCCCCTTCCAAATTCTGTTATCTAAGTATATTATAAACTAAATGTGGGATTTTTTAAAATTTTCCCTCTTAGCAGATACTAGATAGGCTCAAAGACACTGGTGTATCTTCTTGCAGGGTCACTTTTACTTTGTTAAAACATTTAACAAACATGTTATTATAGAACTAAATAAAGAAAAGAAATTTCATAACAGAATTGCTACTCTGAGGTAATTTCTGACTTGCATCACTTTCTTTAAGTAGTCTCTCAGACCTTTTTTTTTCTCTTTTGCCTTTAGAAGTACTTTTAATATAAACTCAAAGAAAATATCTGAACTATAGCTGAAAAAAGGAGCTACAAGCTCCTTAAGGTAATTGGATTTATTCATCTGTCTACCACAAAACTTAACAAGGCAGTTTATAATAATGACTCAATGGATATTTATGCCAGATACAGCAATAGGAGAAGCCTACCAAAAAAAAAAAAAAAAAAAAAAAAATCACAAGAGCTCTTTGTATAAATTAAAAGTCAGATTTTTTAATCCTCTCTTCACTAAATGTATACTATCACCTAAATTATAGTATCAGTTAGTTGCTTTGAGTGCCTCTACATTTTCAATTATGTTTTAGGTCTTACAAAGAAAATGCTATTCTTTATATCATTATGATGATAGTAAATGGGCAATAGACAATATCAGCCTTCTTGAGGTATACAGAAAATAAAACCGGTGTATATTCACAAGAGTATTTAAAAGGGGGCCTCCCCTGGTGGCGCTGTGGTTGAACGCTGGGCAGCAAAGCTGCCCGCAGCCTCTGCAGTGCCGGGTCCCACATGGCACAACAGACCTCTCCTGCCGCCCACTGCTCCCCTCAGCAGTGTACCTTGGTCGATCTGCCTGTTCTGTTCCCCGCTCTGGCTCTGGTGAATCCTGTCACCCTCCCGTGCTTCTGACTATACCCAGTGCTTGTATGTATGTATGTATGTATGTATAAATAAATAAACATAAATAAATAAATGGAAACATTAATGAACTATTCGTATTTTTTAAATTACACTTTTCCCTTCAGCACTGTAGAAATCCTATGACAAAATGAATATGGAATAAATTTTCCAATTAGCTATTAGATACAAGAAATTAAGTGAGAGCTGTTCATTAGAAGAAAAACAGAAAAATGGACAGGATTTGAGGTTTACATCAAAATAGACACAACAATGAATTCAGGAGGAATTCAAAATATAATGTGAGATATCAACAAGAAAAATACCTGGATTGGCAGTTAATGATGTAAACATATGTTGTGTCCCAACTACAACACTGCAATCTCTTGGAGCCACATGTCTTAGGTACTAGGCAAAAAGGTTCCAAGGATTAAGACACTTTTTCATCCCTTTGCAATTACTCATCAAAAGGGGTAGTTCTAAAAGGCATGTGGTCGAGATCTGAACAGCTCTGCTGGCTAAGCTCTAAGAGAGTGTAACACTCTAACGAAGACAAAATAGACCTTTCCTTAAAAAGGGATCTTAGAGATAACCTAACAAAAAACATATCACACAGGAGGAAACCAAGTTGTTAAGAGGCCAAATAAGGGGTCATCAAGCACAACTCTTATATTCTAAGATATGTATATAAGAATAGGGAAAATTTTTTCAAATATTTAATATATTAGTAGTTCAGTATTTTCCAAAAATATTTTTTAGAAAGCTATACTTTAAAAACAAACCATTACAATAATTTGTTCAGTAACATAAAAGGCACAATCATAAAGTACTGTTAAAATCTTAAGTAAAACATGAGCAGTATTCTCTTTAGTATTTTTAAAAGAATGTTTCTCTGTATATTTCTTTTGAAAGACCTTATCACCTTATTACTTGTTTCATTCTAAAGCATACAAAAGTTAAAAACATGAAAACATACCTACCATGAACAGAATTTAGCATATTTGAAGAGTAATAGCTTCAATACTAATATGCTGGATTCACAAATACCAACAAATAGTATTTATTCATTTAATATTAAACATGTTAATCAGTTAAGTTTATAGATTTTTAAACATTTTTGGTGATTACAGAATTATATAAGCAGTTCACCCTATTTAGGTGGTATTACAAAAGAATATCCTGGGAAGTACACATAAATAAAGAAAAATTACATACCTGTAACCTGGTAAAACCTATAACCTACCTGAGAAGACAAACTAGATATGAATATGTATGTACATAAGTACACACAAGTTTTATGAAGACTGGAAGTAAATTTACCTTTGATTTTCTCTGACATGACTTCATCCTTATTTTCTTCAAGATCTTGATCACCTTTTACAAATGTGAAGGACTTGTAGGAGACAACCATCAGACCATTCCCATCAGACTCAATAGCAGCATAATGTGGCACTGACTTGCCACGGAGAATATCACGCTTAATAATTTCATATTTATTTTCTATAAGAAAATATTTGAGAAAAATTACAAAGAAATATGAAAATATTCTGGAAAATACGTATACAAGTTAAATATTCTAATGTTCTTCTAAAAGGCACAGTATTAAATATCTTATGTGAAGAGAAAAAAATTTAGAACTTTCTGTAAAAAAAATTCCTATGTTCATACACTGGGTCTAATGAAATTTGCTCTGGATTGTGCTAATTTGGTAGCTACTAGATATAGGCTGTTTAGGTAAAATTACACAAAACTTGAAACTCAATTCATCAGTTAAACCAACCATATTTCAAGTGCTCAATACCCAAACATGGCCAGCTGCTTTTATGCTGAATGGCACACATATAAAACATGTCCATCTTGCAGAAATTCCTACTCAACAGTACTGCTATAGATCTGGAAAGTGACAAACTGAAATATCAACTTCTGAAGGATCTACCTGTTCCTGAAATACAGCCTGCCTACTTTCCCAGCACATATAGGAATGATAAGCATCTTCTGAAAGAGCCACAAACTGAAGATAAGGGAAAAGTGTGGTGTGAATTGTTTTTCTGCCCATTCTAGCTACTAGAAATGGTTTTTCTTAAAATGAATTGTTTACAGTAATGATTTTCATATACAGAGATAGAGCAGAACTACATGGCTGTCCATAAGCAAATATAAATAAGGGTATATAGAATTAAGATATGAACAACTACATTCTGAAAGTTTCTAGTAAATTAACTGCATTTTTATTCTATGAAAATAGTTTATCTTTTGCTTCAAAAAGTGCCCAAATATTTCAGTTGAATTTATGCCTTTACTTATCTTGTTGCTCTATTCGTGGGTTGTACGTGTAAGCTTCACACTGAGGAATTAAAAATAATGTCATGTAAGTTATGTTAAATCTGTACTAAAATATCTGTCATTTTTACTCTAAATCCTCATCTTTACTTACACGTTCATTTAATACAAATTTAAGATAGAACTAAAAAGCCTTCCTATTTTTCCTTCTAGGGTACATGTAGGACAGTTCTACCTGTCTCTAAAGACCCAAACCTACAAAGTATATATTTTATAGGGTACCTTTTTCCAACATATGTAGAACAGAAATAAAGGGTGGGTTTCAAGTGAATTCTATAATTAAGTTAGACAATTTAATTTTAATACAACATTTCCTAACTCAAAACTTTCAGAAAAGTCAATAAACCTTAATGTGTAATGGGGATATTATGTGCCTACATTTTCAAATTTATTTCACCATTTATTCAGATTTATGTCAAATGTTCTACTCAACATGGTTTAGAAAAACACTAAAAAGTAAATTAAAAAATAGAAAGGAATAACAAATTAGTAGGAGCCAAGACATTAAAAAAAGAAAGATTAAGTAAACCACAGGAAAAATCTATAACTACAACCTTGGGAGAAAACAAAGGGTGAGTCTAAATATATCTGTCCTGTTGAGACAAGGAACCAAAGATGAAGGAACTAGAGCAAAGTGTCACTGTGTTCTGAGGCAATATGATGCTTGAGCTAAAGCTGCCATTGAACCAACTGTTAGAGAAGACAAGGAACATTTCTCCTGTAAGGTACTGCGTTATAAACTTTACTAAAAAATTTAAAGCTATTATCTAAAGCAAAAATCTGCAAACTACACCTGTGAGCCAAAGCTGAATTTATGCCAATTTTTGTATGGCCTGTGAGCAAATAATGAATTTTACATCTTAAATGGCTAAAAAATAAAGAATGTTTAAATACATGCAAAAGTTATATAACATTCAAATTTCAATGTCCATACATAAACTGGAACATAGCTTTCCTCATTCTTTTACAAACTGTCTATGGCTGCTTTTGCACCACAATGACATAGCTGAGCAGTGGTGACACAGATTGCATTGTTACCATGCAGCCCTTTAGGGAGCAAGTTTTCTAGCCCCTAAAGTTTTAAATTACTATGTTCCTCCAGTGATCAACTACAATATTAAGAAAAACAACAAAATTTGTTAAACACTTCAGAGAACAAATCTAGATTTACTCAGCTTTCTTAAAAGCTGGTTTTATACACACACATACTTATATATATATGGATACACACACACACACACACACACACACACTGTCCCTAACTATGTACATATATGTAAACATGTATATATACACACAGAAAGTATGTTCATTGTAAAATAAAAGGGCAGGTCTTCTTAGGAAACAAATTTTAACAACCTTCAACAGATTGTAAACTGGCAGCTATGATAAATTTTTTTCTAGAGATCAGTGGTCATGTGAGCTGTTGAGTTAATTAATTTAATAAAAACTACTGAGAAAAAGAGGAAATTCATCGTGAAAATAAGCTCCATTAATTCTCAACTACAGGAAAAGCCACAGGATGACTCAGTAAAAACTGACCACTGGCAAAGAGCAAAGTTATATCATCAAAGTAATCTTAATTAATAAAGGAAAAAGTAGTTTTTAATGTCCAAGTCAGAAATTTAACAGTTTCAAAGAGACCAAAAGTCAGAATTTTTCCACACATGGAAGCACTCTGGGTAAAAAAAACTTGCAGGTTTCCTGGGGGCCAAAACAAATGGCTAAGTTCAATTCACTTTAAAAGAAATCAGAGGTGTTTTTAAGGAAATAAAGGTATTCATTTCCATATAGGTAGTTATATTTAATTTCTATTTCAATTGCACTGCAATATGAAGTTAATTTGCATTTAGTTTTATATACAAATTCTTCTCTGTGTGTGGATATATGTATGTACAGAAGAATATGTATGTTTCGTATCGTATATTAAATATATACACTAAAATATTCACTTTAAAATTCTTCAAAATTTATGTGGTTCTATCTTTTAATACAAAATGTCATAACTGTAAAAGCACATTATTATTTTTTTCTATAACCTACACCTACAAAGAAGTGATCTACAGATATTCTTGCTATTCGGTTGCAGATACTAAAATCGTAACACAAAGTCCAAGAAAACTCAAACAGCATTTACATAAACAACTTCGCCTTTCAAAACATCCTAAATTATGTCTACTACAGAGATTGAGAATTTTGTTGTTTTACCTTTATTTTTCTTACTGATAGTGACCCACTCCAAAGAAACATAGAAACCACTTCCTTTCATATCCAATTCTTCTTTCTCTATTCGAAGAAGTAGAGTGGCTACTGAATGTTCTTCAGCTTTCAGCAAAGAGATACTATGAATTATGATAAAAGGATTCCCAAGCTCTTCATTAAACATTATCTACAAAAAAAGTTATACACATACAACAAATGTACAAATTATATGAATACATGAGGAAATACATAGAATTCGGACAATCCAACAATCAATTTAAATACTACTTCATACAAGGAATACAAAAATGAAAAAGGTCTAAGTAAAAGGTGCAAATTTAAATAATATTTCTTGAAAAAAATTTTAAAAGTTCTGTTTGTTTAACAAAAAGCTGTTCAGTACTCTTGGCTTAAAAACAAAGAAAATAAAGCACCTAAAAGAGAAAAGGAACTAAAAGCAATCTCCTTGAAAAGAATTCAGTGAAACAGTGCTCAATACAAAGAGAGGACACCAGTAGATCAATTTTCATTCCTCCATCTCTTCCCGAGTCACATGATTTATTTCTGCTTTCTTCCTCTTAAACTCCTGGATAATGTAGTCTCGTATGGTTTCTTCCTATTATTTTTGTTCTGTTTTAGTTTGTTTTTCGGTTTGTCTTCAGGGAGTTTACAAGAGCCAAAGGAACTGTAGAACACATCACTAAAACTCTTATCTCAAAAACAAAGTCCCTTTACATTTAAAGATATAAGAAACAAAAAAACTTACCTCCCATTTTTCAGAATCACTATTTCCACGTTCACCTGTTGCAATGAGATACAATCTCCCAGTTCCATCTGACAAGGCAACCCAGCTAGAAGATGTGAAATGGACAGATGCACAAAGGCGATTGTCATAAGCTGTCAAATCTGTAGGAAGTCGAAATACCTCTCGGGGTTTTCCTAAGGCAGTGTCCTAAAAAAATAAGTCAAATGTTATAAATGAATCCCTCCCTCTTGATCTGTAGTGGTTCCTCTTTAAGAGAATAGAGTAGGTACCTAATTGAGTATGAGCTGTACTACACTCACTTCTAACCAAATACTAAAGAAGGGATGATAATGTGACTTCTCCAATTAGGTAATGAGAGATTTGAAATCTTCTATCTTGCTCTGTCTCTCGGATTGCACATGCTAGGTAGACCTGTATGGGGAGAAACTAAGGGTTCCTGCCAAAACCAGTACCCTGAGGGTGAATCATTTGGGGAATATGTCCTTTACCCTAGCCAAGCCTTCAGATCACTGTAGTACTGGCTGACATTTAACTACAATCACGAGAAATCTGGAAATGGAACCACAAAGCTAAGCCACTCTCTGATTTCTGACCCACAGAAACTGAGAGATGACAAGTATTCACTGTTTTGTTTTTTTTTAAAGATTTATTTATGCATACAAGAGCTGGGGTACAGGCCAGGGATGCGGGGGCTAAGAGGATTCATCAGAGACAGAGTGGGGAACAGAACAGGCAGATTGATGGAATTACACTGCTGAGGGGAGTAGTGGGAGTCAGAAGAGGTCTACTGCACCATGTGGGTTGCTCAATGGCAGACTGGGGATCGAACTCGTGCTGCAGAGGCTGAGGACTGCTTCACAGTATGGTGCTTAGCCCCCCTTGTGCCACCAAGGAGGCCCCAATATTCACTGTTTCAACACAGCTTTCACCTACACCCGCTGCTCCCCTCAGCAGTGTATATTAGATCTGCCTGTTTTGCTCCCCACTCTTGTCTCTGGTGAATCCTTTGCTGGTGAATTCAGCAGAACATTGTGCTGAATTATCCCCCGTACCTCTGGCCTACACTCCAGTTCTTGCACACATAAATAAATAAAAATAAATCTTTAAAAAAAAAATAGAATCCTTGATTTGTGAATTTCATTCAGTACCCCTACAACTATTTATATCATGTACATATTAACAAAATTTAAGTAAACTATGTCCTTAAGGCCTCAAGTTTTCTGTAACACTTCTAAAGCATACAATTTAGTTTTCTTTGAAACATTACCTTTCCTTCAATTTTGTACTCCTATTTTATTGATTTATAAAACAGATAAAATAACTCACCCATAATGCCACTGCTAGAAGATGTCGGGAGCAAGATTATGATCCTGTCTGACCCACCTGGAAAGGTGATGGTCTTCCCTGTATTCTAAACTTTCTTGGGAAGAAATCACTTCCCAAGTGAAATGATAATCTCGTATCTCATTGTGATTTCTAGGTACTGCCCTCCCCAAAATAAAAACCCCACCATGAATGCAACTATTATATTTTCTTCAGGATAATATTTTTTCAGGCTAATATTCATATTTTCTTTAAGCTAATAACATACCGCATTTTATTTATTTTTGAATTTTGTGTGTGTGTGAAGAACAACTAGGGTGTAGGCCAGAGGTGCAGGGGAGTAAAAGGATTCACCAGAGACAGTGCGCAGCAGAACAGGTAGATCTACTGAAATACACCGCTGAGGGGAGCAGCAGGTGAGTCAGGAGAGGCCTGTTGCGCCATGTGGGTTAGCTTCCTGGCCAGGGACCGAACTTAGGCCACAGGGGTGACAGCGCTGAGACTTAACCCCTAGGCCAGCAAGGAGGCCTGTAGAGGAATGATGGCCAAAGTGCAAGTATCTATGAACTGGCAGATGGGTAAAGGAGAGTCTTGGAGCCCTCGGTGGCTTTCTCAGGCTTTTATTGAGCTTTACATGTATTGCAGCAACCAAGTACATGGCAGGCAGGGGTGCCAGGGGGCCAGGAGGCCGGTAGGTCTTCACTCTGGGCTTCTCTGGCTTCTTTTGCCCTTTCTCTCTCCTGCTGCTTCTGCTTCTCTCTTGGTGACTATCTCAATATTCCTCCCACGACCCACAGAAGTAAACAACACAACAATTTAACAACTGCAGGTGGCCCATCAGGCAGGGCAATCGTAATGGTGGGAGGGCAGAAAAATCATTTACCAAACCATTTACCCTATAAGGCCCCATATATAGTATTTTAAATTAGGCTGTTGCATTTAGAAAACAATCCAATAGTTTTAATGTCCACAGGCTGTAGACTAAGTGACCCTGTAAATAAACACTAAATATGTAATATGTAAACTGTATATATTTATGGAAAATACCTCAAAACAAGGAAACCAACAAGCATTTTTCAAATAAATAGACATTTATAGAAAGAAAGATGGAAAAGAAATTCAATAAGGATGTCATTTACTGGTGTTATTAGAAATTGACATTTAAAATTTTGCCCTTTTAAAAGGAAGTAATTTTTTTCCAGAGAAAGGCTATCATCACTAATTATTGGGGGGAGTGGGGAATCTTCTTATTTCCTTCTTTTTTGTTCCTAAAGCTTAAAGATGTTTTAAATTAATTGGAATTTGAGTCATTTGATTTGTAACTTAAAGCTTTCAATAATGAATTAAGTACACACAGTTCTGACAACTTAATCATCCAGTTTTTTTCCTTTAGTTAATTAACGCAACTGTAGACTATAATCTGATATTCATGTCTCAAGGTGATCATAATGGCATACAACTGAACTGGACAACTAAGTACTTGAACCTGTCACTACAAGACACAGTCTTACAAATACTCACAGATGGAATCCATTAATTTTGCTCTGTATCTTTAAGTGCAATTTAAAGAGGTACCGTGAGATGATATCCTTCTACAGTAGCAGAAACTAGTTCAGATAGGAAAAAGTTACGACAGAATTAATTCCCTAAATATTAGGAAATGGAACACATTACTTTAAGCCCATAATACCATAATAAAATGACAATAAAAACTAAATTTTAAACATTTAGTTTAAAATTGTGTTTGGGATTTCTGTTTTTTGCTTTCTTGAAGCATTTTTTATGTCCTGAGCACATTTCCTCCCAATTGACATTTCTCTAAAAGAGGATTGTTAATCCACTAGTTAAACTTGAAAGTACAATGTCTCCTAAAAATCAGTGTTAAGCTGCTGCCATCTGCTGGCAATTTTAGGTAATATCAAAAGGACAACACAATAAATGGATTTTCTTTCTTAAACCTTCACCGTGGTCACATATAGTATTTAGTTAGCCCAGATTTTACAAGGGCAGGCATTTGCAAGCCAGTCACAGGAATCCACATTTTATCAAGCACCTCAGATAATTTTTGCTTGTGGCCCAGTGGCCAATTTTGAGAAATTCTGTACAGAGTACCACACTTTGTTACTCATCTGTAACCCCCTCTCCTAGTCAAGTACAATACAGAATCTTTCCAGTCTTTCTTTTTCACATTTCTCTGCTTCACACAGAATGACATGACTAGTCGTTCCAGCCTCCTTTCAAAAACTGTCCTTGCCATCCTCATCCAGCATAGTCTACATACTACTTAGGCCCTACACAAACTCTGTGTTTCAGGAAACCAATGCAGAGTATCCATAGGGTGTAAAAATGAGTGTGGAAATTTGCCGAATAAGCCTCTTGAGTTGTATGCACACACAGCTGTCCCAATCTTCATAGGAAATTAGCTGATCATTCAAAACTGTTAAGGTGACATATCCTCTGAAATCTTTCCTGAAAATTTCCTCCCTCAACTCTTACCATTTTCCTTTTCTACACTACTTCTGCATTTTATCCCTGTTTCCACTGCTACATGCAATTCATTTGTGTCTGTGGCTATGAAGCACATAGTAGTGGTCTATAAAATGTTGGGGAAAAAAATAAGTATTTCTTATGCATTAAAATTAAATTATTTACTCAATAAACCAAAGATTCACACCTGTACCTAGAGAGGAATAACAACAGAAAGATCTTACCAAGACTGTAAAACCAGAACAAAGTAGAAGACAGTGTCAGAGAAGGTTGCCTGCTTCACGTGAAATGGGAATAGGAAAGCGGTCCAGAGGCACTGGACCCAAAGGCTAATGTGACTTGGGGAAAAAATAGAGGACCACTGGACATTGGAAACAAACACTGACTATGCCACAAGAGACGCTGAGGAAATTCAACTCCATACAACAAAAGAATGGAGTGATGTCTAGAGACAGCAGCCATTGTTTGAGCCTGCAATGCTCCCACATGTGGCTGGCAACAATAGGAAGGAGAGAGTAGATGAGTGCAGAGGCACAGGCTTAAGTGAGGGGAAATAATGAGCAGAGGAGCTTGGATGTCCAGGTAGACCCAGTTCCTCAGTGAAGGATACAGACTCAAAACTGTACTCCGCCTGCCCTACCTCTTTGTGACTTAAGATGATCCTGTAAGGTACAAGAGCATAGTGCCACAGACTGTAGAGACACAGGTCTGGAAACCAAGAGAGGAGAGTTCTCAGCACAAGCCACCCCTTGCATACCACTTTCACTTATGACTGGACCCCACCAAACCCCTCCTTGATCCAACTCAGTAAGTGCAGATTATCTCTCAAAAAGATTCTACAGTTCCATCTGCTGAAAAAGTAGAAATTCTGCACCCTTAGGACATGGAAAAAACAGCAAGCTGGAAAGCTACAAAATAGGCAGCCAGAAAAATAAAAGACATGGCACCTTGAGTCCTGAAGGAAATATTTCACCACTGAGACAAAACAAATCTCCAGAATGTAACAACAAAGACATAGAAGATCTTATCTATCAATTAGTTCAAAATTTCCAAGAGATATGGAAGAAAACAGAGAAAAGCTGATCAAAGATATATGAGAAAATTCAGAAAATGAATAAATGTCCTAAGAAATAAAATAAAGGAAAAGAAGATAGAAAATGAAGCTTTAAATAAGAAAATAATGGTGGGCCTCCCCTGGTGGTGCAGCAGTTGAGCGCTGGGCTGCGAAGCTGCCCACAGCCTCTGCAATGCCGGTTCGATCCCTGGCCACTGGCGAGGGTCCCACATGGCGCACAGACCTCTCCTGCCTCGCCCACTGCTCCCCTCAGCAGTGTGTTTAGTCAGTCTGCCTGTTCTGTTCCCTGCTCTGGCTCTGGTGAATTCTCTCACCCTCCTGCGTTTCTGACTGTACCCAGTGCTTGTATAAATAAACAAATCCTTAAAAATAAACAAACAAATAAATAAATAAATAAATAAAAGAATGGTAATGTGCAATGTAAAAGATCAACAGAGGAAACAAAAAATGCTGGGGGAAGTATGGAAGTAGATAACCAAGTAGAAGATTGAATCAGTGACTGGAGTATGTAAAACACAAAGAATCCAGGTGGGGCCTCCCAGGTGGCGCAGCGGTTGAACACTGGGTTGCGAAGCTGCCCGCAGCCTCTGCAGCACTGGTTCGATCCCCGGCTGCTCCCCGGCCACTGGAGGAGGGTCCCACATGGCGTGCAGATCTCTCCTGCCACCCGCTGCTCCCCTCAGCAATGTACTTCGGTCCTTCTGCCTGCTCTGCTCCCCGCTCTGGCTCTGGTGAATTCTCTCACCCTCCCGCGCTTCTGACTGTACCCAGTGCTTGTATAAATAAAAAAATAAATCTTTAAAAAAAAAAAAATCCAGGTGGAAGAAGAAAGGGTAATAAAAAAAAATTGAACAAGAAATATCTGACTCTATGAGGAAAGGCAATATAAAAAGGGAATTTCAGAAGGGGAAGTGAGGAGGGAACAGAGAACTTACTCAAAGAAATTATAGATGAAAATTTTCCAAACCTGAACAAGTAAATTTACAAGTCCATAAACCTAAAAGAAAACTGGGTTATCTAAATGTAATGAGACCATACCAAGATACATACGGATAAAACTGCCAAGAGTTCCAGACAAAGAATATTGAAGCTGGGTAGGAGGAAGAAGCAGGCATCTTATAAAGATACCTAGATCAGCTTACATAGAATTTCTCTGAAAAACCACGATGGGCAAGGAGAAAATGATGATGTATTTAAAATACTTCAGATTAAAAACTGTCAGCCAAAAAAATATATCCTGCAAGACTCGCCTTCAGATAAGAGGGAGAAATAAGTGTTCTCAAACAAAGCTGAAGGAGTTTGCAAGCACTCGACATCCCTTCCCAGAAATGTTGAAATGTGCTCTAGTATCTAAATTAAAGAACATTGAAAAAAAAAACCTGAAAAAGGAAACAGAACCACCAAACTTAGGAGAAAATAGCAGTAGCAGATCTTCAAATATCCATGATTACCCTAAATGCACATGAACTGATTCACCAATCAAAAGGTGTGGCTTGTTAGATCAGGAACAAAACCAGCTTACCTGAATTCTAAAGATAAACATAGGTTCAAAATAAGGGGCTGGAAAACAATCCTACAAGCAAATAGGACACAAAGAAAGGCTGTGACAGCCATACTTATAACAGATGACATAGATTTCCAGATTAAAAAAGGTTACAAGGGACAGGAATGCATGCTGTGTAATGATTAAGGGAACGATACATCAGGATACTTAACACTCAGTTTATATTCATGACGTGAAGTAGCATCAAAATATATAAGGCAAATATCAAATGTGAAAACAGATACTAGGAAAAACATAATAAAGGTAGGGGACCACAACACCCCATTTTCACCAATGGACAGCTCAAACAGAAAATAAACAAGAAAAGAAGAGCCTTAAACAAAGAATTAGACCACATTAGACCCCCCCAAAAGCTGACTACATATTCTTTAAAGTACACATGAGACATTCTCCAGACAAATCACAAATGCTGGCTCAAAAAACAAGTACCAATAAATGAATAAATTCATGAAAATTTAAATCATGTTAAGTATCTTCTCTGATCACAGTGCTATCAAACTAGAAATCAACCACAAAAATAAATTCTACTCAGTTACTAAAAAAAAAAAAAAAAAAAAAAAGATAAACTTTTGCAAAAGTAAAATAAAAGTAAAAATTGCCAAATCGATTATAGCCGCAGCTATAACACCTCATAAAAGAAAGGCCAGGAATAAATAATTATATCAGCATTGAAATAAAACCCAGTAGAGTTAGCTGCCAACAGAAACTAAGGGAAAAATTTTAATTGAGTTAAGCAGAAGTGAAGCCTTAGAGAGACTAATTATAGAATTCTATATATTAAAGGAAAAGGTACATCAATTCTCTGGACACCAAATACAAAATGAAAATTAAGATTCAAATTTATTGTAAAATCTTAGCTTTATGTAATTTTCCTTACCAGCATTACTTTTAAGTTCATAATTCTTCCAAGGTTATCAATGTAGTAGACGCTATCTTGAAACCATGAATCACAGTGTAGGTAATTATACATTCCAAAAGCGTGCATATGTTCCAGTGTATACTGATCATCTCGAAGTTTTACTTCTGCCACAGCTGAAACAAAAGAAAAAGAAACAAACATCAAGGGTCTTTCCTCAGATGGTTCTTTTCTGCAGAATGCCTATAAGGCAAAGAAATCACAGAATGCTAATTACAAAGGCCTTCAGGACAACTCACTACACTTCATTCAAAATAATTTTTCAAAAAAAATTTCTGGACACTTACTAGGCAGAGGATAAACAATGAAACTGACATGGTTCATGCCCTTATAGAACTTACAGTATAGGCCTCATCAGAGATAAGGCTTTTTCAAGTTATAACCCTCTTTTCTCTCAGGTACCTCTTCCTTGTAATTAGGAATTAAATGAACAGAAATGCTAAAATTGAATGATTTCCTACCTGCTGGGCAAATATTAAGTCTACTTTATTATTTAAGAAAAAAGGTTTTTTAAAATGTTTTACCATTGGGGCCTCCCTGGTGGCACAAGGGGTTAAGCACAGCACTATGCAGCAATCCACAGCTTCTGCAGCATGAGTTTGATCGTCGCCAGCCGGGGAGAAACCCACACGGCACAGCAGACCTCTCCTGTCTTGCCCGCTGCTCCCCTCAGCAGTGTATTTCAGTCAGTCTGCCTGTTCTGCTCCCCGCTCTGTCTCTGGTGAATGCTCTCACCCTCCCATACATCTGGTCTATACCCCAGTTCTTGTATAGATAAGTGGATCTTTAAAAAAAGAACTATTAAAAAATAATGAAAATTATTTATCTCATCATACACTTAATGGAAATAAATATAAACACAAATGGTGACTTCTCCAATGCTATACCACATCTTTCTCAAGAGTACAGAAAATATTATACCTGCAATAGAAACAGTATTTTCTATGTAAAGAACAGTGCTTTTTCCATGAGGGTATACAGCTGCTTCCCCAATTTTACATTTTCCAGCTTTATGGAGATATAAGTGGCATAAAACATTGTATAACTTTAAGGTGTGCAACATAATGATTTGACGTGTATGCACCACACTAAGTTTAGTTATCACATTCATCGCCTCACCTAGTTAAAAAATTTTTTTTCTTGTGAGAATTTTTAAGATCTACTCTTTTAGCTGCTTCCATAATTTTAATCTGTCGAATGTGATTCTTGTTTCTCACTCCTCATGCCTTTCCATGCAGACAGGAACCCGGTGACCTAGAATTAATTTCTGCTCCAACAGAAAACACAGAAGTGGGCTGAGCCAGGTGGAGAGGATGAGGAGACAGGGAGAGGGGGAAGAAGAGAGAGCGAGTGTGTGCATGTTTGTGTAACCTTACACTAACACAAAAAATCACCTTACTGCTTTGGGTCTGATTACAAGTCTTTTCTTCTTTTACCAGAATGTACATGTGTTCCTACAGCTATTACTACCTGGAGTCCTGAGTGACTTTCATTCATTCACTCATTTATTCAGCAAATATTTTAACAGGCAGCAATGATACAATGAACAAAGATACAAAGATACAATGATACAAAGAACACAGAATCTACCCTCTTAGCATTTATGATCCCGATGGGGAAACAGACATATAGTCTATCAAACAATCACATAAAGAAATGATTCATTAAGCTGTGATAAATGTTATGAAAAACAATTCCCTGGCATCATGAGAACAAATAACATTAGGGGTTGATCTACTAGCATGCTAATGAAAGCTTTCCAAAATCTGAACCAAGAAACAAAGGCTAAGGAAGAGTTAATGAAATATATGTACCTATTCTCCCCTCTTCTCTCTCTCCCCCTCACCCCTACCTCCCCCCACCCCCCGCCTCCCTCCTACTTATCACAGGCAGAAGGAAATACAGGCAAAAGTACAAAAGTAGAAAGAAAGACAAGTATTCAGACTGGTTGAAATACAGAGCACTAAGGAGAACTCTACATGGAAAGGCTACAAATAAATGAAGCCAGAGAACTGAGTAAAAGAGCAGGGTCATGATTACTTATACTACAATATGGAAAACATACAGGAGAAAAGCAGGGGTAAACCCAAGATGACCCATTAGAAAGCTAACACAATCCTGGGTAAAGGATGATTAAGGGTTAGAGGTGTTTCAGAAGTAAAATCATCATAGCTCGATGACAGATTTCATACACTGTTATTATATAACTTGAGGAAATGTTTATTTTATAAGAAGCTAGTAGAAATACATATCCCATTGATTAGGAAGGTAAAAATTATTAAGTTCATTTTTTTCACCACTATGTGGGCAAAACGTGATACTGGAGAAAGTGTACTTGGTAACAGAATGGCCCAGAGCAGTAATATTCTTGATACTTGTGTCAAAGACCCCTGGGCAATTCTCAACAAGTCAGAGGCTCCTGAGCCCTGTGCCTTCTTATAACACATTATCTAGGAACATAGGGCTCTGGAAAACCATTGGGTAACTACAGCATAGTCTAAGTCTTTGATAGTTGCATTTTAACAAGATAATTTACGTAAGTTATTATGACACAGAAGTGAGCATAGGGCGCATTACAAACTGTTTTGTAAAAGATGTTAGTACACAGAAAAAGGTTACTTCTCTGGCCCCAAATAAAAAAGGAAAGCTATCAATGCAATAATCATTTTGAGTATGAAAAAGGAAGGCAGAGCAACAAAGAGAAAAACTGTCCAGAATATGACAAACTTAACCATGGGCAGTGCAATTTTGCAGAGCCCTCTGAAGAAAGGAAGTGGAGAGCAAGGAGTCTCAAATCTCTCCTAGGATCTTTAAAGTGGTTGAAGAGGAGGAAATTCTTTATTAGAGGGTTAAGATATATATTAGTATGTAGTAATATTTTATATATTAGTATGTAGTAATATTTTAATTATTTAATATTATATCACATCGGAAATAAGGCATTGCTGAAATCTCCTTATCTGTTAGCCTTTCAAGAAGAACTTAGGCCCCATCAAGGAGAAAGAGTCCCCTAATCTTTACCTTAAATTCTTACAAAGCATGCATGGAACATCAAAACCCAGTAATAGCTTTTCATTCATGAATTATTTATTGCATATTCACTATGTGCCAGACACTCTCCTTGGCATTGGGCAAACACTGGTAAATAAAACAGGCATGATCACTGCAGTACTATGGTTACAAGGATATGTTGTGTCTTTTCAAAATATACTATATCATGCGGAACTATATGGAATTGCCAATATTCAACTCTTCTGACACCAATTATGATTATATAATAATGGAATATTTATTATTTGCTAATATTACTCATTTTCATATGTAAGTAATAGAACACATTATTCAACGATACTTACATAGGCAAAGCACAATAGTCTAAAAAAAAAAAAACGTGGGGACAGAAGCACAAAATATTTACAAAGGTCACTGCTTAGGCTATTATTCATCTTCCAGAATCAAACCAATGAATCCTTTTGCATACTCAATTTGCTATTTATGTACAAAGGGACATTACCAAAAAAAAAAAAAATTACAAGTTTGTATATAGGTTTATCCTGCTATCCATAAGCAGAACATTCATATTTGGTACGACTTGGTAGGTTATTTTTGGAACAGGGAACACTGAAATACTTTGACAAAAATTAATGGTAACAGTGTTCTCAGACTCAAAAAATAACCCACCAAATAGGAACATTCTACTTTCAGACAGCAGGAGAACAGTATGGGTCCTGCAGCAAGATTTATGGAACAGGGAGGACTAGAATTAGAAGCATTGCTCCCACTAAACTATACTATACAATGCAGTTGCACACAGAACAAATTCACTGCCTAGCTTTCCCGTATTTTCCTCCAACAGAGTCAGTGTAAATTTCACAAACTTTACATACATAGATACAATGATTACCTGGCTCTTCTCTCCCTTTACCTCTCCTTGCCCTTAGAAAAAGCCCTAATACCACATAGATTAGAAAAAGCATGAGCTCTAAGGATAGGTGTTGCCATTCACCAGTAGCTTGGTTAAGGTACCTAACCTTTTTATCTGTCTCCTCATCAATAATAAATGTGAATAAATAACACCCAATAAAAGTATTGACAAGCTTAAATTAAAAACATGTCCTTAAGAAAAAGTGCTAATTTCCCTATTTCTCTTTCCTCTTCCAAGGCTAATTCCCACATAGGTGATTATGATTTGACTGACTCTTTGGAATGTTTGAAGTAACTCCCTCAAAGTCAGGAAAGGACAATTTAAAAGGATTAGAGGGAACCTGGTTGGGTACTCACACAAATCTGGGCTGTGACTATTCCTACCAGGCAGACTAGAAAACTCCTAACTCATGGGAGAAGAGCTAGAGTACACAGAAAAGTCTATCTCAATAGTGGGAAATAATTAGCCCTAGACTTGTCTCAGTAATGGAAAATGATTAGCATTGCTTCAGTCTAGCCTAAAAATTACAAAAGCAAGACACAATGGCTTCAGTCTGTTTTCAAGTAAATGAACTTCATCCCACAACAAAGATCATGAAGATTTGTAAGAATATAAAACGTCCTCCACCCAACAAGGTAAAATTCACAATATGTGGCTTCCAGTCAAATATTACCAGACATTCAGAGAAAACAACCCATTAGAATAGAATAACCAATCAATAGATGCTCAACACGTAACTGGCACAGAAGTTATAATTAGTAGATCATAACAGTAAAACAGTTGTTAAAGTACATTCCATATATTCAAAATGTTGAGATATGAAAGATGTAAAAATGATTTAAACCAAACTTCTAGAGATGCAAACTATAATACTTATGGTGAAAAATATACTGAGTGGGAATTAATGACTGATTAGATATTACAAAAGACTAGTGAAATTAAAGGCATTAAAATAGAAACTATTGGGCCTCCCTGGTGGCGCAGCGGGTTGAGCGCAGCGCTGTGAAGCTGTCTGCAGCCTCTGCAGCTCCAGTTCGAGTTCCAGCGGCCAGGGAGATACCCACATGGCGTGGCAGACCTCTCCTGTCTCTCCCGCTGCTCCCCTCAGCAGTGTATTTTGGTCCTTCTGCCTGTTCTGCTCCCTGCTCTGTCTTTGGTGAATTCTCTCACCCTCCCACACATCTGGCCTGTACCCCAGTGCTTGTAAAAATAAATCTTTTTTTAAAAAAATAGAAATTATCTGAAATTAAACAAAAATCCCAAAGCAAAGAAAGTGAAGAAAAAGATGAACAGCTGGACTACATCATATTAAAAAGCTTCTGTACAGCAAAAGAGACATTAACCAAAACAAAGAGACACCCTACTGATTGGGAAAAAATTTTGCACACAATACTACTACTGATAAGGAACTGATCACAAAGATCTACAAAGAGCTGACAGGACTCAACAAAAACAAAGTAAACAATTCAGACAAAAAAATGGTGGAGAAGGGAGTAGGATCAAAACCAGAGGGGTGGGAATTGTATGGGGACTATAACCAAGATGAAAATGCATACATTGTGCACAAATGAAAAATTATGTGAAAAATTAAATAAAAATTATTTTTTTAAAAAAATGGGCAGAAGAATTAAAAAGACACTTCTCCAAAGAGGAAATGCAAATGGTCAACAGGTATATGAAAAAATGTCCAACATCACTTGTAATCAGGGAAATACAAATCAAAACCACAATGAGATACCACCTTACACCAGTGAGAACAGCACAAATTAAAAAAACAAGAAAGAAATATTGACAAGGATGTGGAGAAAAAGGAAATCTCTGATACCACTGGTGGGAGTGCAAACTGGTCCCACCACTATGGAAAGCTGCATGGAGGTTCCTCAAACTACTAAAAATGGAGCTTCCATATGAGCTAGCAATTCCACTCCTAGGAATCTGCCCAAAGAACACAAAAACATTAACTCAAAAGGATACCTGCACCCCTATGTTTATTGCAGCACTATTCACAACAGGGAAGATATGGAAACAAACCAAATGTCCCAAAATTGATGACTAGATCAAGAAAATGTGGTATATATACACAGTGGAATACTATTCAGCAATCATAAACTCATGCCATTTGCAGCAGCATGGATGGAGCTAGAAGGGATTATGCTCAGAGAAATAAGCCAGAAACAGAAAGAAAAGTATAGGATGGTTTCACTTATTGGAGGAATGCAGGGGAACCACAAATAAGGGATCAGGAAAAAAAAATAATACATTAAAAAACAAAATTAACAGGCAACTATTAATCAGAGATACTCTGCAGGGGAAGGAGAGGGAGAGGGATCAAAACAGGGGAGGGAAGAGCACAAGGGATGATGGTGATGATGCACAGGTGAATTGGTGGTGGGAATTTTAAGGGGACTACACCTGAGAGAAGAAAGCATGCATTGTACTAAAAGGAGAATGATGTTAAAAAAAATTATATATATATATATATATATATATATATACACATATACACACACACACACATATATGTGATATATATGAATGAGGGTTGGAAAACCAAAAAAAAAAAAAAAAAAAAAAACAACAGATGAGCTAGGATCAACTTTCAGCAACTTAAAAATCAGTAAACTGGAGTTCTCAAAAAAGAGGAGGGAAAATGTAAGACATAATGACATGAAATTTTCCAAATTTAATGAAAACTACAAACCCATAAATTTAGGGGGTTAAGAATTATGAGGACAACCTAAGAACCCAAGCCTAAGAATCTTGAGGACAACCACACCAGTGCATAACTAATCAACCTGTTCAAAACTCATGTGAGGGCCTCCCGGGTGGCGCAAGGGGTTAAGACGCAACCTATGAAGCTCACCACAGCCACTACAGCACAAGATCGATCCCCGACCAGGGAGGTGACCCACATGGTGCAGCAGACCTCTCCTAATTCGCCCGCTGCTCCCCTCAGCAGTGTATTTCAGTCACTCTGCCTGTTCTATTCCTCACGGTGTCTCTGGTGAATCCTCTCACCCCCACACCTCTGGCCTGTACCCCAGTTCTGGTATGTATAAATAAATCTTAAAAAAAAATTCATGTGAAAGAAAAAAATTAAGGCAATCAGAAAAAACAAGACATGTAATATATAAAAGAACAAAGATAACATCAGATTTTCAACAGAAGCAATGCAACTGAGAAGAGTATACCCCAATTCTAGAATCTCACACATGGTAAAATATCTTTGAAAATGAAAGAAAAATAAAAATGTTTCCTACATACAAAGCCAAAATGTGCTCTCATCAGAAATCCACATTATAAAACTTACTCAAGATGATGGGAAATTATACAGATAAGATATGGGTCTACACAAAGGAATGAAGAATACCAGCAATGGCAAATATAGTGGTAAATAAACAAAACTTACATTTACATCTCTTTAAGAGAAAATTAAACTATTTCTACAAAAACAGTAACAATGTATTTTATGTAATAATACATGCAAAGTAAAATGCATAAGCCCACCATGAAGGCCAGGAAGAGAGAGATGGAAGCGAACTACCATAGCTGGCCCTCAACCCTCAATCAATGGTTTACCTTCCGCAGTTGACTGAAGTTCAAAATTATTACATACAATAATATATTTTGAGAGAGAACACATTCACACAACTTTTACTAAAGTATTTAAGTTGTTTTAATTATTATTTCTTATCTATATTGTGCTTAATTTATGAATTAAACTTTATTATATATATTTGTGTATAGGGGAAAAAAGTTTTTTCAGTATTGTCCATTTCAGGCATTTACTGAGAGTCTTGGACCATATACCCCACAGATAAAGAGGTAGGGGGAGTGCTGCTGCATTGCTGCATTGCTGTATTTTAAGGGTCTTATACTATATGTGCAGTACTACAGACATACCTTAGAGAGACTGCCAAGTTTAGTTCCATATCACCACAATAAAGAGAATATGACAATAAAGTGAGTTATGAATTTATTGGTTTCCCAGTGCATATAAAAGTTTAAACTGGTCTCATAGGTGTACAAAAACACTACTATCTGTGTACATACTGTTGGAAAAATGGTTCCAACAGCCTTGCTCAACACCAGGTTGCCACAAACCTTCAAATTTGTCAAAAAAGTATCTGTAAAGCACAATAAAATGAGGTGCAATAAGTCAAAATATGCTTGTACAATGCCACTTGAATATACCATGTAATAAGTTAAAGATGTATACTACAAACCCTAGAGCAACTACTGAAACAACAAAACAAAGAGCTATTAAGCCAACAAATGTGACAAAAATGGATTCATTAAAAAAAATTCAATCCAAAAGGCAGAAAATGGGAAAATTGCATCTTCCCAAAGATTAGATGGGACAGAATACCAATAGCAAGATGAAAGCTATAAACATACTAAAATAAATAATGACATGGAGTGTAAGCAGTCTAAATTGAAAGAAAAAGATTGCATAAAAAAGCAAGATCTAACATTTCTGAAATAATGAAAACATGTGAAATGCAAAGATACAAATAGGTTAAAAGTAAATGGCTGGGAAAACTGTGTGTGTGTGTGTGTGTGTGTGTGTGTGTGTGTGTGTGTGTGTAGTAGGGTACCATTAATCAAAAGAAAGCTGCAGAGAGTAGATTTCAGAGCAAAGAATACAAGGACAAAGGTTATTTCATAATGATAATGGGGTCAATTTATCAATAGGACAATAATAATGTTTATGCAACATAAAAAAGTTTCAAAAATATATGAAACAAACTTATACAACTGCATGGAAAAATTTAAAACCCACAGTTACAATCAAGAGATTTCAGGATCTCTCATGCAACAATGAACTCAAAATGATAATGCTGAGTAAAAAAGCCAGACTACCCCCCCAAAAACCATAAACGGTCTAATTCCAAGTATATACAGTCTATAAGATGCAAACTAATCTATAGCCACAGAAAACATATCAATAGTTCTTTAAGAATGGGGGGTAGTTGTGGGAAAGAACTGAGGACTGGTTACAGAAGGGCACAGGGAACTTTGGGGCATGACAGCTAAGTTTAATACCTTGAGTGTCATGATGACTTTAAGAGTACAGTAAGTCCTCACTTAATATTGTTGATATTAAGTTTCTTGGAAACTGTGGCCTAAGCAAAATGGTATATAACAAAAGCAGATTCTTGAATAAAGTCATTTCTGCCAGCAGCAGCCAGGATAATGTTTTCCTCAGGTAAAACAACTTTATTCAAGGACCTGTTGTATACATATATCAAAACATGTGAAACTAAACACTTTAAAATGTGGTTTGTTGTCGATTATATCTCAATAAAACTTGTAGGGTAAATGAAAATTATCAGGATTTTCTGCCCTCCCGCCATTAGCATTAATGATAGACCCCTGTGGTCCTACATGCAGGCTCGATGGCAGACACCTGGAGTAGGATGTGGGCCTGCATAGGTGGGCGCACCTGGGCTGAGACTGGGCATATAAGGGTGGCATCATGGGGACACCAGGAAAAACAGCAACGCCAGCAGAAGCAGCAGCAGAGAGCAGAGAAGAGCCCACGAGAGAACACTAGAGAGGTCGGAAAGAGTGAAGACGCGCCGGGGAAGCCTGCCAGCCTCCTGGTCCCCCAACTCCCTGCCTGCCGTGTGAAAAGCTCAATAAAGCCTGAAAAGCCACCGACAGCTCCAGGACTCTCCTTTACCTGTCTGCCGGATCATAAAGAACCTGCTCTGCACTTTCCTGGCACTACAAAGCTGTTTGATGTGTATGTGATATAATGCATCAGTCACCAGGTATGCTCCAGTCCTAGTGATAAACATTTAAAAAAAGATGAACACAGGACAGACACCAAATGTCACAAATGTAATTACAAAGTCTATAAAGTATTAGCTACTGTAGCAAAGTATAGTACAGATGATATCTCATAGATTCTAGCTAGGTAGTCAATAAAGGAATCTCTCAGGAAGGAACATGCAGTCAAGATGAAAGTAGAATGAGTTAGCTCCATCAAATATAGGAGAAAATACACACAAAGATACATAGTAAATGATGATTCTAGGGTGGGGGGAGTCTGTAAGACGAAGGTCCAGATATGTAACTGCTGCATCAAAGGGCAATTTATAGAAGAAATATTATTTAGGTTTTTGAAATTGAAAAAGGTAGACATTTGCTATTTAAGTAAGGGGGAATTTTTGATAACATTATTAAGACAGCATCCTAAGCTCTTTAAGTCCAAAAATCACATTTTCACCCTCATAACTTAAATGCAGAGCTTTTGGCAAAATTTAAATCTCTACTTAGTAAAGTAAGAAAGAGGCAAATATATGACAGCTGAGCTGTTAAGACTCACAACAATGTTACCCGCTAACGGTTTGTTGAATATAAACTCCTTGGGTTCGCAGAAAAGAAATCAAATTGTCAGGAAAAGCTTCTCAATCATACCTTATTGCAGGGCCAACCAAGTGCAGGGTGGGCAGAGCCAGGAGGCTGGCAAGCCCCCAGCCTCCAGTCCAATATGCATGCTTTCTCTCCTTCTCACAGTGGTGATGCCACACCCCTATGTGATGCCACCCTTATATCCTCAGCCTCCAGGCTCATGTGTGCACACTTACACATGCCCACATCATACTGCAGGTGTCACAATCAAGCATGTGTATCCCAAACCCATTCTCCCAAGCCCCATCTGCATTCAAGGCTGCAGGTGACAGCCACAGTAGCTAGTGGCGTAAAAGCCTGACCAATTCACTTACTCTACACTTACCATCTCTACAAATGATAGTTTTTAAAAGAACTAACCTCTTCTTCATCATTCTCAAATAATACTTAATGAAAAGCCTTTCTGTGAACTATTGGAGAAAGCTCCAACTATCCAGTAGTCTCCATTCCTCTCACCTTCTAAACTCATCTTTCGAACCTTCACAGATCTAAGCATCTCATCCGCAAATCTGTCCTATTTCCTATTTCTCTTCTATATTTAAAACTCTTAAATGACACCTCATCACTTCCAATTATACACCCCAAACACAGAATGTAAGACCAAAACTGGTGAAATGACAAAAGGACAATCTAGTGATGTCAATAAAAGTTTATTCAATTTTTAATATATTCAATTTAAAGAATTATGGGATTTCATTTCCTACTTTTTTGGTGTTAAAATATACTTTGTCTATGAAATAATTAATGAGTGCATGATAGCTTTAAGAAACATCTCCACTTTGCAAATTTAAAATGTGGCAAATCTATGACAGCTGAGTTTTACTTTTTTTTGTAATGGCTAATGAAAAAAGTCTGGGAAACTCTGACCTACAAGATAAAATTCAGAAGAGAAACTGCTCACACCTCTCTTAGTCCTCTTTCACTTTCCCAAGAGATTTTTTTGCTCCAATGTCCTACATACATCAACTAATTCTTTCCCTATATTCGTGATTTTCCATAAAAGCAATAATCTCAACTCCTTTTCTTCTTCATTCACGCCATCTAGTACCTACTATGTCAAGCCCTTAGAATAGAGTAGTAACCAAAAGAGATACAAATTGTCTTCTTGGAGCTCACAGTCTACTGAAGGAAACAAACATAAAAAACAAAAACAGGGCCTCCCTGGTGGTGCAAGGGGTTAAGATGCAACCTATGAAGCTGCAAGCTATGAAGCTGTCCCCAGCCGCTGCAGCAGAGTTCGATCCCCATCCAGGGAGCTACCCACATGGCGCAGCAGACCTCTCCTGACTCGCCTATTGCTCCCCTCAGCAATGTATTTCAGTCACTCTGCCTATTCTGTTCCCCACTCTGTCTCTGGTGAATCCTCTTACCCCGTCCCCCCCACACACACACCTCTGGCCTGTACCCCAGTTCCTGTATGCATAAATAAATCTTTTCAAAAAAAAAAAAAAAAACAAAACAACAAAAAACCCAGAATTGAAAGCTATCATAGGGCTGCCTTGCAGAGACTGCAATCCAAAAGTGACAGCAGGGAGACTAGTCAGAAAGTTACTATAGTTCAAGCAAAAAATAACTCTGACTAAGACAAGGTTGGAAGCACTCAGAAGACAAAATCTTGAGTTGGGTGGATTTACTGACATTGAATAGAAAACTAAAAGAGATGAAATATTCCATGACTCCATAAGAAGCTACCACGTAAACTTACACTAATATCCCAATTTTTTATGCCACCCTGGATCTAAGCAGTTACAGGAAGTGCATACTAAAGGGCATTGATCCAGGTTGGCTTAAAAAGAGACTATTAATGCAAGCCTATATAGTTGCCTATGGCCAATGACATTAAACTCACTCCAAGCAGTACCTTATGCATTGCAACTTTTTTCTTGGAATAAGCCTGATTTAGTCTGCTGAGGGATGAGAGGTGACATGGAAGAAAATCAAGCAGAGACCACATGAAACAGCCTTAAATCAGTGGACAGAGAATGCCCCAAACATATGAAGAATTCCAGCCAAGATGGGCAGAACCACTAGCATGTCCATAACTGAACTAAGATGCACAAATCAGCCCATGTCCTACCTGAACTGCAGACCTATGAACAACAGTAACTGCTTACTTTTTTGAGCCACTGAATTCTGTGGTGGACTTTTAATGCATAAATTAAACACAGTGGTACCATTCACTGACATGGAAAGAGAGCAGGAAAGAGCAGACAAGAAAAATCAAGCTTATTTTATCTCACCATGGTCAACTCTTACTTATCCTTCAAAGAACTACTTAGGTATCAACTCTTCCAAGAAGTTTTCCCAGAACACGCAGGCAGGTTGGGAAAGATAGGTAAGTCCTTGATGTTTTGTCCTCATCAAAGTCACTGCCTTACCACATCATTTTATAATGATCTGTTTACACTTTTCTTCCCAAACAGACAGCAGTGCTTTCACTGTGTCTCACTCAGCTTGGTATTTATTATCAGTATGTAACATAAAACAAGCTCTTGATAGATATTTCCGAATTTTATAAATGAGTCATTAAGCCTGATACTATAAAGTCTCTAGGCCAATCAACGATTACAGATCTAGATCAGTATTTCTCAAAGCGTGATCCAGTGACCACATACATGCATCTTAATCAGCAGCTTGAGTGTTTAAAATGCAAATCCCTAGGTTCTTCATTATCGAAAATGCCATTCTTCACATGGTAAAAACAAGCATGACTATTCTTTCCAGCTCCAGCTCAAACAAGCAGCAGAAGCGTGGGTATTAAACCAACTTCCCCTCAAAATATTCTAGAGATGATCAATATCAGAGAGTCGTTAGTCTGATAGCACCGGGTAACTGAAAATACTCTGAACTGCCATGGGGTTTCATCTAGAGGAACCAGGAACTGGGGATCCTCCAAGGTATGCTTTCCCACAGCACACGTTGAGAGGATGCTCCAGGTTTCTCCACAGCAGGGGCCAAGCCAGGGGCCGGCAGGCGGCCGGAGCCTTGACAGCAACCGCGTGCTGGAGCCCCGAGCCCCAAAGGCCGTGCAAAGGGTCGATCCAGGGTCCCACGAAGGCGGCTCTCACGGGGTTCCGGGGTAGTGTCCTCCTCCAAAGGCGGCCACCCTGAGTCCACCCCAGCCCGATGTGCCTTAAGAAGGCCACGATCGCCTCGCCTGCCCGAGTCGGAAAGGAAGTAAATTCGGGCGATAGCAGCAGCGAAGTAAAAGCAACGGGGTATAAAGGGGGCGCCGCCGCTTCCCACCTGCATCAAGCTCCAGCTGGTAACAGGGCAGCGGCTCTAAGGAGAGCTTGTAACCCTCGAATCGGGGATCCAACAGCGGTCTCTTCACTCGGAGGGAGCAATTAGCAGCCACCTCCATGGCTCTCCAGGGTCCCAGCGTGGAAATTAATAAAGCTCTTGTTGAAAGGTCCGCGCTTCCCTCGTAGCACCCAGGCTGGGAGGCGGCGTGGTTCCCATCCCAGAAAACACTGCGGGACAAAATGCCTTCTGGGAAGTGTAGTACCCGTGAGAACGCTGACTGCTGCATGCTGGGCCACGTAGTTTTCTGGGCCCCTAGCGCCCAAGACCACAGCGCTGTCTGGACTCTCTTACCCAGAAGGCCGAGCAACCAGGAGGCGGCCCGCGCTGGTTAAATTCTCACATTATAGGCAGGGAGGCGAGACCCCGCCCCGGAAATGCGTGTTCTAGCTTTCTGTGTGCTTAGGTGCCCGAGCTACTGAGGGTCTAAGTCTGGGCAGCCGAAGAGTGTGGTAGGTAACGGTCGCCAGCGCAAGGGTCATTTCGTCGCTGGGAAGGGACGGCCCTCGCCCGCGGTGATGGTGGTGAGCTATGCCCGTGGTCCTTAGGGCCGGGACCCGGGCCCAGCCCAGGCTCCTTTCGATGTGCTGTCTTTCCTTAGCTTCCCCGACCCGCGCTCGCGGGCCTGTAGGGCGCTCCGGCTGGGCGTGCTACCGGAGTTGGCCCGAAGCCAGTCCTCGCTTTGTTTTCTGGCTCCTCCCCTCCCGCCTCTCCCGCTGTCTCCGCCCTATTCTATTTTCCCAAAGAATGTCTGAACTGGGAGGCATCCCTTAGCGTCCTTCTTTTAACAGTGAGAAAACTGAGGCCTTTAAAAATTAAGTGACTTGTCCAAGGTCACTATCCATATTTGAGGGGCCAAGGCGAAATCATATTCCGTATTCCAGGACTGGTGCTGACTGGACCTCAGCATTATTTTGAAAGTGTTAGCCGCCAACTGCAAAAGCAGACATTTCCCAGAGGTTTGCCCGGCCCCTTCTTGACGCTGTTCACCTCAAGAAAATAAAAACAAAAACAGAAATCAACTGTGAAAACTCCTTGGCAAGTCTTGAGTTTTCATATAGGCGAGATGGGAGACGACAAAAGTAGGATCAAGTTAGTGACAGGTTAGGTGGGGGGTAACTTTGGCTTAGTCCAAATTTTACAACTTAGCCTTTCTCTCCTTTTTTTACAGCATCTTCTCAAAAAAAAAAAAAAATCAACTATGAAAACTCCTTTGCAAGTCGCGTTTTCATGTAGGCGAGATGGCATACAGCATCTTTGTTTGGCTTCTCTGTTTTTACTGAAAATTGAGATTCTCTAAATGAGGAGAATGAGTTTCAGATTTTCTTTTCACTGTATCCCCAGCAAACTTTGGTCCAAAGCATCTTGGTACTTCACTGCTAGTTTGGCAGTTGTGATTCTGGGTACATCCTCAGTGAAAAGTCAGCACTTCAAACTTACCAGGAAATCTCATTCTTTTATTGATAGGTTGTTTTGAGTGCAGTGAAGGTGCAGAAATGTTTAGCAGTCAGTTATGTGCAATTACAGTGTTCAGGGGTTCTCAGTTAAAGTACCTGAGTTCAGATCCTGCCTTCTCCCCTCTATATCTCTGTGCCTCAGTTTCCTCATCTGTAAAATGCAAATGACGTTAATACTTACAAGAATAAATTCTGGGAATTAGATGTGATAAAAACCCAATAAGTTAGCCCAATACCAAGCACATATGTTTTTAATAAGTGTTACATTAGTTACTGCTGTCCAGAGACTTGTTAACAAAGAGGATATGGGGGAAGAAAATTATATAAAGTGAGTTCATCAGTATGACTTCTTGAGATACAGTAAATAAGATTAAGAGTAATGAAATTCATAACACATTGTTGAAATTTATTACCTTTCAGTTGGTAGACAGAATGTTAAATGTGTTGGTATGTTTGCCTAGAGGATTTAGAAGAAAATGCTTTGTAAGTGTTCCGTATCTGAAAATACATGTTGATGTTCAGGTTAGCAAGATGAACAAAGATGCGCAGATGAGAGCAGCGATTAACCAAAAGTTGATAGAAACTGGAGAAAGAGAACGGTAAGTAATAGATTATGTTAATAGATTTGACATCTATACATTATAGTTGCACTATAAGAATCAAAATGTCAAGGAACAAAACTGATGTCAGTGGAAAGAATTACAGTAAACTGAGATTATCAAAAGTTTCGTTTTTCTAACATCTATAAGCAGGTATGTTCATTATTGCAAGTCTTTGAGGGAAATGAATGATGTAGAAATATGAAAATGACTCAAAGAATTATAATCTGCATGGAAATAACTGCAGTTGAAGACATACATAACATTACACAGGTTTTAACAGAGAAACAGTATGATGGAGCCAGTTTCAGCTTTTAACCTTGGAGCAATATGTGTTGTTCTGTTATCAAACATTCTTCTTCCTTCCCCTCATCTTATTCTCTCATCTTTTCAGATTTTAATTTAAATACCATATCTTCTAGGACTCTATTAAGTCCCCAATACTTTGTTCTGTCCTAACATTCTGTTACACTGTAACCACCTCCTTTTTAGTTTCTATCCTCCAAATTAATCTAAATTTCTTGGCAGCAGAAATGTCATTGTATACCCAGCATTGTGCCTAGCACATGACTGACCAACTGCGTATTTGAGAATGAACAGGCTTAGAAGTACAGAGAAAAGCTTAGAAACCAAGAATGCTTCCAGGAGCAGGGTGATAAGTTGTGTAAGAGAAGTATATATAAGGAACAGGATGGCTCTTTCATCTTTACGTAGGGATTAAGATGATCACAGTTAAAATCTCACCGAATAGTAAAAAAGGTACTTCAGCTGGGAAAGATTTGTAATTCTGCAAACCAGTAGAGAGGGCAATCTAGGTAAATTTAACAGAATGTGCAAAATCACAGAGATATGTTGCAACATGATAATATTCAGAGGAACTATAAAATGAAAACTAGAAGGTAAACTGTTAACACATGCATAAGAGGACTGTGGATTTTGTGTAAGTCAGAATTCTATCCATTGAAAGTGTTAAAAACTGGACCTCCCTGGTGGTGCAGGGGTTAAAATCTCAGTGCTATCAAGCTATCACTAGCCGCTGCAGCATGATCCCGGCCAGGGAGCTACCCACAGGGTGCAGCAGCCTCTCCTGTCTTGCCCACTGCTCCCCTCAGCAGTGTCTTTCAGTAGATCCGCCTGTTCTGCTCCCCACTCTGTCTCTGGTGAAGCCTCTCACCCCCCTGCACCACTGGCCTATACCCCAGCTCTTGTATGCATAAATAAATAAAATAAATCTTTTTTAAAAGAAAAGAATATGTTAAAAAACTGAACTCAGGGCCTCCCCTGGTGGTACAGTGGTTGAGCGCTGGGCTGTGAAGCTGGCCGCAGCCTCTGCAGCGCCGATTCGATCCCCGGCTGCTAGGTGAGGGTCCCACATGGCGCACAGACCTTTCCTGTGTAGCCCTCTGTCCCCTCAGCAGTGTATTTCGTCAGTCTGCCTGCTCTGCTATCCCCTCTGGCTCTGGTGAATTCTCTCATCCTCCTGCACTTCTCACTGTTACCAGTGCTTGTATAAATAAATAAATAAATCTTAAAAAAAAAAAAAAACAAAAAACTGAACTCAAACTGGCTTAACCAGTGCAAATACATAAACTTATCTAACTAAAAAATCTGGAGTTTGAAGTTGCTTCAGGCACCACTGGATTCAGGCTATCAAATTGTTTTCAAGAATATGTCTTTTCTTTCTGCCCTGTTTTCTCCCCTGTTGGCTTTATTCTCAGACATGATCTACCCAACTCTGTGGCAGAGGTTAGCATTTCAAAATTTACTACATTCTGCCTAGTAGTTTCAAAAAGCCACCTAACTCGCTTCTACTTGGGTAATATACCAATTATCCACCAGCTTTGCTTAGGTCACATATCTGCCTAGATCCCTATCTAGATTTCTTATACTGAGAGTGGTAGAGTGGTTTTCTTGGTGGTGGTGGTTTTTCTTTCTGTCAAAGAAGGGGCAGGAAAATGAGTGGTGGGTTTGGAAAAACTTGCGTTGTTGTTTTTATCCTTGGGTGGTAGGGGTCACAACAAATTTTAAGAAAGGGAATGACTTGATCACGTTTGCATTTTAGGAGTGTTGTTCCAACAGTGTGGAGGGTAGATTTGTAGGACTAGAGATAGATTATAGAAGAATGTGTTAGAAGATTATATCAGGTGAAAAAATGAAAAACAGCAAAATTGGAAAGGAGAATTTAGAATTTTTTTTAAAAAATTAAAGCAGCCCTCAATACAGGAATGGGAAAGAAAAGACATCTAGAACAATGCTGTATGAAACTGAGAAGATAGCAGTGCCAGCAATGAGTATACATGATTATATTTCATTTGTTTGTGTTTTCAAACACATGCAGCTTAAAGCTAGAGTTTCTGCTATATGTCATGTCTTGTTAAGGTGCTAGAGATACAGTGGTGTACAAAATGAAGGCTATTTTTCATTGGAGCTTACATTCTACTGGACAGAAACAGACAATAATTGTATAACATGTCAGATGGTGATGAGCTCTAGAGGAAAAATAACACAAATAAAGAAGTGGGTTATTTTGGATAGGGAAAAAAGCAAACACAAAAGGCTTCACTAATAGGAGATCAGAAAAAATATGAGGGAGTGGGAGGAACACTCTTAAGAACCAAAGTCCTAAGACAGGAATTTGCCTGTCATTTTTGAGGCGCTCATGGACGCTAATAATACTAAGTCAGTTGGAGGAGAGAAGTGATAAACACAGGGGTATACCTGAGAAGGGGCAGATCATAAAGGGTCATTTAGGCTACAACACCTGGGATCTCATTCTGCATAAAAGTCACTGACGGGTTTTGAGCAGTGGGAGGAAAAAATATACAAAGGAAGAAGCAGGGGGACAAACTACAGACTTTGGTAACTGTCTGTTCAGGATGAGATGGTGACTTGAACAGGGTATATATGGCAGAGAAAGTGAAAAACATCAGGATTTTAGGTATATATTTTAAAAATGGAGCAAATAGGATTTGCTCTTGGATTGAATGTGTAGTGTTAACAAAATTGTTGGGGAAGGACACTGCCTGAATCAGAAAGAACGGCGGAGTTACCATTCTGACTCGGACAGCATGATAACATGGGAAAGAAGCCAGAGTTAGGTTTTCGCCCTTTTAAATGAAAGGACCCAATTAAAAATCAAGGATGGAAATGCTTTCATGTAGGTGTCTAAGAATTTTGAAAGAATTGTTTGGGATGTGACATGTTTAACCAGAGAAATTTAGATAATTTAGGTTGCAAATTGAGGATTTTTAAGAGTGGATATGGGAAAAAAAGTGCTACTAAGAAAAATGATATGTTTTGTCACACCCATAACGCCATCAATTGCAATACACACCATTATTTTTTTCCTAGTAAGAAGAAAACATTGCCAACTAAGTTATGTAGACATGCCTGTTACTAATTGTTAAAATGTGGGAAATAGCCATCTTAGAATCAAATACCATAGTTACTGTATAATCATTGTATAATTACTATGTATGTCTAGTATAAGAAATACCATAGTTAATGTATAATTTAGAACGTAAATGGGAAGAGAGGGGGACGTCTATGACATTTGACAGATGATATGAAGGAAGAGAAACCAAATTTTGACCATAAGAATTTGTATTCAAAAGAATGGATTTTTGTGTTTGAAGAAGTACAGCTGCTCTAAGCCCAACTAATACCCTCTAGAAGTTCTACAAGACCCATAAAAAATGGTGGAGAGAATTAGGAAGTGTACTCAAAAGTCGTAACTTAACTCAAGAAGTATTGTGTCCCACCTACTTCGTTTAATTTTAGTGATGATGAAAATGAGGCCCAGAGTTTAAATGACTTGCATGTGAGGTCACAGAACGACTTAGTGATCGAACCAAGATTAGACCATGGGTGAATTAGGGTTTGGTGACAGGAAGGCAGGAGGTTTTTAGTTGAACGATTGAACCTTTGCTTCAAACATTCTTATCTAAAGTATTGTACATCATTGTAGTTTAATTCAAAAATACTTCTTCTTTCAACAGCCTCAAAGAGTTGCTGAGAGCTAAATTAATTGAATGTGGCTGGAAAGATCAATTGAAAGCACACTGTAAAGGTAATCAGTTTCTTTTAGAAGATAAGCTAATTCCATTGCTCTCAACTGTGTTGGAATTCACTAGAAAAATTAGTATTTTAAGATAAAGTGAGCATAATTTTAAACAAATAAGTAATTGAATTTTGTGTAATGATTTCTTCCTTAACAATATATAGACCTAATCCCTACTTTTTCCGTATGTATCTCTTAAGTCAGACAAGTCTTTAGATCAAAAATACGGAATCCCACCTTTTTTTAGTGTTTCTGCTCAAAGTTAAGTATCAGTTATTTCTAATACATTTTAACTTAACAAATTGAGCACTTTATGGTTGACAGACTTTTAGGAAATATATCTACGGTCTTTAACTGTTATTTTTAAAAGCTCATCCATAAAAGTATAATTAGAGAATTATACTTAATTTTTAGAATGCAGAATGGAAGTTGTTAAATTGCTGGGTATTATTGATTATGCATGTTACCAAGATTAGTCTCCTTATTTTGTAGCTCAACTTTTGTTATGATGGAATGCTGGATATTTTTAGTGAGTTCAGTTGTATTACAGGTTTCTATAAATAATCATGATAATAGAAACTGTAACATAAACCCTGAGAAGACAGTGTGGCAAACTAGTGACAGCATAACTTCGCAGGCATATGGCTCTCCACTGGTAAAACATTAGAGCTGGGTTTCAGCTTGTTTGGTTGAGTTATTTCTCATCAGGCCTCATTTGCCTCACCTGTGAAGTGTGACAGAAGCCCAGCCTGGTAAATTGTTATGGTGCAGAACACCCAGCACATAATAGACGTCCAGAAAATTTTAACTACTTTCCCTCTTCTAGTCCTTTTGGCTCAACCTAGAGAAG
The DNA here is from genome assembly GCF_014898055.3 of Talpa occidentalis. Lineage (NCBI taxonomy): Eukaryota > Metazoa > Chordata > Mammalia > Eulipotyphla > Talpidae > Talpa > Talpa occidentalis. Next base: position 24,404,923 of record NW_026555331.1, on the reverse strand, counting down.
ATAAAGGAGCAAAGGAATTGTATATTTTAATTTTGGACTATGAAATTACAGGATAGTCTCAAATGACAGATTTTTCCCCCTCAATATGTTCAAGAGATGGTAGGATTATAATGAAATAAGACATCGGGTACAAATTTCCAGCTTTTTGCAGATGTTAGATTTGAACTTTCAGTCAGATTCATTCTAAGTGTTTCAATTATTTGTTAATTTATAGGTTATTTATCTGAGAGAAAAATAGGCTTTTATGTTTTTGATCTGATGAATACTTAATGTGTTTAAGGTTGAATTTAAATCTTCATTAGAAAAGAAAAAAGAAGTGTCCTCTTAAAAAAAAAAAAAAAACCAGTCTGTACTCTAAAAACATGATCTTAACCCTTCCTCTATGAAAATCTTTCTTACAGATAATGATTTTAAATGATATGATTTGTTTTTTGCTTTTGCATAAGAGGTAATTAAAGAAAAAGGACTAGAACACGTTACTGTTGATGACTTGGTGGCTGAAATCACACCAAAAGGCAGAGGTAAGGAATAGATTGTGTGCAAGGAAATGTGTATTAAAGACATGATTTTTTTTTTTCCGCTTGCTGTTCAGCTTTCTGTCTTTTTACAAGGAAAAACACCTTTCCAGAATTATTTGGGTACTTGGATTTCCTCGTTGAGAAGAGTTGTAATTGTTTATATCCCTCTATAGCACGCTCTTGAGTTATAAATGAGACGAGTCATAAATGTTCTTGCCCTCTAAAACAACATGCAAATGTAAATTTATATGGTTATTAAGACAGATAATTTTTAAAATACAGGATTTTGTAAAGGCAAATATTACTGAAGCTAGGATTTTAAACTTTAATCAGATTTGGCCCGACTGCTCTTAAATATTTAATAGTTTGGCGTTTTACTCCAGTTACTGAGTCATTGCTTTGCTTTCTTTTTCCTTGTTAAAAAATAAACAAAACTCTGTCTTCTTGAATGTCTTAAGAATGTGGTAACTCCATAACCTCATGTTCTGCATTATCCATATTTAAGACTCACTACAACCACCTTCATATCTCCATTTAATGTCTGGTTTACAGAAGGTACTGGGAAGAGGGGAAAACATTGATGATATGTAATAAATATTTGTCAGGAATTGCATTATATTGTTACATCAGATATAACTGCATTATTTTCATTTATTTTGAGAAACTTTTTGTAGTTGTCAGTGAGTGTAGATAAATTAGATGACCCTCTAGTTGTTTTCTTACAAAGAAATAGTAAAAAGAACTTTAAGTATTAAAAGTAAGTAACTTTGAAGATTATTTCTAGAGAATACTATTTCCCTGAACTACTGCCTGCTGGGAAGGAGCTTTCCAACCATCTCTTTTGGCCTGTGTATAACTGAAAATATGACCCTTTTTTTCAAGGATGTCTTAAGGGGAAAAATGATATTTTGTGTGTGTTTGTGTCTCTCCACCACCCCCCACGAATTTATAATTCAAATAATTTTTTCTAATTTTTTCTGGTTTTGTTCTGTGATTTATGCTTAATCTAGTAACATTTAGGAATTTGTTATACAGGGTAGAATTTGTCTTTGCTTATCCTTCAATACTTATATCTTGCACATTTCAATCCCTTATAGCTCCCTTGCCAGAAAAGGAGCAAATGAAGAAAAAAGAAGTGAAAATAAATTTTTTTGTTCGTGTTTTCAGTCATCTTTTTATTGTTAAAAGAAGAAGTTTGGTTTTTTTTTTTAACATAAAGTATAATTGGCATTTTTCCCCTTGAGTGTGTAGCCCTGTGATTTTATCTACATGTATAGATTCATGTAATCAACAGTACTCCCCCAAATTTCTCCATGCTATCCCTTTGTAGCCACACTATCCCTAACTGATTTGTTCCCAGTCACCATAATTTTGATGATTTGTGTACTTCTTTATAGAATTCTTTATGGATTTATTAAGATAAATCTGAAATTTCCTGTTTTCTCTGAATATTAGCAAATAACATTAGAAGCTTGCATTAGTTCTCTATTAATAGTCACAAAAGGAAAAACAATGGTGTAGATTTGTTTGTTGACATTTATAACTAAAATTCCAAGGAGCAGGGGTTTTGTTTTTGTTTCTGTTTTCATTTTTATCTGATTAGATAATAGTTACATGGTTCAAAATTCAAAAAGTATAAAATAGCAAATATTAGCACTGTAGCAGTTTTTGTATCTGTGTTGAGTCACACAGTTTGCACATGTATTCCAATTATATGAAATTACTTTCCCAGTGATGTACCAGTTTATATCCTTATCAGCTTCTGTGAGTGCTAGTTTTCTGTCTTGCCAACACAGTATATCACTGACCTTTGCGTTTTAGCCACTCTGATTGGTAAAGCATTTATCAAACTGTGGTTTTCATTTTCATTTTTCTTGTGAGGCTACTACCTCTTCTGTTGAAGAACTATGTGTTTCTCCTTGTCTTCATCACTTTTGTTCATTTTTCTCTTAGCCTGCTAATCTTTTCTTTATCAATTTGAAGAAATTGTAGAGATTACCCCCGTTCATTGAATGTTTCCCCAGATTTTGTCTTATGACTTTGTTTATGGTGAGTTTGACCAAACTTAACTTGTTATGTTTAAATAAGATTTCTCAATCTGCTACAAACTTGGTTTTAAAAGGACCTTCTCCATCCCATGTTTAAAGAATTTGTTCAGGTTTTGTTATCATTGTGCAATGTATTTAAGTATTGAATAGTTCATTCAAACAATGAATTGCAAATATATTTTTGCAAATAGTTTAATCTTTTATTGGTAATTCTGAATTAAATATCAAGTATTAAATTGATGTTTATCAATTGTATCTTCGCGCCCTTATATTTTTATTTTTGTATTTCAGCCCTGGTACCTGACAGTGTAAAGAAGGAACTTCTACAAAGAATAAGAACATTCCTTGCGCAGCATGCCAGCCTTTAAGATTGAATTAGATTGTGTTGTTTTGTGGTTTTATTTCTGAAAGTAAAACTTGACATAAATTAGGAATCATTTTCCAAAATAAAATCCTTTTTTGTATAATGGTATACATTTTTCAGTAATGATGTATACATTGTATTGATTTTTTTCCCTAAATGTGTTATTTTAATAAATATCTCATGAATGAGTTTGAAGTTTCCTTGGATTTTGGAATAAATGGGACTTTATTAACAATTCACCAAATTTGTTGAGAAAGAAGTCAGCAATTAATATAGTTTAAGTGTTAAGTATGTGCAAATCTCTGTGCTAACAACCAAGGAGAAATAAGCAGCTGCTTCTGATTGTCTGGATGTGGTGTGTTCCTTTTTTAATCCCTTTAATATTTTATATGTCCCATCTTGTATTACAGTTTTCTTATTTCTTGTTATAAACTCTGAGGATTAGGACTGGGTCTTACTCATCTTTATGTGCCTTCCTTATTCCTCAAAGAATTTACCATCCTATTGGAAGAGAGAACATGCAAACTGGCTCCATACCAAGCTCCTCTCACATACTCATCTCAGCTGAACTTTGAAAGCAGAAACTAAATTGCATCCCCACATACTAAGGTCAAGAAAGAACTTAATGGGAAGTAATCTCCACCCGTAGCTTTACTCTGACATCAAGATTGCCAAATCCGATGGACTCTCGTGTATTCTCATGTGACCTCTGCTGGAAAATGAGAATGTTGAGCATCCTGCCACTTGGAACTTTATTCCCACTCCTCAGATTGTTTCTTCCTACTACTGGAAGTTCCTTCTGTTTCTTGTGGAGTACCTTTTGTTGTATGGAACTTTAAATAATGGTGTTTCTTCCTCCTGGGCTCTCTGCCTGACAATATACTTTTCCTGAGCAAATCCTTAAAAATGGGTCGGATCATGGCTTCAAACATTAACAGGTTGATAATGGTAAATGCGTCTCCATATCTGACTTCAACCCAGCCTCCAGATCCATATACCCAACTGCTATGGATCAGCTTTCATGGATGTTCCATAAACACCTCAAACTGATCATACCTAAGATAGTGACTTTTTTCCTTCCTGTAACTGCCCTACTGTATTCCTTATCTCTGTGAATGGTACCTCCTAGATATACAGATAATCTGAGGCTTGTTAAAATGTTGATTCTGAAGGGTAAGGTGTGTAACACAAGATTCTGTATCTCCAAGAAGTTCCAAATTTAACACACTGAGTGAGGACCACTTTTGAGTATAGAAATGCTGTAAATTGTCCACTCCCTGCCCTCTTAACTGCCTTAGTTCAAGCCCACATTATTATAGTAAGGTTCTGATATTTACTTGCTCCAGATGCTCCATGCCTCCAATATCCCACACTATTGCCTAAGTGTCCTTACTCAGATTCAAACCTGGCCATTTTATTTCCCTGCTTGAAATTTCTCAATGGTTCTTCCTAGTTTTTCATGGTACATTCAAACTCATCCATAGCACCTAGACCTTTTTTGATCTGACCTTAACTTATTAAGTTAAAGAATCTCTAAAAATACCAAGTTGTATCATCCCTAAATACTTAGAAAACCCAGCAAACTAGAAAGCCCTTCTATTTATTTCATTCTCACTTGACTCAGCTTTTTGTGGCTCAAACATTCCTCTAGTTTGATTCTCCATCACTACAAGAGGCACCTGTACATAGTTTCTCTTCTACACTGTGGTTCTTGAACTTTTGCATGCATCACCTGGAGGGGAGGAAAAGTGACTTTTTTGACTTTGTGTGATACTTGTGGATGAATGGACAAGGGGAAATTAAATGGATGAACGTTACAGGAACACAAAGATAACACAATTGGGTATAGTTGAGGAAAGATTTCACATTGATTTTCGGTTCACTGTTCCAGAGATAGCAATTTTATCTTTCTGATGAGTTTATATTTTAAGGTAGTTTTTGAACCAACTGAACTTTAAAGTTCTGACTCTTGAGACATGCACACGTACAATCACAAGGCTACGCAAGAGTTTTTTGTTTCACTTCATTTCTTAGAAAGTTATGATCTAAAGAAATGATAGTTATCATTTTGCTACCCATTATCAAAAAGGAAATAATTTTCAAAGGTATTTAGAAAATGTTAAAAATGGTGGGTAGTTATTTCATAATACTGTATATGGAAGCTAAATTGCTATAGAGTTACTATTTTACTAGCTTAATAGAAAAAAGGTTTTATGAAATTATTTTGAAATGGAACAAAGAAATAGTTGAACTAAAATACTTAATTGAAAGTACTAAAGAGCATACATAGCTTTAAAATGATAAAACCACATCTGAAACGTTATAATGCAATGTTACTTCAATATTTTTCATGATAGTGCCAAAAACTTCCCACCTCTAGTTTGACATCTTACAAATGTCTTGTAGTTTGCATCTAGAACCATTGATATATTTCAAATAAACCAACTTTGTGAACATCTTGACTCACATCATTGATTTATGTAAACTAGGAATATATTCTTGAAAAATCTTGCCAATTTAATGCTCAATGTTGAAAATGCAATATATTACTGTTACATGACTGCACTGGGTGAGTAAAATACTAATTAGGATTATTATAAGCTCTTTTATAGGATTAAAGAAGATCCAACTAAATTATTTATGTAATGGCTTTGCTTTGGCATTGCTAGTGTGTCATTTGGTTGAGCAGTGCCAAGCCAGGCCTGGTGATGCTAGACATTGGTAATTCTATATGGTACTTTTCATAACTTGATATAAGGCTCCATCTAACTCAAGAGAATTGTGACAGCTGCTCAGTAGCTGATGTTGGAAATGATCCAATGAGTGTGTGTGTTTTAACCCTTCTTCTAAATAGCAATCTTGTATTACTCAGTGACTTCATAAAACCCTTCATATTTACCATTAGAAACCACAAAGTCATTGGACGAATTACCCAGAAAACAGAGGTGAAATCAGACAATTGATTTCTAGTATCACCTGTGATACTGAATTATCAGGTAAGACTGACTGCTTGTCCAGTTTCCTCATCTGCATAATATTGTAGACCTGATAATGTTGACCTTGAAAAAACTAATTTTTAAAACTGTAAGTAGTATTAATAGGGCAATCATAAAAAGCAATCTGAATAATTTTAAAAAAGCAGTATAGATTCATGTCACTCCTAGGAAAAATTATAGAAATGTTCAATTAGTTACTATGTGATTTTTAGATTTATATAGATTAGTTACAATTTTGTTTTTAAAAATACTACCATTATTTTTCCGGAGTTCCTTGGTAATATTAATTGCCATGAGAATACCTCCAGAGATAAAGATTACCAACATACAATTTGAACAGCATAAATATCATTGAAATAGCTTTTAACAGGGAGGGCTGAAAAGCGTTCATTGTATGAAATGCTCTATGATACAGACTGTATCCTATTTATCTTTTGATACAGTGCCTAACAGTAAATTCTTGATAAATTCTTTCAAAGGAATGAGTAAATAAATGGCAATAGAGAAAATTTTGATATGCCACTCACTTTATTTTGAACTTCAAATTGGATTTAGTGTTTTTAGTTATTTTTTCAGCCACCAGAGGGCACCTGAAGGTTGTATTTTGGGCCTTCTCTGGTCTCAAAACTGCAATGCATTATTTCAGTAGCTACCATTCCAATTCAGGCCACCAGTTTTTTCAAGATGTAAGTGATACTGAATTAAAACTTAATGTGAGGACCTCAAAATACGCTTTTTGTATAAATTAAGATCAAACTACAGCGAGATGTAAAAAACCAGTACATTCTTAGTAAAAAGCAAAAGAAAAGAATTTCCAGTGTCTATTCTCATTATTATTTTCACTCACAGAGAGTCCTTGTAAAAGGGATTATATTCATATTTTCTTTTTTAATGTCATTTTATTTTCTTATAAAATATAAATAGAACATTCTGTAGTGGCAAAACTCTGTAGACATTTGATAAATCGTGGCGTATATTGACAATGGCGAAGAAAGCCAAAGAATGAAGGCGATAGAATCTGCACTTGTGATTCGATGCTGCTTTCAAAGCAGTGGTGAGTAAAAGGGCAGGTGCCAGTATTTAGCACATTCATAAACACTTATGCTTTATGCCCATTATGAGAAGAGCTAAGTGATAATAAATAGCAAATACTGTATTCCTTCTTATTCTAAAATTGTTGAGGACACACCTTTGAGAATTTATCCTTCCAAGACAGCTCCTTATATCAAAGTTGAGATTTTGATGGGGCAAGGGGCACAAGGTAGAGTCATTAAAACAGACATGTCCATTGAACTGCAACCTGTCTGACGTGCTGCTGATTTGCAGGGGGGTGGGGGGATATATTGTGTGATTTGAGGAGCAGTTTGGCTAATATAGCATATAAGTGCTCTGATTCTCTTCTCATTTCTACCATTAATGTGCTTAATGACTTCATTAGTCACTTAAATGTTCTGCATGACAGTTGCCCTATCAACAACACATCTCTCTGCTAGGGCTTCTGGGAGTATAAAGCAAGAGAAACCTGAATTACCCCTCTCATCTACTTAGAAGGTGTGACATAAAGTCAAAGTTATGGAAAAGAACTCTACAACTCTCTCTCTGTCTCTCTCACACGCGCGCGCGCGCACACACGCACTATTCTTGTCTCCTAGCAATGGTGCTCATAAAACAGCTCTGTGTCTGGACTCCACCTCCTGTGCATAAACATGGGGCTTCAGCAGACTTATAGTGAGAAAGAACATATTTATTCACTATCAGTTGCCTTTCCTATGTTTCTGATCCAATTCTTTCACTTTATAGAGACATTGTAGAGATTCTGAGTCAACTTGATTTGATGGTTTGACCTTTTCTTCCTTTTTCTAGTCACATGTAGTTCTGCTTAAATCAAACCTCCCCACGAGCTTACCCTCTGCTGGCATCCGATCACCAGAATTTTGCAGAATTCCACGCCCCTTCTGAGATGTCCCATTCTAAAGTGCCAACTACAACATTCTGACAAATAATTGTCATAGATCTTCAAAAAATGTTAATGGAATCAAAGATGCAAAGCAACAGGAAAAGGAAAATAGCAAAGGTCAGGAGTGTTCTTTGTTCAAAGAGAATAAAAAAGCACTGGTATTTAAAGCAATAGATAAATGAACAAAACACAACTATGAGCAACATTATTAAGACAACTGGAAAATTTTAACCATGGACTAACATCTGTGTTTTAAATTTCCTGAGTGTTATATTTATGGTCAAGAAAAATGACTTTGTTCCATGTTGAAGTATTTAGGAATGAATGTAACATTGTTACTAACTCTCAAAACCAAAATGGTTCAACAACAAAAATGTATACATGCTAAATGTAAACATGCTGAATATGGAGAGGGGGAAGACAGAAAATAGGAAGCTAAGGAGAGGGTTCACAGAAACACTGCAGGCAAGTCTGAAATTTTCAAAATAAAATTTTGAGAAGTATGGCTATAAATCCCAAATAAATGCTTCTTCTTGTCAGGAATTCTACTATACTTCCCTAATAAAGATACTTTGCCAATCCCCAAAATGCCTGGTTCACATTCCTCTCCCATTCTAACACTGAATTGTGTTTTACCAGGAAACAGCAGCAATTAGACAAGAACCCAGCATCATCCCATCCCCAAATGGGCCAGCCTTCCTGAATCTGGACCCATGATGGTGCTCTAGATCCTAGTGTTTTTGCTCTTCATTTTCCTCCTGCAGTTGTCCACATTCTCTTCCATCAGAGGTTGCACGCTCCATTTATTGCATCAGCCCTAGCAGCATAGTCCATTGCCTTGGTATTGTCCATCTTTTATAAAAACCATGTCTTTATCACAGAGCTCCCTCAAGAAACAGCCCCATTTCTCTGCTTCCATTCCAAGCAAGAAAGGCTTCTCAATTAGGTTGTGTATAGGGAATGTCTCCACATACTCACCACTCACTTGCTCAATCTGAGGTTATGGAAATTGTCATTTCATGAACATATAGGAGGATGGTCAAAAGAAAATTCCATCTACAGCCTCTCATCAGCATTGGAAACAAAGCAACACTCTCCATCTTCAGGCAAATTCTTCTCTTGCTTTCCACACTCTGTACCACTCCAGCTTTCACACACTAGCTTATTCCAAAGCATGGCTGCTGCCTCTCGTCCTGTTTGCTCGTTTTTCTTCTGCTAGACTGCTAACAGTTGGAGTTACCCCAGTGCTAATCATGAGACCTATTTTCTTCTCTATCTGCATTCTCTCCCTAAATTGGGGGTTCATAACCTTTTTTGTGTCCCTTTTAGGTAGTCAAGCGCAATCTATGAGTCCTTCCTCAGAATAACATAACTGAAAGCATTTTGGAAGACAGTTTGGAGATTTTTACAAGACCAAATATACTTTTAAAGCATGATCCAGCAATTATACCTCTTCATATGACACAAAGGAGCTGAAAAATACATCCACATGAAAACCTGCATGTAGATGAGATTAGCAACTTATTTCCTCATTGCCAAAACTTGAAGGCAATTAAGAGGTCCTTCAGAATGTAAGTGGGTAAGTAAACCATGGTACATCCAGACAATGGAATATTAATCAATGCTCAGAAGAAATGAGCTAGCAAACCAGGCCAAGACACAGGAGTAACTTTATTTTTTCCCCCAAACTTTTTTTTAAAGATTTATTTATTTGTACATACAAGAACTGGGGTACAGGCCAGAGTTGGGGGGATGAGAGGATTCACCAGAGACAGAGTGGGGAACAGAACAGGTAGATTGACTGAAATACCCTGCTGAGGGGAGCAGCAGGCGAGTCAGGAGAGGTCTGCTGCGCCATGTGGATTAGCTCCCTGGCTGGGGTTTGAACTCACACTGCAATGGCTGTGGCTATCTTCATAGGTTGTGTCTTACCCCCTTGTGCCACCAGGGAGGCCCCAACACAGGAGTAACTTTAAATGCATACTCTGGAAAATCTCTGAACCCTCTACTCCATTTCACCAACCTAAAATGTCTTATTTTTCAAGTACATTAAAAACAACCATACTTAGGTCTTTGTGACCCATCACATTAACTAATTCACTAGAGTCTAAGATAGGAAGCCACAGTTACATATGAATTCATTGTTGGTCTAATAATTCCCTTAAGTAATGATGAGCATAAATGATGTTGTTTCAAGATGTCTCAATAATTGTAATCTTATATGGAAATATCTGTTATTTCCATTAGTGGCAAATCACAGATACTGGTAACATGAATGTGGTTTGTACCTACAGTAAGAATTGACGAGAATGCAAAATTTCAATATGCAGAAAGTAAAAATAAAACTACTTTTTTTTCCCCACTCACATTCATGAACATCTACTTCAGAGAGCTCAGCCATTCTTGAGACTGTAAATTTTATCTATAGGTTGATAAATGATTCCCACATTTTGTTCATTTGCCTGAAATTTGAACTTTTTAATGACAGCTAGCATTTGTTGAGAGCATATACTAGGCACTCTTCCAAGCATTTTACATTCATCAATTCACTTATTTTCTCAAAACAACATCATTAGGTAAGTTCAATGTTATTCTCATCTTACAAAAAAGGGAAACCTGTAGCACAAAGATGCTAAAAAGCTCATTCAAATTTTCCAGCTACTAAGCTTCAGAGAATGGAGTCCAGGAAGTCTGCCTCCAAAGCTGTGCTCTTAGCTTCTAAGCAATCCTTCTACTAATTGGCACCTAGAATTCAGGCTTCCATCTGAACCACCTATTCTGAAACTGTACTTTCCATGACATAAATGATCCACTATCCATCTAGGCATTATTACCCCAAACCTAGGACATGCTAAGCTTCCCTTATTCTTCAAACCACTCCAAAACGTAATTCCAAAAGTAAGTAACAGTGCTGTCTCCAAACCATATCCGGGAATTGGCCCATTTTCTTAACAATTCCAGCACTAGCTTTCTAGTTGATCATCTCTGATCTAGACCACCACGTCAGCATCCCAGTCAGTCTTGTTTCCATTCTTGTCCCCAGTTTAATCCCTTATCACAAAGCATCTACAGTGCATTTTCTGAAACACAAATCTATTAAATAACCTACTTACACTCAAAACCAGACAAGCCCTTATTTGAGTCCTAAAACCCTACCTGATTTGGCCGCATCTCTCTCCAAAGTCATCTCAGCCTCTCTTCCCGCTGTTGACTAGCTCCAGTTACACTGCCATTTTCCTCCTTTTCAGTTTTTCTCTCATTTAACCTTATTTATCATTTATTGTGAAAGGGATGGAAGAGGGCAATAAATTTCAAACTACCACTAAAATATGACCAGAAGTACTTGTTATTGATGTGGCATAGCAGTGCACTACCTGATATTTTCCCCCAGCTTTATTGAGACAGACATAATTAACATAGAACATTATGTACCTTTCAGATGTAAAAAATGATAGGTTGATATATGCATGTACTATAAAATATCACCATAATCATTTCACATATCCATCATCTCACATAATTACAATTTTTCTCTAAAATAAGGACTAGGCTAGGATGCCCACTCCCACCACTCCTATTCAACACAGTATTGGAAATCTTAGCCAGAACCATTAGGCAAGAAAAGGAAATAAAAGGATCTTAATCAAAAAGAAAGAAAGAAAATTGCCTATTTTCAGATGACATGATAGGTGTATAGAAAACCCTAAAAATTCTACCAATAACCTGTTAAATCTAATAAATGAATTTAGGCAACTTACAGCATGCAAAATCAGTATAAAAACAAGTTGAATTTCTGTATACTAACACCAAAATATCTTAAAGAGCTGTTTAAAAAACAACCCCATTTATGTTAATAATTCACTTATGTTAATAATTAAGTTTGTAAATCTCATGGTATGATCTTCTCCAGAAAGTCATATATATATATATATATATATATATATATATATATATATATGCACTAGTTAAGAAAGAAATGTTGGAGTTGCTCATTCATTCAACAGAAGTTGAGTAGAAATCTATATATTCAAATTATAGTTCTTGGCTCCGATTATGGATTTTTTTTTCTATAGGAAAGTCCTATTTCAATGGTACCTCATGAGAAGTCACAAGTTGAGAATTGATATGGGATAAGACTTTTCACTTAGGTACATCCAACATCTTTCATAATGCTTTGGAGTAACATTTTCTACTTTTTTGATACCAAAACACTTAATATTTTAAGTATCATTTTGCTTATTCCTCATACTCCATTTTAAGTTATAAATTCAAAAGTATCCGAAAAAGCAGAATTTTGCATTGAATTGCATTTAAATTACTTTTTAAGTGAAATTATCCAAAACTTAATTTAACCTTCATTTGAAAACATCATAAAGAAGTCAAAATTAGCCAAACAAGTCTATATAAAGATAGCACATTAACTTTTACCTTGACTATTGATTTTGAAGTACAAACTTCTACATATTTCATAGCTAATAACCAAAAGTGAATATTTTTGTTAATGCTACTAAATTGTTCTTGATAAAACTGCTGTGTGTGCTATACAACATTACAGTCTTTAAATTTACCAAATTTGGTGAATAATTAAATGGCAAATTGGCATTCAACTAGCAGATTTTCTGCTTCCAGATAAAGAACAGGAAGAATGAATAGAACTTGCTGGAATACCAACCTTCAGGGAAGAGATGAAAGAGAAAAATACGCGATAGAAGTGATTGGAGAAGTAAGAAGAGACCCCAGGATAGTGAAAGGAATGGAATTTCAGGGAATATTTTAACAGTGTCAAATGCTACAGAGTTCCAAGAGGAGGAATGTCTGGGGTCCTTGCAGGCGCTATTTCCAGAAGACAGGAGACATTGGAAGTCAGTCTGCACCAAGTTAAGAGATTAATTACCAAATCTAGCAAAATTATTTTCTCTCTCCCAATGAGATAAAAACTTCTTATTTTACATATTAAAATTTAAGGACTTCATTTTATTTATTTTACTTATGTTAGGATTCTCTCGATTATTTCTTCTCTCTCCCCCGGGGCTCCCAACTGGAGCTGTGAGATTTAGTAAATAGAAATAGTAAATAGTAAATAGAAATAGTAAATGGTAAATAGAAATAGATTTAGTAAATAGAAATAGAGGATGCTGACTTCAATTTCAATTTCAGATAAACAATGAATCATTTTTCAGTTGAAGCCTGTCCTAAGCATTGCAAATCCTCCCTAGGAGTCTGTGGAACTGGGGGCACTGGAGGGGATAAGAACACAGACTCAAGTCACTGTGTAAACCTCACTTTACACTTATTTGAATGACCTGTGGCAAGTAACTTAACCTTCTGCCCTCAGTCCACAACTTGGAACAATGGGAATAACAATAACAATAACAAGAGCAATTGGCTTTTACTGTGTGTTGAAGTTCTTAAAGCCCTGGGCGGGTGTTCAGAACTTGGCAAATGACATCGGGATGGTTGTGAATCAAACAGGTACCACGAATTTACACGATACGGAGTCGGGGATGGTTTGCGGTTTGGGTATTAGGCCCAGCTGGGGGTGGTCAGCAGCCAAGGTAGCCAGGCAGTTGAAAACATGCAAGCCCGGGATTTTTAAAAAAGCTGGATCGAAGGAACGGTTTGAAGGTTACAGACCGACCGGGCGCGGGCAGCGTCCCACGGTGCAGGGGGTTGTGCGGATCCCGAGGCGCGGGGCGGGGCGCCGGGGGCGGGGCGCCGGGGTGCGGGCCGGCTGCGCGCTTGGGGCGAGTCGGCGGCGGGTGAGCTGCGGGCGTGCGTTGCGCGCACCTGTCCCACGATGCCACACCTGTGGCTCTCGGGAACTTGGGGACTCTGGGGGCTGCTTCTCTGCTCCTGTGCGGACCCGCGCACAGGTAACTCAATCGGGGCGCCAGGGAGGCCAGCAGGGAGGTGGGTGTAGATCCAAGCCCTGCGGGTGGGACCGCTCGGCACCAGCCCTCCCAAGGCGGCCGTGCCCTTGCCAGGCGCGCCTGGGGCTGGGGGCCCTGACTGAGAGAGGGGAACTGAGAGAGGCTACTCTTAGTTCATCAGCCTTGCTGCTGGAATTATAGAAGCTCACTCCACTCCCCCAAGTGACTGCTGAGACGCCAGACATTTGGCCTAGAGGCTGCAGGGCCCAGGAGGGAGGTAGCCTGAGTTCTCCCGCTCCTCACTCCCCTTAGGTGCCTTTCCCCATGAAAAGGAGCGCGGGGTCTCCCATTAGGACAGGAATTTTTTTTTAAACTTTTTATTTATTTATGCATGCAAGAACTGGGTGGGGGGGCTGAAAGGATTCACCAGAGACAGAATGGGGAGCAGAACAGGCAGATCTATTGAAATACACTGCTGAGGGGAGCAGTGGATAAGACAGGAGAGGTCTGTTGTGCTGTGTGGGTCAACTCCCTGGCCCGGGATCGAACTCGTGCTGCAGTGGCTGTGGATAGCTTCATAGTGCTGCGTCTTAACTCCTTACACCACCGCCACTGGGGAGGCCCCGGGAATGGGTTTTTATGGCGGGTGTCAGTCACTTCCAGAGGCAGCTGCCTTGTGCCTTCAAAGTAATACCCAGGAGAGGGTTAGGAAGAGCCTGATGAGATAAGAAATTGGAGTGGTCGGTGAAGATAAGGGAGGATGAACCTGAGATAGGTGAAGAGCAGCATGGGTTTGGAGATAGGAGCCAGCTCTCTCGCTGGAGTTTCCTATTCTTGACAGTGGGCTGCTGGGTGTTATGAAAGTGCCCCTAGCAGGAGCAGTCTAGGAACTCTTGGCTAAGACAGACGGGAAGAAAATAGGCTTTAGATGGGGAGGGGGACAGGAGAGGGGAGGGTAGTCTTTATGTTGGAGAAGTTTTGCCATTATAGGTCAATTTATTTAACCTATGCTGGTACATCCATTGCAAACAGTAATTGCAGTGGCTTTCTGTCCTCACATTTTTTTTTTTTAACCTACTGTGAGAATTTGTTATAGGATCTAGTCATTACTAGCGCTGTACAGGTTAAGCAGAAAAATACCCCTTCTAGCCAATTATGTGTCTTTTGTCACTTTAAAGCACTGCCTGCACTTCTCCCAAGAAGCAGCTCACGATGTTTGCGTGGACTGCTCCTTCTGTTTAAAACTTGTTTTCAGAACACTGGTTTGGTCTAGCTAACTCATATTTGCCCTCCAAAATCAGCAGGGGTGCCCCTTTCAAGAAGCTAGTGTAACACAAGCAGTGGGTGGGGAGCCCCTCTGACTCAGCCACAGACCCTGTGATCTCTTGTCATTCTGGACTGTCTAAGCTAAGCTTTGAGAAAGTTCGGCTTGTTACACATTTTTATGTTCCCAGGAACCTAGCACCACTGGTTGAATGAATGAGTAACTTTACATTAAGTACTCACTAACATCATGAGGCTAAAAAGATCCTAGAAATTCTCTTCTGAAGTCTTACTCTGTCACAGAAAAGAATTCCTTCTTTCAAAAACAACATTCCCTTTTGTACCTGGAATATTCTTTTGCTTTACCTTGTTTGGCATTTCTTATGTGCTTTTGTAGTGACCTGTTCCCTCCTCAGTGCTGTTTCTCCAGCTTTGTCTGGGGCTGTGTGGTCTGGGAACTGCAGTTAGTAAAATGCCTCATGAAATTAAGGGTTTAAATAAGTGTTTTATACTGTGATAGACAAGAATAATGAAGTCAATCATGTATTATTCCTGTTCTTTATAGTATCTGAGTTTGAGCTCTGAATAAAGCCAGTGAGTATTAACTAAGTTAATGACTTCACGTCCCTATCAAGTCAGTGGTTAAAAAGAGTCAAAAGTAATATTTAGTTATTTGGACTTACTTTTAACCCTATAATCTCCACACTTTTCTTACCATGTTGTACATACAGTACAAAATTTCATGCTTGAAATTAAGTCCTCAGTGACTTTATCACTACCATATTTTGATTTCTTTCAGTTGATTCTAAAATAATTCCCAAGGTCACAGAAGTAATACCAAAATATGGCAGCATAAATGGAGCAACGAGGCTGACTATCAAAGGAGAAGGTATGGTTGCCTTTTTATTTAACCAAGGTTGAAGGTTTTTTTTTAAGATTTATTTATTTATTTATGCAAGCATCGGGTACAATCAGAAGCGCAGGATGGTGAGAGAATTCACCAGAGTGGGGAACAGAACAGGCAGACTGACGAAACACACTGCTGAGGGCACAGCAGGAGAGGTCTGCACGTCATGTGGGACCCTTGCTGGTGGCCAGGGATCGAACCGGCACTGCAGAGGCTGCGGGCAGCTTTGCAGCCCAGTTCTCAACCGCTGTGCCACCGGGGAGGCCCTACGGTTGAAGTATTTTAAGGACTTTTTCACAATTAGAGCTTTGTTGTTTAGAAAATATTTCCACTGTGGCTGTTTCTGCTCTTGACCAGAATAATAAAACCCTATCACCTTTGACACCTAGCAGAATTCCCAAGGGTCTCTTTCAACTTAATCATTTGAAGTTGTATTATAATTACTTGCTTAACAATAAGATCTGGATTATAGTGAATGAAATCAATGTCTTTAATCCAGCTCTGCGATATTTGCTTTATTCTTCATGGGTCTAAAAGTATTTAATCTTTTTTTTTAATAAAGTAAAACATATGGGGGGGTTGAAATGTTAGTAAGAGGGTATGCTAGAGAAATAGAATAGTAATGAAAGAGGAAGGGAATTGAAAGCAAAACTTTGGATCCCTTCTCTTGCCACCTAATCCTTATCATATGCTTCATCAAAGCATGGGTTATGTATGACTCTTGCTCCTTGCCTGGGCTTGTGATGGAAACATAGTAGACAATCAATGGATATATTTAATGAGCAAGTCTTCCTAAGATTAAATGGAAATACTGGTTTTTATGGCCATAAAGCTCTGCAATCTAAATGAGAGTAGTATTCAGATAGATACTCATAAATTTTTGAAGCATGGGAAAGAAAATTTTAGAAAGAATATTAACAAAAGCTATTATGTAGTCTTTAAGCGATATGAGGAGTTTTGAGATTCAGAAAATAGAGAAGACAAAATATTTGATTATTCTGTTATTATATTGAAATGTCTTTCCATACTTGTAAGTAATATTTCTGCAGAATTTAGCCTTTCAATGATGTGCTTAAAATGGTTTATGCCTCTAAATTGTGAACAGCATATTTTGGATTAAAGTTTTCTTTTGTAGTGTTAAATGCCAGGAAACTATGTATTCATTAAAGACTTGTTTTTAAATATCTTTTTTTTTTTAAAGATTTATTTATTGCTTGCTTGATTGATTGATTGATTGATTTATACATACATACATACAAGCACTGGGTACAGTCAGAAGCGCGGGAGGGTGAGAGAATTCATCAGAGCCAGAGTGGGGAGCAGAGCAGGCAGAAGGACCGAAGTACACTGCTGAGGGGAGCAGCGGGCAGCAGGAGAGGTCTGCGCGCCATGTGGGACCCTCCTCTGGTGGCCGGGGAGCAGCCGGGGATCGAACCGGCGCTGCAGAGGCTGCGGGCAGCTTCGCAACCCAGCGCTCAACCGCTGCGCCACCAGGGAGGCCCTGTTTTTAAATATCTTTATCCATAGCTCCATTATTTTGTAAATAGCTGTTATGATAGATTTTGATGCCACTGAGTCTTAAACAGAGATTTACATTCTATGAAAGAAATGCCCAGATTTAAAAAACAAAGCAAAGCAAAATAATAAAACCACCCAGTGACTTCCATCAACCTTGGGACCTGTACTTTCTCTGATGCAGGAACTATGGCTTAAGTTTAAATACATACGTCCAGATCCCCCATTGTTAGAAACTGGAAACAGAAAAATAGAACATTCTGTTTTTCTGGTATTTTGGAAGAACATCCTTATTCCTTAAATATAACTTTGGCTCTTTTGTAAACTTTTCAGGTTTATAACCATACTTTGGAGATGACTAAAAATGTGTTAGCATGTGTCTGTCAGAGACTGAGTCAAATCACGATTTTATGTACATTTAGGGAACCCAAGATAGCTGTAGAATGTGTTAAAAACAGTGATAATGAATTTGCAAAACACACCAGAGATCTATAGATGCATGAATGTGGTACTTGAACAAAGTTTATGTGGTGGAGCTTCAGTCCCATTATTCATCAGTGCTGTCTCTGCCCCATACTCCATGTTTAGTATAGTGTATTGCATGCAGAACAGTTTATTAATCACCCAAGAACACTTAAGATATAAAGTTGTACATGCTAGGTGATTACCTAACTGTTGGTCCTATGTGACTTTAAAATGTTTTATTTTTACAAAAGTCATGATGGAAAAATAAAATACTATATATCTCTCCATTGCTTCCTTGATATTTATGTGATTTCTTTTTACTTTAAAAATCAGTAAGATTGAAGGAGTAACATTTTACTTTTGGCTCTTTATTCTAGATCTTTTTCTATCACAATATCTGGTACATATTTTTGTTATTCTGAAGTGTTGAATTATATAATTTTTATAACGTTAGGGAAAGCACAAGAACTGTGGTCCAATCTGATTGGCTTTAACTCCATCTTTTCCATTTCTTATCCTGTGACTGGCGCACGTTCTCTTAACCTCAGCTTCCTTGTAGGTAACATAGGATATTAATTCCTACTTGTTGGTGCTGTTGTGAATATTGAAAAGGATGATGTCTCTCAGACACCATGTGTAGCATCTGCTCCATAAATTAGAGCTATTCTTCTTCTTCTACATTTATGTTATAGGTGTGCTCTCATTCTTCAGGAATTGTCCTCCATCTCTTGCACCTTTCCTTCCCATTAGTTTTGAGTGTTACAGCTTTTATGTAGGGTTATACACTCTCAACTCCACTTTTCTAATCTTAGAGAAACCTAATCAGCCTGCATTGTGCTGATGATTGCTGGCTTTAACTGAACTGGCATCCACCACGCTAGACTCACAAAACCTACGTTTGGTTGCTGTTATCAGGAGACCCAGGTTTGAGTGCCTGGCAACTCTTGTCTCCAGTTTTTCTGCAAAAGAGAAAAAAGTACATCAACATGTCAGGAATTTCTATTTGAAGCCTCAACCTTTTCTGTTTCCAGGCTACACCCAACTCTTCCTGTAATCTTTGTACCTTGGAGTACTTCCAGAGGTACCTTTTTTATACCCTCTTTTTAAATTTAGAATTATAGTTTTAAATTAAAATTCTTTTTCTAGGTGATTTCTAGGTATTATTACTTTTTAACTATTTGAAATTAGCTAAATTTTTTGAAGTATTTCTGTGTTTGTTTTTTAAGCAAACTATAATGAAAGTATTTACTGATTTGGGTTCACATTTTCTCAGACATTTTACATATTTCACATAGATAATATGTGCATATATCTCTATGTATACATCTATGAATCAATATACACACACATCTATATCCATATCTATATATGTGATGGTTAAACAACCTTTAAACTAAAAATAATATCATCTTCTGTTGGCATTATTTTTTAGAATTGTATTTGTCTTAGTAATGCTGAAGTACAGATTTTTGTTATTCTGTTACTGATGTGACATATGCCCAATAGGAAAGTAAATACATACATCATGTCCTGAACCACACCACAAGTCAAACTTTCCATTCTTTAGTTAATTGCCAGCAACCCTCTGTGTGTTCCAAACTCAATGTGAACTCCAAAGATAAGCAGAAGTTGGCAAAAGAAAGAGTGGGTTTACAAGTAACTTTCTTTTCCGTGTTTTTATGTATCTTCTCATGACTCCACCTTAGCTGTAATTGATGTGCTTCCTCAATTCCTCAGTTCCAAACTGCAAATTCAGTGCAAATACTTTTCACAGGTTAAGTTGATGCTTGTCTTTGCACCTTAGTCTTTCTGGATGAATCCTATTTGGTTAAGGTTTAAGTTTAGAAGAAGAAAGTGATGTTTATTGAAATTCCTACCCTTTATTGAATTTTGATTTACTTTTTCTACATATAAAGGATAGGAGAGGAGCTCAAAACATGGAAGCTCCATGGGTAGCAGGTAATAATTTTGTAATGTGCATTTTAAGTATCATTTTTCTCTGATTCTCACAAGTGTACTTGTTTGGCATCTAAAACCTGGATTCGAATCCTGACCACCCACTTAGTGATTTATGTTTTTTAAAAGGGGGATGTATAATGATACTGAACCTAAATTGCAGGATTTTTATGACTCAAAATAATGGCAGATGTCAATTGCACTCTTAACAAATGAGCCAGGCAACCTACTCAGCATCCCATATAGATCTTCATTTGGTCTTCCTAGCAAATCAATAAGTAGATTGTTATAGTCACTTTTTTTTTTTTTCTGGTGAGGACACTAAGGCTGAGTTAGTTTATATTTGGAACTTTAATATCCAAGGTCATACTGCAAGGAAATGCCAGAGCTGAGATTTCAGCTCAGGATCCAAAAGGCCCTACCACCTAGCATTCAGCTTTATCCATTCTTGGAGGTTAGGGATTAACATTTGATAAACATCTGGCACAGTAAAGTACTACTTTCAATCCTACATTAATCTGTGCAATAGTCATCATTTCTAACAAGCCTTTGTAGAACACTGAAAATGTTCAATAATTTAAAAAGCAGTCACATCACAGATATCTGGCAATCCAATCCAGCCATTGTAGTTATTTAATGTGAGCACATATTATAGTGGTGATAGTTTTACTGAAACATACTTAAAAACTACTGACAATGGTAAAAACCTAATGTTTATTTCTAATATTCCTAATATAAATACATAGGATTTACAAAGTTAAATCTACGTATCTGGGTTTACCTATTTGGTTATCTTTACTGATCTTGTTTATTATTGTACTGTGGGACAATGTAGGGTTGTTAAGTTCTGAAATTTAATAACTTATAAATTATTATCAGTCTTTTATTGTAAAAGAAAGTTTTTCATACTTCAAGGATATTATTAATCATTATTTTGACTACAGTGATGTTTTAATGTTAAGCACTAGTGATATTTAGAGGAAAATAATATTTAAAAGTACATTTTTAGAACTCAGAATTTAGGAATTGTGTACTTTGAAGAAATCTGGCAAAAACTGTATACCAATTTAACTTTATTCCAAGAATATTGTAATAGACAACTTCATAGACTCACTTTTCATATGAGCATGTTAAGTGCCTCTTAAACATTTTTATTAGCATATTTAATTATAGAATTTAATTACTAGAGCATTATAGAATTCATCTTAACTACAGGCTGTATTTCTTTTTTTTTCCCTAAAGATTTATTTTTATTTATTTATGCAAGTACTATGCCTTTAACTCCTTTGCCACAGGGAGGCCCCCAGGCTGTATTTCTTGAGTTTAATTCAAAATTGATTGTTGTTCCAACAATATAAAACACTTTTATGTTCCAAAAATTACTAAATTTATGCTTAATTACTTCCAAATCTGGTTTTGCATTTTCTACATTATAGTAAGACTAAAATAATTTTCTACTCTGTTTCATGTCATTCATTTCTCTGATTTTGTTGGAGCACACAGTTAGCATAAAAACACACAATTATTTTACCCACTTGAAAAAAAAAGTGAAATCATTAACCTTTCCCTTGCTTCACACCCACTCTATCTACTACGCTATTTCTCTGTTTTTCTTTATAGTAAAACTCCCCCAAAATGTTTCATGTATTTGTTCTCTTCACTTACGGTATTCTAATCTCTTGAAGCCTTGCCAAAAAGTCATTTATTCATGACTCACTGAAATATCATCCTCCCTGCTGCGCCCTCTATTCTCTCTCCTGCTCCTAGTCTGTATTCTCAGAAGTGCAGATGTTTGGTGACCCTTGGAAAATGTTATGTCAGATCATGCCACTCCTCTTTTTCAAAGCCTCCACTGGTTCCTCCTTCATGAAGTTAATCTAAATGCTTCAATTTTTGGTCTTATCTCTTACCACTTCTTCTCACTCATAATTTTCCAACTATGTTTGCTAATTCCTGAATCCACAAATGTGCTTGTACCATGAGGAACATCGTGTTCCTTTTATGTGAACTGTACTTCCAGTAGATACTGTCATGACTTAGTTCTGAAAAACTTCCTTGATCATATATCTGATGCCTCCCATATCCCAGAAACAGGATTGGAAGATCAAAAAAATTCTGGAAAGTGGCATGTGAGTGCATTAGTAGTATGTACACAAAGCATACAGATCTATTTGTCTCAAGTCAATTCTCATAAGAGAGTGTCCTTCACAGAGGAAATAAAACAACAGCTTGATTGCTTGACTCAGTCAGGAGCTTCTGTCCTGGGCCACTTCAGTGCTAGTGCTTGTGCAGTGACCCATGGACAGAGGAGCCATTGGATAAAGGCTGTGCATGGGCCAAGCCTATGGACTCCCTTTCACCAAAGCAGAGCTACTCAATGTTATTGCTGAATACTAGATTGCCAGTGATCAGCACTGAGCTTTCCATGAAAAAGTCCACCTAGCCAGGAAGTGACAAGTTGACTGAATCACTCTCCTCTTATGGAGAGCACAGAGACTCATTATATCTGGTTCCCTACTCTACCCTACTCTAAATAAAGGTTTGTCTTCTTTTTTACAGTGCTTCTGTCAGCCCCATCTTCTGAGAGGTTACAGTCTGATTTACTGCTATGAGAGTTCATAAAATAGTGTCTCAGCAAAAGGAACCTATTTTATAGTAGTAACATTTGTGCTAACAGGCACGTGGCCATGAATTCTGTCATGAACTGCCTCACCCTGAAACATATGGCCCTGCAGAATGGTGAACACCCTATAAAGGACACAGCTAACATCCCAGCTTGGGGACAACCTCCTGTGGATTAGCACGCTGTCGTCCACCATAGGCATATTATTGAGCCCAAGGCAGACACAGGCTGTTGTTTCTTGGCAAATAAAAGACAAGGAATTGGAAAAGAAATTACTTCCCTTCATTATCACTCCAAGTAATCCAGAAACTGAATCAGCTTTCTGTCCTTATGATTTTAGGTTCTTTTGGATTTGGGGTCTGAGTTTCCAGCTAAGGAATATTTCTATCAGGCATCCTAATATGGGTTCCACTGAACTCAAACTACCACAACTACTTGATCAGTTTGAATTCATCAAACATCATTAGTAAACTGCTGGTGATAATCAATTCTGATAATCGTGAAGGGCTAAGGTTGCTTTTTCCTAACGCAGATAGGGAGGTGTATGTCTGCAATTCAGGGTTTTTGTGGGGCATTTCTTGGTTTCTACTTCTAATAATAACTGTGAATAGACAATTGCTGAAAGCACAACTTCACAAGGGCAGAGAAAGGGCTCAGATCTTCAAGATGAAGGTTTGTGTTACTTCATTATCTGAATGCTGGCAAAGGATAAGGGGTTTTATAATAACTAACAGGTGACTTGGCAAATATCAATTATAGCCTCACAACTACTTGTATTAATGTGGCTTGTACCTTGTTGTGCCACCCCTCTTGTATATTAAACCTTCAGCAGAGCTTTTAACTGGCCCCCACCTTGGAAACTTGAAAATGGATTGTACTTAAAATGTCTGGCATTACATCTGCAGCAATGTGAATGGAACTAGAAGGAATTATGCTCAGTGAAATAAGCCAGAAGGAAAAAGAAAAATATCGGATGGTTTCACTTATAGCAGGAATATAGGGGAACCAAATAAGACATCAGTGTAAAAAAATAGT
Organism: Talpa occidentalis; assembly: GCF_014898055.3. Taxonomy (NCBI): domain Eukaryota; kingdom Metazoa; phylum Chordata; class Mammalia; order Eulipotyphla; family Talpidae; genus Talpa; species Talpa occidentalis. The sequence continues at coordinate 24,381,406 of NW_026555331.1, read as the reverse complement.
ACAAAACACAACAAAGCAAAAATGGACAATTATAAATCAGACCTACTGCAGGAGAGGAGGAGGGAGAGGCATCAGAGGGAGGGAGGGAGGGAGGAGCACAGGGGGCTGAGGTGATGGTGCACGGGTGCCTTGGGGAAAGAAAATCTATGGGAACTACATCTGAGGGGGTGGGGGGAAGCAAATATTGTTTAAAAAAAAAACAATGATGGGCCTCCCTGGTGGCACAGGCGGTTGAGTGCCATACCGTGAAAGCTGTCTGCAGCCTCCACAGCGCGGATTTGATCCTGGCCAGCAGGCGAGAATCCCACATGGTGCAGCAGACCTCTCCTGTCTAACCCGCTGCTCCCCTCAGCAGTGTATTTCAGTCAGTCTGCCTGTTCTGTTCCCTGCTTTGGCTCTGGTGAATCCTCTCACCCTCCCTCGCATCTGGCCTGTACCCCGGTTCTTGTATAAAAATAAATAAATCTTTTAAAAAAACTGATATGAAAAATAAAAAAAAATTAAAAAGATAAAATGTTTGGCATGAGCTTATTTTTATGGTGCAAAAACTCACCTATAGAAGATGTCTTTTATTCTCAGCCTAACATTCTGGTTCTGTTGCCTTAAGTCTAACCACACCTGTAGCAAATATGTAGCAAATAGTTTCCTGTAGACTTTGATTCAGTTTTATCTTCAGCTTCTTGCCTGTGAGTTTGCACAGTCTGTCATTGTCTACTCTTTCAAGGCTTCTCTGGTACAGTGACTTGGGACATGGGTTATAGATTGGGTGCAGCCTGACAGTGCATGAAGCCTTCTTTCCCCGCAGGGGAACCCTCAACAGCTTGCTACTGACTGCTGCTGAGAGGTACTTTCTTTTCCTTAGAAGTTCTCAGAAAGAGTGAACCCCATATGTCCTCGAGGTGTTCTGATTTTTTTTTTCAACTTTTATTCTCCCTTGCCCCTTAAAATCAGCATCCAAATAAACTGGAAGTCCTCACCTCAGATAATGCTTTAAAGAACTCCAGGTAAAGACTATCTGTCATAAAATAGGTCTTTTCCTGATATTCTCTTCCTATCCCCACGAGCTTGCCTTTTTCATAGTAGTTATCCCCAGACAGATAGCATCTGGTGATAGCTATCTATCATGTCTATCATCTATTGATATCTATACCTCACCCCAAGCTAGCACTAGCATATATTACTTCATTCCTTTGCATATAACAGCACCTGGCAAATTGTATATTCTCAAGTATAATTTTTATGAATAACTTATTTAAATATCATTTTTATGCTTCCAAAAAGGTTTACACTCATAAGGGTAAATATGAAAGAGGTGACTGCTTACTTCAGTGCTGTTCCTTATTATTTATTGAATTATGCAGTACTGAATAAGAATTGTTAAAACTCTGAAAATAAGGCCTCCCCTGATGGCACAGTGGTTGAGCACTGGGCTGTGAAGCTGCCCGCAGCCTCTGAAGCGCCGGTTCGATTCCTGGTCACCGGGGAGGGTCCCACATGGTGCGACGGGCCTCTCCTGACGCCCGCTGCTCCCCTCAGCAGTGTACTTCGTCAGTCTGCCTGTTCTGTTCCCCACTCTGGCTCTGGTGAATTCTCTCACCCTCCCGTGCTTCTGACTGTACCCGGTGCTTGTATAAATAAATAAATAAATCTTAAAAAAAAAAAACTCTGAAAATAGAATTGCATTAATAATACAATTATTATGCTTTTTCTAGGTTTTGCTCAAGCAAATGAATTTAACTATGGAGTTGATGATGCCGAGTTGGGAAACAGTGTGCAATTAGTTTCTTCTTTCCGATCAATTTCTTGTGATGTAGAAAAAGATTCAAGTCATTCAACTCAAATTACGTGCTATACTAGGTATGATTTAAAGTATCTTTCATAACATCATTTTCATCATCAGATTCATATTTATACATATTAGTATGGTAATAGTTTTATCACTGGCTATTCTTATATCTTTCTGGTTATTACTTATTTTGTCTGATTTTGTAATGTTTAGACTTACACATTTTTTGTATTCAGTTATGATTTCCCCCTATATTACCATCATGTAAGTATATTCTATATCCTTTCCCAGGTTATTAGAGCTATTATCTTATCATTATTGATCTCTTTTAGAAGATAAATGGCTACTATTAAATTGTAATGATGCTCCTCAAAATATCAAAATTATACCTTCTTGTCCAGTTTAATTTTATTCAAAATCTTGACATAGTCATTAAGATTAAAGATGATCATTTTGTGTGGTGACATTTCAAGTTCTTTACTATCATCACAAATTGATGTTTGTTATTAGCAACTTGGGGGGAAAATTAATCATTTTAAATTGGAACTTTCAGTATTGAAACAGGTAACATACTCAAGAGAATTAATCTACATTAAGTTTGTTTGCAGTTTTTCAGCAGCAAAATCTTACTTAGGGGGAAGTTTGATTCATGTTTTTAAACAAAGCATAATATAAAATAGTAACATGTTATTATTTTAAGTGATTCTATCTACATTTATTATTACTTTAGTTGTAGTCTAAGTTCTAGTGTACTTAGAATAACGATGGGCCTGTGGTTCACAAGGTTAAAATTTGCAGTACAGAGTTCAGAATGGAAATCACCCTTGTGTAATATAGAATGAAATTTAGTTGCATGTCAATTAGAATTTTACACGCTATTGAAAATGATAGTCTGTGGCAGTATTTTTCAGTAATACTATACACTGATAAAGAAGTTACTGTACTCATATCCTTAATTTGCTTTCCAGACCAATGCCAGAAGATTCCTACACTGTTAGAGTCAGTGTGGATGGGGTTCCTGTTTCAGAAAATAATACCTGCAAAGGTCATATCAGCAGCCAGGCATGCAGCTTCAAAGTATGTGGCATCTCCTCTTTAACTTATCTGTAATTGATTTTGTACTTTTTCCCTGTAGAACTGAGTATTTATTTTTAAAATTTTTACAGCTTGCCCCATATGTAATTATCCAGCCCATATGTAAAAATAGATTAGTGTGAAGCTAAGAATAATTTCACCCAATTTTAATTATCTTCTATAGTAATAGAATCTGTCATTCTTTGTTTTCCCTTTTAATTTAAAGGGGATTAATTTATTAACAAATTCAACTTGACACATTCAAATTATTTTCTTGTTCATACTACTTTTTCTCTTTCTCCATTTCTGTTCGTGGTTGGATTCTCCCTTATTTTCATCAGACTTACCTTCACTGTAAATTGAAACATAACTTTTTTCCTTTCTTTATGTATTTCTGATGTAATGAGATGAAATGTGACTTCAGGTAGCATAGGACCCTTTTGAAGTGCAGCTACTGTAAATGTATTATGTTTAATAATACATTTTCTTCTAGCACCATCCAATATATATTTTTAAATTATGTTTTAACCCTTCAGTTGCTGAGTACTGCAGTATTCCAATGTAAGGTCAAATGTTGAGGAAGACAGTCACCAAGAAGCTCTGTCCTCAAGAAGTTACTATGACTCTCAAATATAATGCCAAATATGATCACCAAATACCTCTGGCATCTTGCTCTCTCCCTGAGTGTAGAGTCATGCTTTGTTTCCTAGTATGCAACAACTTGAAAGGGCCCCAAATAACAAAATTCGGCATTTCAAATCGAACTTCTATTTCTTCCTAAACCGCCTTTTGGACTCAGAAACCTCTTACCATCTTTGCTTTCTCCCTTGTGTTTATTTTCAACTCCACAGCTACCCAAAAGCAGACCATAATTTATCCTCTAAATTAACTCTTAAGTTCATCATATTTGCTTTCCTGCCATGGCCTTTACTTTGATTGCAGTCTTGTTGTTTCTCACCTGTTATCACTGTCTCCTCTTCTTCATTGCACTATTCATTTGTACCCTTCAAAAACAAATGTTATTATCATTTCCCCTGCTCAATATTTCTTCTTCATTCATAATCTATAGGTTTCCTTTATTGAATCGCAGTCTGGAACCGGTTCTGTGTCCATCAGCTCTACTAACATTCTGTCTAACCAAGGACACAAACATCTTATCCACTTTCTAATGAGTCCTGCTCATCCCTCAAGATTCTTAAAATCACCCCAGGCAGAGCTAAGTGCTTTGCTTCACTAGATCTATCACTTGTATAGAGGTTTAGTGTTATAGCTCAGGATTCAAATATAGACTGTATTATTTACTCTGACTTAGTCATAGAGAAACTATGCTTCAGTCTCTTCATTTTCTGTACAGTGAAGATATGTAACATGGAAATGTTATAGCTTCATTGTGATGATTAAACAATACAAAACTATTAAGATAGTCAGGAAGCTCTGACACATTGTAAATACTGCATTTTGATGTTTTTATCTATTCTACATATTACTGTTTTAGTACCTAGTCCACTATACAGTGATTATATTTTATTATGGTGTCTTGGATCAGAGGACTTTATTCATCTCTATGTTCCTAAGAACAAGCATTCATTCTGTTCTCTCCACATCCCATTTGGTATCATAATTCTTAAGAATTATACTTGCATAGTTTTATAAAATTATCATTACATCGATTACTAAAGCTTTGTAACTCTCCAAGTTTTGCTTCTTTGTTTTTAGAATATGCTTTGCTATTTTTTCTTCCCAGACTTACCTAAAGGGGGTCTTACAATTTTATTCCACCAAAACACTGAAAGTCTTTTCTTTATTCTTTTTTTTTTTTGCTCACCTCCTTGTTTGCCTCAAATTACTAAAGGTCTTTTTACCTGAAAGCCTGTTACTGTGGTTTTACTTATACTGATAACAGAAAATAATTGAATTTTAAAATTCCTTCTAGAAACATTCTGAATGAAAGACAAATTATTTATGATCAGGAAAAAACTTGAATATTCAGATTAATAATATTCTAAACTATATTTCTTACGTAAAATGGAATATTTTGACAATCATTTTATGGATATTATTTAAATATATTTTGTATGGAGAAGAGACTTTGAGTAAAACTGGAAACAAAACAGAGATGGATGTTTATTAATATTATTATTTTACAGGCAAAAAGTTTCAGAACCCCAACAATAAGGAGCATTACACCTTTGTCTGGAACTCCAGGTCTGCTAAATGACAGCTGAAATAATTTTTTGGCTTGTGGTAGTTAATTTACTTTTAGAATACACAATTATTATGATACCTGAAAATCTGTAAATAGCATTTTTTCCATTATGAAATAACTCCCATTATTTTAAAGTCATTTTTTAATGCCTGTTTCTGAATCTACTATAATGTATTTAACTTTCCCCAATTAAACATTTAGCTGGCTTCCAGTATTCATTATAGAAAATATAATTATGCCAGTCTGTGACCCTATCAGAAATAAGTGAGAATGCCCTTTTCTTTAAATTGAGAATTTCATCTATCTATTATCTATACTATATCAATATAGATATGTAGGGTTTTTACTAATTTTTCCATTTTTTGATTTATGTAATTAAATTTATTATAATAGCTATTTGTATTTCTTCTCTTATAGATTACCTATTTTTGTCCTTGAATAAATTTAAGACTAGTCATTTTTCCCACACTAAGTTACAAGAATTTCTATATATATCTTAAGAATAATAACTATATATCGTATGAAAGTGGGAATTTTTTTCATTATCTATTGCTTTTAAATTTATTAATATTTCCTTATTCAGACCCCAATCATTTCATTATCAAATATGTAAATCTTAACTTTTGTTAGTTATTCCTTCATTTTTATGCCATAGAAAACGCCACCATCCTATGATATAAGTATTATATAATTTTCACTTAATTCTCAAGAGGTTTAATGGTTTTATTTTTATATTTAATTTTTATTTCACTTAGGATAAATTTTTTTGTTCATATGGAGATCTTATTTTTCTTCAAATAATGACTTCTTTACTATGAATGCTTATAATACCGCTTAAATTCTATAAATGTTTCTTCATGTCTTATTGTATTCACTAGAACTTTTAGAACAATGCTAAACTGTAGTGGTGGCCATGAAAATGTTTTTACTGGAAAACCTCTGTTTTGGTATTAAATGTCTGGATATATAGGTAGATAACCTTATACAAAGCTTTTGGTGTGTTTATAGGAACATTAATAACAATACAAGGCAGAACCTTCACTGATGTCTATGGAAGCAATACTGCACTAAGCTCAAATGGGAAAAATGTTAGGATTTTAAGGTAAATTTTCAATGTTGAAGCATATTCTTATAACTCATAGATCGAACATCTTACTCCAAAATGGTAGGTCCAATGACCTTTCACCTGCAGTGAAAGCCACTGCAATGTGATAACATTAACCAGTATTTTTTTCAGCCATATTATAGAAAGAAAGATAGACTGTTGGATATTCTTTGACATGGAAGCAATGACCAATATTCTTTTCATTTTTGGTCTGACAAATCCATCTTATATTATGCTTGATTTTATAAATAGAAGGCAAGTTCAGGAGTATTAAAATGAAAATCATAGACCTTTATTACTGGAAAACTTTGTTGCATAGTCTGACTCGCTCATTTTCCATACACACACACACACACACACACACACTGAATCTTGGCAATCCACAACTAATTCAAGATCAGGAGGATCTAAGTCATCTAAAATGCAATTTGTCACTTTTTCTACCACACTCTGGTGTACAGAATGTTGACACTAAAGATGGTCAATGACTTAATAACAGCCTAGGATTAACCCCTGCTTCCTCTGTTTATCAGCTGTGGAACAAATAGTAGCATTGCTGGTTATCTATAATTAAAAAATAATTGTTCACAATTTACATTGGAAAGTAGCATCGTCACTAGGCTATCTTCCTGTACCACAGGTGGAGTGATCTCAGTCCTTAAGGACTGAAAACCCTGTTCATTTCTTGTAGAAGAAAATACAGAATCTTGACTTTCAAGTTGCTCCAGGCTGATTGCATGCATGCATAAAACAGAAATGGATAAGTTAAATGACCATGAGGCAGGATTTAGAGTTTATTAAATATTAAAAAGATAATTACATACATACATGTACATACATAATTTTGTAAAACAACTTGAAAGGTTTTTTAAATGGAGTAAAGGTGATTTATGTGGCATTTTATGAGGTAGAGCTCAAATCTCATTTGCATGCTTATATAATTTCTAGAAATGTACATATTGATTCCTTATTTAGTAATAAAAGAACAACTTACTGGAGAAACAAATATTTATTCAACGTTCTGTTGGTGGATGTGGTGTTGTGACAGACATCTGAGAAGGTGTGCACCAATTTCCCTAAATCATCTACCGTGTAGTAACCAGTTACCGCTATTAAAAATATATACATATATTTAACATTTTATACAGATGACTTAGCATAAAGATCCTGTTTGCTTCTGAGTAGAATGGCTTATTTTCTAATTTTTAGATGACAGTTTGCAAGTCATTCTACCCAAAGTGATACCAGGAAAAAGAGAGCTTAACTTTCAAAATGAGATTCCTTTTTTTCTTCACTATAACCAAAATTTACTTCCACTTAATATAAAGGAAAAGATGGAAATTATTTCATGAAATCACAGAATCCCATTTGAAGTCTCAGATTTAGGCTACCCTTGTACTCTGTAAACCATGGACACTCTGTAAATATAGGAAGTTTTCTCTTACACCTATTAATGAGAAGGGCAAAGGTCTTATAGCTGCATTTATCTTCTTTCTATCATGCTAATTGTGGCACTAGGGTCCCAGAGGCATTTCCCTGTGCCTGAATTTTCTTAGTAGGGACTGATTGCCTGATGGCCTGTGTACTGAGCACGAAGTCTAGAGATCAAGTGCTCAAAGCTACTTTTGATTCACACAGATCTTGTCCGTTGGGTAAAATTTGCAAATTCAGACAACTACATATTTATAGAGGCTGTGCAAATGACTTGAGGATCTAGTGACTACTAAGAGCTTTTGGTCCAATAAAGTCCATGAGAAAAAATTTCGTTATTTTTATTTAAAACCAAATACAGTAGTATCATCATAGACAGGCAAACCCAGACAAGTGTGGGGAATCACTGGGTATGGTTAAAAGCATGCCCCCAGCTCTACTCTCTGGGTTTGGACAAGCTCTTTCACCTTCTGCCTCAGTTTCTTCATCTATAAAATGAAAGGATAATAGTTATTAACCCACAAAACAGTTGCAAGGATTAAATAAACATAGTAAGTGCCTATACCTGTTGGCTGTGAAATTTACTATTTAAGTGCAGTGAGGCAAAAGGTTGGAAAGAGAACATGAGCGTGAACATGTCTTCTATAATGGATATATTCAGTTTATTTTCTTTGCAAGCCTAAAATAATGATCAGCTGAAAGGATTTGGGTGTAAAAGTTTATTAAAAGGTTTGACGTTCTCTGCAAACAAAAGTCCTTTCTTTTTATATTTCATGTTTCTACTGTGCCTAATATTTTGAGTTTGGGATTTGCAGTCCCAGAAGTAGACGGTACATCCTGGTGCTGCAAACAATGCAGTACCAGTTAGTTACCTGCAAGTCTCCAGTAACAGCAGATTCTATCTCCCTTGGTACACCTGGTCATCTGGGGAGATGCAAAAACTCATGTTCGCTCTGCCGCCTAACCCTGCCTCTTCTCAGCTTCTTTAATTTTTTTTTAAATTTAATTTAATTTAAAAAATTTTATTATGTTTTATTGAGTTAATGTTGGTTTACAACAACGTATATGATCTAGGAGCAGAGGGTCACAACTCTTCCAATGTGTGTTACCACACCACACCCACCTCCTTAATTCCCATTTCAATCTCCTGGATACTATACCCTTCATCCTGATTACTTTGCAGGGTCTCTGCTGTGGACTGAGTTTATTACATATGCTTTGAAACTTATTGCAAAATGTTTTGTATTTTAATTAATTGAACTACAGTGGCAGAGTTCCCATTATCTCTTTCTGTGTTTTCTACTCCCATAGAATTAATCACTTTCTAACACACCAAATATGTTATGATTATCATGTTTGTTATCGGTCCCTCTCATGACAGTCCCACAAGGACAGTGACCCTCGTCCTGTTCACTGATGTGTTCTGGTACCTACATCAAGGAAAGCTACATAATAAGTGTTCAATAGATTTTTGCTGAATAAATGAGTGAAGGCTACTAATATGTGATTTAGAGAAGAAATATAAGGTGCCAGTTAGCTTGGTGGGAGGAGAGCATTTTTGAAGCGATTTATTAAACATAACTTGATCTTTTCTGACTAAATATTTATACAGAGTTTATATTGGAGGGATGCCCTGTGAGCTTCTCATACCACAATCTGATAATTTGTAAGTAATTCAAGTTTATTTATTTATTTATTTATATAAGAACCGGGGTACAGGGCAGATTTATTTATTTATACAAGAACCGGGGTACAGGCCAGATGCGCAGGAGGATACGAGGATTCACCAGAGACAGAGAGGGGAACAGAACAGGCAGACTGACAAAATACACTGCTGAGGGGAGCAGTGGGCGTGACAGGTGAGTTCTGCAACGCCATGTGGGACCCTTGCCAGCTGGGATTGAACCGGCGCTGCAGAGGCTGTGGATAGCTTCACAGCGCAGCACTCAACCGCCTGTGCCACCAGGGGAGGCCCTCAAGTACTTTTTTTTAGGAAAATAAATAGTAGATATTGGCACATAGTTTAATCATTTCTAGCAATATTGCATACCAAAATGCTTTATAATACATCTACATATAATATTTTGTATAAATTATGAGATATGCAGTATAAATTACATTATTAATTATAGTATTAATTACAGTATTATTTTATGTAGTAAGTTAGCAATCATTATATACTTAAATATAATCTCCCCTGTTGTCTCTAGTATAGTATAATGAGAGCTATTATTTAAACCATTGTGAGAAGAAATGTTTTGAGAAATATCACTATCAAATAATTGTTTTACCTGGTAATATTTTAAACTCTTTAAAAGAAATCTCAATGAAGATAGCCAGATTAATCTCCACATGCTTAATAATTAAAGTTTTATTCAAGTATCTTCAACCATGCTAGGAAATACCTTCATTTTATAAAAAGTTTGGTTGTACCACACTTTCTACCTTGATATATATTCTGAAATTAATGAGATTTTTTTTAAGGAAGCACAATATTTAAAAAATTTAATATCCATATAAACTTTGAAATTAACTTATATATTTTGTTAGGTATGGTGTAAAACTACATCATCCAAATGGAGATATGGGGTCTATAATTTGTAAAACTACTGGAACTTATATTGGTAAGCATTGATCTTTTTTTTTCAAAGATTTTACTTTTTTATGCATAGAAGGATGGGGTGTTGGTCAGAGGTGCAGGGAGTGAGAGATTCACCAGAGTTAAAGTGGGGAGCAGAACAGGCACATCTATTGAAATACACTGCCTAGGGAAGCAGCAGGCAAGACAGAAGCGGTCTGCTGTACCATGTGGGCTGACCAGGGATGGAACTCATGCTGCAGTGGCTGGTGATGGCTTGATAGCTCTGAGACTTTAACCCCTGCACCACCAGGGACGCCCTGATGATTATTCTTCACAAATCTCATAGATGACTCAATTTCTTCGTTTCGTATTCTCCCTGACTTCCCTCAACACTCACCTCTTCTAAAAGTTAGCATTTCTTCTTTCCCTTGGCTTCTTTACAGTTGTATAAAAATATACATGAATTACCTTTTCTCTGGGTTGACATTTCAAGTCCTCTTGTTCAAATTACTCCTTTTCTTTTTCTTCTGTCATGCAGAAAATTCTATGACTAACATAACTTTTTTCTGTCAGCATAATTTTCCTCTGTTTTTCTCTGGCTGTATGTCCTCCAGACACATCAGTCTTTTCATACTTGAATGAGCTTCATTCCCTTCTGTCTCAGGCCTTTGCAAGCTTCTCATCCCAAGCATTTTGGATAAAATTTCATGCTGTGAAATAAACCTTTTCTGATCCCTTCCATTCTCAAACTTTGCCCTACTTTTCCTTGCTAACCCTATCACCATTTTCAGTTCTCTGTTACAGTCCTTGCTCTTGAAGGACTGTGTCCTCCACTGACAATATAAGAGCAAGCTGCACTCACCCTGCATCTGACAATACATAACTGCATAGCTGTGTAATGGACATGAAATTTGAGGGGAATATATTTACATTTAGGTTCTCATAATTTTTCATTCATTGCTATTTTTTGTCAGTTTTTTCCAGTTATAACCTTGAGACATCTTACTATGTATATTTTAAAATAGTGAGTGCTTTGTATAACTCCTTATTTTCATTACTTTGAGGATTTATAGATGGTTGCATAATTACAGTTTTAATTTTATATTTCTTTCCTTTTAAATCAGTTTTATAATACATAACTATCATTCTCCTGTGGTTGGGAATGTAATTGATTGTGTATTTTAATTAATTCCAGGTCATCACAATGTCAGCTTCATCTTAGATAGTGATTATGGAAGGTAGGTCCTTTTGTAAATAACAATGTTTATAATTAATTCAGTTTGTAAAGTGAAAGAGTAACTTTACTTTGTGCCATAAATCCAGGGATTAAAAATTAATCAGTTTCTTCCTCCAAATTAGCATTTAGGGGGTTTGTAATTCCCTTTCACTCATAATTTGTGTTTCAGACATGCCCTGTCAACTGTTGTGAAATCTTGCATTACCTAAAATGGTAGAAGTCTTTGATATTGAAAAAGTGTTATTCATGTCTTATATCATTTCTGAGTTAATTCTCATTTTTTTGCTAAACTAATTTAATTCGACTTGAACTAATGTAAAAATAAATAAAACTTTATGATTTATATTATCTGATAATGGCTCTTTTAACATAACATACAATGATATGAAAAATGGTAGTTACAGATTTCCATTTTCCATCTTAACAGCAATGCTAATAATTTGTATTTATGATTTTAGTCAAAAAAGAACTCACCTCCAGATATCCTACATGTTAATTTCAACAAGAAAGGTCATCATTATGTTTATAACATAATGAACATTTAGTGGCAGACATAGTATTAATTACCTAACCCATATTATCTAGTTTAATCTTTCCCAAATCCTATATATTGAGTGCTATAATCCACTCCATGTTGCACCAGGGGAAACTGAGACTTAGGACGGTTAAGTAATTTGCCAAAGGATATTCAATCTGTAGGAAGCAGTGCTGGTATGTGAATACATGGAGTCTACTTCTAGAACCTGAGCACTTCTTTCCAGAGGTTGCTATGAATGACGGAAAGTTTCAGCCACAGAACCACTTCTCTTCTCTATTTAAATCTTCATCCAGGTTTCTGTGCCATGACGATGTCACTCCACTCCTAGGTGCATTTGCAAACATGTAGGGGCATTTCTTGGTTGTCATAGTAACTCGAATGTGTTATAGTTGCCCTTGTGGGCAGGACTATAGTGTGCCAGACCTAATTAAATTGTTTTGCCAAAATATGATCATGTCTCCCATTGAGAAAATAAGCCACTGAGCCAGAAACTAAATAAGTCACATTTTTTTAGTCCTCTAGTACCAATATAACTGTAGGACATCAATGGGCAGATCTGTGTATTTAGTTGTTTTGTCTGAAGAGAGACTCAAGGATGAGAAATTTGAAAAGAACAACGATACTGCAATGAAAGTAGATATTGTTTCTGGCCAGTGTTCAGAGACTGCAAAAGAGGGTAAGGTTTGGTCCTCCATGTATAGAACTGCATTGAGTTGGTGAGACTAAATCTAGTATTTTCTGTTTCTAGACACCTAAAGGCCATAGGTTTATAACAAAGTGATGCCTGGGGTGGACACTTGATTATAAATCACTATAGACTGAACCAAAACCATGAAGATGGGTATTCTCATTCAAAGGCAAACCAGGGTGGATTATGTCTATATGGTGTGATTTACATGGGCCATATACCTTAGAGTCCATGACATAAAACTTTGTTAGTCCTTTGCAAGAACTCAACCTATATACATATAACTTGATAAGACAGGGCAATAGGATTTTATTAAGATATTAGAGAATCATATTAAAAGCAACAACTTCCTGAACTATATAAGGTTCTTCAATGCTCTCAATATCATTGCACTGAAGGTGACAAAAATTAATTCTTAGTTCTGAGCCAGTATGAAAAGGTATTAATTGCCAAATCCATCATGTATATATCTCAACAAGAAAAAATTATCCAAAAATAGGTTTGAGTACAATTGATAAGTATGCATAAATCAATATGCTTCATTAACATACTCTGAAACTTTCAATGAAAAAAAAAAGCCATTATTTTTTTGCTATAATTTAGCAAAAATACTGCATAAAATTGCTGATTTTGTGATGTTGACATAATTCCTTTTTTTAAAGTCTATGTTCTTTTGTATTACTATCTCAGAATGATAAAATTGTATTTCTATATAAAAAAATATTAGGAATTGAAGATAACAATGTGACATTTACAGAATGATAAAATTGTATTTCTATATAAAAAATCTTAGAATTGAAGATAGCTGTTAACAATGTGACATTTACTTCTTTAGAGCTTAGTTTTATGATTGCATGGCATTTTAAAAATGCTAAATCATTTTGTAAATTATAAAACCCATATTTTACAAATTTCAGGGGCATTCCTAAATATCAAATAAACTAATTAAAGACCATGTGGCATCTACTCTGTATCTCTTTTAATAGCCAACCTCCCCTCTGCTATTACCCCAAGTTCAAACAACAGCTGTTCCAAACTGATAAGGTTCAGATGAGGCTGACTTAATTGAGAAATGCCTGGTCATTATCAATGAATTAGTGAAAATCACCTCAGTGTCAAACCAAATAAATTACATTCAAATTTTATTTCAAGAGGCAATTTTCCCACCAACTTAAGAAGCACAGTTAATATTTCAGATGTAGGATCTGACCCTATACAAGATTGTTGGAACTAGCATAATTTCAGGTCTTTGGAAATCAACTGAAAGGTTTATGCCATAAAAATATAAAGTCCAGTATGAACTTCTTAAATAACTAATTTAGCATAAACTATATCCAGGGACTCATTAGTCTTGCAAATGCACATTTTAATGGCTGGGTTACATTTACAGGAAAGTGAACTGTTTGTCTTAACCACAGATTTACATTATCGTTTCAATTTTAGATCACTGTGTTATAATTGTGATGAAGGGGCTTTGAATATTAATATTTGGATTTCTTAACATTTCTAATTATAAATTTCATTGAGGTCATTACAAGAACAGCGTTTAATTTCTAGGATCAGACTCCTTCCCTTCCCAAACCTCTAGGCTATGAAAATGCAAGTGTATATCAGAAAATATGAACAGACTCTGTATTTATTAAAGATTTAAATCTGATGTGTTATTGCTAGTTGCTGTCACCCCATTGTCCTCTCAACAAATTATGGCAGGTGAAGAGAACTACACATATTAAGAGCCAAGGATTGAGACTCAAATTCTGTTTCTGCTACTTACTCTCTTTGTGATCTCAAGTAAGAGAAGTAAATTTTGAGTTTTACCTACCTCATGGGGTTGATATAATAATTAACTTGCATAATAAATTAAAGGTTTAAAGAAGTCTTAAAAGTTGAAAAATGTTAGTGTGATACCTGATACCTTTCCGTAGTGTTATTTAGGCACTAAATGGCTTATAAGTGCATTAGGAGAGCTGAATGATCAGCAGAAGAGTCCAGACTTTATGAAGAGCCATACTTCTGTTTGTTTTTTTATGTTAATATTAAATCTCACTTTAATGAGGAATAATTTGTGTATAATTAAATTCACACAGTTTAAGTGTAGTTCAGTAAAGTCTGACAAATGTGTTTTTGCCTATTTGTGTAATCAACAACTGAGTCAAGAGACAGAACTTTTTACATTCCCAAAGAGTTCTGTCCTAATCCTTGGCAATTTGTATGATTTCTGTTGCTAAAGTACAAAATATAGCATTTTTCTAAAATAAAGCAGCTCATTTAAAGCAAGAATTTCTATCTTTGTTTTAAATAGGAGTTTCCCAGAAAAGATGGCATATTTCATTTCTTCTCTGAATAAAATTTCAATGTTTCAAACATATGCAGGTATGTGACATTTCTGAATGTACGTGAAAGAGGAAGGCGAGGTCAATATTTCATTTCATAAAAATCAAAGACTATAATGACACACTTAGGTGTACTATATTATTATAGGTACTTGTAAGAGAGGAAAACTACCTAGAATGTGGAGTCTGAAAAGAAGCCCTGATAGTAAGTTAGCATCCCCAAAACTGCATTGCTAGTATAAGGTTGATTGGGAAATAAACTCATCAGACTAAAGGAGACAGCAGGGGAGATTGCTGCATGTCTCAAATTTGCCATGATTAAGGAAGGGAAAAAAAAAAAAAAAAACCTCCCTCATCAATTTAAACCACAATCCAGTAGTTACTCTCTTAGATTTATGCTCTCAGTGTAGTCCAAAAGGATCTTCAAGCAGACCATAATTTACTACAATTCATAGAGATCTCAGGTGAGAAGTACCTCTGGGAAGATGTCATTAGCAAATATAAATCCTCCTATAAGTAGAATTATACTTCCTTCCAGATCTGGAGTGATTCAGATTTCAAAGATGTTCAAATTGGGGGGGAGGGGGATAAAGGGGGGGGACCTATCTTGGAATCAATCAAATTTGAGATTTTCTTTTTCTCGAAATTTATGTGGAACTCATGTAAAAATACATAGAACTTTGATAAAACTAAATAGAATATATATTTTTTTAAGGATTCTGGCATGCCCTGGGCTGTTCTATCAATATATCTAAATTTTCTATATAGATGGCCCTAAGAACTACAATCATAATTAATGGATTACTATATAAAAAAAATATATGTTGGCCTGTACATATAGGAAATATTCATTGTTAAGAGCAGCGGGGGACAAGAGGCTATATAGTTTGCCTGCCTTCCTGTCCTTTCATTTAAACCAAGTATCTATGCACAGCCCAAGCTTTCCTCTACTCCCTGTATCTTCCCACTCCAGTATCCCTTTAGCCCTGTCACCACCAAAGCCTGGTCCCCAGGACCAGGCACAGATCTCTATGAGAGTCACGTTCACTGTCCTTTCTGCAGGATTGCATCCAAGAAAAACTTAATGAACCACCTAATTCATTCACTTGTTAATGCAGTACTTATAAGTAATTTGGAAAATTTGTGGAAGTCAAGTGTTTAGGTTTACACATAATATTCATAACATTTTATTCAATGTGCTTCATCTTCCTTAGAGATCACTACCATTTCACCTTCACAAGGAAGCATTCAAGGCGGCACCTTGCTTACTATAAGTGGACGGTTCTTTGATCAGACAGATTTCCCAGTCAGAGTTCTGGTTGGAGGTACTTTTCTTTATTTCAAATATATCCATTTATGAGATCAAACCCTGTCTTTCCTTTAACATTTAATTGAAGTGAATAATATTTTTTTCTATTAATGTCTTAAATTTAAGGTTAGGTATTTTCACACGTGTTTGGTCCTGGGGCTTGATACTTTTCCCTCTGCAATTTTCCAGAGAAGGTCATTCCTTCCCATGGTATATGACCAGGACTTGTGCTGGAATGCTCCTCTCATTTCTGTCACATATACAATTCCAGTCTGAACATAGTAATTACAGATGTTATTGGGAAGAGCATTAATATGTCATAGGTCACAATTGTACGTAGAGCTTGGTTCTCTGGTATGCATTACTTTTATGTATAAGTGTAATCACTCTCATTTAGACCCTTGTCTATTTTTGGCTTCAGTCTGTGCCTGTGAAAGTAGTATTTATAAATCATTATTCCTTTTCTTTTCATTGAAAGAGCATGGATAAAACCACTATTATATTTGTTGTTGTGTTATTCTACCTGAGAGAACTTTTATACATCTACTTCTTTTACTCTTTTAACTTTTACCTCTACTTTTGTAAATTCTAAACATCATGTATTTTATTTGGCCACTTTTGCCAAGGAAGAAACTGTAATTACTTATTTTGGACCCAAGAGTGAAATCTTTTGTAGTGCCATAGTTTGATCAATTTTTAAATTTTGTTTCTCAGGTATTGTAAAATTCTTATAGAACTCTAATTCAACTCTAACTTGTTATATTTTGCCAGGAAAATGTTGCCTTGTGGAGGTATGAAAATTAGTAAGTTAAAAGGTTGAATGAAGAACAGGTGAAAGAAATGAAGACCTCCCTACAACTTTACCTCTTGCTTGTGCAACTTTGTTTTGATTGAAAAAATACCCCTAGGTAGGCTGCTCTGATTTGCATTTGCATTCTGAATCTCTATAGTAATAGCTCTGAATTTTGCTTTTCTACAGGTCAAACCTGTGATATTTTGAATGTCACAGAAAGTAACATATATTGCAAGACACCCTGTAAACCTGATAGTATCAGAACTATGTATCCAGGTAAGTTACCAGGAGAGAGAATGGCTATTTTCACATTTACACATGAGAAATATTATTGACATGTATCATTAGTGTCTCAGTTCATTTGGGTTGCTATAAAAGAATACTGTCTGATTTATCAACAGCAAGTGTTTATTTCCTACATTTCTGGGGGTTGGGAAGTGCAATATTAGGTGTTTGGAAGGCCCTGCTTCCGCAGATGCTAGCTTTATATGGTTAGAGTTTTCTGTGGGTCTCTTATATAGGAATGCTAATCCCATTCATGAGGTCTTTAGTCTCATGACTATCTCCTTAATGCCCCACCTGATAATACTATTACATTTAGTATTAAATTTCATCATGAGCTGTTGGGGAACACATTCATCCCATAAAAATTAATAACAAAAAGTATCATTTGACCTTTTTAGAATTTGTAGTGAGCATTAAAATAAATTTCTTACTAGTTTTTTTTAAAACTTTCTGGATTAGGAAATACTTATATTGAAATAGCTGTATCAAGGCTGCACCAGTAGAGGTGAATCTAGCCTCCATTTTTCCAAAATCCTACTGGAAACAGCACATCTATGACAGAGTACAGTGATGGTTTCATTTCAAATTAAATGATGATCAGTAAATATTTGTAGAGGCTACATGGACACATTTCTAAAAATGCCTGCTTAAAAATAAATGGCAGAAGTTAAATTCTTACTTGTCTAGAATAATTTAGGAGTAATAAAAGGGGATGAGAGTAATGGAACACAAGGCTCTAATTTTTAAGACTTTCACCTGTGGCCCAGTGTAAGTGCTGCTAGTGACCTCACTGTCCACAGTTATACCAGGGAGTTTTACAGTTGTGGCAGTGGGTGGGTCTCTTCCTGTGCACACTGTAAAATTGGTTTATAATTTTGTCATTGGTGTGTATTTCAAACCAAATAAATTCTGTTCACCACCATCTTAAATCTTTTTGTTTTAAAATTGATATTAGGGGGAAAATGACCAGTTAAAAAAAGAATTTTGACATTTATAATTGATAATTTTATCATTATTTTAATTATTATATTTTTTTCACTGAGGTGATGTTGGTTTATAACACTGTGTATGGTTTAGGAATGTAGTTTCACACCTCTTCAGATATGTTACCACACCACACTCACCACCAAGGCACACCTAGTCTCCACCATGGTCCATTGGGGATCTTTAAAGGAAGTTGATAATACTGAGAATTCTACTGCTATAAAAGGTTGAGCTACTCAAACTTTGCTCCAACCAAACTTCATCTGAAAATGAGGAATCTTTGCTGTCTATATCCAGACAATTCAGATATATTAAGACAGAGGAAGGCATAAGCCTCCATTGTTGTATTTTAGGGAAGAAAAAAAGATGACAATTTTTGGTGAAGAAAAAGTCTTAATCCATAGGGTTTATACTAGCAAGTGTAGATACACCTGAATGAGAATTTTTCTCTAAACTCATCCAAGGAGGTGAACTATTTAAGCAGAATAATGTTAAAAAATGCTTAAAGAAACCTTAAAACCAAAAGTATCTGTTCTTTGATCAGTTGTAAACCATTAATTAACTTTTGTTAAAAAAAAATAATAGAGGAGTTTTGTAATCACATGGTCTGAATCTTGAGGTTTTGAGACTTAGCTATATAAGGCAACATCAGTCATATCATAGGTGGTAATTACGGTATCATGGTTATCTGAAGTAAAATACTAAGTGCCAAGTGTTTTACATATATATTATACAAATATTATATATGTACACACATGTATGCACATAAATTATGTACATATATATTGCATGTAATCCCCATAGCAACCATGCACATTGTAATATTGCTTCCACTTTGTTACATATGTGGAGCATGTGATGCAAAGAAATGAAATGATAAAAAATTGTAAACTGTCATCACAGTGTTGTATCCTTTGGCATGTATTGTAAATATAATTCTTTTGTCTCCATTCATACTCTAAAACGTGAACTAAAATAGCATATCTATAACACCACCCACCTAGGTCAGTGAGATAACCATATCAAAATTCTGATGAAATACTCTTTTTATTTTACTCTGTCCAGGTGGGAGAGGCTTAAAACTTGAGGTATGGAATAACAGCCAACCAGTACATCTTGAAGAGATACTTGACTACAATGAAAATACACCAGGGTACATGGGTGCCAGCTGGGTAGATTCAGCTTCCTATATTTGGCCCATGGAACAAGACAAATTTGCTGCACGCTTCAGTGGATTTTTGGTGGCTCCAGATTCTGATGTTTATAGATTCTACATCAAAGGTGATGACCGTTATGCTATTTATTTTAGTCACACTGGACTTCCAGAAGATAAGGTAGGGACGATCACTGTTTGATTTATAGAAGCAAAGTAATAATTTTATATGTATCTCATTTATTCTAAACCAACACCAATGAATATATTAAAGAAATTATGAGATATATTTACACATTATTGAATTCCTTGCTACTTTAACACATGTAATTTACGAACTATAAAGTAGTTATTGAAAACTTATGGACTAAAAGAAAATGTTTTTTCATATCTAGATTTTCTCTAGCAAGAAAAAAACACATGTATTTCTTTTTACTCCATTCTTTCACTATTACTTGGTTATGAGATTGAAGTCTACCATTTCCTTATGTCTCTGTTTTTCACATAAGTAGGATCATATTTCCATCCTCAGAGTCATTTTTGTCACACTAATGATTCCACGTGCTATTTATTTATATAACACAATTTTAATGACTTATAGTCAGTTAATGCATTTACTGAATATAGATAACTTCATAGTGATTTTTTAACTTCTGATTTTTTGTGACCACAAATAATACTATATTGAACATTTTTGTTCATTGCATTATTCTGTATTTTGTACTATTTCTTTAGGACAGTTTCACAAATATGGAACTAATAAATCAAATCAAAAGAATCCTTTGTGACTAAATATAAATTGTAGAATTGCCTCTCAAACTGGATGAACTAATTTAAATTGCTTTCTATAATACATAAAGCAAATGTAAATTGCTTCCTATAATATGTAAATATCCAGTTTTACCATTGATTGTCAGCATGGTTCCTCCACAGATAGGGCAACTTCCTGATCTTTGACATATTTGAGAACTGCTTTTAATAATCTCATTTGGATTAAATCCTTCAAAGTTCTCTGCAGAGTAAAAGAATATTTTATTGAGCAATAAGAAACTTCCTCTTCCATAACAACTCTAATTGTAAAAAATGTATGGTCTTTGTTTATTCATGGTACAGTGGTGTTGATGTTAGTTAAGTGTAGAGAGAATAAAGTGAGTTTTGATGATTTTTAAAAATCATTTTATCATGAATAACAGATCTTAGAAGAAAATATATGAAGTGGTTTCACACTTTTCTACTGTAAAAATTCTAAGACTGTTTGAAACAATAAATGATAAAGAAATACATGCTGAGAATGTTTATTAATAAGTCATTAATAATTTCTGCCCTCTCTTCTGTCTATATTTCTTTTTTGGGGAATAAGGTGAGGATTGCATATCATACTGCTAACGCCAACAGTTATTTTTCCAATCCAACACAAAAATCAGATGACATTTATCTTCAACAAGGAAAAGAGTAAGATTTTTTTCCTTTTCTTTGCATTGCAATGTGGTGGTTAAAAACTCTAAGTTTATATGTAAAAATCTTTCAGTTTGTTCTATGCAATGGGACAGGGAGAAAGAAGAGCGAGAGGGCTGGAAACATGGAGTGGAATTGCACAGGAGCTGTGGTGATGGACTGTGGGTGCTTTGGTGGTGGGGGAACTCCCCCCAACCACACTTGAGGGGCGAAATTCTATACTGCTCAAAAATTAACAAGGATATAAGAAAAAGATACTTTATTAGAAATAAATTAATAAAAACATTTTAGAAAAAGAAGTAATATGAGTTTGTTGGCTTAATTTATAATTGGTTATTCTCTATAATTTTATTAAATTTTATTTCTGTGTTTTCAACAATACTAGCATTCATCTAACCAGGGAAATTTAAAATCTAAATTATCCCATTTCACAAATTTTAACTTTGTGTAATTTACTTAATTCTAATGTTAATTTCTTGTTAGGACCTTTCAATCAATCTAGCCATCTAATTTCTTTGCTCCTGCACATGAATTCTTAAACATTACTAGAGAAAAACATAAAACTACATGAATCAGTGCTATAGTTGATATGTTTTTAGACTCAGGGGTGAAGAAATAGACTTCATTTCTGATGAGCTTTTTATTTTCATTCTGCCATATCATCCTTTTGGATATCAAGGAGATTGAGCTCATAGGAAGCCCCATGAAGATCTGAAGGCACTGGGTCAGAGAAGGCTAAGATCAGTGGTATCTGGGTGTAATCAGTCTTAGTTTTCTCACTGAGGTCTTAATAATAGTGACATAGGGAAACATTTCTTTTTTTTTTTTTTTAAATAATAAATTTTATTTTTATATTCCCCCATACAATTGCAAACGCCCCATTCTGACCCCAATCCTTCCCCTCCTGCCCCCCACCCCCCAAAAAGTGTCTCTGGTTCATAGTTTTTTGTTGATTTTGATTTTCACTTTCTTATATTCATTTTCCTGGTCCCTTATTTAAGTTTTCTAGATTCCTGCTATGAGTGAGACCATCCGGTATTTTTCTTTTTCTTTTTGGCTTATTTCGCTGAGCATGATCCCTTCCAGCGCCATCCATGTTGCTGCAAATTGCATGTGTTTATCTTTTTTGAATGCTGAGTAATATTCCATGGTATATATGTACCACATCTTCTTGATCCAGTCATCTATTTTTGGGCATTTGGGTTGTTTCCAAAGCTTAGCTATTGTAAACAGTGCTGCTATAAACATAGGGGTGCAGGTGCTCTTTGGAATTGATGTTTCTGTGTCCTTTGGGTAAATACCTAGGAGTGGAATTGCTGGATCCTATGGAAGCTCTATGTTTAGTAGGTCCAGAAATCTCCACACAGCTCTCCATAGTGGTTGGACCAGTTTGCACTCCCACCAACAGTGCAGAAGAGTTCCTTTTTCTCCACACCCTCAACAACATTTGTTGTTGCTAGTTTTTTTAATATGTGCCATTCTCACTGGTGTGACATGGTATCTCATGGTAGTTTTGATTTGCATTTGACATAGGGAAACATTTCATTCTTTTTCTCCTCTTCTTTCTACTACTATTTTTTAAAAAATATATTTAAACATTTTTTTTTAACCAAGATCCCTGCACCTATCTAACCAAGATCCCTTACCATTCAGGGTAAGTAGAATGCCGAATTAATCCCTACTGCTATTAAGTGTCAGTATACTTTAGGCTTTGTCTTAGTCTTGGAAAATGAGTTCAGTTTACCTCTTGACAGAAGCACAGAGCTGGCATGAAGGCAACTCCTAAAACAGCTGTTGCTTGGTATTTGTGCTCCTGAACCATTATTTGGAATTTACACTCTGCACTTAGATGCTGTGAATTCTGAAATTGAGGTCACCTAGATGATGTGTTACCCAGTGGTCTGGTCCCTGGGCCTCCCCAGAGATAACTCATAATGCCAGTTCATTCTGCTCAGACAACACAGCCTATTGCTAAATGCATGTCCCTTTGATCACCCCATTCTCTTTGACTCCTACCTCTATTACTAATTTAAATAATCTTTCCTTTTTTAGAACTCTTTCAGTCTGTTAGTCATAAGAACATAAAGAATAATAATAATATATATGTATTTTATAGGAATTTGTGAAGATTAAATAAAATGTCTGCAAAGTGCTCAGTTTAGTGTCTAGCAAATAGAATATGCCTATAATAAATATCTTCCAACTGACAGATAAGACTACAGAATTTAATGGTTCTTTTTTGAGTCTTGTACCTTGAATAGTATTGCCTAACTCAAATGGCACAGTAAGCCCAGAGCCTAATGGCTTGATGTAACCCTTCAATATCATTTCTATGAGCGGGGTGACCCAGACCTGGACAGATGGCACATGATAAATTCAGCATCATTCATGAACTGTGGATACTTATTCTCCATATATAAGTGTATTTGTTGAATGATGTGAGGCAACTTAGAGCAACTCCCAGCTGGCCTCTCCAGAGAGAGGAGCAATGGCGGTATTGATAGAGATTAGGAGGGAAGCAGCAGCTTTGTACTCGCAGTACCGGCTGTTCAGCAGGGCTTATCCTGGGTAGGCATTTGGATGGTGGGCAGGGGATGTCAAGAGTCAAAAATTCTAAATATAAGTATGAATCCCATCTAGCTTGCTGAAGGTCCATAGTTAATCTGTCAGTAAAACTTTCTCCAGGCATTTTTTGTTCTTCAAGTCACAGGTATTCAGGGAATTCAAGAATAGTAACTTTGACACCTAACCACTCCGATAGAATATATATCATGTGTCATACAAAGAATCAGCTTGTCATTTTCAAATGCACATTAAGGTATTTAACCTCAATATGTTTGTGTTTGATGCCAGGGTGTTTGTATTATAATCTACAATGTAATTTTGTTTTAAATTCCTTGAGGATAAGGGATAGCATCATTTTCTTTTTTTTAAGATTTATTTATTTATGCATACAAGAGCTGGGGTGCAGGGCAGAGGTAGGGGGAAAGTGAGAAGATTCACCAGTGACAGAGTGGAGAGCAGAACAGACAGATCTACTGAAATACACTGCTGAGGGGAGTTGTGGGCGAGACAGGAGAGGTCTGCTGCATCATGTGTGTCAACCCCCTGGCCGGGGATCGAACTCCGTGCTCCAATGGCTACAGATAGCTTCATAGTGCTGCTACTTAACCCCTTGCGCCACGAGGAGGCCCCAGGAATAGCATCTTTTTCAATAAATGTTTGTTGATAAAGCTGAATGAGTTGGCATGAAGGGAAGCAGCTCACTGCTAATGCAGGTATTTTACCAAATTCATTTCAACAAAACACTGTAAAACTTTTAATATTGTAGTGTTTAAAATCAGGGATATTACAATATAAATCATTTCACAGGCTGGTGTTTGATATAGTGTTGAAATTTATTCATTGAGAAAATGTTTCTGACCTCTGGAGAAAAAAAGTAGTATTCATTATTCTATTTTCCAGATATTACATTGAAATCTTGCTGCAAGAATATAGACTAAGTGCTTTTGTGGATGTTGGGTTGTACCAGTATCGGAATGTCTACACTGAGGAACAAACAGAAGATGCAGTAAATGAAGAACAAGTTATCAAATCCCAGTCGACAATTATTCAGGAAGTACAGGTTCGCTATGATCATAGATCCACTTTATAGAAAGTACATG
This sequence comes from Talpa occidentalis, assembly GCF_014898055.3. NCBI lineage: Eukaryota > Metazoa > Chordata > Mammalia > Eulipotyphla > Talpidae > Talpa > Talpa occidentalis. Next base: position 24,356,783 of record NW_026555331.1, on the reverse strand, counting down.
TTCAAAGGCAGGAGCTTTATTTGCTTATTGATTTTTCTAGGTAAGTTACTGTTTGGGGATAAAGAAGTTATGGGAAATTATTGAATTGTGACTTGGAATATCTGTATAATAGGTTATTTGATAAAACAAATTTTAAAATGTAGTAAAATTGCGTAATGAAGAGGCATTGAGTAGCTAACTTATGATGATTTTAAAATGTGTTTTTCCACATAGTAAAGATTTCTTAAATTGGAAAATAGGTTATAACATTGGAAAACTGGGAAACAACTAATGCAGCTAACGAAGTTCAGAAGATCACAGTAACCAGCCCATGTGTGGAAGCTCTTTCTTGTTCTCTTTACCGGTACAGGTTAATCTATAACATGGAAAAGACTGGTAAGCTGTAAATAATAAGGGAAATGTTATTGCTTTTTATTAAATTATAAATATGCATTTGCTGTAGTCAAATTCTACCATCCAGAAGATATCGTTTTAATGGTATTCTAAAGAAATTTGTAAAAACACGCTGTGAAGAAAAATCTTCAGATTGGAATAGAAAATGGCATCAATAAAAACAACATTCTAGAATATACTATCATTATCTTCTATAAAGATGATGATAAATGTGTATTTTAGTGCACATAGGATTTTATAAAACTCTGTCACCCATAGGTATAAGTTATTTAATAGGAATTAATCATTACAGAGAAGTAAACTTTTTTTAATATCTCAAATTAAATGGTAAACCTATGAGACTAATTTATCTGTTAATAAAGACATTGTATTACTGCATTTTTATAATCTGAAATGATCATTTTGCTCATTTTTTTGTTCATTGTTTCAATAAGTAAATATGGTTGAGTGTTAACTTGTTTGTAAACACAGTGCTTATTACTATGGAATGTTCAAACAATAAAATATGAACCCTTTCTGCAAGTGATTGCAAATTAAGTAGTTAATATTATTTAACTTGACTCAATTTCAAAACACAATTTCGCTATGTAATAATTTACATGGTTCAAACTATAGATACTGTAAAAAATAAATATGAGACATCAGTGCAGACTGTGGTAATGCAGAAAAATTTTAGCTCCTCTTCATTTTTTAAATTAAAATCCCTAATCATTTGACTTTAATTTTTTTACATCCAAAAGTCTTGCTGCCTGCTGATGCTTCTGACTTCATGCTGCAATCAGCCTTAAATGACCTCTGGTCTATAAAACCGGATACAGTTCAAGTAATAAGATCACAAACCCCCCAAAGCTATGTTTACATGGTAACCTTTATATCTACTAGAGGTAAGCATGCAATTCATTTGCCCTTCTGTACTGTTTTTCTAGGAAACAAATTTTATCCTATGCAATTTCACTGAAAAAGATAAAAGTGTCATAAAATGACAGAGGAAAAGAATTAGATTCATATCTTGATCAGTTTTTGAAGAATTAGAAATTAAATGGTTAATTTTTATTATTTAAATTTTAGTATTGTTTCAAGGAATATATAACTCCATTGCATAAGAAATATACTACATATACCACAAATGCGCTTGATGGCTTATTTATATTTAGTGAAAATTTGTGAACATATTCTGGAAATGAAATTCAAGGAAATTAATATTGCTCAGGATACGCTAGTCTGGTCAGCTCTTGCCTCATGAAAGACATTTGTGGTCAAGTTCATATGGGAAATATTATATATCATAGCTTCTCCTTGAAGATTGATATTAGAGTATACAGAGATCATTAGAATATAAAATTCCTGAGGGGTCCTACAATGAGAAAAAAGCAAAAAAAATTCATCTGTGTTTAATACATTATCCCAACCCTTCTACCATTTTTTTCTGAGTAATAGGTATTTACTATCTACTAATGTTTTATATTTTCAAGTTTTAAAGCCAGATATAACATCCAATTTAGGTATTTGTGATATCAAGCTCCAGAAATTGTACTTTTCTTTGAGCAATTATTATTTTTCCCCTCATATGAGTAAGATATTTCATTATTTGTTTCTCATTTTATGTAGTTGCTAATTTGATTGCTGAGTGGTGGGTCAAGAATTGTCATTAAAATGAATTTAAGTTCTAAAAATTTCCCATAAGTTAGATTGTTAAAATGTTATATAAATGAAGATAGGACTAGACTTGTTCTCCCAGAAATATGTTTATGGATCAGAGAAGAATCTTAAACCTTCGACAGAGACCTTAAGAAACATGGTATCAAAATCATAACTGGACAAATTCTAGAACTTTACCAAATAGCAAAGCTCACGGAGATGCCACTGGTAAAGCATCCTTCAAAGAAGAGAAACGTCTGAAGACAAGTCTTTATTTCTCTCAAAGTGAGGTTGTATGAACAGACTTGGGGCTGTGTCCTGGAGTTCAACTTTGTTATTTATTCACATCTAAAGAAGACATCAATATCTTAGCCCTTTATACTAAGATACTTGTAGTGGCCTAAAACAAAAAGAATTTTTAGAATATAAACATTGATCTTTAATTAGTGGTCTCTGTTTCTCTTTTGGTCTATTTTATAAAACTTTAGAGTCAAAGAAACAAAACCTTTAAGGAATAACACTTTATGAGCATTTTGCTGTTTTCCCTGTGGATAATCGGTTTAAATTCAGAGATCTGTATTTTTCCCACTTATCCTTCCTTCATGATAAATAGAACTGAAAATAAAAAATGCTGTTAATTTCAGTGTCTATTATGAATATTTTTATATTTTATTAAGTTCGATTTTTGTTGTTACTTCATCTCAGGAGACTTTGAACTGCTCGGTTATGAAGTATTTGAAGGGAGCAATGTCACTCTGGATATTACAGAACAAACCAAAGGAAAACCCAGTTTGGACACATTCACACTGAACTGGGATGGGGTCACCTCTAAGCCTCTCACCCCATGGTCATCAGAAGCTGAAGTATGCTCTATGTTGATTTTTTAAATTTTTTAAAAACATTTATTTATTTAAACATACAAGATCTGGGGTACAGGCCAGAGGTGTGGGGGCAGGGAGTGAGACAATTCACCAGAGACAGTGTGGGGAACAGAACAGGCAGATTGACAAAAGTACTCTGCTAAGGGGAGCCGCAGGCGAGTCAGGAGAGGTCTGCTGCGCCAGGTGGGCTGCTCTCTGGCCGTCTGGGGGATCGAACTCATGTTGCAGAGGCTGAGGATAGCTTCATAGGTTGTGTCTTAACCCATTGTGCCACCAGGGAGGCCCTATGTTGATTTTTTAAGTGGAAAATCATGTATGCATCCCTATCTATAAAAAAAAAATTAATTGGAGGTGATTAAAAGGGGTCAATTGTATGGTGAAGGATTGGACTTTTTGTGATGAACTTAATGTTGTATATATGCATGTTAATGATGAAACTTCAGAAACTTAAATAATGTTATAATGTAACATTAATTTTAAAAAAATTAAAAAAGAACACTTCAAGGTGTAGTCATACAATCTGGTTGGAAAGGCAAGTTGAAGCTGATCCATAGTGAGCAGAGAAGGGAGGAAATATCACAAAGATGGAGGGAAAGAATAGGGGAGTTATTAAATTGGTATCAGTGGGATCCAGTATATCTTCCCATGGGGGCAACTGTTCAAAAAGAAAGAATGTCTGCTTGTGAGCTACTGAATTTTGACAATGACCTGTACAATAAGTTTAAGTTAATAGTTGTTTGATAATTAAAAATCATATATTATCTTGAGTCCTTCATTCTAAACACCAATTGTATTTGTGCTTTGCCAAAGTAGATGTGGAAATTATAGGAGACTTTGTGAATGTTTACCAATTCCTATATAATGACAATTATTTATTACTTTTAGTGAATTATCAATACAGGCTTTTAGTACCTGTATATCTTCTTTTGAAAAAAATGACATGTATTCGTGTGTATGGTTTTTTGGTGGCTAATTTTGAGTTAATTTGGAAAGCTACACATTGAGAATGTGTTTGAGCATTGATTTATTTAAGAAAGCTAGTATTAGCCAGTTGTATATAATTATTGTCATTCTAAAATAAAGCTTTTGAAAAAGTCAATGGACACCAAAGTCATTTGGGGTTTGGTCTCATCATGATGGCTAACTTGTGAATTAACTTACTAAAATGTTCTGTTAGAATTAATCAGTAGAATTAGTACTATAATAACTAGTATTCGAATTTCATGAAAGAAGACACTATTAAAGTTCATTTTGTTGCTTTAGTTTCAGGCAGCAGTGGAAGAAATGATCACTGCCAAATGTCCACCACAAATTGCAAATTTTGAAGAAGGATTTATTGTGAAATACTTCAGAGATTATGAAACTGATTTTGACTGGGTATGGCATGGAATGTTTAATGGACTGAGAAACTGACCAAATCAGAATTCATATAAATGTCTGAAATTTCTTCATTTCTTTTTTTGAACTAGCATTAATTCCTTTATCATTCAAAATCAAATTGCAAAAATTATTTTGTTATACATTTACTGGTAATATCTGTTGTAGTATTTCCATTCATTATAATGTGATTCATTTGTGAAAGCAGTATTCCTTTTACACCTGAATTTTCCTGATCAATACAAAGTAGATAAGGTAGGCAAATGTAACAGCATTTATTTGTTTGTTTTCTTCATTTGAATGTTGAATATCTCTTTTTCCTGCTCATTGGCTTAAAAGAATACAATTAGTATTTGGCGTTATGTAATAAATTGCTTTCCTTACTTGTTGAGATTACCTGCTGGTTAGTTAGTACAATGCCTAGTTAGTATTTCCTTTTTGGTAAGACATAGAGATCTTTCTTTGATGTACAGTAAATTTAAAAATACGCTTATAGTCTTAATTTTTATTTTGAAGATGTAAGGAAGCAACTGAAGGTCATAGAATAAGAGAAGTATGGCCTAGTTATTCAAATCAGAACAATACCCTAGAAATAAAAGGAATTCTTAAAAACATATGCCACATGATGCTTTATATGAGCAATTTTATTAGTGAAAAAAAGGGAAAATCTTTCCAGATAATGGGCTACCTTTTCAATCTAACTTAATAAACATGTCTTTGGATCCTGGGATCTGCACTATTACTTGCAGCCATGGGAACTGACAGCTAATTCACATTATACTTCTCTCCTGCTTAATCTCTCATCATCATCACACCATGCATTCCTACTTTACCTTACCTTGGCTATTTGCATTTCTCAGCACCACCCTCTCACTCCCTGCTTCTCCACACATAATTTACCCACTCTGAATCCCCTTGGTTCCCTTTTCCTTTTAAATAAGTCTTGTTCGTGTTTAAAGATTACTGCTTTGTCACTTCCTCTGAGTTACCTTTCTTGATGCTTTTAGGTGAGTTACATGCCTCCCTTCAGTCTTGATTTTATAATCCATAGTTCCTTTGTCCCAAAGTACATGGGTTGCCATGTATGGGGACAGTATTATTCACCACTTGAACCCTGAAGATTAAACAAAAATAAAGCCCTGACACACAGCGAAAAATGAGTTTGTGGATGGAATGAATAAACAGCCTTAAGGAATTCATAATATAAAGATAAAGATAGAATTTGGGAAATAGTCAAATATAGGAATTATGTATTATAGAAGCAAATGAGTGATATAGGATGAGAGCCTCAGAATTTCAAAGATGAGAGTGTACGTTTCAAGTTAAAGTAGTTTGGGAAGCGATAAGATCTAAACTAGTACTTAAACAACTTGGGTGGATATTGGGGAATCAAGAGGACAATAAATCACGTTTTCATTTGAAATATTACTGTTTCTGTAGGACCATATTAATAGAGGGCAGAAGACAGCTGAGACTGATGCTTATTGTGGTCGTTATTCCCTGAAAAACCCAGCTGTTCTTTTTGACTCAGCAGATGTTAAACCAAACAGACTACCATATGGAGACATTTCATTATTTCCTTATAATCAGGTAAGCTCCATAAAATGATATGCTAATTAAATCTGCAAAATACATTGGTAATAAAATTTCATGAAATTTTCAGACAAGGCAAAGTACTTGTCGTGTGAAATCATGTCACATTGGACAGGCACTGCAGTTCGCATGCTGGGTTGTGTGTGATGTGTCCTCTTCTGTTGGGTCTCAAAATTTTTTTAAAAAAATTGTAGCACCCTACATGTATATACTGCTTTATCTCATAGTTTTGGAGGAAAAGTATTTGCAAACAAATTTAAATACCAAAACAATTAAAATGTATAATCTGCAATTAAAATGTGTAATTAACAATTAAAATGTATAATCTCCTCAATATTCCTTTACATTTAATAAGAATAAACAAAAATGGGTAGCCATCACAGAGTGACCTTGGGAATCCAGTCTGGGAAAAGTGAGAGAAAATAGTGAGCAGTGGAGATGATACAGTTTTGGTACAGCTAAAATTAGCCCTCATAAATTTAAGCTTTCTCTTATTTTAAAATTTTCAAGTTGTAGCACATGTTCAAAGTCCAAAGTTCTGACTATACTTGGCATTCTTAGGAATTGTACAAAATTAAAATTGGTTATTTAATTACTGTTTTATAGTGACATTCATCTGTATTTTTCTATACTCAGCTACATTCACATCCCAGTTAATCTACCTGAATATTTATCTCTCTTCTCTATATGCAATGAGCTGACGAGTTCAGTTAGAGCTGGCCTTAGTTCTTACATAATTCCTTGAGTATAGGGAGTGAATTATTTCTATTTCTTTAAGGACATTAAGAAAACAAATTATTTTTTCTACATTTAAGAAAACAATAATTATTAATTATAAGGTCATTTCAACTCTATTTACTCTTTTACAAAATCTTCCCCAATATTTCTGCACCTAATTTTCTGAAACTACTCATTTTTTCTCTGTTTGGATATATTTTGTACAGAAAATGCTCTATTGATACCTACTAAATTGTATTGAGTCAACTTCCAACTTAAATTGCTACAAAACCATTTAGTTATAATATACTTTTACTGATTTTTAAAAACTATTTTCTTTGTAGTTATGTTTAGCATACAAAGGAACCCTGGAAAATCATATTGGATTGAAGTTCCAATACCAAGATAAAAACAAGATTACTAGAAACATAGATGAACAGTTTACATTTAATTTTGCTGATGGAAACAAGTAAGTTATGCAATGAATTTGAAAACTAAAGTTATTTCTTTTTTGTTTTGTTCCTTTGTTTTTGAGAAATCTTGTACACCCTGAATCTAAATGTAGTTTTCCTGCCCTTGACATAAACTTCCTAACATAATTGGTTATGCTAAAAATAAATCTATGGTTTATGAAATTAAAAGTTAGTGTAGCATGTCATCACTCATGACCATTTAGAAGGCAAAACTAGTAAACCCTAGAATTTAAATTATGCATCATTTTATCTAATAATGTTTCCAGCTGCTGAAGGAAGGTAGAAAGATATTGTCAGTAGACTTTGATCACTAAAAAAATTAAGCGCTTGCTCTGTATAATTGGAAAAAACAAAATATTTCAATGAATATACCAAAATTAAGGTTGAAAAGACATTTTAAAATATTGATTTGCTAAAAGACACATGGAAATGCAAATAGAGAAACATAGGGAGAGGAACTAAATAGCCCAGAGAAAGCTATTTAATGACCATTAATTGTCATACCCTCAAGCACAGTTTAGTCCTGCATAATTATGTTTTGGTTATTATTATTATATCTTCTGAAATGTAAGTCAATCCTGACTTTGCATTTCCATGTACAACAGCTAAAAATTTCACTTACAATAGAAGTAATACTGGACAAACACACACATTCCCTTTTTAATTTTAAAAAGTATGTCCCATAATTTTAAAGTCATGCTTATTGAAGAGTAATTTACATAAAATCATAATTCACTCTTTTAAAGCTTTTGTTTAGTGAGATTGACAGACATGCAGTCATGTAATGATCACTGGAATCAAGATATAGAACAGTTCCTCTCCACAATTTTGGAAAGATTTTCTTTCATAAAAAGCTAATGTTAAAAATAACCATGGGTTGACTTCTGTCTTCAAACTATTTCTGATATATTTCTTTTGTGCCTTTTTCTATCATAGCTACATAAGAATCTTCTCTACTATGCACAGATATGACATTTTGTGGCATACTTTTATATATCTCATTCAAGTTGTCATCACTGTGTCATTATGGAGAACATTATCTATTTGTATCATAGGGACTGGACTATGATCACTCAGAACTGTGATGTAGGGAGCAGGTGTGAGGCAGAATGAATGACTCTAATACTCAGACAGAAGGGTAGAGGAAAGGACCCTGAGTTAGAAATGGAACCAAATGCTAACTACAAGAAAAAAAAAGGCAAGAAATAAAATAAGCACACTATGAAAGATTTGAATAAGCAGATGAGAAGAAAGAAGAGTCTTGATGGAGGAATCTAGTTCTGGATAAAGATTCTGGGTGAAAAAGTTGCTTCCAAAAGCTCTGCAACATCAAGCTTCCTGTTTTCTACTTTGTCTCAATACTGTTTTCAGAAATGCAGGAACCCATGTTCATTCCATACTTTTATATAGACGTATACCCCAAAATTCATGGAAAGTATTGGAAATGGAGCCTTGTTTAGTGAAGACTTCTGAAAAATTTGTGGAGGTGGCCAAACCACCAGGAGTGCTCCAGCAGAACGGGTTCCAGCAGAGTTGGGTGCCTGGTTTCTATCAGAAGGAATTAAGATGTGCTCATTGGGGCACTGAGTTACAAGAGTAGTTACAAGCAACAGGACCAGACCTGGACAGTGTGTGGGAGCATATCAGAGCCAGTTGGAGCCATCAGATCTGGAAGGGCACCCTTAGATAATTCCCCATGTGGTCTAATCCAGGTTTTTAATCTGAAACTACTTTTGTGGGGTTTTTTTAATGGCATTTTTGAGGACACTTTGGTTTACAGAAATGCATTTAATTTAGGGAATATAAGCTCACACCTCTTCAAATGTAAATTATGCCACACCTGCCACCAAAGCACCAATAGTTCTCCACTGTAGTCTGTCAGGTCCCCTTCCCTCTGCTCCCAGCTTCCCACCTCCCCCTTCTGGTATCCTCAACTCTGACCTCAGATTTCAAAGTAACCTGAAACTTTTAAAGAAGTCTTACCAGTGCTTTTAGCTTTCCTTCCTACAGAATTGGGATGACCTTTTGTTAAAGGAAAGTAAGTTAAGAGTCTTCAGTTTTTAAAATAAAATATCCTATTTGATAGCTATTTCTTTGCCTTCATATTTTAAGTTTATGAGCCTAATGCCCTTCAGCTCCTTTAATCAATAGATAAAGTGGAGGAAACATTTTTTTATTTTGAAGATTTATTTATTTATTTATATAAGCACTGGGTACAGTCAGAAGCCGGGAGGGTGAGAGAATTCACCAGAGCCAGAGGGGAGAGCAGAGCAGGCAGAGTGACAAAGTACACTGCTGAGGGGAGCAGCAGGTGGCAGGAGAGGTCTGCGCGCCATGTGGGACCCTCACCCAGTGCCCAGGGATAGAACTGGCACTGCAGAGGCTGCGGGCAGCTTCGCAACCCAGTGCTCAACTGCTGCGCCACCAGAGAGGCCCTAAAGTGGAGGAAACTTTGAGTTTAAATTTTTAATTTTAAAAACAGCAAGTTCATATTTAATGTCATAGATAGGTTCTTGGAAACTGAAACTTAAGCAAATTACGTGTAAGACAAGAAGGTCTAACATTTTGTTCAACATTGGCCTGGATTCTTTTTTCTGATCAGCGTTACAAGAAATTGACATTATTCACATACCTGGTTTGCAGATGTCAGAATCTCTTTAACCCTGAGGGAGGAAGCCATAGTTAAAGTGTAGATATGCAGCAGATGTTTGTCAAAGAGAAAATCGTCAATAAGACCATTAAGCCTTCCAAAGAATTCTTTAGAAGACACACACACATTCTTTTTTTTTTTTTATAAGATTTATTTATTTATGCATACAAGAACTGGGGTACAGGCCAGAAGTGCAGAGGGTGAGAGGATTCACCAGAGACAGAGTGGGGAGCAGAACAGGCAGGCAGACTGAAATACACCGCTAAGGGGAGCAGTGGGCAAGTCAGGAGAGGTCTGCTGCGCCATGTGGATTGCTCCCTGGCCAGGGATCGAACTTGTGCTGCAGAGCCTGCCGAACAGCTTCATAGGTTGTGTCTTAACCCCTTGCGCTACCAGGGAGGCCCAGAAGACACACACATTCTGTGGCTGATGCTCCTTACATGTTAGAGTAAGCACTAGAAAAGGCACTCAGGTTTATCTGACCCCAGAAATAAGATATGTACAGCATTCCATAGGATGTAAAAAAAGAAAAACTCTTGTTATACAAAGGCAGGAAAGGAAGTTTATCAGATCCTGAAGTTTAGTAAAACTTAAAGTGGACCTCGGAGGTGAAAGCATCAATGTGGACAATGTTTGCACAGAATTATAGAAAGCTGCCCTCGAAGAAAGTTGTAGGACACTCTTGGGTTATGATTTCCCATGAAATGTAAAATTATCAAAACCAGTTTTATTCCCCAACAAATTAAAAATACATTTTCCTGAATTGATGCTTCAGGAATAATCTTTTTTGTGACAACTCAGATGTAGCCCTCAGTGGCGTTTGACTAACGGTCTATGGCTTCTGTGTGTGCACTTTTGACATAGTTTATACATTTGATCCATCTTTGGTTTCTACAGAAAAAGGAGGAGGGAGGGAGAGAGGGGGAAATAGAGGAGAGTATTGGAGAAGGTGTTGATTTCCTCCTCTCCAGGCACAAAAACATACTTTTGAGACTGTTGCACAGTAGATGTGTTAGCATCAGCTTTGTTATTCTTCAGTGCAGTGTGAATATCAAAAGTGGCATTTCCCCCTAAGAAATGTTCTATAACCTTCCAAAAATAGTGATGTTTATAGTTGTAAATCAAGTTTCAAAGTCTGGGAAGTGAAATTGGATTTTCCTTTAGAAAATGAAGTTATCCAGCCATAAAGATACAGTGTGCCATTCACTCAAGTTTTGATATCATTTGTAGTCTCTCTCTCTCTCTCTCTCTCTCTTTTTTTTTTTAATTAAAAAAAACCCTATTTGGGCCTCCCTGGTGGCGCAGTGGTTGAGTGCTGGGTTGCAAAGCTGCCCGCAGCCTCTGTAGCACCAGTTTTATCCCTGGCTGCTGGGGGAGGGTCCCACGTGGCGTGCAGACCTCTCCTGCTGCGCCCACTGCTCCCCTTAGCAGTGTACTTCGTCACTCTGCCTGCTCTGCTCTCCCCTCTAGCTCTGGTGAATTCTCTCACCCTCCCATGCTTCTGACTGTACCCAGTGCTTGTATAAATAAATAAATAAATAAATCTTAAAAAAAAAAAAAAAAACACCCTATTTGGCATACCAGATTTTCTTTTTTTTTTTTTTTTTTTTTTTTTTTTTTTAAATATTAAATTTTATTTTTATATTCCCCCATACAATTGCAAACGCCCCATTCTGACCCCAATCCTTCCCCTCCCGCCCCCCACCCCCAAAAAGTGTCTCTGGTTCATAGTTTTTTGTTGATTTTGATTTTCACTTTCTTATATTCATTTTCCTGGTCCCTTATTTAAGTTTTCTAGATTCCTGCTATGAGTGAGACCATCCGGTATTTTTCTTTTTCTTTTTGGCTTATTTCGCTGAGCATGATCCCTTCCAGCGCCATCCATGTTGCTGCAAATTGCATGTGTTTATCTTTTTTGAATGCTGAGTAATATTCCATGGTATATATGTACCACATCTTCTTGATCCAGTCATCTACTTTTGGGCATTTGGGTTGTTTCCAAAGCTTAGCTATTGTAAACAGTGCTGCTATAAACATAGGAGTGCAGGTGCTCTTTGGAATTGATGTTTCTGTGTCCTTTGGGTAAATACCTAGGAGTGGAATTGCTGGATCATATGGAAGCTCTATGTTTAGTAGGTCCAGAAATCTCCACACAGCTCTCCATAGTGGTTGGACCAGTTTGCACTCCCACCAACAGTGCAGAAGAGTTCCTTTTTCTCCACATCCTCGCCAACATTTGTTGTTGCTAGTTTTTTTAATATGTGCCATTCTCACTGGTGTGAGATGGTATCTCATGGTAGTTTTGATTTGCATTTCCCTGATTGCAAGTGATGTTGAACATTTTTTCATATGTCTGTTGGCCATTTGCATTTCCTCTTCAGAGAAGTTTCTTTTTAGCTCTTCTGCCCATTTTTTGACTGGATTATTTTCTTTGTTGTTGCTGAGTCTCATCAGCTCTTTGCAGATTTTTGTGATCAGTCCTTTATCATTAGTGTTGGGTGCAAAAATGTTCTCCCAGTTGGTGGGGTTTCTCTTTGTTTTTGTTATTGTCTCTTTTGCTGTGCAGAAGCTCTTTAATTTGATGTAGTCCCAGCTGTTTATCTTTCTCTTCACTATCACTGCTTTGGGTGATGTGTCTGTAAAGATGTCTTTGATGTGCAAATCCCGTAGTGTTTCGCCTATATTTCCTTCTATGTATTTTATGGTTTCAGGTCTTATGTCTAGTTCTTTAATCCATTTTGAGTTGATTTTTGTGTATGGTGTGAGGTAGTGGTCAAGCTTCATTCTTTTGCATGTAGCGACCCAGTTTTCCCAGCACCATTTATTGAACAAACTTTCTTTGCTCCAATGCATAGTCTTTGCTCCTTTGTCAAAGATTAGTTGACCATAAATCTGTGGGTTTATTTCTGGATTTTCTATTCGATTCCATTGGTCTGTATGTCTGTTCTTGTTCCAATACCATGCAGTTTTGATGATTATGGCTTTGTAGTAGAGTTTGAAGTCTGGGAGTGTGATGCCTCCATTCCCTTCTCTTTTTTTCAGTAGAGCTTTGGCTATTCGGGGTTTTTGGTGATTCCATATGAATTTCATCAATAATTGTTCTATTTCTTTGAAGAATGCCATAGAGATTTTGATTGGAATAGCATTGAATCTGTATATTGCTTTTGGTAGGATGGCCATTTTAATAATGTTTATTCTTCCAATCCATGAGCAGGGGATGTCTTTCCATTTCTTTGTGTCTTCTTCTATTTCTTTTAACAGTGTTTTATAGTTTTCTTTGTATAGGTCCTTTACCTCTTTTGTTAGATTTATTCCCAAATATTTGATTTTTTTTGTTTCGATAATAAAAGGGGTGGTTTTTTTGATTTCTTCTTCTTCAGATTTATTGTTTGTGTATAGGAAGGCTACTGACTTTTGCGTGTTGATTTTGTATCCTGCCACTTTACTGAATTGATTGATGAGTTGAATTAGTTTTTCTGTGGAGATTTTGGGGTTCTCTATGTATATTATCATATCATCTGCAAATAGTGATAGTTTGACTTCTTCTTTTCCTATTTGGATTCCTTGGATGTCTTTCTCTTGTCTTATTGCTCTGGCTAGGACTTCCAGTATTATATTGAAAAGCAGTGGTGAGAGTGGACATCCTTGTCTTGTTCCAGATCTTAATGGAATTGCTTTCAGCTTTTCACCATTGAGAATGATACTGGCTGTTGGCTTCTCATAGATGGCCTTTATGATGTTGAGGTATGTTCCTTGTATCCCAAGAATTTCAAGGGCTTTTATCATGAATGGGTGTTGCACTTTGTCGAAAGCTTTCTCAGCATCTATTGATATTATCATATGGTTTTTATATTTCTTTTTGTTGATGTGTTGGATAACGTTGATTGATTTTCGGATGTTAAACCATCCTTGTGCCCCTGGAATGAATCCAACTTGGTCGTGGTGAATTATCTTATGGATACATTGTTGGATTCTGATAGCTAAAATTTTATTGAGGATTTTTGCATCAGTGTTCATTAGGGAGATTGGCCTATAGTTTTCCTTTTTTGTGTTGTCCTTATTCGGTTTTGGTATTAGTGTAATATTGGCTTCATAGAACGTGTTTGGTATTGTCCCTTCCTTCTCAATTTTTGGAAGAGTTTGTGAAGGATAGGCACTAATTCGTCTCTGAATGTTTGGTAGAATTCATTTGTAAATCCATCAGGTCCTGGGCTTTTGTTTTTGGGGAGGTTTTTAATTACCATTTCAATTTCGCTGCTTGTAATTGGTCTGTTTAGGTGTTCTATTTCTTCTTTATCTAGCTTTGGGTGATTGTAGAGTTGTAGGAATTTGTCCATCTCCTCTATATTGTTGAACTTGTTTCCATATAACTGTTCATAGTAGTTACTGATTATTCTTTTGATTTCTGCTGTGTCCGTTGTGATTTCTCCTCTTTCATTTATGATTCTGTTTATTTGTGCTTTCTCCCTTTTTTCCTTTGTGAGCCTGGCTAGGGTTTGTCTATTTTATTTATTTTTTCAAAGAACCAGCTCTTGGTTTCATTGATCTTTTGGATTGTTTTTTTAGTTTCAATTTCATTTATTTCTGCTTTGGTTTTTATTATTTCTTTTCTTCTACTGGTTCTGGGGTTATTTTGTTGTTCTTTTTCTAGATCTTTGAGCTTCGAGATTAGGTTGTTTCTTTGAGTTCTTTCTTGTTTTTTGATGTGAGCTTCTATTGCTATATATTTTCCTCTTATTACTGCTTTTGCTGCATCCCATACATTTAGGATATTGGTGTCCTCCTTGTCATTCAATTCAAAGAATTTTTTAATTTCTTCTTTGATCTCCTCGTTAGTCCAGTGGTCTTCCAGTAATGTGGCTTTTAATCTCCATGAGGTAGGATAGTTCCTTGCCTTCTTTTTATGATTTATTTCTAGTTTGATGCCTTCGTGGTCAGAAAAGATGGTTGGTATGATTTCAATCTTGGTGTATCTGTTGATGTTTGTCTTGTGCCCCAGTATGTGATCGATCCTGGAGAATGATCCGTGTGCGCTTGAGAAAAATGTGTACTCCGTTTTTGTTGGGTTTAGTGTTCTATAGATGTCTGTTAAGCCCAAATGCTCTAGGTCCTTATTTAGAGCTTTAGTTTCTTTACTTATTTTTTGTCTTGTTGATCTATCCATTGTTGATAGTGGTGTGTTGAAGTCTCCCACTACATATGTGTTTTCTCTGATGTCTGTTTTCAGAGAGGACAACAGTTGTCTGATATATTTTGGTGCTCTTTCGTTTGGTGAGTATATGTTAATGAGTGTTATTTCTTCTTGAAGTATTGTCCCCTTAATCATAATGTAGTGACCATGGGGGTCTCTTTTTATTTTTTTGAGTTTGAAGTCTGTTTTATCTGATATAAGTATAGCTGTTCCTGCTTTCTTTTTTGGCCCATTTGCTTGTAGGATTGTTTTCCATCCTTTGATTTTGAGCCTATTTTTATCTTTTGTAGCTAAATGTGTTTCCTGGAGACAGCAAAAGGTTGGGTTTTGTTTCTTAATCCAGGCTGCAACTCTGTGTCTTTTTATTGAAGAGTTTAGTCCATTTACATTTAGAGTTAATATTGATATGTTAGCATCTGTATTTGCCATTATGTTTGTCTTTCCTTTGATTTTATTTATTTATTCTTTTAATAACTTTTTTTTTTTTCTGGTCTTCTTTCGTTGTTATTCGTCCCTCTGAGGTTCTGGCTTTAGGATTCCTTGTAGTATTTTTTGGAGTGGGGGTTTAGTCGCAATGAAATTCCGGAGTTTCTCTTTGTCTGGGAAGGTCCATATTCTTTCTTCATGGAGGAAAGAGAGCTTTGCGGGATAGAGTATTCTTGGTTGGCATCTGTTTTCTTGGAGTCTGTTGACTATGTCCCTCCACTCTCTCCTTGCCCGTAATGTTTCTTCAGAGAAGTCTGATGTCAGCCTGATTGGTTTTCCTTTGAATGTTATCTGTTTCTTCCCTCTTGTCAGCTTCATTATTTTTTCCTTGTCCTGGATTCTTGGGAGCTTTACTATTATGTGTCTTGCTGTGTTTTTCCTTTCGTCGTGGAAGTTTGGTGTTCTTCTTGCTTCTTGTATATCAATTTTCAGCTCCTTCTTCTCATTTGGGAAGTTCTCTTCAATTATATCCATGAATATTTTCTCTGTTCCTACATCTCTCTCCTCTCCTTCTGGAATTCCTATAACTCTTATATTTCCTTTCCTCATGGAGTCAGATAGTTCCCGAAGTCTTTCTTCATTCTTTTTCCTTCGTACTTCTCTTTCCTTTTCTGTTTTGGTTCTTTTTATTTCTGTGTCTTCAAGATTACTTATTCGTTCTTCCATTTCATCTATTCTGCTTTCATTGCTTTTCCCAGAGTTCTTTAGTTCCTCCATTAATTCTTTGATCTCCTGCATTTCTCTTACTTCCCTCTTTAGGGACTCAATTTCCTTCTTCTGATCTATCACTTTTTTAATCATGGCAATTTTAAATTCTCTTTCTGGAAGGCTCAGAAGTTCTTCCAAGTTGCTGTCGTTGCAATCTGGGGAGTGGTTTTCTTTTTGTGGTGTGCTTCTTTCCTGAGGAGTTTTTAGGTTGCGTGTGGTTCTTCTACTCCCTACTGTCTGTTTTCTAATTTGTCGTATGCGTTGGGACACTGTGTTGCTCGGACTGACTGACATCTTGGGTGAACTTCTCCGCTCCCCTCTGGCTCTTCCAGGAGCCATCTCTGTCTTCTGGGGGAGCTTTCTGCTGGTTTTAGGCAGTTTTTACTGAAGAAATGTCCCTGTTCTCAAATGGCGAAGCGGGATGCAGTCCCTGCGCCTCCGGTTTCAGGCACACTCTTCTGCGCACCCGGTCTGCCCCGGACGTGGGTGCCTGCTCCCTCTGTGGGCTCAGACTGCTGGTCGGAAGGGGCCTGGCGTGGAATAACTTCCCGGCTGGCCACTGGGTCCTCCAGAAACCTTCTGCCCTTTTCAAGCAGTCTTAAGAAATGTCCTGTTTTATAGGGTGTTAGTGACTTTTTTTTTCCTGGTCGCTAGGTGGCGCCAGAGATCTCTCCTATTGTCCTTGGGGGCTGTTTTTCGCCTCCCCCCACCCCGTGGGACAGAGAACAGAGCGGGAATGGTAGGGTACACCTCAACAGCTTTGGGTGCTGTGTCTGCCTTGTGCCCCACCGTCGTGGAGAAACCACGCCCCGAATTTTCGTGCCCGGGTCTCAGTTCAAAGCCCTCAGTTCCAGGACGCGGGCTGTAGCCCAGTTCAGTGGCGAGGGAATGGCGCCTTTTGCACCGCTCCCGTGCCTGGGCGCCTGGTTCCTGCTCACTCAGGGAGGGACCTTCACCTCAGTGAGGACCTCCGCGCGTCTCCCCGCAAGCCTAGGTCGTCTCCCAGCAAGCCTAGGTCGCAGGCGCGGGGACCTGGGCAGCCGCGATCCAGGTCTGCACTTGCTTTTCAAGCGCGCCGAGCGCGCCGAGCGCGCCGCTATCCGCGCAGGCTTACCAGCAGCCCGGGCTGTGTGCGCGTCTCCCGGGGTCTTTGTTCTTCTCTAATGGCGCCCGGAGCCGTTCGCTCACCGCTGCGGTGGATCCTGCAGGGTTCGCCTCAGCTCCCGTTCACGGGGTGTGGTGGCTGCAATAGTTCCTTTCCACTCACAGTCCCGCTTGCTACGTCGTTTGTTCTTGTGGGCCGTTTTGGTTTGTTGTTTCCTCCTCTCTGCCGGTCGGAGAGTGCCGCCTCTGTGGGCGGGGGAGGGGAGCAGGGTTCTGCCCATACCAGATTTTCTAAGCAGTAGTTTTTAAAAGCTCAGAATCATATCATTATCAGGAGAATTCTACTTAAATTTCTAAACAATCTTTTAAATTTAAAGAGCATTTTAACCTGATGGATTCTGCCTATAGTTTTCTAAGAATGATAAGCCAGTCTAAGCTTCGTGCTATAGAATTGGATCCCACAGTGAGCTCGCAAACCATGAAGGAAATGACAATAAAATGCACTTAAGCAAACTCGTCAGTTAATAAATACAGCTGATTGTTGTTAAACTGTATGTCAGTATTTGGATGGCAGTCTTAACCTCTTTGCTGCTGTTTCTCACAGCAGAAATTGCCTAATTATAATTCATGGGATTCCAAGGAAATTAATATTTAATAGAAACTCTGAATATAAGTTAAATTTAGAAGGTACTGAGCACCTTCTAAAAGTACCTTCTAAAAGAAGGTAAATTTTTAGAAGGTACCGTCTATAAATGTAGAAGGTACTGAGCAACTGTTTGTATCTATACCTACCTTAGTACCTTTTGTCACTTAGAATAGTGGACAATACACCTCCTGTGACCTCTTTTGGAAGTAATATCAGGCTCCTGTTGTATTTCTTAGTACTGAACTGAATTTCTGTTCTATCCCGGACATTTTTTTTTTACTAAAATGGTTCATTCTTGTGTCTTTTTTGTTTGTTTATGTGCGCTACGCTACAATGCATGCTCCTTAGTTTACTTACCTATTGCTACAGAATGTTATTTTATATTCATAGGACTATTTCCAAGGCTACAAATAAAAGAAAATCTACATTTGTTTGCAGTATTAAATCTTTTACTACCAATGTAAGATGCTGCCTGCTGTCCTTTCTTATGGGGGAAAAAAAACCCTTTTACTCTAAGTTTTAATGCAGCTTATAATGTTTTGTTTACATTAAACAGTGTAACTGATCACACAACTAATCAACATTCTTTCAGCTGGACTTACACTTGCATAGATCTTCTAGATCTCATACAAACCAACTATGCTGGGACAAATTTTTCTCTTCAAAGGATTAGTTTACAGAAAACATTAGACTCACGGTCCTTTTATGTGGATATAGTATACATTGGACAAACATCTACAACCTCAACCTGGGATGGTATGTTGTATCATTTCACTTCTATGTACACCTTTAAATCTATTTAGTACAAAAATCTTACTGTGGCAATAATTTATATTCTGTAGATTAGAGAGAAACATTAATCTCTAAATATTAGTGAGTTGTTCTTTCATCACAATGATGTTATGATTTAAATCATATTTTTTAAATGAATAAGGCCAAGTATTTTTTCTAAGGACAAATACATCTATTGTGTAAGATTTCTCATTATAGCAAGAATTCCTTTATAGTTCTGTATTTGCTTACAGGTCAACAAGCTGGCAAACATTTTCAGTTTGCCTTGTTTTCATTGAAAAATCAACTACCGAGACAGAGATATATTCCTAGAAAAAAAAACCCAGCATCTAGTTAATTAATATCTAGTAAGATTGAGTGAAAGTTTCCATTGACTTCATAGTGATAATAATGCAATAAATGAAAACTTTATTCTTGATAGTTTTGGCATTGTTTTTCAAGTCATATTAGACATATATATGATGATAAAATAAGAAAGTTAAACTGCAATCTTCTTTTAAAAAGCAGCTGAAGATATGAAAACGGTGTTGGTGTATTATGCTTTTTAAAGCTCTCAAACAATTATATGTGAAATACATTTTGTCTATCATAAAAGAAATATCAGCCTGACCTGAGAGTTAGTAAAAGTTTACCAAGCTTCCCAAATTACTGCCTTAAAGTCTTCTTTTTATAAGTTGAATTTAAACAGCTTATTCCATGATATGTGGTTATTATTTGATGATTTTTTTTTTTAGTGGTAGAAGCTATGCAATTTTACCTCCTATTTTTGTTTATCTCTATTCTTCAGAAATGCCACAGAGAAGACTTCCAGCATTAGCAAACAAAGGGATATTTTTAAAGCACTTTCAGGTGAATCAGACCAAAATTAATGGACCAAATGTGACTAGTCAATATTCTATCACCATGACTTCATATAATTGCAGTTATAATATACCCAGGATGGCTGTGAGCTTTGGGCAGGTAAGCCTTGAAATTTTACAAGTTACTACTTTCAACTTATGAAGCATTAGCTGTGATCTAGTAGATTTTCTTTTTAATTTGTACCAATAATTAACATACAAATTGAATATCTTTTATAAGACATTTATTTAAATGTAAATAAGTGAAGGTTCAGCGGCTTATAGAACTGGACCATGAAAATTCAATTTAAATATTAAAAAAATCTTCAAGGAATAAGTGTTTGGGTGAAAAAACAGGGGAAATAGCCTTAATAAGTGGTCGCATTTAAATCGTTTTCTCCGTTGATTTAAAAGGAGAAGTTGTGGGCTGTTCCAATGAAAATCCTTGAACAGAGATTATTGAAAGAATAACGAGATTCCACTTTATGTTTTTATTTTGTTTGTCATAAATACCTTTTTTGGTCATGATTCCAAAAGGTTCTGAGCAATTCTTTGTACTACATTGTTATTTATAAATGCAGTTAGTATTACAAATAGGAGTATATTTACATTAAGTTACCTACAAAATTATGCAATGAGTTATTTTCTGCAACAAACCCAAAACATTAAGTTCAAAAATAAAGGTTAAATACTAATTAAATAATATAAAGTCTCACAAGATCTTTTTGCTAACCAGATGATTTTATGAATAAAAATATAGGAAAACTTAAAATTATCTCTAATCCAGCCTACCCCAATGTTTTAATCTTAATATCTTGAAGATGAAAATGTTTTGCAAGATTCCTCATTAAATGCTAATTAGCAGTTGCATCCTCACTCTTTGGTTATTTGCCCATGATAAACCTGGAGAATGTGGGACTTACATTTTTGTGACCTTTTAAAAAAAACTTGAAGTGAGAGATTCATGCAGCTTTGTGGCTATATTTAAATGTTCAGATAAATGAATTGTTTTAAAACTGTAGCTTTGAGATAAGTGTAGATTCATGTACAGTTATGAAACATAATGTAGAAATATTCCTATACCCTTCACCCATTCTTCCTCAATACATAACAGCACAAGAGCACAAGGAAACTGATACAATCTTGAGACCTTATTCAGATTTTGCCAATTCTACATGCTTTCCTGTGTGTGTCTATGTATCTATGTCTTTGTATATAGGTGTAGTTGTTGTAGTTGTAGTTGTAGTTATGTATTAGATTTTCACTTGTGTCGATTCACCTGATTACCTCGCAACAATTCCATCACCAAGAGCCCTCACATTACCCTTGTTTTAGCACAGTTATCTTCCTCCACTTCCCAACTCCACAACTCCTTTATACCTGCAATCACTAATCTGTCTTTGCAGTCTAGTATAATCATACCAGATTGTTGTCCTTTGAGATTATCTTTCTTCACTCAGCAAAGTTTCTTGGTTTCTGTCTATGTTATATCAATAGTTTGTTCATTCTGATTGCTGAGTAGTATTTAATGGTTTGGATAAACCACAGATTGTTTAAGCATATGCACATTGAAGGAATGTGAGTTGATAACGGTTTGGGGTTATTATGAATAAAGCCATGACCATTTATCTACTGGTTTTCATTTGACATAAGTTTTCATTTTCTGGGTTAACTGCCTAATAGTGCAACTATGTGATAATATGGTAAGCTCATATATATATATATATATATATATATATGTGTGTGTGTGTGTGTGTGTGTGTGTGTGTGTGTGTGTGTAGTTATAGTTATATAGTTTATATATATAGTTAGTGTGTGTGAAAGTGTGTGTGTGTGTATATATGTATATATGTATATTTTTCAGGTCAGATCCTGTACAGTTTTATTAGATGTAGATATAAGTACTTCATTTTCTTTTAAGTAATTAAAGATGATCTTGTGTTAATTTCTATTTCTACATGTTCTTTATTTGTATATAAAAATGTTTTTGGTTTTTGTGTGTTGTTCTTTATACACTGAAACCTTGCTAAACTCTGAATTTCTGCAAAGTAAATGCACTCAAGAGCAAGATTTAAAAAAAAAAGATTAGTCCCCCCGAAATAAAAGACCTTCTTGTGCCTTCCTGTCATTAGATCTCTCACCCTTTACCTCTAGATAGTCCTAGTTTGATTTCTACCATCATTTATTAGTTTTGCTTGTTTTTAGTTTTCATGTCGATGAATGTCAGCATGTATTCATTGCGTCAGTTTCTTTTATTTAATATTGTGAGACTCCTATTGTTCATGTAGGTGTAGTTTGTTCTTTTTCATTGATATACAGCATTTCCTAGTACGAACATTCATTCTACTTCTAATGAGCTTTTGCATTATTTCTGATTTAGGACTATTAGGAATGAAACTACGATGAACATTCTTAAATATGTTTTTTGATACTTTTATTTTCTCATTTCTGTGGATAACAATAATTTTATCATTATCAAGAGCTTAATTTTAAATTTCACAAGATTAACAAAAAATTGTGACAGAATAGAAGCTGATGAATATCATTTTTGCTATTGGAGTTGCAATCTATAATTTTCTTTTAATTTTAGGTAATGAAATGTTTATAAAGACAGTATCTCATACCCATGAGGTTTGTCGTTTTTTGATAACCAAGAGACCGTCTCGTTTCCTTGCCTCTCTACAGTGATTAGCACTGTACCTTGAACAGAATGCCTGCTCAATAAATATTTGCTCCTTGAGTGATGGAGGGTGCAGTCTGGATTAATGAGCTATTACTGTGGTTCCAGCTGATTGCTACACAGATGACTGAGTTGACTTTGGCCTCATTATTGCAGCTAGATAGGTATGGCCTGTGTTGATTTATGTGACTCTCCTTAATGTTCGGAAGAATCCTGGATACCTGAGGCTCAGTAAGTCATGTCACAGGCCCGTATGATGATAAATCGGGATCATGTTAACCATTGTTATCTTTAACCATTTTAATATTTATTTTTGAAATTAGGTGATCAGAAATGAGAAAGAGAATGAATCTGTTTACAGAGGAAATAATTGGCCGGGGGAGTCAAAGATTCGCATTCAAAGAATTCAAGCAGCATCTCCACCTATCGGTGGCAGCTTTGACATTCAGGCTTATGGTCATGTTCTCAAAGGTATATGAAAAAGATCAGAAATTGATATGTGTCAATTGGGTAGTCCTGGTTTAGACAACCAAATCGATATGTTGGTATCTATTTTTCTAATATTATTTCCCTACATAATGTACATACTTGAGATTATAAGAAGTGTAAAACTAAATTCTCCAGAACAAATAGCATGTTCATCATTGGCTTAGCAAGTCGCACTCTCGGAAATTTGTGTGTCTTATATCCATAGCTTATAAGTTATCGATAAAGTTCATTGATAATAGAACTAAAAATATTTGAGCCGGAAAAAAATATTTGAGCTGAGATTATACATGTAAGATTCTTTTTCATGTAATTTTTTTCCCTAGAAATATCTCAATTCTTGACATAAGTATGATGCAAATTTATTTTTTTTTACTATATTGGTGCTGGACAGTGGGTTTACAAGTGATGTATATAGCACACAATTTTAAGAATGGCTTATGAATTTTGACTCCTGCTGTTTGCCGTCCCTTGTGAGTGCAGGCCTCCCTGCTGCTGTGTCGGCTACAGATTTACAGTTTGCTCTCCAGAGTCTAGAAGATGTGGGACAAGTCTCTGTTACACGAGAGGGAACGTGTGCTGGGTACTCCTGGAACATCAAATGGAGAAGCACATGTGGAAAGCAGAATCTTCTACAGGTTCCCCCATTTGACATATATTATTCCAAAAATTCAAGTTAACTTTAATCATTTAATTCAAGTTTTAATTGATGCATTTATGATAATGTAATGATCTTAGCATTTAATTCCTTGGGTGAATTGTGCTCATTTTTGAAGAGGCTTGTTTTTCCAAAAATGTGACTTAACAAGTTTTGAACAGTTTTTTTTTCATCCTTTGACTTTCATTCACTTTCAGCTGTGCTTACATTTAAAGAGAAAAACTAGCGTAGTTATATCTGTCTCCACTTTTCTAAAAAAAAAATCTTTTTAAAAATAGGTTAATGATTCCAACATTATTGGAGAAAAGGCTAATATGACAGTTATGAAGATCAAGGAAGGAGGCCTATTCAGACAACACATACTTGGAGACCTGCTTCGTACACCGAACCAACAGCCACAGGTATTTATCAAACTTTCTTCATGACTTTTAATGTAATTTTAAAATATATCACTAGTTTCTAATACACTAAAGAGCTGGGAAAAAAGGAGAGATGACATCTTTAATTTCTTGTGAATATTTGTTAACAGTTAACTCAATATTATTTTATGATTTCTTGAAAAATTCTTTTATGATAGAAGAATGGATTTTTGAGCTCTACCACTGCCTGTTAGAATTTGAAAATATACTTTTCATTTACCTTTTATACTAAGTCTGTGAAGTAATTATTGATATTGTCACTTTAATGATAAGAAAAGTAAAGTGTAACAAGTTTAGGTGACTTTACCAAGAGCCTTTATTTTCCTACATAGCACTAACCACCCCCAGGGTATAGTAAGCATCTACTTTTTCTTTTTAATTTACAGTCTTATGCAATTCTCTGTCCTACCCCCACTAGAATATAAATTGGGTGTCGGCAGAGTTGCGTCTGTTTTGTTTAATGTTCTAGTCCTATAGTCTGACATTTACTACGTGTCTGACACATAGTTCACATATTTGTTGAATGAATCAATGAAGTATAAAAGCAGAAAAAGTATTAAATAGAATACACTAACCTTTATAAATAAGCAAACAAATAAAATTCCATATCCATTCTAAATTCTGTGCATGTTCTGTTGAATCATGCCAAACTCTGTTCTCTGTTTCTCTTTCCTAATTTGTAGGTTGAAGTCTATGTCAATGGCATTCCTGCTAAATGTTCAGGTGACTGTGGTTTTACCTGGGATCCCAAGGCTACTCCCCTCATCTCTGCTATAAACCCTTCTCAAGGTAACCTTGTGCTTCATTACTCTGTGCAGAGGGTAGAAGACCATTAGCAAAAATGTAAACTTTGGGGCCTCCCTGGTGGCGGAGGGTTAAAGATAGTGCTATGAAGCTATCGCCAGACATTGCAGCACGAGTTCAATTCAATCCGACAGGCCAGGGAGCAATCCACATGGTGCACCAGACCTCTCTTGTCTCGCACACTGCTCCCCTCAGCAGTGTATTTCAGTAGATCTGCCTGTTCTGCTCGCCACTCTATCTGGTGAATCTTCTCACCTCCTGCCGCCATTCCCACACCTCTGGCTTACACCCCAGTTTTTGTATGCATAAATAAATAAATCTTTTTAAAAAATGTAAACTTTGATTTTTTAAAGAGTGTCATCAAGTAAGGTGAGCAGGGATTTCTACACACTGAATAAAAAGTCTATCAGATCAAAATAGTGATCAAAGGGAACACCAGTTATTTACTAACTCCTTTGAAAATGACTCACGAGTCTTCTCCAATGTCACCAACTTAGAATTGTCTCTGAAATTTCACTTTGTCACTGAAGCATTTTTGTTAAACTCTGCTAGGTAGGGGATTAATAGGAATAATTCATCATATGAGCTCTCTTCTAGGAGATTTAATACTAAAAGGCCGTAATAAGACAATTGCCATTTAGCAAAAGAACATAATTAGGTCCTAGAATTGAGAAAAAGATAGAAAAAATATTAAGAACATAAACGAGGGGGACATATTCTTTTTTTTAAGATTTATTTATTCATACAAGAACTGGGGTAAGGGCCTCCCCTGGTGGCGCAGCAGTTGAGTGCTGGGCTGCGAAGCTGCCCGCAGCCTCTGCAGCACCGCTTCCATCCCCAGCCGCCGGTGAGGGTCCCACATGGTGCGCAGACCTCTCCTGTTGCGCCCGCTGCTCCCCTCAGCAGTGTATTTCATCAGTCTGCCTGTTCCGTTCCCCACTCTGGCTCTGGTGAATCCTCTCACCCTCCCGCACTTCTGACTGTACCCAGTGCTTGTATAAATAAATAAATAAATCTTTAAAAAAGAAAAAAAAAGAACTGGGGTACAGGCCAGAGGTGCAAGGATTCACTAGAGACAACGTAGAGACCAGAACTACTGAAATACACTGCTGAGGAGAACAGTGGGAGAGACAGGTGAGATTTACTGTGCCATGTGGGTCAGCTCCCTGGCCGGGGATCAAACTCATGCTGCAGTGGCTATGGATAGCTTCATAGTGCTGTGTCTTAACCCCTTGTGCCACCAGGATGGCCCTGAGGGGGACATATTCTACCAGATCTATATAATATATAACTGCTTTAAAAAATATAACTCGACACCTTGTATCTGAACTCTCAAAAGGACTGAAATAACGGGACTAAATACTGTAGGGAATGACTTTTTTCGTCAGAAAACTAAGCTCAGATACTATAATTACTTGCTTCATCTTGGTGAGTAGCAGGAAAATTCATCTGCTCATTATACATTAGCAAAAATTTTTTGAAATTTTTTTAAAAGTATGCTTTTGTGTTGAAAGAATATATTCTTCAGACTTTCTTACTGTCATGCTATTACCTTTGGGATAATTCATTTTACATGGGAACAAAGCTATCAAAACTAAGCATTTGATTGACATTAATTTTGTTTTAGCCCTTTGATGTACTTATTTTTGTATCCATTCTTGTGTTTTGTAATGAATGTCCACTTTCACATGTATTTTCTGAAGAAAATATATTTCTTACTCAAAATAATTAACAACCTAAGTCTCCTTTTGGCACATTTTGCTAATTTTAAAAGTAATGAAAAGATAAACATGAATAATGCTATGAAACATCCATGTTCTCTTCACTGGAAACTTAACAGCTGTTAATACTTTGTCATATTTAATTCCTATCATCAATTTAAGAAGTAAAATATTACAGGAACAGCTGAAATCCTTTTCTGAGCACCACCTCTCTTCCTAGACTCCTCTAAACCTCCCCTGAGCCAATTACAATAATTAATTTTGTGTGATTTCTTGCATGCCACTTGTATATAATACACACATGGTAATTTTGCCAGATTTTTTATTTTACAAATGAGATATTGCAATGTAAATATTATCTGCATCTTTTGCCATTCAGCATCATTTTGAGAAGCACATGGTTTTATGTACAACACTTTAAAATATTTCATCAGTGTATCAATTTATTTATTCTTCTATTGAAGACATTTAGATTGTTTACAATTTTTTTGTTTTTACATATAACATTGTATTAAGCTTTGTTATATAATTTTACGATTTTATACATACTAGAGCTTTTTTAGGGTAAATGCCCAGATGTGGCATTGCTGGATAATAACTGAATATAGGTATTCAGTTTATTAGGTGATCAGATTGCTATCCAATGTAGCTTTGTTTCCAGCAGATGTGAGAACACCATATTTCCCACATCTTACCAGCTCCCTAATTTTGGTCAATCTGGTAGATGAAAGAAATTATCAGTTGTCTTTTAGTGTCTTATTCATGGAAACATTTAAATCATTGATTTATTCTAATTTGTGTTATCTTTTCCTTTATGGCTACCCATGCCTTTTTGTTTCATATTTAAGAACTCTGTCTCCACATTAAACTGATTAAGATATTTGATTTTATTTACTTCTAAAATTTCAGGGATTTTTTTTCATTTTTAGCTATTTAAATCCATGTGGGATCTATGTCCTATGTGAGGCTGTTCAAGTGGGGAGGCTCTAGTATATACTAATAAAATTTGAACACTTAATATTAAATGGTAAAAAATTAGGTATAAAATACTGGACAGCATGTTAAAACTGGAAATAACCCAAATGCTTTCTAATGTGTACCACCTTAGATAGAGGAATCTTATTTCAACCGAAAGAGTCCACCATACTTATTGTACAGTTTCTCTTCTTTTCATGAATTTGTGATGGCAAGTCTATCATAATTCTGTCAAATAAATATATTTATTTAATTGCTATGCTATGGGAGTAATTTTCATTCTCTTATCTCATTCCATACTTCCAGTCAGATAATTTTTTCTCCTTATCTCTATCAACACAGATTCAAATTATGAAGCAATGTTGAATAATTAAATGGAAAAATATTGTTTCTCAATAACTATCATTTTTTCCCACTTGCTTAGGGGATTATTGTACATACTTTAAAAAAATAAGCTTTTTCTGGGAAATATCTAATTTCATAATAAGAGTCTATGTTTTCATTTTAATATTTTATACATATTTATCATTTGCAGGGTCCTATGAAGAAAACACAATTCTAACCATTTTAGGCTCTGGATTCTCTCCTATTTCAGCTGTGTCAGTCTCAATTGGACCAGTGGATTGCCCTCTCATTTCTGTGAATGGTAGGTCCATTTTAAAATTATTATTGTTGAGTCTAATTGTTCTCTAAGAGAAAGTGGAATCAGACTATATTATCCTTTAGAGTTCCCTATAGAATCATGAAATGTTAGATTGCTCTGGATAAATCCATTATCTTTAAATATTTGGTTATGACCACAGACTAATTCTTTCATTGTCATACTGTGACTACGTCCTCCAACAGTAGATTCATTTTTGCTCTCTTTTCCACCTTCTTTGGTGTATATCTGGGACACAAAATATATCAGCTGCTACTATGCCTCCTCTTCCCATACTTTGATCATGCCACATTAGTCTTGCAGTAAGAGGACATGGTCATCTTCCCTGGCTGCTAGTCCAATAGAACCTCTGTCCATTAACACAGAATTTCAAGGTCATTCATATCCTCTACTCTTGACAAAATGATGATCATCATAATTGCATTTTCCTTCCTTCATTTTAATAGGTTGAGAGTTCATAAGTAAATCCATCTTGCGTATCTTTTAAATTAGATGTCATATGCAGTCTTGGAAACCAGCAGTCAATGTTGCACTTCCATTATAAGTGTGCTTTTTCTGTTCTAAGTGAAGTAAAGAATGTTTTCATTTAGTTTAATCAGCTTTCTTGATGAGACCTAGTATTTTACTCAATTTGAGACCTAAACAACATGTTGCAACAAAATTGTTACAATAATTGTTTTTTAGAATTATTGTTATCAATAATACCACTGATTAGGATTTTAAAATTATTTAATACAGACGAGTAATCTCCTTTTTCCATGTTGCAATCAGGAGCAGATTGTTTAGTTTGATTTTACTATTGGGTTATCTAACTCTCTTTTAAGAGTTTGATTCATTACATCATGTAGTTCATAAAAATGTCCTTACGTTAATATAGTGGTCTTTCTTAGATGTATTTCTTGGGGATTGATAAAGAAGATCAGTATCTATATTTTCAAATATAAAATTTCAGTTATTTCTTCTCATGAAAACATTGCTTTATCATGTTCTTTTTTGTCAAAAGAAAATGAGATCAAGTGCCAGATTATGAATGGGAGTGCGGGACAGTTCCCAATTGCTGTGTCCATTGCTGATGTTGGCCTAGCCCGAAATGTAGAGGGTGAAGCATTCCACTTCATGTATCAGAGTCAAATCTCACACATCTGGCCTGCATCTGGAAGTCTAGCAGGTAATAATTATTCTAAGAAAAGAAAACTACATACATTTCTATCATTTCATTGTGCTTTTTCTAAAACAGGGTGAAAGGAAAGGTACCCCAAACTCCTTCATATACAAAAAAGGAGACTTCCCTTTTAGAAGACAAAGTGATTCAGTGGCTGAGTAGTTCTTTTGTTTCTTATGAAGCACAAGTCAGGGTGACTGCTTATACTTACATCTTAGGTTATTGAATTAATATCATCAATTATTACATGTTTCTGTAACAAGCTCATCAATTATGTCAAGATAAGATTTATTAGTTATTATTCTGCTTACCAGCTGCTCCATTTGTTAGCACAGTCTCAGTGGAGCTACTTGACCCAGAAAAAGTTCCGGGAACAATTCAGAGAAAGGAAGGCTGATGCAGAAGATGGAAAGAAAATAACTTATTTTCCCTGCTCTGCTACATTTCCTTTGTAGTTGTTTGCTTTATTATGCTTGGTTTTGAATTTTGTTCTTTGGTCTTGATATTTTTGGTGTGTTTTTTGATTTTGTTTTAATATATGTCATTGTATCTTTTCCCTTAATTTTCCTTTCATTTAGTTATTAAAATTTGGAGCTTGATAAAAGACTTACTTTATTCTCATTGCTCCCAGTAGTTGCTAGTTGTGTACCAAAGCAAATGTTGGTTGCAAATCAGTGTTCTTTCATTGAGACACTTCACCAGCTACTTTATGGTCATCATAAAAATCTAGCTCTGAGTCTTCAGAGCTCAAGCTTTGGTGTGTGGTGGTGATTATATACATCCTAGGTCTGACCTTGATCTATTTGCCAACCCATCTCTTGAGTATTTAGACAATTCTTAAGTGATGAGTTTGATGATTGTCAACGTTTCTTTTTGTTGTAGTTTATCTATTGTTGACTTTTCCTTTTGAAGGTGGTACTCTCCTGACATTATCTGGATTTGGCTTTAATGAAAATTCAAAGGTGTTAGTTGGAAATGATACTTGCAATGTGATTGAAGGGGATGTGAATAAAATAACCTGCAGAACACCAAAAGTAAGTCATCTGATTACAGATCTTTTTTTTTTCTAAATCCAGTATTGAATGAATTAAGGAACACCTCATTGTAGGGTAAACACGGGGCATCTTATTTATTTATAAACTGCAGCTTTTTTTGGAAGATTTATTTATTTATGCATACAAGGCCAGAGGTGTGAGGGGGTGAGAGGATTCACCAGGGACAGAGTAGGGAACAGAACAGGCAGATTGAATGAAATACACTGCTTACGGGAGTAGCGAGCAAGTCAGGAGAGTCTGCTGTGCCATGTGGGTATCTCCCTGGCTGGGGATCGAACTCGTTCATAGGTTGTGTCTTAACCCCTTCAGCAACCAGGGAGGCCCAGCATTTCAGATATCCTCTTTAGAAATTTCTTTACCATCTTTCTGCTAAAATCTAACTATAAAATACTGTCTCCACATTTAAGATACTTAACATCATTAAGGAACAGAGACACATAAATCAGTATTAAACAATGTGTTTCGTTTCAAATAACTGAATGCGATACCAAGTAAAGATAAAATACAGTGGGGGGGAAAGTGTCTGAAAGAATTTCATGGGAGAGTTGATGTGCTGCCAGAACTTGAAGGATGAATGGGAGATGACCATATAAATCAAAAGTTGAAAACAATTCACTGCTAACAAATAATTAAAAAATTTCAAGGAAATAAATCTAGACTTTTAAAAAAAGAATATATATTTTAAATACATTGAAATTTCAGTTTGTTGACCAGAAACAAAGTTCCCCGTGAGGCATTGCATCTCAGGACCAATTACTGCTTTTATTTTAGAAAATTAGATTTAAGCTACGACTCTGATTTGCTTATTATGTGTGGACAAATAATGAATTAAGTCACTAACATTTAAAAAAAATGTAGTAGACTGGGGCCTCCCTGGTGGCGGAAGGGGTTAAGCACCACACTGTGAAGCAATCCACAGCCTCTACAGTGCAGAGTTTGATCCCTGGCCGACCAGGGAACAACCCACATCAGGGAACAACCCGCATGGTGCAGCAGACCTCTCCTGTCTTGTCCACGGCTCCCCTCAGCAGTGTATTTCAGTCAGTCTGCCTGTTCTGTTCCCCACTTTCTTTTTTAATTTTTAAAGATTTATTTATTTATTTATTTATACAAGCACTGGGTACAGTCAGAAGCACGGGAGGGTGAGAGAATTCACCAGAGCCAGAGTGGAGAACAGAACAGGCAGAAGGACCGAGGTACACTGCTGAGGGGAGCAGTGGGCGGCAGGAGAGGTCTGCGCGCCATGTGGGACCCTCGCCCAGTGGCCGGGGATCGAACTGGCACTGCAGAGGTTGCAGGCAGCTTCTCAGCCCAGTGCTCAACTGCTGCGCTGTTGGGGAAGTCCCTGTTCCCCACTTTCTCTGGTGAATCCTCTTACCCCCTGCATCTCTGGCCTGTATCTCAGCTCTTGTATGCATTGATAAATAAATCTTTAAAAATAAATAAATAAATAAATAAATGTAGTAGGCTAAAGTAGATATTATGTAGTTGTAATCAGTAGGAAAAGTAAATTTGAGCACATGTTGGATTGAATAATGAAGATGAAAATCTGGGGTATGCAGTAAATTAGAAATTATTTAATTTAATTTAAATTTGAATTATGTCATTCAGTTAAACAACAAGTGTGCAATAAGTAAGTAGTAGATTCCAGAACAAGTGGTTTTCCTAACTGGAAATTGTTTAGGTGCTTTACCAACGGAAGCACAAAATATTTCTCTTAGTGGTTCAAATGTTCATATTGGATTCTGAAACTAAGTCA
This sequence comes from Talpa occidentalis, assembly GCF_014898055.3. Lineage (NCBI taxonomy): Eukaryota > Metazoa > Chordata > Mammalia > Eulipotyphla > Talpidae > Talpa > Talpa occidentalis. Next base: position 24,324,915 of record NW_026555331.1, on the reverse strand, counting down.
GCAAAAGACACAATAATGTGAATTATCAGTGAAAAGGAATAAAAATTGTACTTGAGTCTACTTTAAGAGCAAGAAGCCAAAACTTGTGCTTTATCGATCAGAGAATCACTTGTCCTGAGTGTCTCAACTATATTGTAAAAACCCTTGGGAATCCAGTAATATAAATGCATTAAAACTGATCATAAACACCCACAAAACTGTTACATAATATCTCTTTATCTAAATAATTCAAATATACAACCTCCATTTGACACCACAACTTTTTAAATTTCTGAAAACTGGCTCTGATATATGGCTTTGAAACAAAACACTTCCAGAACTTTATTTTTGAATAACTCTATTTGGTTGTAACTATTCAATTTTTCTATCTTAACATTTAATATTTTTCTAATAATTTTCCCTATTATTTCAGAGAATTGAGGGTACAGTTGATATTTCAGTTATTACCAATGGATTTCAAGCCAAAGCAAAGGATGCTTATAGTTACAATTGTTTACTGACTCCAGTTATAACTGATTTTAGTCCAAAAGTACGGACAATATTAGGTAAGACATTTTTCAATAAGATCAGTCATTTGATATGTATGTAGAAAGAGAAAGAAGCCATTTTTAGAAAGGTTTTTGAGGGATGGTTTTCCTGCAGTTCTGTTTCAGAAAGCAAAACCAGTCACAAGTTTGTTTATCTTTAACCACAGATTAGTCTATTTACTTTGAACATGGAGAAAAATAGTGTTTCTTAAACTATACTTTGCCTTTTCTTTTAGTGAAACAACTGAACATGAATTTTTATCTCCATGTGGCAGCTATTGGTTCTTTCCTTGAGTTTTCTTTTCACCTTGAAGGTGTTAGGATTTCCTAAATTTCATGAAATATAAAAGATGAATTGGTTCTTTAAATATGCAAAGTTCATAGTCTATAATAAGTTGAATTTTTTGTGAAACTCTTTTTCTTTTAAAATAATAGGAGAACTTAATTTGACAGTTAAGGGTTATAACTTTGGAAATGAACTGACACAAAACATTAAAGTGCATGTTGGAGGAAAACCCTGCCAGATTCTTCACTGGAACCTCACAGATATTAGATGTCTTTTGCCCAATTTGTCTCCTGGAAAACATGACATCTATGTAGAAATCAGAAACTGGGGTTTTGCGTCGACCAGGTATTGTAATGAACATGATGGAGTTCTAGAACACAAAAGAATAATAGTATTGGGATAGGAAAAGGAATAGTCATTAACATTATAATATTTTAACTGCTTTATTCACCTTTTTATATGTCCTTTTGCAAAGCATTCTGAGACTATCTCCTAAAGTACAATTTGGCACTTAGTTTTGAGACCGTTACCCCTCAGATAGTCTGTAAAAACCTATCTTCATATATAAAGATATATATCTCACGTGATATTCACTCATTCTGGAAATAATTATCAAGAAGTTTCTAGGAAACAGACAATTGCTCAGTGGTGGATTTATAGTGATGAATAAGGAGGAGGTGTCTCCACCATTAATGATGCCCACAGTTTTGTTGGGGAGACAGATTTCAAGCAAATAATTATGTCGATGGCTTCCCTGAGAAACAGGGAAGTTTTTTTAAAAGATGATAATTAAGTCAAAAAATTGAATAGGAACTAACCAACTGAAAGAGAGGATGAAGATAATCCTTCTCTAATTGGTAAAATTTCTGGCATAAAGAAGTTTCTGTTTTAGAATACTTAGAAAAAAGAGGAAACTAAAAATCAGAGTTGCCCTTTTGGTTTGTTTTGTTTCTGTGTAGATCTGAGGTATAGGCCAGAGGTGTGGGGGTGAGGGGATTCACCAGAGCGAGTGGGTAGCAGAACAGGCAGCTTTATTGAAATACACTGCTAAGGGGAGCTGCGGGGGAGACCATAGGGGTCTGCTGGGCCATATGTGGCTTAGCTCCCTGGCCAAGCATTGAACTCAGGTGATAGGGATGATAGCACTGAGACTAATCTCCTAGATTCACCAGGCAGAACACACATGGATTATAAAAGAGCTATTGGTTTGTGCTTGACATGATGATATCGTGGGTAGAATTGGCAGCGTAAAAAATTGAGTATTTCGGAGGTGGTTCAAGAATTACCAATTCAGTCGTGCTGAGGAAGTTAAATAAAAACACAAAGACCCATTGAGTAAGCTGGGATCAAGGAAGGGGGCGTGTGTTCTGTAAGTCAGGTCAGAAAAGCATTGCACCCTTCTATGGCCTCTTAGCAGACATGTTGTCTGTAACAAGGCAAAACAAATTTTAAAACCACATCATTGACATAGTGGGTAGGAGGAGCGTGACAGGTTTCCAGTAAACAGAATGACAAATTCCAAAATAATTGCACAGAATGTTTATTAGTTATATAAAATGTATGGAATTCCATTGTTGTTCTTTTTATAGCTGAGTGCTGCCTTTATGTTTAACGCTAATGAATAAATAAAATACTTTTAGGGATTTCATGATATTTTCTCATGATTTCATTTCTCATAACCATATTTTTCCTTTAATATTGTAAAATCTTTTAAAAGCTTATATTTCAAATTATTCTACCATGGGATTTTCAAAAATCTAATTTACCTATTTTGGGAAAATTCAGTATGCATGTATTATAATATGAAATATATATGTTATATACATAAATATATGTGTCTATATGGGAAATATATATGTGTACATATATATATGTGTGTATATATATATGTGTATATATATACACATATATAAATATATATGTGTACATATATATATATATGAAATATATAAATTGCATATATAATCCAACCAAATTAAGGTCATAATAATTACCAAAGTATCTAGTTTGAAAAAAGGATGTCTAAAGATTCAATTACTTTGTTTTAAATGAATTATATCCTAATAAAAGTTTAGCAGCATGATTCCATGAAAGGCTCATAGAAGAATCGACTAATTTTTCTTTTGCAGAAACAAGTTAAATGCTTCTATACAGTATATTTTGGAAGTAACCAACATATTTCCACAGAGAGGCTCCTTATATGGTGGAACTGAAGTCACTATAATGGGTTTAGGATTTAGCACGATACCAACTGAGAACACTGTGCTCTTAGGTAAGAGTTTCATCTTCATAGAACTGTTAGTTATTTTTCTCACCTTACAGGATTTATTATAAGTGATGAGATAAATACTCTGCAATTACAGCAGCTTTATTTTTCTATTAGTCTATATAGGGTTAGGTGTATTCAGTTAAGGTGTTAAAGAGAAACTGAAAAGGGCCTCCCGGTGGTGCAGCAGGTTAAGTGCAGCACTATGAAGGAGTCCGCAGCCTCTGCAGTGTGGGTTTGATTCCTGGCCGGCCTGGGAGATACACACATGGTGCTGCAGACTTCTCCTGTCACACCTGCTGCTCCCCTCAGCAGTGTTTTCGGTCCTTCTGCCTCTTCTGCTCCCTGCTCCGTCTCTGGTGAATTCTCTCACTTTCCTGCGCCTCTGGCCTGTACCCCAATTCTTGTATAAATAAACAAATCTTTAAAAAAAAATAAAGGCATGGGACAGACACCATGTGTGGCTGCCCAGTATTTAAAAAAAGAGAGAGAAACTGAACAATTGCTTTTTATTTCAATGAATTATTATTGTATATTTAATGTCTACAGAACACTTAAAGGGAGGGCATTCTCTGTTCTAAAAATAATCAGTAGTCAAACATGATGATGAGAAAAAAAGAATAAAGATCCTATGGGATACTTGTACTTTTTTGATTATTAATTATACTTCAACTCAACATTTCACATAAAACATAAAACATTTGAAAACATTTTTGCCTTTTTATTTTTTCTAGGGTCCTTCCCTTGTAATGTGACATCATCATCAGAAAATGTCATAAAATGTATTCTCCAGTCTCCAGGGAATGTATTCAGGATTACCAATAGTGGGGAGGATTCAGGTATCAGCCAGTATTTATATATTATAAATAATGGAAGCACTTTACCCTGGAATTAATTTCATTTTTATTTATTTACTACTTCAAAAAGAGAATAAGGATTGTTATTTCTTTCTATAAATTTGTCATTATTTGGTTTATAATTTATTTCATTGACATAGCAGGCTACAATCGGTGGTGAGTCTAAAAGACAATTTTAAAATTTCCAAGTTCACAAGTTGACTTTTGATTTGCATGCAGTACAAAACCTGCAGAATAATTATAGCTTGTTATTGGTCATGGTTTTCTAAATAAATGTTCAGATTGAAATTATATAAATTTTGCGCGCTTCTACACCTGAGAAAATTCTTACACATAAAGAATTGTATATAGGGTAACAGACTATTCTGTATGGTGTTTCAGAGAACCCTGTTTATTGACTTTGTGATTTTTTTCTGTTGTCTCTTAACCATCTGCTTTGAAGTTTTATGGTTTATTTTTTCCCTTTGTTTCTCATCATCTTATTTACCATTATTTTTTAGTTTAAATTATGCACCTGAAAGTTTTATAGTGTTAATCGAGAAATTTCTTAGTAATGACTGTATGAAAATGTAATACTTTCAAAGATAGTTACTAGGAATTTTTACTCCTTTTCCTTTTTTATTCTAACATATGACTCATTTCTTGTTCCCAGTACACGGAGTGGGCTATGCCTGGTCGCCATCAGTGTTAAATGTGTCTGTGGGAGACACGGTGATGTGGCAGTGGCAAACACATCCATTTCTTACGAGGATAGGATTTAGAGTTTTCTCTGTGTCCAGTCCCGGAAGTGTAGTTTATGATGGTAAAGGGTTTACAAATGGAAAAGAAAAATCTGCTTCAGGTACGCTCCAATACTTTGTTGAGTATTGTATTATGCTTCTTTTTCCTAGATATAATGAAAAGACAGTTTAGATTTAAAGTGCTTTTATACAATGCACAGTACTAACTACTATATTAACTCAATAAAAATATTTAGAAATAATTGTCTCCCACAAAATAGTGTTTTTACATGATATATACAAATTTACAACATGTTTTAGTAGGCATTTTTATACTGTAGTAAAACATTACACATTTATAGAATATTATATATATTTGCAAGGTATCTCATACATTCAAGATGAATTCTGGTATCAGAAATGCTCTATTCATTTTGGAAGTGTCAATTAATTGAAAAATATATCAAAACTGGCAAAGTAGAAAGAAAAACTGGAATATGTGTTTTAATCATACCAACCTGGTAGCAAGTAAGGAACTCCTAGTGATTGTAATTAGCTTTAAAATCAATATTTCTCCCAGGACAGCTCAGTGGGGGTGCCTTTTAGACTGTGTTTTGTTCTAAATGTGTAGCAGTTTGAGCCTTTCACTGGTGAACACGAGCCACGATTTGTTTTTCTTTAATATTTTATAAGTTACGTCAGACTTGATATGGTTTCCTAGAAAAATGAATGCTAGATTTTGTCTTCCTGGGATGTAATTCCATTATACAAAATAGCTCTTTTACAGCCCATGAGTCATTTCCTTACCACTTCCTATTGAAATACCACACACATCAGAAATTAGAAACCTGTCAACCGCATCTGCTTTTGAATGATCACTTCAAATTTCTTTTCAAAGATGCATTAATTGCTTGTATTTATTATGTGCAATCTTATTTTATGGCAGGTTCATTTTCTTACCAATTTACTTCACCTGGAATCCATTATTATAGCAGCGGGTATGTTGATGAGGCTCAGTCTGTGTTTCTCCAAGGAGTCATTAATGTTGTGCCAGCTGAAACCAGGCATCTTCCCCTACATCTGTTTGTGGGTAGCACTGAATCCACATATGCTCAAGGTAAGAGGGTCAAAGACAAACCCTATAACTCAGGTGGCCAGGGTAATGTGACCTTTTTGAAATAGGAGGCATGTGACTGGTCTAATTCTGCCTCTGTCTCTTCCTGGCCACATGACCTTGAGTAGATCTGGACTGCTCTGGGGCTGGGATGTATTCTATCAAATAAAGAACTTGTTAATATTTTCCTGCCAGTTTTCCAGAAACTTTGTAAGCTTCCATTGAGAGGTCATGTGATAAAGTTCTGATACTGTACATGCCCAAAATATGTTAAAATGTGCGATGATGTTATTTTCCTTTTGCCTGGGATCTGGCCTTAGGTAAATTGAAATATAATTAATTTTGTATTCATTCTCCTCTCTTTACTGTTCCATCTTTGTCCAGGTATTGCTTTTTAGCTTTGTATTAAAGCCTGTGCCACTCTTGTCATTCAATAAAAAGGAAATATTTTACCAAAATACAAACCACCATCATCAAATTAAAGAGTAATGAGTCTGAAAATAGTTCTTGCTTTAGAATATTACCCATGACTGACAGGTAGTTTTTTTGTCTAAAGGTGAACCTGTGAATTGGCACCTGGGAAGCTCCATGGCAGGTTGCTTAGCAACAGAACCACCATGTAGCCTGAACAATACTAGGGTTAAAGATTCAGATAGATTCTTCTTTCAACTCTCAAGTTGTTTTTCACCATCTATAAACAAAATTAGTCCTTCCACTGGAACAGTAAATGAAATGATAACAATTTCTGGACGTGGCTTCAGTAATATCACATGTGCTAATAAGGTAAGAATATAAAGATCTTATTCTGTATCCTCAATTAAAGGAAAATATTTCATCCATAACCTTATAATTTAATTTCCGAGAGTTTCATTGTGATATAATTCACATACCACACAGCACATCCATTTAGGTTCCACAATTAGTAGCAGCTTTTAGAATATTCACAGAATTGTGTACTTTTCAACATACTCAATTTTAGAACATGGTCACTATCTCCAAAAGGAACCTTAGGCATTATTTCTACACCTTCCTCCTTCTTGGCCCTAGACAACCACTAATCAACTTTCTGTCTCTGTGGATTTCCCTATTCAGGACATTTCTTAAAACTAGAACCATATAATACATGGTCATTTGTGACTGATTTTATTCACCAATCATAATGTTTTCAAAGTTCATCTTTATTGCACTAAGTATCTATTTCATTTCTTCTTATGGTTGAATATGAATGGCTTGTTTTCATGTTTTTTCAGCTTATGAGTAATATAGCTATGAACATTCAGTACAATAATAATGTAATTTTAAAATGATCCAAAATGTGCCTTAATCAGCCCCCAAAATTTAATTTAAAAATAAAAAATCTGCACATGATTAATTTTTAAGTTGTTGCTAATATAAAATTTATGTTCATTCTAGAGTAATGCAGTGATCTGATTTTATACTCGTTTTACTTTCAGGTGACAATTGGTGGCTACCCTTGTATTGTAGAAAAAAGTAATGACCATTCCATTATGTGTCATATTGACCCTCAAAACACAATGGATGTTGGCATCAGGGAAATTGTCACATTAACTGTCTCCAACCTGGGCACTGCAATCAACACCTTGTCCAATGAATTTGATAGGCGATTTGTGCTTTTGCCAAATATTGACATCGTGGTGCCAAATGCAGGGTCAACCACAGGAATGACAAAAGTGATCATAAAAGGATCCGGATTTGCAGCTTCTTCTGCAGGTGTAGAAGTCCATCTGGGGCATTTTCTTTGTAAAGTTCTCTCAGTGAATTATACAGCCATTGAATGTGAAACATCTCCTGCTCCCCAACAGCTTGTGAAAATAGATCTTCTAATACATGGAGTACCTGCCCAGTGTCAGGGGAACTGCAGCTTTTCATATTTAGAAAGCATCACTCCTTTCATAACAAGAATATCCCCAAACTCTATCACAGGGTCTGGAAATGTTATTATTGAAGGAGAAGGTTTTGGTACCATCTTGGAGGACATTGCTGTTTACATGGGAAACCAGCAGTTCAGAGTAATAGATGTTAATGAACATAACATCACTGTTCTTGTGACTCCTCTCCCGGCTGGACTCCATTCTCTTAGTGTTGTAGTGAGACCCAAAGGCTTAGCTCTGGGAAACCTTACTGTCATCAGCCCTGCAGTAGCATCTGTCACGCCAACTTCAGGAAGCATTGGTGGTGGAACAACACTGGTGATCGTAGGAAATGGCTTCTATCCAGGCAACACCACAATAATTGTTGGGGATGACCCTTGTCAAATCATCTCTGTCAACTCCAGTGAAGTCCACTGCCACACTCCTACAGGGACAGCTGGAAGAGTTGGTGTGAAGATCTTTGTTAATGCAGTTGCTTATCAGCCTCTGTCATTTACCTATGCCTTGGAGAATACTCCGCTTCTCAGTGGAATTGTCCCGCGTACAGGTACTCCAATATCTGCCTTTGATTGTCTTGATATCATATTTTCAGTAATATTTATTTGTATATATTAGAATAATGTTATACATGATTATTAAGATGTAATTTTAGACAATCACACTTGACCCAATTAATACATTGGATTCATGATATTATATGTGGTCTCTATTTTGTGTATTCTGCACATTCTTTTTTTATTTTTAAAGATTTATTTATCAATGCATACAAGAGCTAGGATACAGGACAGAGATGTGGGGCATGAGAGGATTCACCAGAGACAGAGTGGGGAACAGAACAAGCAGATCGACTGAAGTATACTGCTGAGGGGAGCAGCAGGCAAGTTAGGAGAGGTCTGCTGCGCCATGTGGGTTGCTCTCTGCTGACTGGAATTCGAACTCATGCTGCAGAGGCTGCAAATTGCTTCACAGTGCAGTGCTTAACCCCTTGTGCCACCAGGGAGGCCCTATTTTGCACATTCTTGAGATAAAATATTTAGTCAAATTCCAACTTCTATTTTGGAACAAAATCCTTATTAACATGACTTAAATTTTAATGAGGAAGAAATAGATGAATATCCATGAATTAAAACTGGTAATCTATGCCATTAATATTGATATAGGCTAAGAAAACCTCTTCAAATTCACAAGCAATTGATTTTACCAAGAATGATAATTATTCAAATATCTTATTTCCATAAATATAAAAATAGATTATTAACTAGTTGACACAAGAGAATTCTTTTTAAGGAGGTATTTGGCCCATTCAAATGAAGAACATATTATAAAGATTTACTTATTTAGGGCCTCCCCAGTGGTGCAGCAGATTGCGCGCCATGCTGTGAATCTGTCCCCAGCCTCTGCAGCGCCGGTTCAATTCCTTGCTGGCCAGGGAGAAACTCACATGGTGCAGCAGACCTCTCCTGTCATGCCCACTGCTCCCCTCAGCAGTGTCTTCATCTGTCTGCCTGTTCTGCTCCCTGCTCTGTCTCTGGTGAATTCTCTCACCCTCCCATGCCTCTGACCTGTACCCTAGTTCTTGTATAATTAAATAAATCTTTAAAAATATATATGTATATGAAGCTTAACTTTAAAAATAAAGATTTACTTATTTAGATTGATTCATTTTTCTAAGCGAAGACTAGATCGTCCTTATGCTAGTTTGTTTGGTAATTTTCAGGCTTTTGAAAAGCTTATTTATGTAACATTCCTCTACAAGTCTAAATTATGTCCTCATTTTTTGTATTTACTATATGACAGATAATTTTATATCATAATTTTGTTTATCAAGTCATATATTTTGAAAATATTTTAATTAAGAAAAATAGTCCATCCTCGAAAGAATTGTGCAAATCGGGAAAATATCAAATATAAAAAATAGTCAACCCCATTCTTGTAATATACTCCAACATTCCTGCTCAACTTCTGTTTCCTAACTCTAGATCTTTCCTTTCTTCTCTCTTGTCTGCAAGGAGGAATTAGTAGCTTACAACTCACTAGAATGAACAGGTCTGGAAAATAATGAATGTTGAGGAAAATAACTAGCAACTATTACAATGTATATTACAATGTATATTATAGTGAAATGCATATATGTGTTTTAAACATTAGTTTTCAAATACCAGATCTTATTTTGTTTTTGGAATTAAATAGATCTATCTTTAAATGCATCTGCAAGTATTGGAATTACATTGTTTGATTTTTTTTTTTTAAAGGTCCACCAGGAACTGAAATTCAGATCTCTGGATCTAATTTGGGTATTGATGTCTTGGAAATTTCAGTGATGATAAATAATGTCCCATGTAATGTAACCATGGTCAACGATAGTGTGTTACAGTGCATCGTTGGAGATCACTCTGGTGGCACTTTTCCTGTTGTGTTGCATCATAAGACCAAAGGCTCTGCCGTGTCCACAGTTACATTTGAGTACCCACTAGATATTCAAAATATTCATCCAAGCCAAGGTAGTCCTGAACATGTAGCACCCTAGAAATATTTTATGTTGTTTCAGGAAGCACTTAGGTTATCTTGGGAAAGGAAACATATTCTTTAAACAGGGTCAAAATTTGAATTCCTATGACATAAAAATCTTTTATTTGTGTATTGAATAGGGAAGCATTCAAGAGTATCAGTCATTTCAAAATATGAGTTTAATGCCTACATTTTACTTAATGTTATAATGTTAAAATTTAACCCTACTTAAAATGGCCAAGGTACATGTGAAAGTTCTTTTTTTTTTTTTTTAGTAATGTTAAGACGTCACTGGCTTGTAATTATGTCTACATAAATAAGTACTGTTTTCTTTTTAAACAAAGTATAACCAGTGTAGTCTTAAGTATAATAGTAATTAAAAATTTTATTTTTACTGCTCTGAAACTCTTTACCATCTCTTTAGAAGGAAATTTTAGTTCCAAAAGTGATTTAAATAAATGGTTAGATACACAATTACTCAGTGAAGGTTTTCATGAGACTGTTGCATTGTAAAGGTCTGATATGATATGATATCATATATGTGATATGATACATAATTTCAGTTAAGAATCTTTCATATACTCCAACTTCCATTTCAGGTTTTAAAAGAAAATTAAATATAGACACAGAGCAGGTTTTCTTTTAATTATCTGTGTTTTGCTGTTTCTCTTTCCTACCTAGGGAGCTTTGGAGGAGGTCAAACCATGATCCTGACAGGCATAGGGTTTAATCCAGAAAATTCAGTTGTATTAATATGTGACTCAGAATGTGCAGTCGACAGGCTTATATCTGATGATAAAACATTATTATGTAAAATACCACCTAATAATGGTAAGTTGCCAGGAAAAAAAAATGGCAGTCTTTAAAAAATGGTTAATTTTATGAAGATTAGAGTCTGAATTTCTCTTTTCAAGTTTTTGTGTATTTTGGAGTAATTCAGCATCTTTATTACTGCTCTGATTTTAAGTATTCAGAACTTTGTTTTCTAGGTTTATCTGTCTTTAAAGATTTATAACTTTTAGGGTTGTTTGAAATGCAGTTTTTCAGTTTATCACATAAACAGTGGGCTCTTAGTTTATGAAGCATGCCTAATAGAGAACACATTTTAGTTCTCATTGAAGTGTTAGATTAGTTCCTATTAGAGAGTTAGATAAGATGGTGTAATGGTTATGAGTGTGAACTCTGTTCGCCAAGGTTCAAACCCAAGCTCTTTTTGGGGTAAGGTAGTCAACCTTCCTGGGCCTCAGTTTCCTCATCATGAAAGTGAAAATAATGACAATAACTATTTTATAAGATTACAGTGAGATTTAGTAAGTTAATATATAAAGTGAATGTTATATGAAAGATGTGCTAAATGATTTGATAATATCACTTATATTTATTTTTATTTAGTGATTAAGAGATGGACTCTGAGTAGCCTCTGCACCTGTTTTGCCACTACTGTTTCACCTTTAACTAGCTAACTTAAATCCCCTCTGCTTCAATTTTTCCATCTATTAAATACACATATAGTAACCCTCCTCCAGTGGGTTGTTATGTGGTTTAAATATCTGGTATTTTCAGATGGTGCCACTAATATGTAGAATACAAGTAACTAAGCTAAGAATAAGATAAAGACAAGCTTAAAAACTAACCCTTGAAAGCTTAACTACAGAACTGAAGTATCAGGGAGGTGGAGCTCTGGGAAGAGGGATAAAAACAAAGAAGGAAGTACAGTGAACATGGTGGTGGACTATGGGTGACTTCATGGTAGGTGTATTATGGCGATAATACCAGATGGGGTATTCTAGTATTACCTCAATTGAAAATAAATAAATAAATAAATAAATAAATAAATAAATAAATATCTGGTATTTTAAATGCACAATACATTTTAATTGTCTAACAGTTTAAGTAGAATCAAGGGGAATATCCCAGATGATATAGGACATATTTTACATACAAATGTTTTTTAAAAAAAACTTTAAAGAAATTTGGCTTCTTTCTCTGATTTATTAGACAAAGAATGTTGAAGAAATTGTAACTTTTTATGACCAGGCTTGTTTACCATTTCAACATCAGAGTTTGTATCCTGACTTTTTTTTTTTTTTAATGCAGCAGTGCTGTCAAGATTTCTTGAGGTTTTTAGGTTGTTTGTCTGAAAACTAGCTCTGCTTCCTTTTTCTTTTTACATGTTTTTATTGGTTTCTGTAGTTTTTCTGTCTCTTACCTTGCTTTCAGCTGTCACTCCTTCCTATTGTCTGTATGCCTGCCGTTAGCAGTTCCTCCTTCCTTCCTGATGTAATTTGCCATGTTGGATTGTCTAGGGCTGGAAGTCTAACAAGCAGGTTTGTAGAATCATCGGTATAAGACATTCCAAAGGTGAAAGGATTTTTTTTTTGAACCTGTGATAATATGCATGAACCTGATGAATTGACAATGGCAGTAGATCGGTATGATTACACACATATACTGGAAAGTGATTTGGGAAAGGAAGATGTTATTGAGGATGTTGGAGGTTTTGGAAATGAATAAGAATGGTACTCAATTGACTCCTCTTATCATAGGCAGCGGACCTGAGCAAGCCTGTGAAGTGAGTGTGGTCAATGGAAAGGATCTGTCACAGTCCATGACTCCTTTTACATACACTATGTCACTGACTCCACTCATCACTGAAATATCTCCCAGGAGAGGCAGTACAGCTGGGGGCACCAGACTTACAGTCATGGGTTCAGGCTTCAGGTAACTGTCTACACGTGTACATACATCGGTGCTTATTTCCAAACTCAAGTCATCATGCCTGCTCTCTTGTATGTTAAGACAGAGCTTAAATATAGTCTGTAATGTGTAACCATGTGCTCAAAAGTCATGCAGGAGGCATGTAATCATACTATAGCTAACATATATGGACTACTTAATCTGTTACAGCACGTCCCTACCCCATTCCTACCTTCCTTTGTTAGATATTATATTTAGACCATTTTATAGTATGGAGATTGAGATTAGAGAGGTTAAATAATGTCACGAATCCTAGTAAGTGTCTTTAAAAACATAAGTCACCTTCTTGTTACACTTTCCTCAACATTTTAGCAACAACAATGAACTTGCTTCATTGGGCTGACGAAGCACCTCTTCGTGCATCAGGAATATTTCATTGTCATGGCCAGATTCTTTTTCCCTAAATATATTCATTATTTGCCTAAAATTTTTGTACTTTATTGTCCTACTGTCATTCTTCAAATGGATAAGGTTGATTTCAAAATCAAAGAAGGCAATTTTAACTCCACAAGTATTTATGACTTAATCTTGCATTTTCAGATGGAGATTAAAGTCTGTGAATTGAATGAAACGTCACATAGACAAAACAATCCTGAAAGTCTCTTATGAAGTTGCCTGTTTGGAAACTGGCAAAGAATCTTTCAATAAATTGAACCCAAGGCAGTTTTTCCCCAATCCTGAAATGCCTATTAGTTTGTGCAATTTTTTTTCTGCTGGTCTCTTGATCTCCTAGGTTACCTTTTTCTCAACAAATATTTTGAAACCTTACTACTGAAAAAAATGTGTCAGTCTGCACTTTGATGAATATAGGGTAAGATCTTTATTCAATAGTGCATATGGCCATTAGGGTTTGACCGTGTGACCTAGAAATTTAAAAAAATCATCTAAGTTCTTTTTCTTTTTCAGTGAAAATATGCAGGATGTTTCAATCACCATAGCTGAAACCAAATGTGATGTTGAATATTCCAACCAGACACATATCATCTGCATAACAAATGCCCACACACCTTCAGGGTGGGCTTCGGTGCATGTCAGTATCAGAAATGTCGGCTTGGCCAAACAGGTAATAGCAATAGTTGGGAGGTGATGTAATTGGTAATGGAATTTTCACTGTTAAAGTCTCCAAAAACCAACTGAGACATGACTATATAATAAGATGAAAACAGTTTATGTTTTTATTACTTATTACTAAAATTTTATTATTTCAGAGTTTTAATGAGTCTGGGTTGGGGGCTAACTGGCAATGGATGTTTTGCTTTATAACATACTTAGAATAGGTTATACTTTACTATGAATTAAAGTATCTATTGTTTTAGAGAGGGATTTTTTGAGAAATTGAATGTAAAATTCTTATCATAGCCTCTAAATTTAAGCCTCTCATGTTCTATTACAGGGTAAAGCTGACTTCCTATATGTCGATGCTTGGTCCTCCAACTTCTCATGGGGAGGAAAGTCTCCCCCAGAGGAAGGGTCACTCGTTGTTATTACAAAAGGACAAACAATTCTGCTGGACCAAAGTACTCCTATTCTGAAAATGTTGCTTATTCAGGGTAAATGTCTGAAAATATGTTTATTAAATTCTGAATATGGAATATTTCTGTGCAGTTAATTTAATCTGAATTACTGATTATGAGCTTCAGTCATCATATCATGTGCTTAATACAGAGTATAGTTCAATTATATGGTTGTTCCAAGTAGAGGCTTTTAATGAAATAAAATATCAAAGTTTGTATTGTATAGGCAATCATTTTTTACAGTTAAATGTTTCATAAAACCTTTGTTTCAATAGCAATGTGCATGTGTGTGAATGTGAGTGAATGTGCTTGCACTTGTGTAGATGGCAGTATTAAAAGTTAGCTCCCACTTAGAAAAACACTGGGATAGTGGGTCCCCAGGGTTGTAAAATCTTAAAGAGGTGTTAAATTCTATACCAATGACACCCCTGACTCCTCTTGGATACTAGGCTGTGATTCTCTCCCTTGCCTGTTAACCTGCTGTCGATTGTTACCTGCAGTTCTCTCTGCTTCTTGATATTCTGTTTTTACTATAGAAAATAAATAACCCGAACCCTTGTAATTACATGTAAAAGAAAGAATCACTCGCAAGAGAAAGCGCTTTGGGCTTTAGTGTATAAACTTTGTCATAATGCCTTCAGCTGTTTGAAGACCTTTGCGTTTTATTTTTGTCTTTTCTTCTGGGATTATAGTACTATTTCATTTTTTAATTTATTAACTGTTGGGCCTTTGGATAAGTAAAAATTGACTTTTTACAAATTTATGTCAGTTTCATAAAAAATGGATTGCCATACATTCTTTACTGTTAATTAAGCTGTAGCTACGAATTAACAGATAAATGTTCAGAGATAATGATATTATAATAGTTTCTAAAAAAGTGCTATTCTTTAACTTTGTTTTTGTTCTTACCTTATATTCTGAGGCCCTCTGTAGAACTATAATTCATGTAGCTGCACATTTTTAATAGCATTAAAACAGAAGATGGTCAAAGGGAAATAATCTGTCCTGGGATTTGTGTTTCTATAAACTTACTCTGTCTTGTTTGAAGTTTTTATACTAAAATGAAGTGATATGCACAGTAATAGCAGGATAGGAGTAAGAAATTAATGTTATTCTATAATTTAACAAACAATTTTTAATAATAATTTTCCTCTGAAGTGCTTTTAAATTTTATGACTCATAGGCGGAACGCTAATATTTGATGAAACTGACATTGAGCTCCAGGCAGAAAATATTCTAATTACAGATGGAGGCCTTCTTCAGGTATATGGCAAATGTGGTAACATTTTCATTTTTACCTTTCTCCCTTTTCTTTTTAAAATACTCTCTGCAAAATGGAGCATTAATTATACTAACCTCTTATTAGTTTATCTTTGTGTAGGTCTCTGTTATTAATACAAAGTCCTTTTAGGAGAAAAGTTACCCTGAGTAGTCTTGTGCTTTTAATGGAAAGATAATAACATATTATAATGGGACAGAATTGAAAATAGAGCAGAAAAAGAATATAGCTCTGCAGTGTGGTTTAAGGTAATGTATACTTTCCAAAGTTCAGGCCTTGTTTATTTGGCACACTAGAATATTTGGGTGTTTTTTTTTTTGTTTTGTGTGTGTGTGTGTGTGTGTGTGTGTGTGTGTATTTTTTTTTTCCTTTTTGAAGAAAGAGTCTGAACACTGAACAACTGCTATTCTCAAAATGGGGGGGGCATGGCAAGAATTACTTTTCAGGGCCTCCCCAGTGGCGCAGCGGTTGAGCGCTGGGTTGCGAAGCTGCCCGCAGCCTCTGAGGCGCCGGTTCCATCCCCGGCTGCTCCCCGGCCACCGGAGGAGGGTCCCACATGGCGCGCAGACCTCTCCTGCCGCCCGCTGCTCCCCTCAGCAGTGTGCTTCGGTCCTTCTGCCTGCTCTGCTCCCCACTCTGGCTCTGGTGAATTCTCTCACCCTCCCGCGCTTCTGACTGTACCCAGTGCTTGTATAAATAAATAAATAATCTTAAAAAAAATTAAAAAAAAAAAAAAAAAGAATTACTTTTCAGTGATTAGAATTATGTATCTGTGTTTAACTTTCAGAACAATGCCTACCAAATCTCTTGCAGATTGGTACTGAAGCATCCCCATTTCAACACCAGGCTGTCATTACCTTGCATGGGCATCTGAGGTCTCCTGAGCTCCCGGTATACGGTGCCAAAACTCTGGCTGTGAGAGAGGGCATTCTGGATCTGCATGGTAAAGTAGGGGGGCTGTCCTATTATAATATGCCTAAATTAAAACATCCCTGATATTGCTTGCAATTTCCCTCTTAACCTTTTTTTATCTCTGTCCTCCCCTTGTCCAGGGGCGGCCCCTATATATGATCAGGAATCAAGAAATAAAAACCAATATCACTCATGGGGAAGCTATTTAGACTTTTTGCTTCCACTTTATTCCTTTCAATTTGCTCCCATAATACCTTCTGCCTAATTTAGTACTTACCACAATACCTACTGATTGTTTACTGCATTCATTTATCTATATGAGAAAGCATTAAAGTTTGGAGGTAGAAGATTGTAACTTCTTACCTTTGTATTTTTAAATGACTCTTTCTAAAATAAAACCATAAATTTATGGTCATATTTTTCTCTAACTATATTTTGGAAGATTACCAGCAAGTAAAAATGATTACCAGCAAGTAAAAATTACCAGCAAGTAAAAATGATCATGTTTGAATTATCATGGTAACTTATTAAAGGAAGCTTGGTGTGAATCCTTTGTATAATGATGTTTTCTACATTGTAACAATTTGTCTTTCATAAATTTAGAATGTAAAAAAAATTAATTTATGATGTATAAACATCATGTTCTATTTTGAACATGAACGTTCTGCATTATGCTAAATTCACTTACTAGTATAATTTTCAGAAATTCACACATTTATTTTGTCTTTAAATTATAAGCAATTCCTGTCAACAGTGACAAAGATAATAGTTCTCTTCCTATTTTATCACAGACATCACACTGCATTTATATGTGTTCTTATAAAGGTTATCAAAAACAGACTCTATCATTTGCAGAAGAATTTTTATTTCATAAACACATATATATTATTATAAACTTTATTGCTAGTCTTATAAAGTATTTCTTTTATAGTTGTACTTCCTTTTTGAGAAAGGTACAAAATGCTAAGGTAAAACAAACCTTCCAAAAATTGATTTGAATAAGAAAAAGGTTATAATACCTAAAGTTCTCAGTGAGAAAGTACATCTTAATGAGTCTTGGGTTTGTATGTTGGTCCAGGTCTGCCAGTTCCTGTGATCTGGACGTGTTTGGCTCATACTGCAAAGGCTGGGGAAAGGACTTTGATTTTACAAGAAGCAGTAACCTGGAAACCAGGAGATAAAATTGTAATTGCAAGCACAGGACACAGGTATGATGTTTTCTGGACCTGATAACTTTGATTTAGAGTAGAGGTTTGTTTTTGAATATGGAAAAGAGGGATGAATCAGAAGGACCATAACTATTTAATTTATTTTTTATTTTTTATTTTTTTTTTTTGGAGCTCATGCATTTTTTTTTAAATATTAAATTTTATTTTTATATTCCCCATACATTTGCAAACGCCCCATTCTGACCCCAATCCTTCCCCTCCCGCCTCCCACCCCCCAAAAAGTGTCTCTGGTTCATAGTTTTTTGTTGATTTTGATTTTCACTTTCTTATATTCATTTTCCTGGTCCCTTATTTAAGTTTTCTAGATTCCTGCTATGAGTGAGACCATCCGGTATTTTTCTTTTTCTTTTTGGCTTATTTCGCTGAGCATGATCCCTTCCAGTGCCATCCATGTTGCTGCAAATTGCATGTGTTTATCTTTTTTGAATGCTGAGTAATATTCCATGGTATATATGTACCACATCTTCTTGATCCAGTCATCTATTTTTGGGCATTTGGGTTGTTTCCAAAGCTTAGCTATTGTAAACAGTGCTGCTATAAACATAGGAGTGCAGGTGCTCTTTGGAATTGATGTTTCTGTGTCCTTTGGGTAAATACCTAGGAGTGGAATTGCTGGATCATATGGAAGCTCTATGTTTAGTAGGTCCAGAAATCTCCACACAGCTCTCCATAGTGGTTGGACCAGTTTGCACTCCCACCAACAGTGCAGAAGAGT
This sequence comes from Talpa occidentalis, assembly GCF_014898055.3. NCBI lineage: Eukaryota > Metazoa > Chordata > Mammalia > Eulipotyphla > Talpidae > Talpa > Talpa occidentalis. The sequence continues at coordinate 24,306,340 of NW_026555331.1, read as the reverse complement.
TCCTTTTTCTCCACACCCTCGCCAACATTTGTTGTTGCTAGTTTTTTTAATATGTGCCATTCTCACTGGTGTGAGATGGTATCTCATGGTAGTTTTGATTTGCATTTCCCTGATTACAAGTGATGTTGAACATTTTTTCATATGTCTGTTGGCCATTTGCATTTCCTCTTCAGAGAAGTTTCTTTTTAGCTCTTCTGCCCATTTTTTGACTGGATTATTTTCTTTGTTGTTGCTGAGTCTCATCAGCTCTTTGCAGATTTTTGTGATCAGTCCTTTATCATTAGTGTTGGGTGCAAAAATGTTCTCCCAGTTGGTGGGGTTTCTCTTTGTTTTTGTTATTGTCTCTTTTGCTGTGCAGAAGCTCTTTAATTTGATGTAGTCCCAGCTGTTTATCTTTCTCTTCACTATCACTGCTTTGGGTGATGTGTCTGTAAAGATGTCTTTGATGTGCAAATCCCGTAGTGTTTCGCCTATATTTCCTTCTATGTATTTTATGGTTTCAGGTCTTATGTCTAGTTCTTTAATCCATTTTGAGTTGATTTTTGTGTATGGTGTGAGGTAGTGGTCAAGCTTCATTCTTTTGCATGTAGCGACCCAGTTTTCCCAGCACCATTTATTGAACAAACTTTCTTTGCTCCAATGCATAGTCTTTGCTCCTTTGTCAAAGATTAGTTGACCATAAATCTGTGGGTTTATTTCTGGATTTTCTATTCGATTCCATTGGTCTGTATGTCTATTCTTGTTCCAATACCATGCAGTTTTGATGATTATGGCTTTGTAGTAGAGTTTGAAGTCTGGGAGTGTGATGCCTCCATTCCCTTCTTTTTTTTTCAGGAGAGCTTTGGCTATTCGGGGTTTTTTGTGATTCCATATGAATTTCATCAATAATTGTTCTATTTCTTTGAAGAATGACATTGAAATTTTGATTGGAATAGCATTGAATCTGTATATTGCTTTTGGAAGGATGGCCATTTTAATAATGTTTATTCTTCCAATCCATGAGCAGGGGATATCTCTCCATTTCTTTGTGTCTTCTTCTATTTCTTTTAACAGTGTTTTATAGTTTTCTTTGTATAGGTCCTTTACCTCTTTTGTTAGATTTATTCCCAAATATTTGATTTTTTTTGTTTCGATAATAAAAGGGGTGGTTTTTTTGATTTCTTCTTCTTCAGATTTATTGTTTGTGTATAGGAAGGCTACTGACTTTTGCGTGTTGATTTTGTATCCTGCCACTTTACTGAACTGATTGATGAGTTGAATTAGTTTTTCTGTGGACTTTTTGGGGTTCTCTATGTATATTATCATATCATCTGCAAATAGTGATAGTTTGACTTCTTCTTTTCCTATTTGGATTCCTTGGATGTCTTTCTCTTGTCTTATTGCTCTGGCTAGGACTTCCAGTATTATATTGAAAAGCAGTGGTGAGAGTGGACATCCTTGTCTTGTTCCAGATCTTAATGGAATTGCTTTCAGCTTTTCACCATTGAGAATGATACTGGCTGTTGGCTTGTCATAGATGGCCTTTATGATGTTGAGGTATGTTCCTTGTATCCCAAGAATTTCAAGGGCTTTTATCATGAATGTGTGTTGCACTTTGTCGAAAGCTTTCTCAGCATCTATTGATATTATCATATGGTTTTTATATTTCTTTTTGTTGATGTGTTGGATAACGTTGATTGATTTTCGGATGTTAAACCATCCTTGTGCCCCTGGAATGAATCCAACTTGGTCGTGGTGAATTATCTTATGGATACATTGTTGGATTCTGATAGCTAAAATTTTATTGAGGATTTTTGCATCAGTGTTCATTAGGGAGATTGGCCTATAGTTTTCCTTTTTTGTGTTGTCCTTATTCGGTTTGGTATTAGTGTAATATTGGCTTCATAGAACGTGTTTGGTATTGTCCCTTCCTTCTCAATTTTTTGGAAGAGTTTGTGAAGGATAGGCACTAATTCGTCTCTGAATGTTTGGTAGAATTCATTTGTAAATCCATCAGGTCCTGGGCTTTTGTTTTTGGGGAGGTTTTTAATTACCATTTCAATTTCGCTGCTTGTAATTGGTCTGTTTAGGTGTTCTATTTCTTCTTTATCTAGCTTTGGGTGATTGTAGAGTTGTAGGAATTTGTCCATCTCCTCTAGATTGTTGAACTTGTTTCCATATAACTGTTCATAGTAGTTACTGATTATTCTTTTGATTTCTGCTGTGTCCGTTGTGATTTCTCCTCTTTCATTTATGATTCTGTGTATTTGTGCTTTCTCCCTTTTTTCCTTTGTGAGCCTGGCTAGGGGTTTGTCTATTTTATTTATTTTTTCAAAGAACCAGCTCTTGGTTTCATTGATCTTTTGGATTGTTTTTTTAGTTTCAATTTCATTTATTTCTGCTTTGGTTTTTATTATTTCTTTTCTTCTGCTGGTTCTGGGGTTTTTTTGTTGTTCTTTTTCTAGATCTTTGAGCTTCGAGATTAGGTTGTTTCTTTGAGTTCTTTCTTGTTTTTTGATGTGAGCTTCTATTGCTATATATTTTCCTCTTATTACTGCTTTTGCTGCATCCCATACATTTAGGATATTGGTGTCCTCCTTGTCATTCAATTCAAAGAATTTTTTAATTTCTTCTTTGATCTCCTCGTTAGTCCAGTGGTCTTCCAGTAGTGTGGCTTTTAATCTCCATGAGGTAGGATAGTTCCTTGCCTTCTTTTTATGATTTATTTCTAGTTTGATGCCTTCGTGGTCAGAAAAGATGGTTGGTATGATTTCAATCTTGGTGTATCTGTTGATGTTTGTCTTGTGCTCCAGTATGTGATCGATCCTGGAGAATGATCCGTGTGCGCTTGAGAAAAATGTGTACTCCGTTTTTTTTGGGTTTAGTGTTCTATAGATGTCTGTTAAGCCCAAATGCTCTAGGTCCTTATTTAGAGCTTTAGTTTCTTTACTTATTTTTTGTCTTGTTGATCTATCCATTGTTGATAGTGGTGTGTTGAAGTCTCCCACTACATATGTGTTTTCTCTGATGTCTGTTTTCAGAGAGGACAACAGTTGTCTGATATATTTTGGTGCTCTTTCATTTGGTGAGTATATGTTAATGAGTGTTATTTCTTCTTGAAGTATTGTCCCCTTGATCATAATGTAGTGACCATTGGGGTCTCTTTTTATTTTTTTGAGTTTGAAGTCTGTTTTATCTGATATAAGTATAGCTGTTCCTGCTTTCTTTTTTGGCCCATTTGCTTGTAGGATTGTTTTCCATCCTTTGACTTTGAGCCTATTTTTATCTTTTGTAGCTAAATGTGTTTCCTGGAGACAGCAAAAGGTTGGGTTTTGTTTCTTAATCCAGGCTGCAACTCTGTGTCTTTTATTGAAGAGTTTAGTCCATTTACATTTAGAGTTAATATTGATATGTTAGCATCTGTATTTGCCATTATGTTTGTCTTTCCTTTGATTTTATTTATTTATTCTTTTAATAACTTTTTTTTTTTTTTTTGGTCTTCTTTCGTTGTTATTCGTCCCTCTGAGGTTCTGGCTTTAGGATTCCTTGTAGTATTTTTTGGAGTGGGGGTTTAGTCGCAATGAAATTCCGGAGTTTCTCTTTGTCTGGGAAGGTCCATATTCTTTCTTCATGGAGGAAAGAGAGCTTTGCGGGATAGAGTATTCTTGGTTGGCATCTGTTTTCTTGGAGTCTGTTGACTATGTCCCTCCACTCTCTCCTTGCCCGTAGTGTTTCTTCAGAGAAGTCTGATGTCAGCCTGATTGGTTTTCCTTTGAATGTTATCTGTTTCTTCCCTCTTGTCAGCTTCATTATTTTTTCCTTGTCCTGGATTCTTGGGAGCTTTACTATTATGTGTCTTGCTGTGTTTTTCCTTTCGTCGTGGAAGTTTGGTGTTCTTCTTGCTTCTTGTATATCAATTTTCAGCTCCTTCTTCTCATTTGGGAAGTTCTCTTCAATTATATCCATGAATATTTTCTCTGTTCCTACATCTCTCTCCTCTCCTTCTGGAATTCCTATAACTCTTATATTTCCTTTCCTCATGGAGTCAGATAGTTCCCGAAGTCTTTCTTCATTCTTTTTCCTTCGTACTTCTCTTTCCTTTTCTGTTTTGGTTCTTTTTATTTCTGTGTCTTCAAGATTACTTATTCGTTCTTCCATTTCATCTATTCTGCTTTCATTGCTTTTCCCAGAGTTCTTTAGTTCCTCCATTAATTCTTTGATCTCCTGCATTTCTCTTACTTCCCTCTTTAGGGACTCAATTTCCTTCTTCTGATCTATCACTTTTTTAATCATGGCAATTTTAAATTCTCTTTCTGGAAGGCTCAGAAGTTCTTCCAAGTTGCTGTCGTTGCAATCTGGGGAGTGGTTTTCTTTTTGTGGTGTGCTTCTTTCCTGAGGAGTTTTTAGGTTGCGTGTGGTTCTTCTACTCCCTACTGTCTGTTTTCTAATTTGTCGTATGCGTTGGGACACTGTGTTGCTCGGACTGACTGACATCTTGGGTGAACTTCTCCGCTCCCCTCTGGCTCTTCCAGGAGCCATCTCTGTCTTCTGGGGGAGCTTTCTGCTGGTTTTAGGCAGTTTTTACTGAAGAAATGTCCCTGTTCTCAAATGGCGAAGCGGGATGCAGTCCCTGCGCCTCCGGTTTCAGGCACACTCTTCTGCGCACCCAGTCTGCCCCGGACGTGGGTGCCTGCTCCCTCTGTGGGCTCAGACTGCTGGTCGGAAGGGGCCTGGCGTGGAATTACTTCCCGGCTGGCCACTGGGTCCTCCAGAAACCTTCTGCCCTTTTCAAGCAGTCTTAAGAAATGTCCTGTTTTATAGGGTGTTAGTGACTTTTTTTTTTCCTGGTCGCTAGGTGGCGCCAGAGATCTCTCCTATTGTCCTTGGGGGCTGTTTTTCGCCTCCCCCCACCCCGTGGGACAGAGAATAGAGCGGGAATGGTAGGGTACACCTCAACAGCTTTGGGGTGCTGTGTCTGCCTTGTGCCCCACTGTTGTGGAGAAACCACGCCCCGAATTTTCGTGCCCTGGGTCTCAGTTCAAAGCCCTCAGTTCCAGGACGCGGGCTGTAGCCCAGTTCAGTGGCGCGGGAATGGCGCCTTTTGCACCGCTCCGTGCCTGGGCGCCTGGTTCCTGCTCACTCAGGGAGGGACCTTCACCTCAGTGAGGACCTCCGCGTGTCTCCCCGCAAGCCTAGGTCGCAGGCGCGGGGACCTGGGCAGCCGCGATCCAGGTCTGCACTTGCTTTTCAAGCGCGCCGAGCGCGCCACTTTCCTGCGCCAGCTTACTGGCAGCCCGGGCTGTGTGCGCGTCTCCCGGGGTCTTTGTTCTTCTCTAATGGCGCCCGGAGCTGTTCGCTCACCGCCGTGGCGGATCCTGCAGGGTTCGCCTCAGCTCCCGTTCAAGGGGTGTGGTGGCTGCAATAGTTCCTTTCCACTCACAGTCCCGCTTGCTGCCTTGTTTGTTTTTGTGGGCCGTTTTGGTTTGTTGTTTCCCTCCTCTCTGCGGGTCGGAGAGTGCCGCCTCTGTGGGCGGGGGAGGGGAGCAGGGTTCTGCGCTTCCCTCCCTTCTGGTCCTCTTTTATGGCCAGTTTCTTCTTCGGGCAGTTCGCTGGCGTCACCCGTTTATCTTCCGTGTCCCAGTTCTCACTGGGACCTGCCACTTTTCCTCCCTATTAACTTTTTTTAATGGGAGATCTTACTCGCAGCGTCTCCTCGCCGCCATGTTGCTCCACTATTTAATTTAAATTCAAATCCTCTAATAAAGAAATATGAACAGCCAAGTGTGTATTTACTAAATATTAACAGGTGGTTGATCACTGGTATGTTGTTTGCATTGATTGAATTTACAGTAAGAAAAAACGTATAGGGCCTCCCCCGTGGCACAGCAGGTTGAGCGCCGCACTGTGAGGCTGTCCATAGCCTCTGTAAGGCAGGTTCGATTCCCTGCTGGCCAGGGAGAAACCCACATGGTGCGGCAGACCTCTCCTACCTCGCCCGCTGCTTCCCTCAGCAGTGTCTTTGGTCCGTCTGCCTATTCTGCTCCCTGCTATGTCTCTCACCCTCCCGCACCTTTGACCTGTACCCCAGTTCTTGTATAAATAAATAACTCTTAAAAAAAAAGAAAAAATATCTATTTGAACCTATAAGGTAAATATATATCAATAAAATATCTTGCTATTTTATGGTTATATTATATTCCTTTGTAAGATTTTAATTGAAGGGAGCATTCTGCTATTGAAAGTTATTGGCAAGCATCTGACTTGGAGCTTTAGCTAATGATTTATGCAAAAATGTGTATGAACTTCCTTGTTTGCAGTCACCAAAAAACTTGATTCAAAGTAGCTAGTGAACTATTTTCTTACTCTATAGCATTGGCAATGGTTTCCATGGAGCAAAATTGTTAGTAAAGTTTGAATACAAGGGAAGAAGTCATTATAAAATGAATGATGATTAACATGACCTTTTATAAGTCTGACATTTTGCAGTTTAAACTGGTTATGACCCTTAATTTCTGTTTAATTATATATGTTAGTAAATAAGGAAGAAAAGGCTAATATAGTTATACCAACAATATTTTTGGGGAGAGGGTGCAAGAGGAGCTTTAATTTTGCTTAATTTTTCAAATTGCAGGTAATAGCAAAATTGCATGTTTTTATGCTTATCAAGGAACACAGTAACTTATGACAAGACATAGCTGAATTATATTAAAGCTGTGACTCAATTTAGAATTAAAATTCAAGATGGCCTTTTGAGTTTGCCATTTTTCAAGTTAAAAATAGACTTGCAGATGTCAGGAAGAGTAAAACGTATACTTAGCTTTATAAATGACCATTTTTTTCTGCCCTTGGAAGAAAATTTAATTACATAATGGCAAAAAAAAAATGAAATAGGAGCAAAATGATAGGGTTTACTAATAGAGTGGAAAGTCCTCATTTACAGCTTTTCTCTGTGAAATTGAAGAGTAAATTCAAAATTTACCACATAAAAAGTGTACTTGAAGAAATAAAAATTAAGGAGTTCCCTACCAAATCTAAATCAGTGTTCATTATTTCATCAGTAAATGGTATTTGAGAGTTTGTAGAGCCTCTGGTTAACAACACTGCTAACCCATACTAAAGATTTATATTCTACCTGTGGAATTATGAAATCAATGACATTTGTAATTAGGGAAGTGGCATTGTTGGAAAGACACACCTATACATTCATAGTCATATATTTTTAAATAAATATCACTGACCCTAAAACATGTGCAGGTTATCCACCAATGTCACCACAATAAAAAATGATATTATTTTTTTAAAAATAAATATCATTGTGATGGCTGGAAAATAAATAAGAATACTACTTTGTAAGTCAGCCTGTCCAGGTTCAACTCCCAGCATTACCACTTAGTAGGCATGCAGTCCTATTATTTCACTGTGCTTCAGTAAAATTGCAATTCCATTAACATCAATCTCAGAATGAATGCAAGAATTAAGTGAGATTATATGTGTAACACTTAAAGCAGAACTTGGTTCCAAGTAAGTACTATAGGGAGTCAAAAGGACAAATAAGCACATCTGTCATAAGACTGCAATGAGCTCTGATGGGGCATGAAACAGGTGTACTGGGTATTTAGAAGAAGGACAGGGAAAGGTGAAAGAAGTGACCCTTAACCTATTTCTCAGATGATATTTGAATTGGTATATAGTGGAAATAAAAGATTTTCCAGGGGAGAGGAAAGTCAAAGGGAATGTCAGGAAAATACACATGTAACTCCCCTAAGCTTATCTGGGTAACAGCACCAATCACAAACCGATCACAATATGGTAGGCACAATACAATTAGGGTTGACAGATGTGTCTCCTTAAAGTCAGGGGCACTTTCTACTTGGTGTCCCCAGCACTAAGCCCTGAGTCTAGAAAATGGGGTAGGCCCTCAATACATTTATTATTGAATGACTAAATACATGGATATGTGTAGTATAGATCAGTAACTCCTTTTGCTTGGCCGGAACTTAAGGTGTACTGAGGGAATGGTGGAAATGAGACCTCTTAAACATTGCCTCAGTCATTTCTTTGTCATGCTCACAAACCTCTAATGGTTTCCCTTTGTAATGGTTTCTCAGCCTTAGCACTTCTGACCTCTTGGACTGGATAATTCTTTATTGTATGTCATAGGATTTTGGAAACATCCTTAGCTACTACCCACTCGATGCCAGGATCACTCTCCAGTGTGACATCCAAAAATCGTCCATGTGTTGCTGTTTTTCCCCTTGGGAGACAAACTCATCCTCAATTGAGAAGCACTGAGTGTGATCCTCTAATTTATAGATGAAGTTCTTTTAAATACTTTATAGGATTAGTGCAGTTCTATGGACAAGGGATGCACCAGGAAAATACTTGATTGAAATGCATCTGTAAATGTATGTAGAAACCAGTAAAATGCTCTCTTCAAATTACTTTTCAGAATGTTGTATGGCATTAAACATTTTCTGTTTTACAAAGTGTTCAGGATAGCATAAAACAAATACACCAGAATACTATGTTGATTTATATTAAAGTGAATCTTAAAAAAATTTTACAGACACAGTCAACGAGAGAATGAGAAAATGACCATAGCATCTGTATCTGCTGATGGCAAACACATAACACTGACTAATACACTGAATCACACACACCTCGGGATCACTGTCACACTTCCTGATGGAACTCTGTTTGAAGCAAGGGCAGAAGTTGGAATTCTTACCAGGAATATTTTAATAAGGGGATCTCATAATATGGAGTGGAATAATAAAATCCCACCATGTCCTGATGGATTTAATGCAGGTAATTTTAGCAGCTATAGTGTATTAACTCAAAATGCAGAAATGTTCCCTGGGGGCAAAGTCATCTCCCAGTTGAAAGCCCCCGAACAAGGTTATATTGTGGTGATCAGTATTCCAAACCACAGTGATATATAATGAGAAAGGTATGTTGTTCATATATGCAACATGTGTTCAATATGGGTTAACAGGGGTCTCTGTTCATTGTAATTATTCCAGAATCTAGGCTGATGGAGGCTCCATTGCAACCCGGCTCTCCATGGTCTCTGAGACAGGAGACAAGATGGCTGGAGACTCAAGCACCAGCATTAAACTTTAGTCCTGAAATGACACCTATCTCTTCCATTCAAGTGTCATTAATCAGAACTGATTCCATGACTGCTATGCTTAACTGGGTATAGCACAAACCCCTTTATACCCAGGAGTGAAAGAGAAGTGGATATTGGTGAAGCTTCATGTTTACCACAGTAGTTACATATGTGTGTGTGTGTGTGTGTGTGTGTGTGTATTTAAGAAGCAAAATATATTTTACTAGTCTCTTTTAAATATTTTACATAATCATTAATACCAGTACAATCCTATAAGCAGTTAAATAATAAGAGATACAGCACAGATACATGATTTTTTTCAATGGAAAGTATAGTACTAGACAAAGTTACCTGGATTTGATGTCATATGACCTCTATTCTGATTCTACACCATCTGCACCAAGTCTCATGATGCCCTTGAAAATCTAATTTCACCCTGTTTAAAGTAAGAATACTTACTATTCAACCTACTGCTATAGTTGTATGAACTAAGCAAGATAATGCATATTCTATTTCTATACAAGTATAAGATGCATGAATTATGTTAAGTCCCCAAATTTTGGGAGGAAGCTTCAGAGATAATAAAACAAATACCTTATCAGTATGCATTCAACCATTCAAATATTTACTGTCATTGAAAAATGCTTTAGTAAGTATTTAGAGAATGTGAAAGGTGAACGAGATGGCTTATTACCATTATTATCTACAAAGAAGTGCAAATGGTTATGTTCCAGAATAAGATAAAAATTTCATGTGAATGAAAAGATATAATTAACTATGAGGAGAAATATCTTCATATAGAGTATTTTGACATGGCTTTTCTCTATGATGTCTTCAAAACATTTTTTAAAGGTGAATTTGCTACCCAGACATGTTTCCAAGGAAAGTTTGGTGAAGAAATAGGAAGTGACCAGTTTGGAGGCTGCATAATGTTTCATGCTCCTGTACCTGGTGCTAACATGGTGACTGGAAGAATTGAGTATGTAGAGGTAAGGGTGATGTTATGCCGAAGGTCATCCATTTCGCAAATGTATATTGAGTTCCTGCTGTTTGCCAGATGTTTATACTATGGTAAAGGAGAAAGATTAGTCAACAGTCAACTCTATTAAACCTAGTTTTTCACTCCATTTTCTCACACTCCACATCAGTAATTTTTATCTACTCTGTGCACAAAATTTATAGCTTATATCCACTCTTTTTCTACTATCTTCATCTAATTCCTGGTCCACTCCACCATCAGCTCTCACTGGGATATCTAACTGGTCTCCCTGCTTCCATCTTTACTCCAGTGGAATCCACAGCAGAGCCAAGGTAAAAATGTTTATGTATAAATCAGATTTTTAACAATCTGTTCAAAACCCATTATTAACTTCATATTATACTTAAAACAAGAATGTTTGGGTGCCTCCCTGGTGGCCTACGGGTTAAGTCTCAGCACTATCATAACTATGGCCTGAGTTTGATCCCCAGCCACATGGTACCACAGACCTCTCCTGTCTGGCCTGCTACTCCCCTTAGCAGTGTATTTCAGTAAATCTTCCTGTTCTGCTCCCCACTCTGTCTCTGGTGAATCCTTTCCCTTACACCTCTGTCCTGTACCCCAGTTCTTTTATGCAAAAATAATAATTGGTCAATCAATCAATAAAAACAAGAAAGTTTGAGTCTTTCCCATAGGACCCACATGATCTGCCCCTGAGCTGGACTCTGACTGTACCTACTGTGATTGTCCACTGGCTCACAGCATGCTCGCCACCTGACCCTTGACCATGTCGAGCACATTCCTGCCTCAGGGTCTTTTACACTTGTTTTTCATACTGTTTAGAATGTTCCTCCACCAATATTTCCATGGCTCACATTCTCATTTAGTCAGGTCATTTCTCTAAAAAGGTACAGCAGAATGATTAATGAGAGCACCCACTATAGAATCAGCCCAACTTACTTTTAAATGAAGTTTTGTGACAATGAACAGACTTTCTGCACTTCAATAAATGAAGTTAATGATAAGTGCCTGTTTTCATTGGATTGTGATGAAGTCTGTGATAATGTTTATAGGACATTTTGCACAGTGTCTGGTGCCTGGTAAACCTTCAAGAAAGGTTATTATTATGTAAGAATCAAAATGAAGGGGGAAAAGACATCTAAGAGGTTTTATTTTACTAAACACAAAACTTTCATAATAGCCCAAAATGAAAAGCAGAAGAGTCAGAGATGGTTTTTGTTTGTTCACTCATTTAACATCAAGTATGGCTGTTACATAATGAATAAAATAAGGCAGAGTGGGAGCCAAATAATGTTTTCAAGGATAAACATGAATAATAATAACAGATTTATGTGTTAATAATAATGTGTCAATGATAATATAAAATTAAAGATAAGTATTTTGAAACAAAATATGTACCAGCAAATCTGAGTCCACATGTATCACTAAAGAGCTGTGATCTTGGCTTGACAGATATTCCATGCTGGCCAGGCTTTCCGGTTGGGGCGATATCCAATACATTGGCACCTGCTTGGAGACTTACAATTTAACTCTTATGTAAAAGGTTGTGCAATTCACCAGACCTATAACAGAGCTGTTACCATCCATAACACACATCACCTTCTGGTGGAGAGGAATATTATATATGATATCAGGGGAGGAGCATTTTTTATAGAAGATGGAATTGAACATGGCAATATCCTACAATATAACTTGGCAGTATTTGTACAGCAAAGTATGAGTCTTCTGAATGATGATGTGACCCCAGCTGCATTTTGGGTAACCAACCCAAACAATACTATAAGACACAATGCAGTTGCTGGTGGCACTCACTTTGGCTTTTGGTACCGAATGAACAACCACCCCGATGGTCCATCCTATGACCGAAACATTTGCCAAAAAAGAGTTCCTCTTGGAGAATTTTTTAACAACACTGTTCATTCTCAAGGTTGGTTCGGAATATGGATATTTGAAGAATATTTCCCCATGCAAACAGGATCTTGTACTTCTACAGTGCCAGTACCTGCAGTATTTAATTCACTCACTACTTGGAACTGTCAAAAAGGAGCGGAATGGGTCAATGGAGGTGCCCTTCAGTTCCATAATTTTGTAATGGTAAATAATTATGAGGCTGGAATTGAAACTAAGAGGATCCTAGCCCCTTATGTTGGAGGATGGGGTGAAACCAATGGAGCAGTGGTTAAAAATGCCAAAATAGTTGGTCATCTTGATGAACTGGGAATGGGGTCTGCATTTTGCACAATGAAAGGCCTGGTTCTCCCATTTAGTGAGGGCCTGACTGTATCTTCCGTGCACTTTATGAACTTTGACCGTCCCAACTGTGCAGCTCTGGGTGTGACATCCATCACTGGAGTTTGTAATGACAGATGTGGAGGCTGGAGTGCAAAGTTTGTTGACATCCAGTATTTTAATACACCAAACAAGGCTGGCTTTCGATGGGAACACGAAATTGTACTGATTGATGTTGATGGTTCACTGACAGGTAATGTTATATTTTAAATTTTGATGAAAACACATTGGCAAATATGTTTGTACTAATACAGGGAGGTAAAATGTCAAACATAGATCTTATCTAGCACCAAACTTTATCGATGTTTAAGGTATACACCAGCACTAGGCACAGATGAGATACTGTTTTCAGCAGGACCCCCAAATGCAGTTTCTAATTTTTCCTTTTTCTCCTTCACTTGCATTTTGGTTTTTGAATTAGCAGCATATTTTGAATGATATTTATAGAAACATTGATCTCCTCCATTCATACTCAATTGCACAAATGAAAAATTGCTTATCTGACTACCCAAATTCTGCAGTCATATCCCACGAACTTATAAATTCTAGGTTTATTTGAATAAGCCATGTAGACAAATTGGATATATACTGTTAAAATACTTTAAATGGAAGAAGTGAATTACAGGCTTGCTGTGAACCTTTTTTTTCCAATCTAAATTCTAAATTTGGAATTAGTTCAAAGAATATGTTAACTCTAGCAAGAAATTCAACACACTTTGTGGGTTACATAATTTTCAATTTCAAGTTCAGGGTATATCACATTTTCTGTAAATATTCAGAGATTCCAGAACTTAGTGTGCTTATAAGTTTTTAATGATAAGGATTTTTCTAAATAAGATAGCAAGGGTGTGTGTGTGTGTGTGTGTGTGTGTGTGATTTTGCATAATAATTTCAAAGAGAGACAATTGATAAGACTACAGATAACAATTTACTTTTGAAAGGTGAAGAGTCATCTCAACTTAGAAACAGACTGCGTTTTTTACAGACTAAATTTACAGACTATATTTACAACTATAGCAGTTGGCTTTGTCTCCTGTTCTAATTGTGACTTTGAAAGAAAGAACACTTGAATGATTCTAATATACAAACCTTTGTGTTAATCTTTATTATTTTATTTAATTCAGCTGAGATGTTTAATGTCAGTTGGCAGTCTGTTAGTTAAGAGTACAGATTCTTTCGTCAGACTGCCTGAACTTGAATCTTTCCACATGTCCTTGACTAAGTTACTAATCCCACTCCCCATCCCCTACATTGGTTCTCAAGGGCGCTTCAGATCCTGTGTTTCAGCTACATCCACAATAAACTTCCTGACTGGAGTCCACTCTGCTAGCTCTCCTCACCCCTGGCCAAAAATTACCAAGCCATTTAGATTTCATTAGTGGTCCTATGGGTCATCATGTCTGTACATTATAGACTAGTTGGTGTATTCATTTTCTAACATGAAATAGAAAATATGCTGTTTGTGTTCATTTCCAAGGTCATGAAGGACATACTGTCCTTCCCCATAGCTCACTGCTGGACCCTTCTCACTGCACTCAAGACGCCCAGTGGAGCATTGGCTTCCCTGGGTCTGTCTGTGACGCTTCAGTCAGTTTCCACCGTTTAGCATTCAACAAGCCTTCTCCAGGATCACTGCTGGAAAAAGATGTGGTTCTCTCAGACTCCTTTGGTAAGTGAACTGTAATAATTTAAATTACTAATTTAGGTGTATTTTTCTAAATTTCATGGTCTTGTATTTCTGAATTTTTGAGGTTGTAGCTTTCTTGTAGTGTCTCTGTGTGCTTGGATTTCATTCACCCTTCAAAAGTTAAGTGTTCTGTTTAACTGCTAAACTGTGAATATATTGAGAGTAACATCGGTTAACTTATATTTCTGCCACAAAAAAGACATTGTAACTAAAAGGACTCAGTAAGTATTGAATGAGATGAAATTCATTGCAGCACTCAAGCAATATTGCAGAGTAAAGAGCCTCCCTGGGGGTGCAAGGGGTTAAGACGCAACCTATGAAGCTATCCTCAGCCACTGCTGCATGAGTTGGATCCGAGGCCAGGTTGCTAACCACATGGCACAACAGACCTCTCCTGACTCACCTGCTGCTTCCCTTAGCAGTGTATTTCAGTTGATCCACTTGTTCTGTTCCCCACTCTGTCTCTGGTGAATCCTTTCACCCACCTCCACACACACATACCTCTGGCCTGTACCCCAGTTCTTGTATGTATTAATAAATAAATCTTTAAAAAAATATTGCAGAGTAAAGAATGCACCATAGCAGGCACTTTTTAACATGACGTGAAGACTTAATCAACTTTAATAATTAGGCAAGTTTGACTTTTTATTGTATTTCCATTGAAATTAAATAAATTAAGTTACTACTAAAAATTAAAAACAGAAAAAATAGTTCATTTGCATTGACTTTATATGTATTTTAAATGAATCAAAAGTTCAATAAGTATACTAGATCAGAGGAGAAATTTAGTATAACTTTACATTTATCTTTATATGTCATTCTCAAAGCATGTCAGATATGATGTCCCATTATGTAAATATATATGTGAAGTTAGAATAGATGGCAAATTAATTTGAGACATTTACCTTTAATGATACTATTTTTTTTTAAGATTTATTTATTTATACAAGAACTGGGATACAGGCCAGATGCGCAGGAGAGTGAGAGGATTCACCAGAGACAAAGCAGGGAACAGAACAGGCAGACTGATGAAATACACTGTTGAGGGGAGCAGTGGGCAAAACAGGAAACGTCTGCTTCGCCATGTGGTATTCTCGCTGGGCGGCCGGTATTGAACCCGTGCTGCAGAGGCTGCGGACACCTTCACAGTGCGGCGTTCAACTGCCTGCACCACCAGGGAGGCCCTAATGATACTTTTTTTTTAATATCAGCTTCAAGGAGTTTGTATTTCACTTCAGAATGCTTAAATTAACATGATGAGAATAGAATAAGTACAGCCAAGAAAAACACAAATAACTAGGAACCATGAAAATGTTTTACTTATAAAACTGTACTGTCAAGGAATGTCAGCTTAAAATGTAATTCCATACATTAGAAATCTTCAGTGGAGATTGGGCCTGCCAAATAAAGAAACAAATTCTAGAAGTTTTGTATAATTTTAATTGACTCTTATTTGGCAGCAATTGTTTTGTCACAGGCTCTCGAAATTCAGTAACTTAAACCTAAGTCATTTATTTTGATTGACATGTCTTGTTTGATCTATGCTGGGTTCAGCTGGGTGGCTCTGCTTGATGGTGAGGATCCAGTGGACTTTCCTCCTTCCCAAGGTTGAATTGGGGCTGATCCATGTGTACATTATAGTTTTCAGAGTGAAGGGGGAACTGCTGGGGGAGGCGCTTCACTGTCATGTCAGAGGCTGGAAGGCAGAGGCCTTAGACAGCCAGCCTCATGCAGCAAGGACTTCTCAAACCTTTGCAAGTGTCATTCTGCAAGAAAGTCATCCAACACCCACAGGGTGAGGAACTGTCTGCAATGTCTTAAAAAGGAAGTGTGGATATTTACTGACAGTACCCACATTGTCAGAGTTCTCATATACTTGAGTATTTTTGGAACCATAAATTTTTAGTGCCTGTGCTCATGACCCTTTCAAATCTAATCCTAATACTTAAGTCTAGTAATTAATGAATTTGGTTCCTTTTGATACTGGATTATTTTTTTGGCTTGATTCTGAATTATTATTTTTCTCTCCCTCCTCCAAAATAAAAAGGATGACAGTTAATTTTGTAAGCTTGCTTCTAACTTTTCCTCTTTAAATTTGTAAATGAAGAGGTTGCCCGTTTAAAACAAAATTCCTTCAGAAATGGAAAGAATGACTAATTACCTATCTTTTCTTTAAATTATATGAGATTTTTTTGAATCTTCTACTGAAGTTTTCAAGCTCTATCTCATGATGAAATTATGTAATTTTCCCATAGTTTGGGTCCAAGTTTGGCATTCACAAAATTTAGGTATCATGGCCAGTGATAGGGTTAGGTCTGGATGTAACTTAGTTCCTTTTAAGATTTCAAATCAAAACTTTCCATTAGTAATTGTTAACTCATTAACTTAACAAGTAGAATAGAGTCTAGTAATGAATCCGAGTTTATGTCTGCATAGTCACAAGAATTCTGAAGAATATAGTTCTTAAAAAATGGAAATGAAATTATATTTTAGATCCGTGATAGTTGAAGAATCATTAATATATTTAATCAGTTTTGTCTTATAAATTGGTACCATGTTTCAATTTAACTGTCCCTAAATAAAGGTGTTGCCTCAGTTCAAAATTCCAAGTGAGGAAGCATTTTATGTTTCCATTAAGTGTGTCAACATTGGGGCTTTCAGTTAAAGATATTCAGAATATGAGAAACAAAATACTGTACTGAACTCTTAGAGACTTCCATAGACCAGACAGATATTTTACATTAACCTTCAGAAAATGAGACATTTCTGTGAGGTCGCAATTGCTGTTATTTATTTCATGTTTCCTTACAGGCACAAGCATTATTCCCTTTCAGAAGAAACGACTGACTCACATGTCAGGATGGATGGCTCTCATTCCAAACGCCAAGCATATTAACTGGTACTTTAAAGGTGTAGATCATGTAGCCAATATATCATATACATCTACCTTCTATGGCTTTAAGGTAAACAAGGGGCTAGAAAATCCATCTTACAGTAATTATGACTGCATAGTACTCACATGTAGTCTATGCTCTCATCCTTACCCCAAGTGTTGGGCTGAGAATGTCCTTGCCTCCAATATAGATTTGCCAAAGTCCTGCTCACTTTCCATGACCCATCTTAAATCTAAGAAAGCCAAAACATAGCAACCCAAAGCAACTTGTTTAAGAATCAGAAGTAAACAATTATTCTGCCATAAACCCACAGCACTAAGCTTCTGTCCTATAATTAGTATCATGATAATATCATTTTTTTACTGCCTATGATGTTTCAGGTAGCAGTTAATGGTTTCATTATCTTTATTGTGAAATATATAAACACAGAATATAACAAGCCATGTCCTGTATGCCCACTACCTTGCTCTGTCTGAGTCTCACATTTTATTTATATTTACTTTCAAGTTTTTAAGATATAAGCATTTTTGATGAAGTGTAAGTTGCCTTTAAATTTACTCTGATCATATTACCATCTTTAACAGTAGCCAGTTAAAGATGGCTTTCACCTGAACTGTCTTTTTATGTTCTCCTGCCTGTACTACATTTGAGTGCAGCCAAAATAAAAATGCCTAGCATTGTTTTAAATGTTATAGAAATGAAATATTGTTTAAATACACACATATGTTGGTGAGTATGTGTATATGTAGATAGAGAGAGAGGAAGGGAAGAGGGAGGGAGAGAGGAGAGAGAAGGGCTTTCCTAGTGATATTAGAGTTACCATTATTGCCATAGATATATTAAATGTTAATAAGAAAAAATATAAATGCATGATTAAAAACAAATAAGTGCTAATACAGGGGCTAATTAATTTCATCAAATTAATGTATCATGCAGGGTATAAACATTAAACTAGTCACACTTATTTTTACCAACTTACAGGAAGAAGACTATGTAATCATATCTCATAACTTCACACAAAACTCTGATATGTTTAATATTATTGATATGAGGAATGGCTCTTCAAACCCACTGAACTGGAATACTAGCAAAAATGGAGACTGGCACCTTGAAGCTAACACTAGTACTCTATATTACTTGGGTATGAATACATTGGGCAGAAGTGATTGTTTTGTCTAAAGCTTCATGTAAAGGAGGAGAAAAATTGCTTAATGGACAAATATATTATATTTGTAGTGCTCAGTATATAGCAGAATCCAGTAGATATTTGAGGAACAAAAGCACTGGAGACAAAATTTATGTTGGAAAAATCCTTGAATTAAGAACTTACAATTTATATTTGGAGATGGCACCAATTCTTTTTATTTCACAAAGTGAGAGGAAATGAATACAATAAAAGTGTCATATATATTGTTTCTATTTTTATCATTTAATTATTTTGGAAAGTAAAACTATTCAAGAATAAAGTTTAACTGAATTCTAAAGTTTGAGTGTTTTGTCAGGCTATTTTGACTTATGTGCTTTTCAGTAAGAGGTGCATTTTGTGAGAATTTCTCCATAGCTATTTCATATATTTGAGTTATGCCAAGAAACCGTCTGAAGACTATTTTCAAATTGCTATGATTTTTTTAACATTCAAATATTTTGATCATTATGTTAACTAAAATTGCTTTTACTTCACTTTCAGTCTCAGGAAGAAATGACCTTCCTCGGAACCAATCCATTTCTGGGACCCTGGATCCTGATGTGAAAGATGTTGTTATTAACTTCCAGGCTTACTGCTGTGCTCTCCAAGATTGCTTTCCTATGCATCCCCCATCAAGAAAATCAACTCCCCGGAAGCGACCAGCCACATATAAGTATATAGGCCTTGTGATTACTAATACTCCAATAGCTGTGACATAATAATCACTTTCATGTGACTCCTAGGTGAGGAAGACATGTCCTTCTACACAATGTGTGTAGGTCACAAAATGCTTTCCCACTTATTGCTTCACTTGACTCTTTTTTTTAACTTTTAAAAAACTTATTTATGCATACAAGAACTGGGGTGTAGGCCAGAGTGTGGAGGTAAGGGGTGAGAGGATTCACCAGAGTGGGCCGCAGAACAGGCAGATCGACTGATATACACTGCTGAGGGGAGAAGCCAGTGAGAAAGGAGAGGTCTGCCACGCCATATGGGTGCTAACTGCACACCATGTGGGTGCTAACCCATGCCATGTGGGTGCTGGGGATTGAACTCATGCTGCAGTGGCTGGCGATAGCTTCATAGTGCTGTGATTTAACCCCTTGCACCACCAGGAGGTCCTCACTTGACTGTTTATTCCACCCTGATGAGAAAATGAAAAAAATCTCAGAATATGTGTGAAAGTTACTGGTAAGCTCAGACTTGCATATTAGATCTGACTTATTAGACCACCTCTCGTATTACCTATGTGAGCAAGCTGAAGTACAGTGACCCTGAATGAATTACCTGATATCAGAGAATTTCATGGCACACGCAGAACAGCACCAAAACCTCAATTTTTTCATGAATACATTGTTTTCTGAGTGAGAGCTCTTACTCATGGTTAAAACTTCTAATACAACTTATTTCATTATATTTTAAATTTTAGCTTCATCAATATAAGTTAATTCTTACAGGTAAAAATAAATGTGCTATCTTTTGATTTTGAACATTTTCCAGTGGAAAATATAATCAACTTTATAATAAATATTATACCAATTTTTCACTGACGTAGTTTCTAGAAGGTACAGTGTTGAAAAGTGGAAACTATCACTCCCCCAATGTCCATTCATTTTCATTTAAAATAAGCTTTATTCTGGATACAGGCCTGCCATCCCCACCCCCAGACCAAGGGGACTAACCTCATTGACTCATTCAGAAAACATTTTTCCTACCCCTCCCTTCACAGAATCTAGCCCACTACTCTCCTATCCTTGTCCTGATGAATTAACACCATGCTTAAGGTGTTAATTAACAACATATGTAACAACTTTAAATGGACAAAGGTGGATATGGTTCTTTTCACTTTTCTACCACAGTAGGAAATTAAATAAATTACACATTAGAACAACTTAAAGGTATCACAATAAGGACTTAGTGGGAGAAAAAGTGATTCAAATTGTGGATGGAAACAAATGTTCTTCAATGGAGCAAAAAACTAGATAAGTAGTTTTTGCGTATTGAATGTTTTACTCACTGCACATATTAGCCTCTCTCATGAAGTTGTAAACTCTCTAACTTGCATTCTGACATCCTTAAAACATGTGATATAGTGCTACACCCTAAGGAGATGGTCATTAAATACAGAGCTGATATTTAATGGAAATACTTCTCTTTTCAGCTTATGGTCAAATAATTCTTTTTGGCAATCATCTCAAGAAAATAATTATACCATACCTCATCCAGGAGCAAATGTGGTTATTCCTGAAGGTAAATCCATGCACAGAAAGAAATAAAATGCTTGAGTTTTTGAAACATTTTTAAGTTAAAAGCTACAATATTTAGTGTTTCACCCTTATGCAGTTAAGGTGAAAGGAAAGGGTGGAGGTGAAGATGGAGTCTATCAGTATTATTGTGTCCTGCGTAATAGACTTAACCTTCTGGGTTTCATGTGGATTTAAACCTTAATACTGAGAATCCTAGATCTTCTGGGAGAGTCAAGAATCAGTCATTGTGTGGAAAATGGTGACAAACTCAAAACCAAGACTCACTGCTAATTTTGTCAATGTTTCATCTGCAGACTATAGCCTATGAATTGTTATTATTTTACATTAAAACATTGTTTTATAGGAACATGGATTGTGGCAGACACAGATATCCCACCAATGGAAAGACTTATTATTTGGGGGGTTCTAGAACTGGAAGACAAGCATTTGGGAGCTGCAGAAGTTTCTTACAGGAAAGTTGTTTTAAATGCTACATACATATTATTACAGGTAAGAGTGAGGCTCTTGTAATTTATACACTAATTAATCAAATTCTAAAATGTTGGAGATTTACCTGAGCAAGTTGTAAGAAAGCATGTTCAATTGATGCAAATAAAATCACAACTGACTCTAGCCCATGAAATGCATGTAAGTTCATAAAGCCCATCTAAGTTCAATTAAGTCATCAAGGACTTTTGGTCAATGACAGACCACACATAGGACATAGTCAATACATGGCCGCATATAGCCTAGGTGTGGTGGTACCTTATACAATGTGGGTCATTTAATTACCCTCTGGGATGTTTGCATCAAAAATCAGCCTAATGATGATATAGCTGTATTTTGTTAATGTATCCCCGTTATTATATGACTCATTTCTGCTCTCCTTTAAATCGTAGACTAAATATTCTTTAAGGAGTAATTATCATGCTACTACTGTGAGTTTGCCCATTTTCATATTTGTATTATCAGGTAAAAGTAAGCTAATGACTTGTTCAAACTGGAAAAGAATTCTGAATTGTTCTGGAAAAAATTTAAATGAATTTAAGTCAATATTTCTTAAAATGAAGGTCCAAAGATGGAACTATGAAAATTGGATCACACCAGTAAAAATATTTCAGTTGTTTGGAACAATCACCTCATTTTCTCATAAACTCATATGTTCTTGAACATGTAACAAATGAAATCAGCTTAGCGGTGCTAGCAGTCTTTTATTATTGCTCATTTAAAAGAATGGTCTTGTTGTGTTTTGTATTATTATTTTTTTTTACACTGATGTCTTATTTGGTTCCCCTCTATTCCTCCTAGAAGTGAAACCATCTGATATTTTTCTTTTTTCTTCTGACTTGTTTCACTGAGCATAATTCCTTCCAGCTCCATCCATGTTGCTGCGAATGGGAAAGGAATTAGAGGGAGGGAGAGAGGAGTACAGGAGACTGTGGTGATGGTGCACGGGTGCATTGGTAAAGGAAATTCTATGGGGACTACACCTTGATGGGGGAAGCAAATATTATTTAATAATGAACAGTGATGCAAAAAATAATTTAAAAAATTTAAAAAGAAAAAAAGAAAAGAATGATCTAACCAAAAAGCTATTATTTACCATAAAAAATAAAAGTCTCTGTAGGTTTTTTAAAGAAAACTAGGTCTTCAATGACTTAAAGATCTGTAGTAGTTCAACTAGGTGCATAGCCTTTGAGGTCAATTAAAGCTATGATTGAATCCTTACCTCACTGTTGGTGGGTGGGTAGCTATGGGTAAGTTATTTGACTTCTTTCGGCATCAATTTTTTCACCTATGAAATTAAAATAATAATAACATGTTCATGGATTTAATGTAAAATAAAGTGATATATAATCATAAATATTATACCCAACATAAAACTAGCAAGCATTTAATAATAGCTATTAACAATGATGTCTCATAAACAGCATAGCTTTGATCTAATTATGAAGAGTTTATTTTACATATGCCATATTATGCTAAAATACAATGTCCTCTGTTCAAACAGTAATAGCTTGTGACTTAGAAGTTCATCTAGATGCACTTCTGACATTATACAGATTATTGAATTTGTTAAATGGAAAAAGTCCTTCAGACTGCCTATTCTAAAGTGAGTGAGTGGGTTAAATTAAGGTCACTTTCAGTTACAGTGCTGTTCTTTGTGCAATGAAATTCATTCCTTTTTTTTAGCAGAGAATGTCAGAAACTTCCTAATTCCTTCTTTATGTAAATTTTTTTTCTACTCAATTTTTAAGTGTTAACAATTTTCTGCTTCATTGCAGGGAGGTAGATTAATTGGTGGCTGGGAAGATAATCCTTTTAAAGGAGAATTGCAGATTGTTCTTAGAGGAAATCATTCTACTCCAGAGTGGGCTCTTCCAGAAGGACCAAATCAAGGATCAAAGGTCTTAGGTATGAGTTTCCAGTTACCAAAGTGTCAGATCGGTTTTGAAAATCTATCTTAAAACATACAGCACTAGAGTAATTGCTATCAGTTTATGATGTTATGGTATCAGAAACTGTCACAGACATTTATATAAGGTGTAGGAATATAAAAGTAGCAGAGACATTTAAAAATAAAATTATGTCCCATTAAAGTAGATGTAGATGTGGATACTTTAAACCAAAATGTAACTCATTACGAAACTAACATTAACAAATATCTGCATATATATATTATATATATGTATTACTTCTCCAATCTAGTTTTCTTCATAATCTTTCCTTTATGTTAACAATGGTACTTTTCATATTTTATTGCTTTTCCCTTAAAAGGTACGTTTTTTACATATTCCATTTACAGTATTAATAATCTGTGAAGTGGTAGACGCTGCTATCAGTTAGCCAATCACAACTATTAAACTTTAACAGTTGCATTTGTATGACCCTATGCATTCCTACTTGAGCCTAAAAGCAAAGGATCTGAGAAGGTCTAGTTTGGTTACAACTAATAGCTGCTTTTGTTAATACTAGCACTATTAATTTAAAAGACATATACAAGGATATGCTGCATTTGCTCCACTGTACAATTTCTAAAACAGTGACAATCAGTAAATAGGTGGATAAGAAATGGCGTGAGATTGAATTAGTCATCTATCCACTGGCAAATGTCTCCAGGCAGTCAAATTACTTTTATGTGTTTATTTTTTATTTCAAAAGTAACATTTTGAACAACACAGAATATCTTGAAAAAATATATATCTTTCTGATTATAACGTCTCTTTAGGAAACTACCATTAGTTAACAATTTTTGTTTTGCATTGTTTTTATCTATACCTATATTCATATTCCATATATTGATTTGTTGTGATGGTGGTATTATGCCTTATATAAAAAGTTGATCAAACTAAATATATTACTCGATTTTATTTTTTCAGTTAACATATTATAGACAGCTTTCTAGATCAATACTTATAGATAAAATTCTTTATTTCTATAGCTTTTTAATGCAACTGTGTCAGTTGCATTTTTTTCACCATTCTTATCAACATACATGTGGATTAATTGTAGTTTTCTAGTATTTCCAACATTGTTGTATAAACATCCTTATTCATGTATCCTTGTGCACTGGCTTTAATCTCTATGGACTGGATTCCATAAAAGGTGGTTCAAATGGCCAAAACCATTGACAGCTCTGAGCAGATTGCCCATATTCTTTTCATTCATTCTAAAATGTTCAATTATCTGTTAAAATTAATCAATAAGCGGTTTCATTTTATATTGGCACCTAACTCATAGAGTGTATATTTTTCCCCCCAGGGGTATTTGGTGAGCTGGATCTTCATGGAATTCCAAGATCAGTATATAAAACTAAGCTCTCAGAAACCTCGGAGGCAGGTTCCAAAGTCCTATCTCTGGTGGATGCTGTCGATTGGCAGGTAGAGAAAATGTACTTCTTGGGAAGTGAACCTTTAGAAGTTTTCTTCTTTATTCTCATGGATATTTACTTTCTTCTGTGATTAACCAAATGAGAAATGTATATTTTGCAATTAACTAGAACTCAAAAAGCTGACCTGCTGGTAGAGATTTTAAAATTGTGGTCTCCAGGTCCTTGGGTAAAAAATATTTGCTCATTACATTTCTTACAAAACAGAAAATGGAATTATTTTAGGTACATTTTATTGTTATGTTGGTTAGCTAATTTTAATTTATAGCTTCCTATGTTAAACCTTTGGAAAGAAAAAAAAATCTGATGCTAAGTGATATTCACATAATACATGTGTTAAATGAGGGATTTTGGTAAAATGTGAACAATGGCAATTTCTACCTTCATTGTACTTCATGGTGTGCATAAATCAGGGGCTGACATGATAAGCAAATACTATTTTGAATCCTGAAGGGTCAGAGAAATGGAGAGCCCTTTCCGAGCTCTCAGATCTCAGCCAGTTCTCTTTTGCTAAGAATGAGCTTTAAAGTCACACAAAGAAGTTTAGTAAATCAGTAAAAATCATAAAATTATATGGGTTGACTTTCTAAACAGTTTAAAATCAGTAAACAGAAGGAGAATTTATTGGGACATATTGTAATCTACTTGCAATATATTCTTGTTTGTGATTAACAATAATCAAATGATTACAATATCCCTATTATTTATCCAATTAATATTTTTGTTTGTATGATTAATATTTTCAACATAATTATTTTTTCAATAAGTAATTAACCAAGGACCAGTTGTTTTCCTAGCTATTGAGGATGCTTACTGAAGAAATTGGTCAAACTGGAGTGGAGTTTGCAGTGGGGTACAAGAAGCAGACACTAAATGAGCAAATAAATATGTATTGATTTCACTTGTAATCTGGGTGATAATGGAAATAAACAGGTAGTGTGATAGAGATTGCCATGGTATGGGTAGCAGGTAATTTACATAGGGACAAAAATGGCCTTCTCAAGGATTCTAGGCATGCATAGCAATAGTTTGTTCTTTCTGATAAAACCATAATTGCTAATCAGATATAAATTAGAGTTGTTTAATAGTTCTTAAGAAATATAAACATATTTTTAAAATTGTTTCCAGCTAAACTTGCTAACTTGAATTTTTCTAAGGAGGGAGAAGAGATTGTAATAACAACCACAAGCTATGATGTCCACCAGACAGAAACTAGAAGTATTGTTAAAATCCTGCATGATCACAAAATTCTTATTCTCAATGAGACTCTTTCCTATACTCACCTTGGTAAGTGGCTGTTCTTTAACCAAGTAAATGTGTAATAACCAAGTGTGAATTACTCACATTTTTAATGTTCTCCTTTGTAATTACATTTATTTGATAAAAAAACAACTCCCAAATATATTTGAGGAGCATTTCACTCAGATTTGATACCCAAGGGTGCTACTATTTATGTGTTGGCTACCAATAGTTTCATCTGCATTCATTCATTTATTCATTCATTCAGCAAATATGAGAGAAGACTACTGTATCACAATGTATCAGGTAAGAATGTCACTTTTTTAGGCAAGCTTCTAGGTGATTCTTATGTACACGGAAATTTGAGAACCTCTGATCCAGAAGCATATTTGTCCTAATTTGTTTCATTAAAACATTCCTCAACTATAACTACATACAGACAAGGTATAATGAAATAGCAAAACTGTTCTTCTCAAGGAGAGAGGAAGGCCAGGGCTTTCCCAGCATCCCAGCCTCTCCCTATTTTATATGCTACCATCATCTGAATCCCAGAAAGTGAAAGCAGAAGCAGACAAGAGTGTAATGTTAGAAAGCCATTCAGATACCTCTGATTCTCATGAGAAATCTGCTCTAAGACAACATGGTAGGAAGGTAAATATACCATCCACACAAAAAAAGAACCTTAAAGAATTTTTGAAAGCAGCATTTTAATAGAAGCTCATGTGTCTATAATGCTGTCACCTTTCTTTAAATAGAAAGAAAAGATTTCATTGAAGATTTAATCATAAAGCAAATGATTTTTCAAGTTTGATAATATAGATTCTTTTATTTACACTATTCAAACATTTCCCTTTATTTGAAATGCACCTGCTTGTTGAGGTTTTGAATAAGATTTCTAGAAAAGTAGAATATAGATTTTTTTCCAATTATTAAGGTGTAAATATACAGATGGTGTTTGATATATTGCTACATATTTATAAAGAATTATGATATAAAATATGCCTCAGGAAAAGAAAGAAAAGCCTAGGCTGAGGCCCCAGGAGAGATAATATCTATGTGTTACTGATTCTCTGCGTGGCCTCAGGCAAATTCTAGTCTTCCTCATTACTTTTCTATTAAAATTACAGTCAACTTCTCGCCATGCCTTATATCTTTGTTTTAATATGTAATTTGACTTGAATCCAAACTACTAATCATGCAATAACTTTATTTTTTCAATCATCTTTTTGGTGTAAACAAAATAAATGCTTTTTATTATATTTCATTTTCTAAATAAAGTATAATTTTAATCTGCCATCTATGTACATTTCAGCATAGAAAACTAATAAATTTACATTTATTTGTGTTGACTTCTGGCATATTAGAAAGTTATGTGGCCTGTGAACTACAAAGTAACTAATCAAAACAGGTATTTCACAGAACTGCTAATAATCTAGCTGTCTTTTGTTACAGGTGAAAGGTACCATGTTCCTGAAACAGATCAGAGCTACACATTAGCAGCTGATGTTGGGATACTGAGTCGAAACATCAAAATAGTTGGTGAAGATTATCCAGGTTGGTTCGAGGAATCTTTTGGTGCACACATCCTGGTCAGCTCATTCACTGAAAATATGACGACATTTAAAGGTTGGTACAATTTTAATTTATTTTTCTAAATTCAATATGGCATGATACCTTCTATGCTTAGTACTTAAATAATTCTCACTTCTTTATAGGATCATGTGGACAAATAAAGCTTTGGGAGGGTTTGTGTAACTCAGGTACTACTTTCCAAAACCAGATCCCTAACATTATTCTATGTATGAAGATATACAATAAAAGTGATCAAACTAGGGCCTCCCCGGTGGCGCAGTGGTTGAGGGCTGGGTTGCGAAGCTGCCCGCAGCCTCTGCAGTGCCAGTTCGATCCCAGGCTGCTCCCCGGCCACCGGAGGAGGGTCCCACATGGCGCGCAGACCTCTCCTGCCGCCCGCTGCTCCCCTCAGCAGTGTACTTCGGTCCTTCTGCCTGCTCTGTTCCCCACTCTGGCTCTGGTGAATTCTCTCACCCTCCCGCACTTCTGACTGTACCCAGTGCTTGTATAAACAAATAAATCTTCAAACAAACAAACAAACAAAAAAAAAAACCTTTACTAAACAATGATGTGTGCTCTTCCAAAGGAGTCACCATACACTAAGAGACAGATAGTATTTCTGTGGTACAAAAACTTCATGGCCAGTGGAGGCTAATAGGGAAAAAAGGTCTAAATCTAAGAAGTTTCTAGGGGAGGGAAGTTAAAAAGCTCAGAAATACTTCCTATTTGGATTAAAGTAGCAAGGATTTCCATGAAAAATGTTGAAAACAAATTGGAATTTGGAAAGTTGAATTATCCCTTATAGTTTTACACAAATATTCTCATTGACTCTTCCTCTCCTTATCCCCAACCCCTGCAGGAAATGCAAGAATAAGTAATGTGGAATTTTATCACAGTGGACAGGAAGGCTTCAGGGATGGCACAGATCCAAGATACGCTGTAACATTTCTTAATCTAGGACAGGTTTGTACATTATTTTTCATTTTTGCATAATTCAAAAATAAAATATTTTTATTTTATTTCTATTTAATGTTACTAAACAAAATCTTAGAATTGCTGAGACTATAATCTAGGATAATAAAACTTTGTGAGGTTTATTTCTTATAAGTTTTCTTAGATTCTTGTAGCATTTTATTCCACTCATTTTTCCACTCATTTTGTGCATATAAGATTAGTTAAAAAATCAGAAAAAGAGCACGAAAACAAAATAAATGAAGAGCTATAATAGTATTTCACATCTCCATTTATATTACAATAACTGTCAAAAGTGGGAAGAGGGCCTTTTATTTTCTTTTGAAAATAAAAAAATAATCATGTTGGTTTAAAATTGAGTCCCCTAACCTACCCATTGATAGGTTCTTATGGACTTTTGGATTGTAACCTCTTGCTTAGAGTATCATTTTTCGTAATGAACATGGGTGGTATGGTAGAGGTGAAAAAATTTACATTGTTTTCAAGGTTTTCTAGAGCATATATCTGAAGGTTAAGAAATACTTTTTGCACCTAATCAGACCATACCAAGAGTGTTATAATAAAAATGAGTTCACTCACTGAGAAAAAAATCTGTTTATTCCAAAGTAAACTATTCTAAAAAATAGTTTTTAGTACCTTAGCATTTTATAGGTAATGAGAGTCATATACATGCATAGAAAAGTACTTAATTTTTCAAACTGCATTTAAAATAAGGAGATATTTTTGTTTTCTGTAATCATAATGCATTCAAGTTAATATGGAAATTTCCTAGGATCTACTGGGAAATCATCTCCTTTAGTGAATTATAGATTGGGAATTTTGTTTATTAAGATTTCTTTCCTGATAATCATCTACTTCAAATTTTTTTAATCTTTTTTTTTTAATTTGTTTGGAAAATGTTCACTGAATCCTAATGTTTCATAGAGTCAAGAACATGGTTCCTCTTATGTTCGAGGCTGTGCTTTCCACAATGGCTTTTCTCCAGCAATTGGTGTGTTTGGGACAGATGGATTGGACATAGATGATAACATCATTCACTTTACAGTGGGAGAAGGTAATATAATAATATTTTGTTCCAATCATATATCTTTCTGAGTCAGTCTTGTATATATACTCATACCAACTTGCTGTCTGATGGTTCACTCTGAATAACAGAAAAGGCTGTGTCTGCGTACATATGGTGGTTACTAAACCACCAATGGTCATTGAGCCCTTGACATATGGCTACTGTGACTGAGGAGCTGGATTTCTTATTTTAATTGTACTCAGCTTAAATGTACTTACTTTACATTTAAGTACTCATATGTGACTGTGGCTTCCCTATTGGACAGGACAGCTCTGGAATTACATATCAGATTGTCATCTTATGTGAGGTATCCAGTCAACCATAGTTTAAATTACTATGACTTTTGAATGCTGCTCACATATCAACCAAAAGATTATTTACAAATAAAGGTTATTATCTTATGAAATTATATATTTTATTTTAGATGGTTATCCTTTCTTGAATGTCATTTGTAACATAATACAAACATTTAATATGTATAATATTTGTGTGTATTTATTTAAAGCTGAAGTGGAGCTTGTGAATCCATTTATTTAACAAGCACCTTCAGAAGATTCTAACTCAAGGAATTTATTAAAGAAGTAGAGTTTCACTATCTAAGGGTTTAGAGGACTCACTCTATAATGTAAGAGGTTTGTTTGTCAGATTCAAACTAGAAAATTTATTCTGTGGGAAAAATGAATGGTATCTCCCATAGTGGACAAATGTACATGTATTTTGAAGGATTTAATTTTTTTTACAGGCATTAGAATATGGGGGGATGCCAACAAAGTCCGAGGAAATTTGGTTACACTTTCAGTTTGGCCAGGAACCTATCAGAACAGAAAAGATCTAAGTTCAACTCTCTGGCATGCAGCAATTGAGGTAATGTAAACAAATTTATAATTATCCAAATTATCGAGTATAGTTTTCTTATTCTGTAGAAATTGTGAATCTTAAAATGTTATTGAATTCTGTTTCTTCCTTAAATAAAAACTTGTGAACTCCTAAAGTGAGTAATTAAAGAGTGATTAACTTTCTTAAAAGATTTTGCAAGCTCCAATTGCCATTGGGTTTTACTTTGTGTTTTTCTCCATTGGTTTAAATAGTTCTTATGTTCTTGCTTTTCCAACATTGATTATTACTTTCAGGAATGTTGGAGATGGGGGTGGTATGATCCTATACCTCTGAATCTTATACAGTATTGTAAACCAGTGTTACCTAAATAGAAAAAAAAATGTTTTTTAAGTAATTATCACTTTCAGGTTCTTGCCTCGTAATGCTAGCTGACTTCCAATGGTTATTTGCTGACACCAAAGGCAAGAACTAAATCTTCTGTGCTGTATGCTTTTCATTTTCTGATTCTTTAACTTCACTCATAAAATAATTTTTTTTAGTAATGGTTTAACAATTTTGCTAGCCTAGTGTTTTATTACAGTGGATTCTACTTAAACTAGTGAACATCTCTGTTGAATGTTGTGGTCCACTATAACCAGTTTAGTTATCTTTTTTCTAAATAAATCAAATTGGCAATAGAATTTAACCAGCAAGAGTAATAAAATCCTGTAACCTTGTTATAATACTAGAATGTGATCAGTGACTAATAAATACTGAAGTACATCCAGTGGATTTTGTGACTGGTATAAAAAAATCTCTTTAATGCAGTTGTGTAATGAATGAAGTCTAAGGTATCATATGTAGTGCTGGTCTTACCCCAATAAACTACGGTAACTGCAGGGCTTCATTTGTAATATAAACTTGAATAGAGGGGCCTCTCTGGTGGCACAGCGGATTGAACACAGTGCTGTGAAGCTGTCCGCAGGCTCTGCAGAGCGGGTTTGATTCCTGGCCAGCCAGGGAGATTCCCACTTGGCACGGCAGACCTCTCCTGTCCCACCTGCTGCTCCCCTCGGCAGTGTATTTTGGTCCTTCTGCCTGTTCTGCTCCCTGCTCTGTCTCTGGTGAATTCTCTCACCCTCCCACGCCTCTGGCCTGTATCCCAGTGCTGCTATAAATAAATAAATCTTAAAAAAAAAAGTTGAATAGGATGAACAATGAATTAAATTTTTCCTCCTGAAAGTGTAGGCGTGATTAGTTTTCCTGTATTTGTTGCATGCTTGCTCCCATTATATAATCTTACAGGAGTCTGACTCAAAGCATTTTATCATTGCCCTAGATAAATAGAGGAACCAATACAGTCTTACAAAATAATGTAGTAGCTGGCTTTGGAAGGGCTGGATACCGCATTGATGGTGAACCTTGCTCAAGTAAGTTTTTTTGGCATAGAGTCATTAAATGTAGTCACTAAATAAAACTAAATAAAATGTGTTAGAAATAATTATTGTTTGTCAATTCAGTGTGTAATTATCTCTTCCTCGTGGGCACTGGCAGACCTCAACAAGCTAATTTACTTCAAGATACTGAGGTGCTAAAGCAAAAATGGATGAGCATTTAAGAATAACTGTTTGTATGTTAATGATCCAAAAACTCTAACAGCAACTTAAGTTCTTGATGTGACTGGTATTGGTATCATCCCACCACCTCTTTTGCAAAAGCATAGAAATAACTGTGACTATGGGGATATGACACTATTTTATGCTTCCAATTTAAGGAAATATAGCCTCACCATTCATGTTAAAACCTGCAAGCATGCAAAAGTCAAAGGGCTTGAGCCGTTAACCAGTACTATTTATAAAGCTATAGGGCATGACTCGTAATGTTAATTCTCTGGTTCTATATTTCCTTTCAAGGTCAATCTAATCCCAGGGAAAAGTGGTTTAACAATGAAGCCCATGGAGGTTTATATGGTATCTACATGAATCAAGATGGCCTTCCTGGATGCTCTCTTATACAGGGATTTACCATTTGGACATGTTGGGATTATGGAATTTATTTTCAGGTAAATGTGATCCAAATGATAGTTGTTAATTTTCTTTCATGATTGCATTTTGTGCTATGTAACCTTCAAATTGTGTTACAGACCACAGAGAGTGTGTATATCTACAATGTGACCCTGGTTGACAATGGAATGGCCATTTTTTCAATGATTTACATGCCAGCTGCTGTATCTCACAAAATTTCCAGTAAAATAGTTCAAATTAAGGTAAGAAGTGCATACAACCACACAAGGAAAAAGAAGCAACTCTGAGAAGGATAAAATTATTGAAGGTCTAAGATTGATTTCCTTAACTTCAGGCCTGGTAGTCCAAACCTCTTGATTTTGCACTCATTGCCTTCTGCCAGGAAGCTCTCTAACCATCACACCTTTCCTCTCCTTTTCTTGCTTATGACCTACTAATTTTGCCATTAGTTAACTTTTTACTTCCTTTATGAAGTCTTTCCTGAACCAACCTAAGTGGCCATTGACATTCCCTCTTCTTGTTCCTGCTGTTCCCTGGACATGTTTCCACTAGAGCAGCATTATATGGCATCATGGATATGCCTGTCTTCCCTCCCACTTTTAAGTGTCATTCTACTCATGACTGAAATCATCTCTTTTTCATGTTGGCTTAATAAATGCTCTGCTTCTCAAATTTAGAGGTTTTGATTTACTACAGTAGCATTAAGTATTATTCCTTATTATGTTTACTTTTAGAAAAATATATTATTAAAGATTTACTGTTTGAATTTTTTAATAGAATTCATTGATTGTTGGAAGTAGCCCTGAATTTAATTGCTCTGATATCCTTACTAATGATGACCCCAATATTGAACTTTCTGCTGCCCATAGAAGTTCTAGACCTCCATCAGGTAAACATTTTGGGACTTTAATGTTTGTATTCATATGAGTGCATATTCAAATTTCACTAACTTTTTCCTTTTTATAAAAGGTGGGAGAAGTGGGATTTGTTGGCCTACCTTCGCTTCTGCCCATAACATGGCACCTCGGAAACCCCATGCGGGGATCATGAGTTACAATGCCATCAGTGGCCTTTTGGACATCTCAGGCAAGTTTAAACATAGCCTTTAACAATTAAGTTCTATAGAGAATTTGTAGCTCTCAATGTCATTTAATTTTTTTTTTAAAGATTGATTTATTTATGCGTACAAGAGCTGGGGTATAGACCAGAGATGCGGGGGGTGAGAGGAATCACCAGAGACAGAGTGGGGAACAGAACAGGCAGACCGACCAAAATACACTGCTGAGGAGAGCAGCGGGCAAGAAAGGAGAGGTCTGCTTTGCCATATGGGTTGCTTCCTGGCTGGCTGAGGATTGAACTCTCGCTGCAGAGGCTGCAGATTGCTTCCCAGTGCGGTGCTCAACCCCTTGCACCACCAGGGAGGCCCAATGTCATTTAATGTTCAATATTATTTAATTATTAATATTTCATTAAAAATAATGATCTAAATTAATCTGTGCAGCAAGACAAAGAGATCAGACATCAAAATTAATTTCAAGAATGGCTCCCTGGCAAAATTATTTACATATTAAAGAATTGACAATTAATTGTCCCTCTGAAATAACTGGAAAAAGCTAGATTGTAAAAATTGTAAATTGTAAATTGTAAAAATCTGGTCATATAATTAGGATTATGTTATTATCCCTTGATAGTTGAATAAACTTTAGTTCATAGAACTTAAGTGTCTTGCCAAACTCTCACACCTTTTGGCAAAGTTATGATTCTAATCAAGGTCTGACTTGAGATCCACTGCTCTGTCACTGAACCAATTTGCCTTTAAAATGGTTATTTATGAATTAATGTGGTGTGCATAACCGTTTTCATTTTGCCTATTTAAAACTGTCATTCTGTATTTCAGTTTGGTAAATCTCCCTTTCATGAAAAGTTTATTTTTTGCCTCCCCCTTCCCACATGAAAAGTTTAACCAGTCTTCTCAAATCAGTTCTTTAAACTAGACGTCTAAGTTGTGAATATCATTTCTCAAAACTCTAAGTCCCAAAGATGCAAAATAGTAATTATCATCATGATAAGAATGTCAGTGTTACTTACAGTGATGCCCCTGCCAAAAGTGGTTTAGCATGTCACATAGGTTTTAGTTCCACATCTATTGCTTTAAATAAAAAATATGTTCTTTACTATTATAGCTATCATATGGAAATAAAAATATCCTTATGAAATGAAACCTATGGACAGAAATTCTCAAAGGAACACAATTAACTTTTTTCTTTTATATGATACAGTCTTAGCAGGCAACATATGAATGCTGTTAGTCTTAGGTTAGTTTCCCTAGTAGAAGACCCTTAGAGGAAGATTTTTGTGCTAGTATTTTCTTGAGAAATGCTTTCAGAAGGAAGCATGGAAGCAGAACAGGACAAGGGAAGCTGTTAAACAAGGACATGGTGAAAACTGGAGAACAGCTGCCCTTGATCCCACTAGGGCCCCAGAATGAAAATCAGTCACATTTGAGGTGGAATTGGTCATTCATACCCCGATATTAGTCAGTTATTGATTACAGCTGCTATGGTAGGAAGGGCCTTATTTCCTGGGTAATGTGACTCCTATATGGCCAAAACTAATTTTTGGAAAAGAGGGCCACTTTGGGATGTTAGCAATCAATACTCAGAGAGATGGTTGTGCTAACTTGTTTCTACTTCAGTGCATTCCTTGAACCACCCCATCTACCTGCATGACCTCCAGACACACAGACCCTAAAATTGGGCTTCCAGGAGTGATGGTGAATAGCTTTTCCTACTAATACCCCTATTTTCTATGATTTGGGAATTCAGCAGCACATAATAACTTTCTTTCAGGTGAATGGCATCTTCTTGCAGGTTGTCACCTCCAGAGCTGGCATTGCACCTGTGCCTTCAAGAAACTATTCCAGCAGCCTGTTTGGCTGACGGTTCCTAAATACCACAACATGTATTAGTCTGGCCGACTACTATACCTCTTGGATAATGTCATGCAGTTACATCACTCAGTGAATCCTAGCATGGTGGTGGCAACTGAGTGTGTATAAAATGGAAAGGAAAACCCGTGGTAGGAATGCAAATTAATCCCAGTCAAGAAAAAAGTGTTATACTATTCAGGGCAGAAGATATCTGATGTAATCAACTTTAATTCAACTGACTGGATCCTTGAGGATTGGTATATACAGGAGACACAGCTCTGGTTCTGTGACTGTCAGGTAGCTTCATGAAAGTAGCAGAGGCCCATCTCCTTGGGCCTGTGTATATACTCCATTTCCACTACAAGACTGCTCAGTTCATATAAGAATTTGGGTATCTAAGGGCAGGGATTAGCTGGCCATGTCTTTGTGTACCTCGTTTCTTTTATGCTTCTTCTATAGTGGAAACTCCTTGTTAATCTGTAACCTGCCCTTTGTGTTCACAGAACCATCCATAGGCCTTTCTGCCAGGCTTTCCTTTACCTAAACATCCAGTTCTGTTCATTCCAGGCCCCTGACCAGACAACCAGCTGTCATTTATCACTGTCTATAGTCCAGGAATATCCTGACCTCAGACCACATCTCTCTCCACATAAAGTAGATGATCCTTTACGCTGCCCAGACTTCTACCCAGTGGTAATGTCTCCCCATACCACATTCTTTCAAGACCACTCTTGCTTCAGGCTGAAATTCACTGACCTCACATAATGGATTCATCCCAATATGCCTATTTGTCAGAGCTCTTTAATCACTTCATAGCCAGTCATGAAAAATCTCACAACTCTGCTTCATTTATCATGAACAATCATTTTTTTTCAAGTTTACAAAAACCCTAATGGCAAGATAGAGAATACCCCCATCCATATTGGCATACTGCCCCTTATCCAGCTTTATATTCTATCCTCCTTGAAATCTGCTATCACAATTAACTCCTAGACACATCCTCCTGATTCCTGCCATTATTGCTGCTTCATGCATGCCTGATTAGGGAAGTTCTAGGTCTGCTTTGGGTTGAAATGGGCTATACACCAAAGAAGCTAAAGGCCATAGCTCTACAGCACAAATAGTGCTAGACTTTTCTCCCACCTAGGGTTGGAACTCCATTTTCAAGGTAGTGTTAAATGATGTTTTTGGTGGAATATACATGAAATGAAACAGGTTTTAACACTTCGTTTAGAGAAGATAATTATTTTTCTATTATTTATATTATAGGTTCAACATTTGTCGGCTTTAAGAGTGTTTGTTCGGGTGAAACTAATGTGGTATTTATTACTAACCCTTTAAATGAGGATTTACAGCATCCAATTCATGTGACGAACATACAGCTGGTTGACACTACTGAACTATCAAAAATATTTATACATAGACCTGATATAAGGTAAAAATAATGAAAACTCAGTTTTTTCTTTCCTGTCTTTGTAGTTTTCATTGTCCTCTCTCCTTGCCATACTGAAGGAATTGTTCATTGCTGTAAAAATTTAACCAGCATTATGAAAATTGAGACTGATTTTAACTTGAAGTAACTAAGCCTTAATATGTTTATTTCACTCATACTGTTTGTTCCTTGCATCATAATTAACACCACCATTAAGTAGAAACACAGAGATAGCATCAGAAGTATGTTTTGTATTAGTAATCTCCATTAATTATCGCTGGGAATAAGAGAAATTTTTGTCATTTCTTCCCTTTTGTTTTTCTTTTTTGTTTCCGGTTTCTTTCCACATATCTTAACACATGTACTGCAACATATACTTGGAAATTAAATGTTGGTCATTATAATCACTGTGATGAAGAATATACAAAAACTTAGAACAGTGACTTTTCAATCAGAGAAGTCAGTTGGTATCAGAATATTTCTAGAAACTGAAATACTTAAAGCTTAAGTCTTTAAGGACTATAACTGTTACTCATTTTAAAATGAGGAGACCAGGAATTTAGATATAAGATAGTATTGGAGACAAAAAAATTTCATTAGAAATCTTTGATCATGTTGATATTGGGAGATAACTAAACATCACTTCAGAGAAATGTATTGTTTCATAAATAGTTTGATTTCATCTGATTTTGATTTAATGACAATACCATATCTTGTCATTTAATAGTTGTTGAACTGCAGTGATTTTTGGTTCTCTGTAGAAGCCTCTGCCCACCAAAAAGTTATTAGTTCCTATTTAGTTATCAATCCATCTGTCAGATTTAATATTACTTTAATATCTAGGTCATGAAGAAAATATCACATTTTGAAAGTTAAGGTCTTTGAATTCTGTGATTTTGTTAGGCTACAATTGACACTATCCCAGTTCTCTTTTATAAGCAGTTTACCCAGTCCCTAAATGCTCTGAATGTTGCCAACAAGAGTTCACATTTGCCCTCTTTTCCAGAAAATTGTTCTTAGCCAACTAGGAATAACCGTATGATGTTAAAGAGTTTAAACTTTCTGTATCACCATCTCCTTGTAGCCTACAGAAAATGTTTAATGTATAATTGAGTAGAAGAAACTCAATATGGAAACAACTTTGGACACAATGCATGATCCAAAGGTTCCAATTGGAGCTGGTCTTCAGACCATCATCGTGTCTCTCTCATTTCCTTCCCGTGTGTAGCTTCTCTCCTTTTTTAGGGACTCTCTTGATTAACACACTTAAACACAAATCCACATCTGTTCTTTTGGAACCCGAAGTAAGACATACCCTTAAACTCTTAAAGTAAGAGCACTGGACAGTCTACTCACAGATTATTCACAAAAGCAGTCTGCACATACTTGAATACAAAGGACAGTCAACAACAGAAATATGTCCGAGTCACCTCCAAAACTAATGCAGCATAGGGCCTCCCTGGTGGCGCAGCATTTGAGCGCTAGGCTGAGAAGCTGCCCGCAGCCTCTGCAGTGCTGGTTTGATCCCTGGCCACTGGTGAGGGCCCCACATGGTGCGCAGACCTCTCCTGCCACGCCCACTACTCCCCTCAGCAGTGTACTTCATCGGTCTGCGTGTTCTGCTCCCTGCTCTGGCTCTGGTGAATTCTCTCACCCACCCGTGCTTCTGACTATACCCAGTGCTTGTATATATAAATAAATAAATATATCTTTAAAAAATAAAAAACTGAGGCAGCATAGTCGGGGAAACTTACAGCTTCCTGTCTCAGTTACAGCAAAAAGGAGAAATATGCTAAATTTTCTCTAATAGATCAGAATTTTCCACTATTATGTTGTTGCTTTAAATCTGGAATAAATTATATTTCCCTATTGATAGAATATATAATGGGATAGTATAAGTGCACTTATGTATACTATAAAATGTATAGTACATCAAATTAAGCAGCT
Organism: Talpa occidentalis; assembly: GCF_014898055.3. Taxonomy (NCBI): domain Eukaryota; kingdom Metazoa; phylum Chordata; class Mammalia; order Eulipotyphla; family Talpidae; genus Talpa; species Talpa occidentalis. The sequence goes on along the minus strand of NW_026555331.1, from coordinate 24,268,061 downwards.
ACTTTATTTTTATAATCAGTTAGCATTCACCAGTCCATGTAGCTCAAGATCAAGGCAGAATACTATCTTTAGTTGAACTAAATGATGAGTTTATAGTATCTCATCTCTCACAGTTCAGGTAATCTACAGAATGGTCACTAGAATATATAGCATGATTTTCATAATCCATGTGTACCTGTTTATATAGACACAGACAAAAGTCTACAAGAATACTAATCCGCAATTGATGATAAACCTAAGAAATTAAGGTAGGAGGGTGAAGGGGACTGAGCTTTTATTATTAATATTTAGGTTATTTTATAGAAAACATACAACATTTTGTAATTTTTTAAAAACCTGTTAAAAAAAGAAAGAAGGGAAAAATAATAAAGACTTTCCTGCTAACAGAAGATTTTATATAACCTGCACAATATAGTTAACTGTTCACCAAATGTGTGGGGCAATAATATATTTGAGCAATGTAAAAATATGAACTCCATCACTCAACAAAATATGGAACATAAAATAGAATTCTAATTTTATATCCCACATGTATAACTTATCCTTTTGAAATGTTAATGAATTCATAATAATAGGCCAAGTCAACACAATGGAAAAACATGCCTCATTACAATGCTAATTACATATGCTGTTTGGTCCCACTTTGAATCCTTTCTGAATTAAGATTCAATCAATCAATTTTTGGATACCTCTTATCAAATACTCCGGTGTCTTCAAATGCTATCTAGAAACTGGGGAGGGATACTGTATCAATGTACACATACATTTCTCCTTCTCTCCACAGTAAGGTAAATCCATCTGATTGTGTAGACATGGTTTGTGACGCCAAAAGAAAATCTTTTCTCAGAGACATGGATGGATCCTTTCTGGGGAGTTCTGGTTCAGTGATACCTCAAGCAGAATATGAATGGAATGGAAATAGCCAATTTGGAATTGGAGACTACAGAATCCCTAAAGTGATGCTCACATTCCCAAATGGCAGTAGAATTCCCGTCACTGAAAAAGCACCTTATAAAGGTTCCTTAGATCTTATTCTATTAGTCCTCATGTTCATGAAAACAAAATGTCTCTTTTATTTTTACTGGTTGATGTGCGTCAAGAATATATTTTTCATAATCTTAATATAACAAAGAAAAGATTAACTGTGAATGCTTTTGCAAAGAGGCTCCTTTTAATTGCATATATGCATGTTTCTAGGAATTATTAGAGATTCAACCTGCATATACATCCCAGAATGGCAGAGCTATCAGTGCTTTGGAATGGAATATGCAATGATGGTGATTGAAAGCCTGGATTCTGACACAGAAATTCGAAGACTTTCACCAGTGGCTATTGTGAGCAATGGTTATGTTGATCTCATTAATGGTAGGTGTTTGGTGTATACAGACCGTAGCCCCTCAAAGCATTCACTGTTCATTACAGGCACAGAGACATCTCATGAATTATGTATCACATCAAACTCACAAGCATCAGAATGCCCTTGCTTTCCATTTGTAACAAAGATCTATGTGCAGGAGAGATACTTGACTCTTAGAAGCTCCACGTGTTAGTAAGCCAGGACTGTATTCCAAATTGGCCATTAGAAGAAGAAAGAGATACCTTGAGTGATTTTCATATCTGTATTGCTAGGTATTGTTGGCATAGATATTGTTATGAATCCTTGGAAGTCTTAATCTTGAAACTTTTTTTTTCCTGATACTTTTGACTGTCAGGGCATCTTATCAAGCTCGAAAGTCTAGGTTCCTTCCATTGGACCATGTGTGGTTCTAATATAGAGATCTGAGTACAATGTTCTACATAAGAACTTAGATTGACTACAAGTCCAGAGTTTTTTTTTAATAAATCAAATGAATTTCTAAACATTTCTAAAAACAGAGAGCAAGGAATCTGTGTATGTGCCTAAAGTGTCATTGGGGGCTCAAAGATTAGTCCTTAATTAGGTTTAAAGTCTTTCAGATGTGATGACACATAACCTAGAACAGAAAGATTTCTGTGTATTGACATTGTCATCAGATGTACTAGAACATTCTAATTTTTCAACAACAGGCAGCACCCAACAAGTTCACTGTTTAAAACTGGTTAAAGAGTAGAATGAAATGAATCAGGGGTGTCTCAGAGTTAAATGAGATTAATTAAATCTTTCCCCTCTTCTCCTGCCCCAACATGCAATCTGCCTGGTTTCTATCACCTGCAGTCAACACAGTTAATGACCCCATGGTTCAGACATACAGGTGGCCATGTTTTCCAGATGCAGGCTCTACTTTTAATAAATTAACTCTTTTTAAATATGTATCTCAGCATAGAGCTAAGAAAGTGGATTTCCATCCCAGTCTCATTGCTGATAGGTAGGAGAAATGATCAAGCATTTTCTTCCTCACCATGTGGCCTGGACTTTAATCTGATTTTTAAAATAGAGATCCATGTAAATCTACTATTTTCTTCAGTGATCTTATTGTACAAATTCTCAGCACTCTAGTTTACCCTGCTTAACATGGCCAGTGTGGGAGTAAGGATAGTAGAGAGGACTTGCTTCCCTGCTTTCCTTTTTAAGCCAAGGTTTGAGAAATAGATGAATGCATCATTGGATGGATGGAAATGGATCTAAATGCTCAACTTAATCATTGAAATTTATTTTTACTATTATCATGGAGATGTACTATCTCTGTTCCTAGTGCAGAAGGTGAACTTTCATTTTATATGGATTTAGGCCCACAGGATCATGGCTGGTGTTCTGGATATACTTGCCAAAAAAGGCTCTCTCTGTTTCATAGCATTGTGGCACTTAACAAGTCTTATGAAGTTTACTTCACTGGCACCAGTCCTCAGAATCTTCGACTGATACTGCTTAATGTTGACCAGAACAAGGTAAGGGACAATAAGAATAATTTCTTAGGAGTTATTGGTATTGATTCTTTGCATGTAGTTCCAGGTGCAAGGGGCTTTCCCCCCTCCCCGCCCCCATTCTCTGAAACATCAGTCTTATAGATGGCTTGCAAGTATCATCAGTGTACTACTAATAAAGGAACATTAGTTCAGAAGGATTTTTTTTTAAAGATTTATTTATTTATTTTTACAAGCACTGGGAACAGTCAGAAGTGCGGGAGGGTGACAGAATTCACCAGAGACAGGGCGGGGAGCAGAACAGGCAGACTGACGGAAATATACTGCTGAGGGGAGCAGCAGGCGTGGCAGGAGAAGTCTGCGTGCCATGTGGGACCCTTGCCGGCAGCTGGGGATTGAACCAGTGCTGCAGAGGCTGCGGGCAGCTTTGCAGCCCAGCGCTCGACCACTGCGCCACCGGGGCGGCCCAATTCAGAAGTTTTCATCAGTTTAAAACTTGTATGACTTCTCCCAGTATACAGTGCTCCATACATGAAATGTGACAGTGAGGCCCATGATTTGTGTGATTAGCAAGCAAATCTGCATTTTTATATAAAAACAGTATATATCCAAAATATAGTTCAGTTGTCTACCCTGCCTGCCCCTCCCTGCTAGGCTTTTCTAGTTAGTCATATTCTGAGCTACCTTTTCTTTTTATTTATAGTCCTTATATGCTGATTTTTATTAGTCTTACTACCTAAATTTTTGAGAAAGAAGCGAAGCATTGTTTCAACATTAAGTCTCTGATCTTTACCTGACTTATACAGAATACTACTAAATTTCCTATTCCCCCCTCTACCCCTAGAGTTAAACTTTTTTCTCTTAAAGAAAGTCTTACCTTAATTTAGAAAAATTTCCCCAATAATTTCTTTCTTACATTGCACATTTCTACCAAAAATCATTGAGTTAAGTTATAACACCTGTATGAATGGTTGAATCTCCATTTAAAAGTCCATTTAAAAATCTCCAGTATTTACCTGAAATCCACAAAACTTTGGTTTCAATATTTTACAGGAGGTATATGTTGTTGAAGGACATTTTTAAATGCAAAATTCTAAATACTCTGTTTTATGGTTCTCATAAGATACAAAATGTTGTTTATTTTTAACAGGCTGTTCTGGTAGGAATTTTTTTCCCTACACTTCAGCGTCTGGATGTCTATGTGAACAATGTATTGATCTGTCCCAAAAATACAGTATGGAACTCCCAACAGAAATACTGTGAGCTTACTAGACATCTTCCTACAGGTATTTCCTTAGAAAAACATAGTACATATCATATGCATACCTCATTATACATGAAACTCTTTGTACTGTTTCAACATTACTATTTTTAGCTCCACAGTCATTGACAAATGCATGAGAAAATAAATTTTCATTCATGACCCATCAAGTACTAAGATGTGTTCATTTATAATGGGTGTGTCCTGAAAAACCACTCCTGATAGAACTCTTCTCTGCACAAATGCAGATAAAGTTTTTTCTTGTGTATATGTGGGCAAGCCTTTGCCTCCTGGGATCATTTATATTCTACATATTTAATTTAGTTATTCATATGTATACAGAAGATTTTGCTTAAGATTTTTACCCTAATTTTGGTTTACTTCTATTTCACAGAGATCAGAGTCTAAATAAATTGGCAGATACCAAAAGTATTGCCAAGAAGAGTAGTTTAACTACTATAACTAACTAGTATAACTAGTATATACTAGTTTAACTAGTATGAACATTATGAAGTAAAGTAAACTCTGGGTTTAAATGAAATAAAAGGCTAATGTCCTTATGAGGCTAAATTTACTCATTTATCAATATTTGCTTTAGGATTTAGCTGTGCTCATTGAAATATTTTTGTTAATGGAACACTAATAAGGCCAATCCATTCCATTCCAAATGTGATTCTTATGATTTTTAGATATTCCCCACATCTTTGCTAACAATCATATAAATGTGTCATCAGTCATAATATAAGGTAGACGTGAAAATATGGATAACCCATCTATAGACAGGTACTATTTCTACTAATTATATGAATAGCTAATGTTTACATTTCTGTGTAGGCATTGTTCTAAATGCTTTGTTTATAATAATTCATTGTTCTATATTTTCATAATAACCCTATGAAGTACAGATGAGAAAACTAAGACACAAGGAGGTTATTTGCCAAGGTTACTGCCCTAGCTTGGGCTGCCATTACAAAATGTCATACATAGGGTGGCTTCAAAACAAATTTATTTTTCTCACAGTTTCTACAGGCTGCAAGATCGCGGTGCTGTTATGGTCAGGTTCTAGTGAGAGCCTGGCTCGCACATGGCCACCCTGTCAGTGTCTTCACGTGGTAGAGAGGGAGCGAGAGCCAGTTGTCTGGTGTCTCTTCTTATATCCATCATGAAATCCCCACCTTTGTGACCTCATGCAATCCTAATTTTCTCTTAAAGACCCCATTCTCAGATACCCTACATTTTGAGGATCAGTGCTCCAACACATGAATTTGAAGAGAACAGATCCAGTCCTTAGCAATGTGAACTCAGGTGGGGCCATGCAAAGACTTGAACACAGAGTCTGGCTCAAGAATCCATGCACTTAACTGTTATGCTATATTGGCTTCCATAAAAGTTGAAAGGGTCAATATTACCATTTTATATATAATTGATTGCATATATTTACAACTTAATTTTCTTATTTAAAAAAATAATACCTTTGATACTGAATACTCTGTCACTCAAGGTCTGGAAAATAGAAACTATCTCACCTGGCAAAATTTCATATAGGAAATTGGTTATACTCTGTCATTCAAGATCTGGAAAATAGAAACTATCTCAACAGGCAGAATTTCATATAGGAAATTGGCTACACAAGTGTTGAAGGGCTGAAAAACAAATACTACCACTGCCCTCTTATAGATTGTGTTTATTTGAAATAGCATTGCTTTAAAAATGAACATTTTTCTTTGGCACTTAGAATGTAAATAATGTCCCCATATTATTAACCTATACATATTTTTTTAGACTACCCAAATGTTTTATTATTATCTGTGTCTCTGTTTCCTTCCATTACTGTGACGACATGAGAAGGTGACCAAGGATGAATGGTTTATGCACCTCTAACTGTAGCTTGAAAGCAGCTTCAATTTATAATACAAAACACACGCTACAAATATAAAGAAGGGATAAACCAAATAGCATCTAGAACTTACACTAATAGATATTGAAGAAATATATAGTAAAAATGAAATGATTTCTTAACATTGCTATGAATATCTGTTATATTAACAAGAATAACCATCTTTCTGAACTTCTAATTTCCTTTTCTTAGTGTCACTATGAAATGTTATAAGAAGCTATAAGGTCTCATTCTGGTACGATTATATCATTCAGCCTTTGGCTGAATACGCATTAATGGATTTATTACCTCTTAGACATTTTTGATACTCTACCATAAAATTGTGTATATAGTCGCTCATTTTAAATGTATAATAATCTCAATCACTTTCAGAATATGAAGTTCCCTAATAGAATTTGTTTTGTATTAACCAAAGATTTTTAAGACTGAAATGTAAACCTGTTTTCATTGGTGTAAGATCCTTCAGAGACACATTAGCATATACTTCATTTGTATTACATACGTTTGTCATTGGTAAACATAGAATCACTGAATTTTAAATGCTCTTTAAGAGTTGTTACTGAGTACTACATAAAACCCATGGCTAGTAAAGTGAAATTTACATTTTTAAATTATCAAATGCCTTTGGCCAAGGCTTTAAAATCCTGAGCATTTAAATAGTATTACAACAGGGGCTCCTGGCTTCATATTAAATTTTAATTCTCATTTGTACTACATTGATAGCAGGTTATTTTTAAAAGTAAGTGTATTGTATAATTATTATGAATGGTATCATTTAAATTATTGGCTTTAATTCTGAATGTCCATTCTATAAGTGTTTTGTTTTCAGGATATAAACTTTCTTATGAAGGAATGACAATGTTGAACTTTTTTAGAATTTCCTAAATTTTAACATATATTGAATACTCATGGTGATGGTGTTACTTTAAATGTTTTTAACTGTTCTTTTTGGGCTCTTTTTCCTTCCTAGAACAATTCCTTCCTAACCTGAGTTCTACTGTTCTTGGTGAAAACTACTTTGATCCAACTTACCAGATGCTTTACCTTTTGGTTAAAGGAACTATACCTGTTGAAATCCATACCACTGCAGTCATATTTGTTGCCTTCCAGTTACCTACTGTAACAGAAGATGACTTCTATAGCTCTCACAATTTGGTTAGAAATCTTGCTTTGTTCCTGAAGATACCAAGTGACAAAATTCGTATCAGCAAAATAATACGAGGGGAGAGTCTGCGGAAAAAGAGATCTGTGGGAGTCACAGTTGAATTAGAGATTGGAGATCCGCCCCCTCAGTTCCTAAGCAATGACACCACAGGTATGAATAGTAGATGGTTGAGATCAAGAAATGTAATGACCAAATTCATGTCAAAGGTAACCCTAGTATGGCCTTGTAAGCCAAGCCTCAGGATATCCCACCAATTTAACATCCAAAACCCAGTAAGAGTCTAGAGACCATGTTCCCTGCCCTACTCCTATAATGCCTGACTATTTTGGGATTATGAAGAAATTCCCACATCTATTTTGTTTTTGTAGTGATTAATAAATTCAACAAAAGGATTTGTTTTAATATAAAAGATCTGAGAGGTGGCCTTATAGTTGAGAGATTAAGGATGAAAAATAGATAATTAAAAGAAGAAATAAGAATGTTCAAGTCTGAAGAAATTGTTAGTTATACTTTGGTTCATTTGGAAAAACTGAAAAATGTCTGATAGGTCTGCAGGGAAAGAGCCAGGAAGGGCAAACGCTGGAGATGATTTTGAGAGGTAGACAGGTGCAAGGTCATGGGAATCCAAAAATATTGCTCCTCTTTGCAAGCCAAATGGCTGTGGACTTTTTCCTAAGGAAAAGAGTAGACCATTGTTGACTCTGAGCAGTGGAGTTGTAGATTAAATTTCTGTATTTTTTTAAAGATTTATTTATTTATTTATACAAGCACTGGAGTATAGTCAGAGGCACGGGAGGGTGAGAGAATTCACCAGAGCCAGAGTGGAGAGCAGAACAGGCAGACTGATGAGGTACACTGCTGAGGGGAGCAGCGGGCAGCAGGAGAGGTCTGCGCGCCATGTGGGACCCTCGCCCAGCAGCCGGGGATCGAACCGCCATTGCAGAGGCTGCGGGCAGCTTCACAACCCAGCACTCAACTGCTGCGCCACCGGGGAGGCTCCTTAAATTTCTAAAGTCACAGAATGATTCTAAAAAATACAAATGTGCAAGAATATATTCTGTCTTTAATTCCTGTGATCACCCCTTTCTTTGTCCCTTATTTCCTCGACCCCCGCTTTCTAGCTATCAGATGAGAACTCAACTATCCTATCAGAGTTATCTTTGCTGGTTTAAATTATTTCCTTATGGCGACTTAGTTTGGGAATTTGGGTAAATGGTTAGTCCTTCATATTTTCTTCCTCTCCATCTTTTCCTTCTAACTTGGTATCTAAATACCGAGGGACTTTCCTGACCTTGGACTCTTATGTTGCCCTCTTACCATCACAGTATCTATTGCAGGGTGGGTGGTCATTTCTTCTCTGTGCAGTTGTACTTTTCTCAATGTGCAACTGTATTTTCCGGGCCTTCTGATGTGTAGTTGCATCTCCAGCCAATCATTCCCTACCTTGCTATGTAGCACAAGTACCCTCATGTAAGCTTTTCCCTCCTCTAAATGAGGCTTTGGTCTCTGTCAAGAAGGTTAGTTTTAAGACCCTTCACTTGTACAAGTCCTGGAACAGGCTTTAATTTTTAAGGCCCTGGGAGAAGTCCATTTAATAACATGGTCAAATCATTGAATGTTATAATAAAAATGCAAAAGTAAAAATTTTGCACATTCACTTTTTAAAGAGTGCCTTCAAATTGCATACATTTCATACCCAGACATCTGCATCAGCCCTCTGTCTGTCCAGCATGCTTTCCATACAACTCCCAGGCTCTCTTTTGTATAAACCTGGATTCTGGGTGAAGTTCTCATCTTCTGTCACTAGGGGACGTCTCTCATTTCCCCAGGAGATTTGCTTCTCTGTGTTGCCCTGTGCACTGCTACACGGTCATTCTGGAATTCTACCAGTTTGACAGGCACACAGTTATTCCCATGTGGGATTAACCTGTGGAAAAAATTGCAAGAATGGAGGGAAGTATTGATCAGCAGTCTTTGTTGAAGGAAGCGGGAAGCATGGGCTTGTGTTGTAACCAGATCTCTCCTGTGTTCTCTGCCTAGTTACAGGATACTTTCCTCTATCAGTTCTGTACTTCTTTGTATCTACAGGATGAAGACTTTGAACTCAACTTAGTCTGTTAACTTACTCTAGGAGTTGTAGTGATACACACGGATATTGCTCACCAACTCTTCAAACTCCCTAGTAAGACCTTACTTGCAGTGGGGGCCAATATTTATCATACTAGCCACTCAAATATCAAAAAAAAATCCCAGTGGTTTATCATCTGTAGTATGTGATCTAAATTTCCACAAACACCACCCCTCTTACACCTCCATCCCCTTAAAAGCATTTTCATCTTGTTAGTCATATTTTTCCAATCTAAAATGGAAAACAGGGTGGGGGAGGGACAGATCAATGGTATGCTCACCAGACATGGCTGGCATAGAAATTCAAGTCTTTTTTTTTTTTAAAGATTTATTTATTTATGCATACAAGAACTGGGGTACAGGCCAGAGGTGTGGGGGATGAGAGGATTCACCTGAGACAGAGTGGGGAACAGAACAGGCAGACTGACTAAAATACATTGCTGAGGGGAGCAGCGGGCGAGTCAAGAGAGGTCTGCTGCACCATGTGGGTAGCTCCCTGGCCGGGGATTGAACTTGTGCTGCAGTGGCTGTGGATAGCTTCGTAGGTTGTGTCTTACCTCTTGCGTTACCAGGGAGGCCCTCATGATTTAGCCTTAATGGAACAAACTCAATATCCAGAGTCTTCAGTACAGGAATCTGGTCATGGAAGGTGTTGATACCTAAAAATGAGGCCTCAGTAAGGTCTACTGTATACCAAAACATTATTCTGGGAAAGTTATTTTAAAAAAGGTCACTGACTCCAGTGTTTAGAATGAAGTGAAAGGCAGAGAGAACAGATCTGGAAAGCCAGTAACGTCCCAGATGATGACTGACTGGGATTTCAATGGCAGAGGAGACATAGATATTAGTAATTATAGAGTGGGGGATGGAGAGGTGAAGTCAAGAATCGGATCAAGCAAAACTACCAGACTTTGATAAAAGGGATATATTGAATAGAGGTGCTATTTCCTAAGGTAAGGAGCAATATGGGGACAATGGGTGTAAGGGAACCTGACAAGGTAGAAGAGAACAAAACTACCTACAATGTGAAAACTAATCTTGAAAATAGTAACAATTTGTTAGTAATTTAATAATAACATTGACTACTTCTTAATATGCTTATTATAAATTTCACAATGCTAATGATTTTTCTACTCCAGAATTGATGTTTTTTATTGATATGTGATGATAGGCACTCATGATAGTGTTTCACTTCTAAACAAAGAATGACACAGGATATGTTCAAATATATTTTCATTATGCTTTCATTCATTTATTTGTACTTGTTTTCTCTATCTTTCTCTCTTAATTTGGCTTAAAAGCATACAAAAAAATTGTTATTTTCCTAACCTCATGAATATGTCTATCATGTTTAGCTTATGTACAGTCAGAAAACTGTAGAATTCTCTTTGCGTATAACAATGCAAAACTTGTGTAAAACTCTCATGTATTCCCCAAATCATAAATTCTTGTAACCTGTATAAATATCATACTACTTTCACCATAGGTCAGATGCAACTATCTGAACTCCAAGAAATTGCTGATTCTCTTGGACAAGCTGTAATTTTAGGAAAAACCGGTAGTATCCTTGGATTTAATATATCTTCCATGTCTATTACCAATCCTATCCCCAACCCAGGTGATTCTGGCTGGATTAAGGTAAGAAAATGCATCAACTAAAATGCATCTTAACTATCTAAAATATCATTGCTTATTTCTAATTTTAACTCCCAATTTCAAGGCAGTAGAGAGTATGTCTTTGTAACTTATTGTTGGCTCATTTTTATGGTATCATTAAAATGAAAAACTAATTGGAAATGAGCATATCTTCTAAAAAGTATTTACTGGTATAAAATGTGCTCTGCTTTAATATAATAATTTTTCTTAAATATGACCTAGAGGGAATATTGTAATCATATAACTCACATATGGAGCATATTTTTAAACATGAATATTACCCTTAGCTGGGCTAAGATGAATTTTGTTACTGAATGTAGAAGATCATGTGATTATGTCACCACTCATGACCATTCCAGATGACCACCCAGCCAGTCGAGAGGTCTGCATTTCCTGTTCATCATGTGGCCTTTGTGTCCTCACTCTCTTTGATCACTCAGCCCGTGGCAGCCCAGCCAGGGCAGCCATTTTCTCAGCAGCCTTCAGTAAAGGCAGTAGATTCTGATGTAAGTTACAACTCAAACCTTTATTTAAGTGAAGGTAATAAAGTGTATATTGTAAAAGGCAACCAATGTCATTAACCTGGAATACTGGCAGCTTTAGGTTAGCACTTCCCCTAGGGAACTGGAATAATGCCTGTAGGTACCATCTTTTACTGTTGTAAAAACATTTGTTTTCAAATGAATTTTGTCTGCTTGTGTAGGAAAGGGACATACATTTAAAATTTGTAATAAGGCATTTTTAAAAAGCAAAGTTTTTTTAAAAGATTTATTTATTTATTTATTTATTTATGCATAGAAGAACTGGGATACAGGCCAGAGGTGCAGGGGGTGAGAGGGTTCACTAGAGACAGAGAGGGGAGCAAAACAGATGGATCTACTGAAATACACTGCTGCGGAGAGCAATGGGCAAGACAGGAGAGGTCTCCTGCGCCATGTGGGTTAGCTCCCTGGCCGGGGATCCAACTCCACCCCTGCACCACCAGGGAGGCCCCCTCTAAAGAAATAAAGTTTTACAGATCTTAAAAAGAAAAAGCATGGGAAACAGGATAGTTATGTTTCTCCACTATTTTTTTCTTTAGGGTAATTGTGTATCCGTTGGGATCACTTCACTAACATTAAAGGCCATACTAAAGGATGCCAATAATAACCAAATCAGTGGTCTTAGTGGAAATACAACAATTCCATTTAGCAGCTGTTGGGCCAACTACACAGATCTTACTCTTCTTAGAACAGGTGAGTTTTGGATCTTCAGGCACATACCCATGAAATAAGGACAATTATAATTGAACAAAACATTCCATAATCTGGCCAATAAATTACAGAAATCAGAACATTATACTTCATTTCAGAAAACATTTATTCTAGCTTACAAAAATATATTTAATATGCAAGGTAAGATAAATGAAAATAAGCAATTAAGGAAAATAGAACATAGAATTTGAAGCTAAACATCAAAATGATGTCATGAGTCCTCTCTCTCTCCCCTTTCTTCCTTGCTATCTTGTTTGCATTTTTTCATCAAATGTGGTCTCAGTCGCCTGATTATACACAGTAAGGATGGCCAAGTAAAGTGGTCTCTTCATTATTGTTAGATTAGTTAGCCGATTTGTAGATGAACCACTGTAAAACTGGTATAACTACAAAGCATGTGGGAGAAAATTAACAAAGCATCTTTTTGAACACTTCTGGTAGGTCCTACCCACAAATCCTGCCCTGTGGGAAATCACCTCGCAGATTAGATTAGCTTGACAGTGTCTACTTAAAGCTCCCTAAAGAGCAAAGCAGGGGCCACCAGAGTAGAAGAGATATGGGCTGTGGTTTCTAACACAGAAAATGGGGATGTGAGAATTAGCTGAGAAAAGGGTAGAAGAAGAAAGTAAACAGCTCAGATTTAATCTTTGATCAACATGGATAGTATTACTAATGGATAATCACCTTTGGGACATTATATCTAGCTACTTATGTCATATTTAGTGCTTGTTTCAGTTGCTATTGCTACATAACGAATCAAATGTAATGGCTTAAAACAATGACCATTTCATTTGCTCATAATAGCGTGGGTTAGAATTTGGGGAGGGATTGCTCATATGTCCTCCATGATGTCTGGGATTTCTGCTGAGGATCTTTTATAGTTGGGCATGCAGGGGGTGGTTGGCTAGAAGGGATTGATGGGACTCACATCCCTAAGGTCTTCACTGTGGATTTTTGCTGGGTGCTTTACTTCTCCATGGAGTGGTCCTTGCACCAGTCTAGTATGGACTTTCTTTTTTTTTGTTTTTTAAGATTTATTTATGCATACAAGTACTAGGGTACAGACCAGAGATGTGGGGGGTGAGAGGATCCACCAGAGATAGAGTGGGGAACAGAACAGGCAGACTGACTGAAATACACTGCTGCGGGGAGCAGCGGGCGAGACAGGAGAGGTCTGCCTCACCATATGGGTTTCTCCCTCGCTGGGGATCAAACTCATGCTGCAGAGGCTGCGAATTGCTTCATAGTGCAGTGCTTAACCCCTTGCACCACCAGGGAGGCCCTAGTATGGACTTTCTTAAATACTGAAGAAAAAAGCCTAAACTTAATACACATCAAGTCGATATGAAAAAATGAAGCCATTCAATGTTTTTCTTTTTCCTCCTGACTTATTTCACTTAACATAGTCTCTTCCAGCTTTCTCCATATTGCTGCAAATGACATGAATTTATCTTTTATGATCTCTGAGTAACTGGAATTATTCCATGTTTTTCAGTCAATGAAAATCCAATTGGAATTGTATGAAAACAGAAAAAACAGAAAAACAGAAATCACATATTAGGATTTTTTTCTAGGAAAAAATTATAAGATTGAATTTATACTGGATGATGTTGTCCGGGTGGAGTCCAGGACTCTCAACCTGCCAGCACAGTCTGTCTCCAGTGGTGGGGGCAGCGGTGGCAGTGGTGGCAGCAGCAACAGCAACAAAGCATCAACTGTGGGCACAGCTGCCCAAATAATGACCATAGTAATTAGCTGTCTGGTGGGAAGAATGTTGCTCTTGGAAATATTTATGGCTGCAGTTTTGATTTTGAGCATAACTCTAGGTAAGTCCAGTTCATTTCTTGTAAAACGTACATTTCCACATACAGCATGAGATACCAGTGAATATTTACAAAATAAAGATTGAGTCAACAGCCCTTGTGCTTGGCAGCACTGCAGACAAAAAGACACAGTGTTAGCCATTGAGAAAGTAATAGCCTCCATCTGGTAGCATGTAAGTGGCATATAGCCTCAGTCGTGGTTTATAAGAATGTGTGGAATGAGAAGTGCAGATAATGTCAGGACTCTTTCTGCTGCAAGAGGCAGAATCTCAGCTTGAACTAGTGTAGGTAGTAAAGTTAACTCACTTAACCAAGAAGTCCAGAAGTAGTCTGCCACAGCCAGAACCACAGGATTCAACACGGTTATCCAGAAGCTGGTTCTCTCCATCACTTGCCTCCATTTTCCTCAGTGGTAGATTCACAACCTGGCAGACTCTTCACCATCATCCCCAACTCTATGGCAAAGATACCCCAGGATATTCATGGCTACATTCTTCCAGCCCAGCACCTGATACAGAAAGAACAAACCACTTTCCCAACACTTCCAGCAAGAGTCCCAAAGAATGTCATTGCCATGACATAGCCACACCACCATTCCTCAACCAATCAATGTGGCCACAAGATGCTGTGTTCAAATTAGCCTGGCCTGGGTCACATGGAGTGAGGCACTGAGGGTGGTAGGACTATTGGTTTTACAAAAGGAAATCAAAGTACTGGCACCAGCAGTGGCAGGCAGACAGAGATCATGACTATTCAGGAGATTAATAGGAGGGAGAAGTCCTGGAATAGTTAAAGATGGTTGCTGATGTCACTCCATCAGAGTACTTTATCAAGAGGCTACACAGAATGAGTAAGATAAGGAAATGGAGGGAAAGTTTGGAGGGAAATGTACTGCAGAACAGGGACATGATAAATTCAAAGTGAAAAATAAGACATCTTCAGTTTTACATGTTCATTTCAGATTCCTCATCTTCCCCTTCCCAACATGCTTCTCTTCCTGCTACCCCATCCCAGTTAACTCCAGTGCCATCTTTCTGCTCTCTCAGGCTGGTACTTCTTAGACATCTTCAAGTTCTACATTTCTTCAATGTTCTGGGTCATCTGTGTCCAACCACAATGTCTCCCATCTGTCCTTCCTTTAAAGTCTTCCTGCTCTGCTTACACCTTTATTACTTCCCACTTGACCTACTACAATACAATAGTGTCCTGCTTCCAAATGCCTCACTTTCAGCCTGTCCTCCATACTGCTGTCAGATTTGTCTTCCTGAAACCATGTAGTGATAAGGTCACCACAAACCCTTAATGGTTCCTTTCTACATGCTAATTATATTCTACACCAAGGGCCCTGAAACCAGTCTTAAAGATTGCCTCCTTGTACTTAAACCATTCTTTGAAAAGACTCTTCTATTTTCATATATTTGTGTATATATATGTATATCTTATATATATATATTTATATATATATGCATATGTAGAGATTTATAACTCTGTGTAAAAATCAATCTCTCTCTATATATATCTCCAAATATCAAAAGATGATAAATATTGTCAGTAATAAGGCACTAAGTATTGATAGATTCTTATATTTGAGTCAAAATGAAAATTAAGAGAAACACTTAGGAAGAACTTGAGGTGGGGTAAGAATTTCAGAAGGATACTGAGGTATCTCTAGTAGTAAAAGACAAGACTATTTTTTAAATTTAAATATAAATATGGTCAGGATGAAGGCACATAATAAGGCTGTTTCTGGGAATAGCAGAACAACCAGCGGCTGGGGCTCCAAGAATAATCCTTTCTTCCCTCCTAAGGGCAGAAACTAATTAGGAGCCAGCTGTCAAGGGGGAGAGGGGCCTGGTGTGAAGAGCCTTGGCCCTGCCTCTGCTCACTGAACAGAGCAGGAAAGGTTTGGAGCTGAGGGACTGGAGGCAAATGCCCAGCACACATGCTGTTGTATTATATGCAGTTTTCTTGTCTCCAGAATTCTAATAAGAGTAAAACCAGTTTTTTCTTTTATAATAGCACAACGGGTATTTCTTAGGGTAGTTTTTTCTTCCTAGAAGCATTAAAAAAGGTATACGTATTGCTTACAATGGATACATTTTGCATTTCCTTATTAAATACATCATTTGCTAATTATTTTCAATCGCTTTTATCCTGCTTGTTCCTGACAGCTTCAGAATTTTACAAAATTCAGAACATTTTATTTTCAATCAATAGTGAATCATGTTGTTCCTGGTGTGTTTTTATTAGCAGGTTGTTTACAGATTTAAAAAGTTAATCAAGTACTTCTTTGCTACTAAACAATCTGTCATTCTTCAGTTAAAACGTAAGATTATTTAAACGCTATTGTCTTAGATCTTTGGGGCTTGTGTAACAATATGCACATACTGAATGACTTGTAAACAACAGAAATTTATTTCTCCCAACTCTGAGGACTGCAAGTCCCAGATGAGGGTGCCAGCATGGTCAAGTGCAAGCCCACCATGCAGGTTGCAGACCATGGTAACCATTAATAAAATGAGGTGCTGGGTTGGTTTCTTTTAATATCCCTTTGTGTGCTGAATTAACAATATTTTAATATTAAAAACATCATGAAGTTTCACTAAATGGCATAACTGGAATGTGAAAAATGCAGTCTATAATAGCCACTATTCTCTTTTCACAATTCCATAACAAAGAGCACACAATTGATTCTAGCATTAAATTGCTAAACTTTGAAATACTGATGTTTAAAACTCTTGCCCTATTTCTTATACCATGAAATAATAGAAAAGCTAAAATTAATAAAACATTTTAAATCATGTTATATGTTACTTCTACTTAAAAAATGTTTGCCTTATTTTCACTTTTCAGGAAGCAACTGAAGTGCTGTCCTGAAGAAAGCTGAGAACAAAAATTTGAGAACTACTTACTTATGAGCTATTTTGTTGCACAACAAGAAAAAAGTCTATAGCATCTTTATGGAATATGCTAAAATATTTTTATAATATATAAGATGTACTCATAAGCATTAATCATAGAAATTGAATTTCTTCAAAATACAAATTTCTTTTGATTCCTTATATTTGTATGTTATTTCACTTCAAAAAAACACTCCCCTTTCCCTACAGGGGAGCTCATATAATTTCCAAGAATCATCAATGTTCTGCCCCTTCATTTATTCATATATTCAATGAACAATTTTTTGTTACTTATCTATGGTGTGTCAAGCACTGTTATAAATGTATTAGGAATGTACAGTGGCCAAAGCAGTAAAATCACAGTAACAGTAATAATAATATTCTGAGTCTATAAAATGTAATTTCTAATGGGTAGAGAAAGACAGTAAAAGAATTTAAGTAAGTAAAATATGTAGTATATCAGATACAGGTTTAGAAATAAAATAATGGAAGGGTGGAGCAAGAGGTGTTGCTGTTTTGAAAAGTTTGGTCAAGGAAGCTCTCTGTGATAAGCTGATGTTTGGGCAGAAATCTGGAGGCGGCAGGGCAGAGAGACTTAGATGTGTGTGGGAAGAGATTCTAGGCAGAGGAAAGAGCCAGTATAAATACCCTGAGAGGAGAGCATAAAGCCTGAGTTAATGCTTAGTAAGAAAGTAATGTTATTTAATTTCTAACGATTTTGGAGAAAGTAGATTGTTTTAGTCCTTTTTCAGAATAAGTTGCTCTTTTTCATATCTAGGAATTCTAGATTACTTTGGATTTCTGGGCCTGCCAAACTCTGGCCAGTATCCTAAGAAGAGGTTTCTTGGAATCTGTAGGACAGGCTTTTGGAATCAGTGCAAAGTCATCTGCTTATCCTTACTTCCCACTCAGAACTGCCACTACTAAGGCTGATACCCCCAACAGCATCAAAGGAGACATTTTACATTGTTAAAATCATGGACACTGAGAAGATCAGTTTCCTTGAAAAAATTTGGCAACAGACATGTTATGAGAAAAATATTCTGTGAGTTGTGAGATAAAGCAGGAGCTAGGGGAAGAGTCATAGGGGCTGTGCTTCTTCTAACTGGTGCTCTTTAAAGCAAATGGGGCAAAGGTAGTGGAGGCTAAACTCAGAACTGTAGCTTCAAAGCTAATGAACTCTTTTTTCTCTTTAATGTGTTTTTAACATTTTTATTTATGGTGGTTGCTGGTGACAGAAAATTTACATCTGTTTTCCTTGGAAACACTACTCCTTGCTAACTAAATGAAGATTCTGAATAGAAGATGATAAACGTGTATGCCTGGAAGCTTTTAGCTATTTTATTGCTTTGTTTCCAACACATAATTTTATATACAATATGCCACTTACTTTGAAAAACATATCCATGGGATAGGAAATTACTAACCACATTTTGCAGGTGAGAAAAACTAAGGCTCAAACTTGTTCAAGGTAAAAGCCACAGTCTATTCTGCTAGGTAAATGGATTAGGTTGCTGGTTCAGTTTTATTTTAAGTTTACAATTCATATACAAGATAAAGCATATTAAAAAATGGTTTATAATGATTGTGTGAATCTCAATAGATTTATCCTTAAAAATAATAAATGGCTTCAGATGACCAAATTTGCTCAGATTGAGTCTACTTGACTCATAATGTATCTGAGCTATACTATAGCTATAATAAAAATGTGGATATTATTCAAGAGATAGAACATTGCTGAACTTTACTACTAGAACAGAAAAGTAGAGTTCACCCCATCTTTTACTTCTAATAAAAGACATGGATTGTTTTTCCTATCCAGGCCTCTTCTGGAGGGATTTAGGTAACTCTAAATTGTTCTTAGACTAGATCTTCCTCTAATTAGCAATAAAATTTACTACCAACGATATGTTATTGTAATCAATATGATGGAAAATATTCAAATGCTTCATAGAAAGTTAATCTTTCTTACAAGAAGAAATTAAAAGCTTCTTCAGGCTTTTTGATTTCACTGTTAAATAACAGGCTCTATTCAATGGCTATTATGACTATCAAAAAGTAAATTTTCAGAATATTAAAATGTGTTAGTTTGAAAGCAAACAAAGTTCTCTAAAATAGAAAAAAAAATTTCCTTAAAATTATAATCAGTTAATCCTTTGCTTTCAAATGTGTCTGTTAAAATTGTCACTAAATGAGCTTTAAGATTTTGTTTTGATCAAGAAATGAATGTGACTTTCTGATCTGTATTCAACCACGAACAGCTGCTCATTAATAAAAAGCCATTAAAGTCCAACTCAGAACAGCAGGTCTAAAATTGTGTTGAGGAAAAATATCCCTTTAGTGAAGCCAGGAAACTGGATTGGGGGAGGCCTGGAAGAACTGGTCTATTGTTTAGTTTGCAAGGTTTCTTCTTTAGTTGACAAGACAATACCCAGATCCACCTGGAGAACTCTGAACTAGTTTACCAAGGCTTTGAACTGGGAGAAGCTAGTGATGTGTTGGAAACTGAGAGAATAAATTAACCTGGCAATTAGGGACTGGGCAGAGGCACAGATCAGAAGTCTCAGAGTAGACAAAATGGTCTAAACAGGGTAGGTAGAATTAACTGTACACCCATGGAGTACAGGCAATCCAGGAAGAAATCTTCCCTATGTTAAGTTCCTTATGTTCCTCCCACTTGACCTTTGCCCCATACCCAACTCACACAAGCCTTGAGCAGAGGACAGAACTTAATATCACGCATTCCCAAGAGGTGGTCCCCAAGCAAGATCCCAAATTATTAGCATCAATGATCCCCAAATATAGGATCATTCCTCAACAACTGAAGTAAAATGATTTCAAAATACCCATTTTTAGGTATTTTCAACATAAAATTTAAGTTTGCAATCTTTAGCAGGCTTTCTGTTTGTTTTACTGTTGTGTGGGAAGCAAGTTTGTTTGTGGTTAAATATATATACCACTTTTTAATTAATAAAGAAATCAAGACTAATATAACAAGTATCATCGAGGTAAAATAATCTGAAGCAAAGTGTCTAAGGAAAGAACATTCAGAAACATGTTTATGTCAGAATGTGGGTTAGGGTTAGGGTTAGGGTTAGAATTTGAAGAAATTTTGTAAACTGTGAATTATTGGAATTCAGGCATTTGAAGAGACTAAGGTTAGAGCAGGTGTTTAAAAGACTGCCTAATGGAGTTATGTAGTTACTGGAAATTTTGATACAGTAGTAGCAGTGGCAATACCAGTGTTAGCACAAGAGATAGTGCCCCTTTGCCCACTAGGGAAGATTCACTAGTTGTAGGTGAAACATGAAGGCTTTGTTAGAGAGCCTCATGCATGAGGGAGCCAGTGCAAGAAAGGAGAACATAGCATGGCCTCCAGAAGGGAGTTAGGAGAAGCAGGGAGGAGGAGCACAGTGTCAGCTTGTTCTGGCTTGGACTACACCCTGGCAAGCACAGACAGGATACATTTCAGCTATGCATGTGGGTTCTCAACTTCCTCCAGGAAATTGCGAGATACTCATTAGTTAAAATCTAACGCTTTTTTAAAAAAAAAAATATCATGGTGCCTCATGGTCAGTGTGGTGAGCCAAATTATTTGGAGAGAACTAGTGAGTCCCTAATTTAGTCCACCTGTTCAAACAGGACTTTGGGCAAATCATCCTACCAGATCGCGAAATTACTTTTACCTAGGCTGTCTCAACAGCGCTTATCTTCGAAAATTTATGTGCCAGGCACAACCCTAGGAACTTTACAAACATTAGTCATTCTAGAAGCAAACGTTATTATGGCCATTTTACTGATGAGGAAATTGAGGTTAAAAGATGAAGTAACTTATCCAATCATTCCAGAGCCAGAGATAGAAACATTTTTTTCCTTCTTGGGGAGGAAAAGGTTGTTACTCATAGAAGTATAGTACAGATTGTGTTGGGGGTACTTAGGGGAAATACTAGACAGTTAACTGGGTAGATGGGTGCTGGTAAGGGTGACAAAATAGAGGTAGTTGTAGTTTAAAAAAAAGGAAATGAAAAAAGACAGTCTGGGGAACAATTTGCATGAGCTGCTTTTAGCCTTTGACCATAAAAACTGTCTTCTTTCACCAATCGCTTTCAACTGTGAGGCAAATCGTTTTGAGGATCGCTTATCCACGAAGGCAAGGGACCCTCGCCTTTAATAGCTTGCAGTATAAAAACAAGAGCCAGGCTTCAGCAACAGAAAAGAAGGGCACCTTAGTTTGAAAGTAAGGCTAGCCGGGGCTGCACTCGAGGACAAATGCAGGGACCTGTTTAAGGCCTCAGTATCCATTTAAAGGAAATTCAATTTTAAAAAATGCACGGGAGGCTAGGTTCTGAACTGAATTCAGAGTTTCACACCCCTCGGGTGGCAGAATAAAATCCTGCCTGCCCACTTGCAAATCATGCCCAGACGGCGGGAGCTCCATTTTTTGCAATGTACACAGTAACTTCCTTTGGTTCCATCCAATACCATGGTCCCGAGGGTGGAAGGAAAAGCGGGCTGGTTGGAACGGACGCACTTTTTATAGCAAGACCCACGGAAACAGCTCAGGTGCTCCGCAACCAGGTACAGCGCACACAGGCAGCAGCGCTCAAAAAAAAAAAAAAAAAAAAATCCTACCCAGGACTTAGCCTCAATTGCAGCCTCGCCTGGCGCCGCTCGCCCCGCCCCTCGCCGCTCATTGGCTCTCAGCTCCGACACCGGCCCAGCAGACTCTCTCCTATTGGGCCACCCAGGACCTGGGGCGGGGTGCGGAAGTGAGGGCCTGGAGACAGCCGTGAACTGCCTCGCAAGCCGGCGAAGGGGGAGGAGCTGGGGGCGGGACTGGGGCGGGGTTGGGGCGGGGCTGGGGGAGGGCTTTCCGCGGAGGGGGCGGCCATGGCAGCTGCGCGGCGGCAAAGGCGGCTGCGACGGAGCGCGCGCCCGGCTTTGAATGAGCGGGGCTAGGACTGAACGGGCGGAGCGCGAGCTCGAGGAAACGACCGGCAGCGCGAGCGCGCGCGCGCCTTGTGTGCGCGCGGCCCGCGGCAGCTCGGAGCCTCCGCCGGGCGGGCGGGGAGGGGAGGGGCAGGTGAGTGTGTGCGGTTCGTGCGCGCCCGCGAGGGGCTTCCCTCCCCCACCCCCACCCCCACCTCCACTCCCGGCCTTGGGGGTGTCTTCTGCCTTTCCTATCGCAGCCCTCCTCTTCGCCCCGTACTTCCCGCCCTCCCACCTTCCTTTTCTCCCCTCCACCCGGTGCCCCCCCACCTTCTCAGGGCCGACTCGCGCTCTGGGGTACTGTTTCCGGGTCAGGGGTCAGGGGGCTGCGGCGGGTCGCGGCCGGGACTGGCCACACGCATCATGCGGGGCCCGCGTGTGGCACACTCGCCGGCGGGGCGCTGGCCCGGACCCCCGCGCCCCCAGCGCCCTCCTGGGCCTCCCAACCAGGCGCTCCCCGACCCGGGCACATTGGTCAGCCCTGCTCGCCTTCCCTCTGCAGGCCTCGGCCCTTCCACAGCAGCCTTTTCCAAAACCTAAATCCCAGTCCGCCCCGCACCTGCCTCCCACAGGTGAGAACGTGTCACAGAACGTCCCGCTTGGCGTCGGGTTGTGTAACCTGAAAACGCGCTTGCTTTTCTCATCTGTGCAGTGGGTATGATTTTTTTTTTTTTCCATCAGTCCATTCCAGGTGGGTAATCTGACGTGAAAGCATTTGACTCATGAAATTCTTTGCTTATGAGTCGTCCTGGGCGCTCTGAACGCCTCGGTGGAGTCACATGTTGGAGGGCCTGACATTTGAGTTGCCAGAGATGGTACAGAATGTACAGCTGGGCCCACGTTCCGCTCTGTCCCCTTCTCTCACCGCTGCTGAACTTTTCTTTTTTTTTTTTCAATTCCAGTGAGTTCCAGTAAATTTACTGTTGGAACGTTGTGGGATTCCTTAATAGGTGCACACGACCGAGGATGCTGAGGATCATGCATGGGTTTTTCAAATGTTGGTATTAAAAAAATCAGAAGCGCAGTCTTAGAAAAACAGCTCTTGATGACTTGTTGCAAGAGCATAGGTTTTGACTTGGCTTGTTTAAGAAATTGTGAAACAGTAACACCACCGAAAGGATCGCACCAGCAATTTACGTGGAATTACATGGAAGAAATGTACATCTTTCATGCTGCTAATATAGCATTCTTTTAAAAATATTATAGGTGAATCGGTTTCACTTGATACAGCAAGGTTGTCGTTTCTGTTGCTTTCCTAGAGAACATTTCTTCAAAAGCCCTGCCTGCAGACAGTTTGCTTCATGCTGCTGAACCCTGTTTTCTATCTCAAGTTTTTGTTGTCCTGTTAATTTTTAAGGAAATTTTAATGAAAAAATAGGTTACACTGGCACATCTCAGTTCTGGAAAGTATTTTGAAGTAACCAAAAGTGCAAGTTAGCCTCAGATTCATACTTATCAAATGTTGATCTAGAGGGTAATTCAAAATTCGCACTGAAGCAAGGAATATAAAATTAAAGTTTCTCAGGTGGAATGTGGTGTGGGGATAGCCTGGGCTTTGGGGTCAATCGCTTTAAAAACTGGGTTAGTGAATCTGAGCTTAACTCTCAACTTCATCTTTTTAATGGTAATAGCTGAACTTACTTCCTTTGTTGTTAGAATGCCAATGAGGTGATAGAACACACATAGTTTAGAACTAAGTCTTTACTATATTGAGTACTCAAGAAATGTTAACTTTCCTTTGTTCAACAAATAATTGAGTACCTATTATGTGCTTGGTATTGGCTAAGACCTACAAATACATTCTCAGCTACACTGATAGGGGTCCCGCCTCCTTAGGCCCTTGCATCCTTAGGAGTAGATATGTATCCATAGGAGCTTGTGACAGGGGTGCAGCAAACGCAGGATTTCTTTATACTGGGTCAGTAATGCTTCCCATTGCTGAGTGTAGTATTTCATATAATAGATGCTAAATGTATATATTCATTGAATTGAATTGGAATATTAAATACATATAGGTCCCAAAGAATATTCCTGTCTGCAAATCAGTACAATATTAGTAGACTCAAAATATTGCTTGATAGCTAATTTGATTTCGTCTTCTATTTCAATACATCTGGTTGGAAACTTTATATTGGAAATTATTATATCATTGAATTACTATGAATGGTTATTGCTAGTAAGGTACTCTTGGCTTTTGACTTAAATAGGTTGGAATTAAAATTATTGCATATTGGTATGCGAGAATGCATTTATGAAATCAGAACAATAATACATATCTCATAAGGTGGTTAAATGAGACAATGTTTAGATAGTGCTTGGTAAATGAATATTTCTGTTTCATTAGTCACAAAAGTAAATTTTCCATAGAATGAGGATATTCTTAATTGCTCAGGAGAGACCCACTTTCTGTTTTTCTGTCGGAAAAAAATCTAAATTTTATTTCCAATTACTGAACTCACTGGAGTTGACGCTTACAGACCAATGATATGCAACAATATTTGTGACAAGGTGATGACGGAGTTTCAAGGCTCTATATGAAATTCATTCTTGTCTCTTCATGCATTTATATCCTGAGACACACTTCTTCTAGTCCTTAAATATTAGGTGTCTTTTCCCTAGCATATCTCAATTCTGCTACCTCTGCCCCCAAGTGTCATGTTCTACAGTTAGTCTAGCTAGTTTTGTTTGTTTAAAATTTTCTGAAATTTAGGCTAAATTTTCATGTTAGGAAGTTTGCTTTCTTTTGGTCGTGAGTTTTATTCTTTACAAATGTAGCTCTGAGATGAAGGTTTTATTCATCTTAACTGTTCAAATCATTTTACTCATAAGCAATCAAAACTTTCAAGTCTTATTTTACAAATGATAGAGATACGATTCTCTGTGGAAGGCTTGTGCAGGGCAGATAAGGTAGATGGAAATAGTTACAGTACAAAGTAGAAAATATAAATACTTAGTTGTAGTGGAAATAAGAAAAAGTATGGTCAATATTAGAAAATGGTAAAAGGTCTACAGTCTACACTGTTTGGATCTAAAAGAAAAAGGAATCAAAATTGTTGCATTTTTGAAGCCTCGTAAACCACCAGTTGGAGATGTTCTTGACTGACGTATTTTGGTTACCTGAACAGTGAACTCCTTTATAATTTCCTGGTTCACTTTCTATTAGAGATTCTGTTCTTTCCATCCTCTCAACTAGTAGGCTACTTCCAGGCATATGCATTCAGTAAATCACTCAGCTCATGTGGGGATTCAACCTTCACATCTGCAGAAATACATCAGCTTTGCTGAGGAAACCTCTTAGAACCCTTTTCTATGCCTTTCTTGACCAGAAGAGTTCATTTCTGTATATCTCAGTTTGCTGGTTGAGAAAATTAAGAGGTTGGATATTATATTCAAGTTATTACAACACAGGGATCATAATTCGAAATTCTTGCTCAGTAATTTTCTACACTTGACAAATAAAAGTCAAAAAATTAAAACATGTAATTCCATTATCAGAAACATTACTCATTATTCGTGTGTATACATGCGCCTGTAACTTGTGACTTGGTTTAACATATAATCTACTCTACCTTTTTTACAGTGGAATAATGTGTTTTTGTTTTCATATATAGCTCTAGCTTTTTCAGGGCTATTTGTCAAAAAGACTGTCCTTTCTCCACTGAACTGCCTTTACATCTTTGTCAAATTCCTTTGTTTGTAAGAGTGTGGTTCTATTTCTGTACCCTCCATTCTGTTCCATTAGTCTATTTTTTTTATAGCATTTTAATTACCGTAACTATAACAAGTCTAGAAATCAGGTCATATTAACCCTTCTACTTTATTCTTTTTCAATTGTGGCTGTTAGAGATCCTTTGCATTTCCATATGAATTTTATTGTATGTGCTGACTACATGATTTTATTAAGTTTTACAGAAAGAAAGCCTGCTGAGATTTTGATTGGAATTGCTTTCTATCTATAGCTCAATTTAGGGAGACTTGATATCTTAATAACAATGAATCCTTGAGCCACGAAAGATCTTTGTAAGTTAATTCAAGTCCTTAAAAATTTTTAACAGTATTTTATAACTTTTAGTATACAAGTCTTCATCAGGTTTGTCACGAAATATTTGATTTTTGTGCCCTTACAACATTTCTTAAATTTCAAATTCAGATTGTTAACATACAAAATTACAATTGATTATAGATTCCATTGAATTTCCTGCATAGATAGTTATGCTTCCTTTTATTTCCTTTTCTTGCTTAATTGCACTCTCTAGAACTTCTACTACAGTATTGAAGAGAAGTGGTGAAAAGTGGATTTATTTGTGTTGCTTACAATCTTAAACGGGGGAAGTGTCCAGTTTTACACTGCTAAATGTCATGCTGTTACAGGTTTTTCATAGGTATCCTTCATCAGATTAAGAAAGTTCCCTTCTATTCTTAATTTGTTACAGGAATCTCTGTTGAGGTGCATATAGTGGTTTTCTTTTTTAATTTGTTAATATAGTGAGTTACATTTGATTTTCAAGCATTAAGCCAACCTACCTTCCTGGGCTAAGGCCCAACTTGCTCATAATATATTACCCCTTTATACATTGTTGACTTTTAACTTACCTATTGTTTTTTTTAAGGAGTTTTATATCTATGTTCATAAGATACTCAACTTTGATTTTTTTTCCAGTAGTGATCTGTGTTAGCATCAGTATAATGAGAATCAGAGGAGGAATTAGGAAATACTCAGTTGTCTGACAATTTGTGTAGAATTGGTATTACTTGCTCCTTAAGTGTTTGGCAGATTCACCAGTGACGCAATCTGGGATTGTATGATTTTTAACTACAAATTCAATTTCTTTAATAATAGAGGTTTTCAGGTTATCTAGTTCTTTTTGTTGTGCTTGCATAATTTGTTTCAAGAAGTTTGTCTCATCTTAGGCATAAAGTTTGTAGTATTTCCTCAATGTCCTTTTAATATCTTTAGACTCTAATAACCTCATTTACGATATTAGCATTGCTGTTATTGGTAACATAAATGTTTTGGATTAACATGAGCTTTGGATGACTGATTTTCTTTATAAAATAATCATTTTTAAACCTGCTAATATTATTTTCTCTAAATTCCATTTTCCAGCATTTGAAATAATCACTTTGACTTTTTTAAACTAGTGTTGCATAGTTTATTTCCCCCATTTTTAAATGTAATTGTCTTTATATTTAAAGTATATTTATCATAGGTGACGTAGTGTGAGATCTTCCTTTTTTATCCAGTCTACTAATCTCTGCCTTTTAATTGGGATATCAGATAATTTGCATTTAATATTTATTTATATAGTTAGGTTTAAATCTGTCTTGGTGCTATTTGTTTTTCACGTGTCCCATTTGATAATTGTTCCCTTTTCCTTGTCTTGTGATGCCATTTTTATTTAGCATTTATTTTTTATTTAGTATTTAGTATTATTAATCTCCTTTGTTGGCAAGATCACTGAATCTTGTCTATCAGAAAATATCATTTAATTGATTTACTCGGACGAGGCCCAGGAATCATTTTTTTAAAAAGGATCCCCAAATGTGTGAAACATTGGACTGTATGATTTGTAAGGTAATTTCTGATGTACTAGCTCTGTGAGTTTGGGAAAGTTATTTGACTTCTGAATTCAATTTCCTGGGCTAGTACTCTTATATTCATATGGTTCAAATTTAAAAAGGTACAGAAGACTCAGTATATACTGTCTTCTTTTTTAACTTTTAAATACATTGTACAATTACTTTTAGAAACTATTGGGAGAATAATTTGAAAAGTATTCTTTTCCTTTCTAGTACTGAAAAATCTTAAAAATATAGTTTCTTAAAATTTTAATGTAATTACCTTTTAATTTTAAGATCTACTCTGTTATATTTGTGGTTTCTAGAAAAAAGTCCAAAATCTCTGATTTTTCCCGGTTCATAATAAATAGAACGTTTCAGGTTGACTAGGAGTAGAACTTATAAAATCAACTCGCTACATTTATTTTTGTGCATTTCCACAGGTTTTGATTCCCATCATGGCTATCACACAGTTTCGGCTATTTAAAGTTTGTACCTGCTTGGCAACTGTGTTCTCATTCCTGAAGAGATTAATATGCAGGTAAACAAATTTTATGTTCAAACTGACCTGTGTCACCTTACTAGTTTTGGATACCTTACATATAACTTCAAAAAAAGATAGGATAGATTTAAGTTAAATATCTTGACTGCAGAATTCATTCATTAATCTCTAGTATTTTTTAAATATATTTTTTTCTACCTCATATCTAGAAAGTAGAGATTCAGTTCTTTTCATTCTTTCAAAATCTTATATCTTCCAGTATAGTACTAATGGAAATATTAATACTCTTCTCCAAGACACTATAAAATTTCAGATATAAGTAAGCCTTTGAGAAAAAGGTGTTCTATTATATGATGAAGGGCAGAATTAGACTTTTAGTGGTGAACTTAATTTAGTATACATAGATGTTGATTTATAATGATACATACCTAAAACTTATGTTATAATGTACTGTTACTTAAAAATTGCATAAAAATATAAACTAGCTTTCATTATTAAAATGAATTTTTATGTACATAATTATTTCATTATAAGAATGTTTTAAGGTGGGTAAGTAGTATGAATCATACGTATTTCTTTATATGCTGCAATGTGAATATTACTTTTATAATAAAGATTTCAACAATTTCCAAACTTAAGATTTTGGCAGGGTGGGGGGGGGAACTGTTAAGTAATATTTCAGAATATATAGATAGTCCATGGCAAAATAAATCATAATCTGTTTTAGTAGGATATCCAAAGACTTAAATTCCTTCTATTTTGTCATACTACTGTACCCTAGATCTATAGTTCCTAAAATGTGTACTAAGACATCCCACGACTTGATATTAAATTTACCAGGGTGCCAGAGGATATATAAAATTTTCCGTCAAAATGCACTATTGCCTGTAATAGTCAACATTTATTGAACATTGCATAAACTACTGGCACAGGTAGTTAATATTTGCAACAGTAGATCCTATAGGATTACTTTTGATAATGTTCCTGATTATAAGATAAGGTTTGTTTACTTTTGTTTTTGGTGTCCTATTTTTGATGATAAAGCTAGGTCTTTTTGGTGACCCATTGCAAAGCTAGAATTTTAGGTTGTAGTAAAATTGCATAAAGCTAAATTATACCAAATTAATGTGGAGCAGAAAATAAGTGCGGTGGTATCTAATCTGATTCCATTGTTTGAGGTGCTGTGCAGAATCCAGGAGGCACATCTTCCATTAGTAAGCAACTGCTTATTTAAGCATAAAATAAAAATACGATTTTTCTTTATATATTTTATACAGATGTGTTGCTTTTGAAATGACTACTAGGTAATTTGGACGTAAGCGTATTAAATTGTTTTTATCTAACTGCTTAATCAATGGGATTATTAGGCATTTCTTTTGGCCTAGTGGTACTATGAAAAAAGTAATGACACACTGAGTGGGATGGCATACAAGAGGAAATGGGGGTCACTCGGCACTCTTTAATGAACATGATTTAGAATTTGCACGCTATGATTCTATTTTCAGCCTACTCTCCAGAGCTTAGTCATCTGTCCACCTAGCTGCAATGAAGGCAAGGAAATGTCTTCTCTGACTAAATGGCCATTTTATAGTTATGTTAAGACTTCTGATAAGCTTTAGGTTACTATCCACAGTGTTTTCACTCATGCTAGTTTTGGTAATTCTTGAAATAAATGATTTCTTTTTTATTTTAGATCTGGTAGAGGGCGGAAATTAAGTGGAGACCAAATAACTTTGCCAACTACAGTTGATTATTCATCAGTTCCTAAACAGGTAATTGGTTTTTATGGTTGAATAAGTATTCTAGAATCATATTTTTATTAAATGTGTGCAGACCATTAGTATGTCATGAAATTATTTTGATAGTCAAGGTCAGGATTTTGTGGTGGTTATATTTTTTGGTCCTAGAATTTTCATTTTATTTTCTATATCTTTGCTGAGATGTCGTACTTTTTGCCCCACTGGTTTGAAGAGTTGGTGATGTTGTTTATTATAACTATTTTAAAGTCTTAGATAATTTCAGTGTTTATTTAATTTTGGGATTGACATCTGTTGACTGACTTTTCATGTGAATTGAGATTTCTTGACTTTGTTTGCTGAATGATTTTAGGTAGTTTTGTGGACTTTTTGAATATTTTCTTTTGAGACTTCATTTTCTTCAAGTCCTATCAAGAATGTTGTGTTTTTGTTTTAGTAGACAGCTACTCTGATTAGGTTATTTATATCACAAGTTCCAGTCCTCCTTCTTTGGGCTGGAGTTACAGTGATAGTTCATTTTGCAAATTATTTTCTTTTGTTTTGTTTTTTCTTTTCTTTTTTTAGTGGATCAAATAGAATGTCTAGTTCATTGTAGAAATATTTTTTTAAGCCTTTGGTCTAGCTTTGGTATATAATTTAAAAAATGTTTATTTTGTAGTTGGTCAAAGACGTTTGAAAACCGCTGCCTTAGAAAGCCCATTTTTCTAATAAATGATTTATCAGATGTTAATTATGTTGCCCCTTTGTGGCTTACAATGTGATCAATTAAATTTAGACAGATGTTGAAGAATGGACTTCCTGGGATGAAGATGCACCCACAAGCATAAAGATTGAAGGAGGGAATGGGAATGTGGCAACACAACAAAATGCTTTGGAGCAACTGGAACCTGACTATTTTAAGGATATGGCACCAACTATAAGGAAAACTCAGAAAGTATGTTATTAAAGATTTGTGGTCTTGGATATTAAACTGTTAAACTTTTTTTTAGATTCTTGTGTTTAAAATTAGGCAATAGTGTTAATATTTGTTTGAGAGCATATTATCACTTTGCTTTTGTTTTCTGGTATGAAGAAGTTGTTATGTTCAGGTGACCTAGACATAGTAAGTTGTATATTTAAGTCTTTTAAAATTATGTTTAAGTATTCACTGAAATCCTTACAACAAGATTCTACACTCTTTTCTCTGCTGTGGAGACTAAGATGAGTAAGATAGAGTTATAACCTTAAAAGAGTCTACAAACTGATCATTATTGTCAGAAAAGTCATGATGCAGTTTTTCTATTTTTCTTCCTCTTCTACCTCCCAGCTAGTTTTAACTGTACATTTATTTTTATATTTCCAATTGTGATAACATTTCCATTCTGTAATCATACTGTTTTTTGTTGAATTGTCAAAATGTCTCAATGCTGAAAGACAATAAGTTGTGTATTCTTAAAGTTGTGTAACTTTATATGAGTTTCATAGTAGATGAAAACCTTTTATTGTGAAAGTATATTGCTGCTCTCAATAGGAATCCAGTATATTGTAATAGTACCATAATAAATTAATTAGCATGAAAATGCCTTTATGCAATAAAATTAATATTATTAACCTGAAAGAGTTAATGCATTCATAGGCATCGACATACTTAGAGAATTGGTTATGCTTTTGTAGAACATGATAAATGTTCTTATTTAATACAGTGACTAAAAGTGCCTAATTATATTTTAGGGGAGGAAGATAAGAATTTTTTTAAGTGAAATGCAATTTTCTCAAATATATAACTGATTTGTGTGACAGATACCTGGGAATTTGGTACTCTTTATAGACTATTTTAGTTTTTACATTGTAAATTTTAAAAAGAAAAGTAGAGCATATTTTAAGTAATTTCAAAATACTTTGATTAGTTAATTATTTTGTCTTTTGATATGTAAAATGTTTTTATAATTTGTTTCAATTAATCTTGCAGATCATTATTAAGAAGAGAGAACCATTGAATTTTGGCATCCCAGATGGTAGCACAGGTTTCTCCAGTAGATTAGCAGCTACACAAGATATGCCTTTTATTCATCAATCTGTAAGTATGCTAATGGTATAGTTTCTAGGGAAGGACCTTTTTTGTGTGTGTGTTTTCTTTTCTCTTCAAAGAAGAAAAAAAACAGACCGAATTTAACATTTATTTGTATTTCTGTGACCTTGAAACAAGTTTAGCACTTTAAGAGAGACTGATCTAAAGTTCTACCAGTTCTGTCAGTTTTTGAGATTATAATATACATCAGATACTAGGATTAGTAAACAATTGTACAAATAAAAATTAGAGATAGAATGTTATATAGAAATATTACCTTCAAACAGATTAAAATGTGAAATTTAACCTTAAAACATCTTATTTCTCAGTGAATTATGATGTGTTTTCCTAGTAAAATTTACTTATATTTAAGTGTGATTTGACTTGAAATGGGTGACTGAAATACAGTATTTTTTTTTTATAAAGATTTATTTATTTATGCCTACAAGAGCTGGGGTACAGACCAGAGATGCGGGGGGTTGAGAGGATTCACTAGAGACAGAATGGGGAACAGAACAGGCAGACTGACTGAAATACACTACTGAGGGGAGTAGTGGGCGAGACAGGAGAGGTCTGCCTCGCCATGTGGTTTGCTCCCTGGCCGGCCAGGGATCGATCTCGTGCTCCAGAGGCTGAGGATTGCTTCATAGTGCGGTGTTTAAACCCTTGCACCATCAGGGAGGCCAGGAATGCAGTATTTTTAAAGACAAAAGTAGTAAGGAAAATATATAACTGGTTCCCAACCTTAGAAGCATATCAGTGGATATGCTTTGGATTTTTAACAATGTCCAGATCCTTCCAAGACCTAAGCTTAAGCATGCTTTAAATCATACTTGATTGTATTGTTATCTGTTGTTAAATAACAGCACCACTCTTGAGTTTCCTTATGACATAACCACTGACTTTCCCAGAACAAATGATAGAGATTACATAAGGCCAAATCCTCAATGCCTGTTTATGACTTAGACTTATAAATGACACACTGTCCCCTTCATGTTATTTTATTAATTTTATTAATAAAATTAATTTTATTAATTTTGTTATTTTATTATTTAGTGATAGCTCTAAATCCAGCTCACAAACAGAGGGAGAGGAATTAAGCTCTAGTGCTTGAAAAAAGGAGTCTCAAAGAATAGGCAGGCATAGTTATAAAACACCAAGTCTATCTGTCTCTATATTATTTATTTGTTTAAACCGCACAGGTGCCTGTTTATGTAAGTTTTTAACTTATTGATCAGCAGCTCTTACAACTAACACCAGTCACTGTGTTACTAGTAACATAATGGAAAGTAAGCAAAACAGACCCGGTCCTTGCCTTGGAAGCAACATTTTAGTGAGGGAGACTAGTAAGTAAATGATTGCACATGTAGCAATTACAAGTTTTGGTAACTCCTATGCAGTTATAAGATGTTTTGAGAGCACAGCTTTTTCTCTGAATAGCATCATAATGCTTATATTTTACTTTATGTTATTCTTTACTTATATTCTAAATTTTAGACTTTATTCATACATGTTTCATCTATGTTGGTAAAGTGGGTCAAACCTGCTCAATGAATTAGCAGATGTTTGCCCCTAACTATAAGTTACTCTAATGCTAATGTAGCTCATTATAAAATTGTAAATATATAACCACTTTCAGAGTTGTCAAAGGGGTAAATAGGACAAATGGTATTTCCACATATTTTCCTTCCAAACATGCATGATAAAGAGGAATTACATAGGTGAGAATGGTCACCTGTTGCAATTTTTTCTGTACACCAAAAATACCCTCCACCCGTTTTACAAATTACATTCTTTTAAACTGCACTTTATACATTTTTACTGGAATTTATTATTTATATTACTGTGAGATATCTTTTTATGTTAATATATTAATTTTCTCAGTTTTTCATAATTTTTCAGTTTATTGTTGGCTTTTATAATTCGTTTGAATGTTTTTTGATAAGTAGTATACTTAGTTTTTGTGTCGCAAGTCTATCAGTCTTTATCTTTTCTAACTTTTTCTTTTTTCCTTAGGAGGCAGTCTCTGCTAAAGTATCAGATATCAGTCTTTTTTTTTTATGGTCAAAGTAGTGTCACTTTTTTTGTATCTTCATTTTGATACACTAAAAATAAAGCTCCTTAGTGGAAAAATGGATATGTAAGAAAAGACATCCTGATACGATGAAGAAAAATTTGATCTTATTAGTCCTGAAAGAAATTTGGAGTAAAATAACAAGACGTAATTCTTCAATCTTAAGAAATATATTCTTTGCAAATATAGCAAAGAAGGTCATTATCAGTTTTGGCAAAGGGTAGAGATAACAAGACTTTTACTGTTGTCAGGAAAGTAAGTTGGTATGGCTTTCAAGAGGATCATTGTATTTTGTTTCAATGACTTTGAAAAATCCTCTTTGATTTAGCTATTCTACTTTTAGAAATTTACATTGAACAGATATTTAGCAATACTTGTAAATTTTTAGAGGATGATATTACACTTAAGGTTAGGAGGGGAAATCAATGTATTTTATTTTACTCTTAGATATAAGCACACAAATGAGAATATAATAAATCTGTTCATAGATTACTACCCTTTATGCTCATATAATTTCCTTACCTCAATAAATGTTTTAGATTTAGTATTTTCATTGGCTTATGGGAGAAAAAAGTAAATTTTTAGAATTCTGGGCTGGAGAATAGTAGTGGCCAAACCATTGCTGTCAAGAAGGTAAAACAAGCAAAAGGAAGCACAATATAGAGAAATATTCTGATGACAAGTAAATTTGGCTGATTGTCATTGTTACCTGGTACTCAGTACCACTGAAATATCTGTAAATTATTTAATGCTTATGTGAAGATGACTGTGCTAATTTGGAGGCTTTGTTTCTCTCAGTTTATCTTTTCAGCATAGTGTAGTCCCATCAAGCATATCTGTTCAAAAATCTGTCTCCTTCCCTACCTCCCACCCCTGCCACCTCTTCCTTTACTGAAAAGAAGGAGAAACAGAAAGAAGTGGTCTGTTTATCCATTCTAAACTAAAGTAGACCAAAAAAAAAAAAGAGAGAGATGTATCCTTTAAAATATAAAATAGGAAGAAAACTGTACTTGACAGGACTGTCGAGTATTGAAAGTACTATAGCGCAGGAAACCCCTCCAGTTCCAGACAAACCTGGGACCAAACCATTTGGGCCACATGTGGGGAGTGATAAGGAAGAGAGGACATTTTAAAAGATTCTCTTTTTGACTGCTAAGAGGAAAGAGGACAACTCTTTACATAATTTTGTTTTGTGTTTTGTTGTAGCCTGAATTAGGGGACTTAGATACCTGGCAGGAAAATACCAATGCATGGGAAGAAGAAGAAGATGCAGCTTGGCAAGCAGAAGAAGTTCTGAGGTACTTGAGTAATATTTACATTACAACTCGAGCACAAAAACTAGATTTACTCATGCTGCCTTTAATTAAGATCAAGAAAGCTTACTCTACAAAATATTATTTTTCCATTTTTTCCTCATTTGAACATAAGGTAATATGGGATACTTCTTTTACATTTCAGACTGCATATACTATTTTATCAAATAAGAGTCTCACCGATTTTTTTTTTTTAGTTAGAGAAATTTGTTTCTAGTTTGTAATGCTAATATCTGCAAACAAACATATAAGCATTAGTATTTATGGACATCAGCCCTTTGTAATGTGGTGGTAAAATATAAAATTATTGTATAACTGCTGTGTAACTAAATTGCTGTTGCCATAAAAAGAATGATGCCTGGCTATTTTGAGAGTTTATTCCAGACTTTTTCTCTGGTTAGTTAATCTCTCCAATTCTAGGTGTACTTTTTTTTTTTTTTTAAGTTTTTTGACGTAACACTGGTTTATAACATTATATCAGTTGCAGGCATACAGCAGTGTAATTCAGTCTCTCTGTACTGCTCGAGCACCCCCATAGAATTGACTCCCTTTACTCTTTTAACCTAGCCCCTAAATATCCTCCCTTCTAGTATTCCCACTCTGTGCTTTGTATCTAATAATTTGTTTTGGCTTTGTTTTTGTTTATATTCCTCAGATGAGTGAGGACATATGGTATTTGTCTTTTCTGCATCTGACTTATTTCACTGAGCTTAATACTCTAGGTCCATCCATGTTGTCACAAATGGCAAGACTTTAATTTTTTTTTTTTTTATAGCTGACTCAACTTTTGTGTATAGGTATCTGTACTAAATCTTTAGCCATTCATTCATTACTGGACACTTGTTTCCGTGTCTTGGCTATTGTAAATAATGCTATAATGAACATAGAGGCGCATATATCTTATTAATGGTTATATAGTCTCTGAATAAATACCCAGAAGTAGAATAACTGGATCATATGATATTTCTGTTCTTAACGTTTGAGGAATCTTCATACTGTTTTCCATAGTGGCTACATTCCCATCAACGATGCATTTCTCCATACCCTCACCAACACTTGTTTCATGTCTTTTGGATAATAGTAATTCTGACAAATGTGGAAAAACCTCACAGAATTTAGAGTTAAGAATTTAAAGCATTGCAGGAACAAAAGATAATAATTTTAGGGCCTCCCTGTTGGCTCAAGGGGTTACATCTCAGCACTATCAAACTATCAGCAGCCACTGCAACATAAGTTGAATACCCAGCCAGGAAGCTGACCCACATGGCTCAGAAGACATCTCCTGTACCTCCCACTGCTCCCTTCAGGAGTGTGTTTCAGTCAGTCCACCTGTTCTGTTCCCCACTCTGTCTCTGGTGAATCTGCTCACCTCCCCCCTTTCCCACCCCGCACCCCTGGCCTACTCCCCAGCTCTTGTATTTATAAATAAATAAAACAAATCTTTAAAAAAAATTTTATTGCTGGAAGATGAGATCTTTTATGTATATATACATCATATAGCATTATATGCTTTATACCTCACTCCCTACAAAACTTTAACTAGTCTTTTGAAATGTCCTACTGTAAAGTGTGAGCCACCACTATGTATTTTTCTGGTTCAGATATTATGCCTTTACTTTTGTTTGCCCTGTTTTAGCATAGAATCCAGACCTGCACATTTGAGTGAATGTAACTTACATAGCATTCTACATTTTTTATATATCTCAATCAAGATACTTGAAAGCCCAATGAGGTAAATAATATAAGTCAGGAGCTGCCCATTATACTTAAAAGAATATAGTATTCTACAGGTTTTCAAGTTCATTTTTGTTGGTTGTTATATTCATATTTCTTTGGTTTTGTGAGCAATACACTGAATTTTTGGGACTGCTGCAAAAAAAATTATCTTAGGAAAATTTGTGACTCATCATTGATGAAAACTCATATTTAAATGTATGTAAATTATTTTTGTATTTTAAAGATAGTATAATGAGATACATTGAGATATATTTATTTTTCATTTTTTAAATATTGGTTTTATAATAGGGATAGAAAAGGAATTCCCTCTAACTATATAAATAAAAATAACTTATTTTTTATATTTTTCTTTCCTCTTTATCAATAATACATTACCCTACACAGCCAGCAGAGGGTGCAATTAACTGGAAGTTCTGGCTGATTTTCAGTTTTAATCTTGTCCTTTCTGTTTTCAGCATTTCAAAAAATTATTTTTGAAATAAAATGTTTCATTTATTTAAAGTTACTATTTTTTATATAGTATTTGCTTTTTCTTTAAATTGGAGTAATAATCAGTTTGAGTTGTGCATCCGTAGAAATCAGTATCTGTGTATACTTGCATTAAGTTCACTACTAAAAGACCAGCTTTATTCTTCACTATACAATTGACCCTTTTTCCCTGATTTAGCCACCTTCCTCCTTCCCTTCTGGTAACCACTAGTTTTTACCAGGGAAGGTGCCCTATTTTAAAAGTTAGGAAAATTGTGAGAATCTTTAATAATTTCTATTTGATCATATGGAGTCCATATGCATCTTTTAACATTTACTGTACA
Source organism: Talpa occidentalis (assembly GCF_014898055.3). Classification (NCBI taxonomy): domain Eukaryota; kingdom Metazoa; phylum Chordata; class Mammalia; order Eulipotyphla; family Talpidae; genus Talpa; species Talpa occidentalis. The sequence goes on along the minus strand of NW_026555331.1, from coordinate 24,230,348 downwards.
AAAGACTTCTTTCCCCTACTATCCTCTTGCATCCCTGGTAAAATAAAACAAAAAAAAAACCCACTTTATAAAACCTGGAAGCAACCCAAATGCCCCAAAATAGATGACTGGATCAAGAAGATGTGGCATATATACACAATGGAATATTATTCAGCAAACAAAAAAGATAAACTCTTGCCATTGCAATGTGATGGAACTAGAAGGAATTTTGCTTAGTGAAATAAGCCAGAAGGAAAAGAAAAATATCGGATGGTTTCACTTACAGCAGGAATATAGGGAAACCAAATAAGACATCAGTGTAAAAAAAATAATAACAGTACAATACACAACAATGCAAAACGGGCAATTATAATTCACGAGGGAGGAGCGCAGGGGACTGAGGTGATGATGCCTGGGTGCATTAGTGAAGGAAACTATGAGGGCTGCACCTGAGGGAGTGGGGGGAAGCAAATATTGTTTAAAAATGAACAATGAGGGCCTCCCCGGTGGCGCAGCGGTTGAGCGCTGGGTTGCAAAGCTGCCGGCGACCTCTGCGGCGCCGGTTCGATCCCCGGCTGCTCCCCGGCCACTGGAGGAGGGTCCCACATGGCGCGCAGACCTCTCCTGCCGCCCGCTGCTCCCCTCAGCGGTGTACTTTGGTCCTTCTGCCTGCTCTGCTCCCCGCTCTGGCTCTGGTGAATTCTCTCACCCTCCCGCGCTTCTGACTGTGCCCAGTGCATGTATAAACAAAACGAACGAACAAACAAACAAATAAATAAAAAAAAAAACATGCCTCTATAAAAAAAAAAAAAAAAAAAAAAAATAAAAATGAACAATGATGTAAAAAAAAATTAATATAAAAAACCCCAACCTTAACGTTTGCATTATATGACTAGTAAAGAAGAGAGCTTATAAGTCAGAAATAGAAATGTTTCATGCTTTAAGTTGCATAAATACAGACAAAGAGACTTGAACACTTCCATACATTGCTACTGCTCCAGATAAACACCATACTCCATATTTTTAATTCCTCCTGTTTTTCATGCCACTATAAAATATTGTCAGTATTATGGTCAATATTGTTAAAGAAGATGGATGATTTAGTAATTTCAGGCATATGTTCAGGGAAGTTGTATTTTGTCTGCAGTAATTTCTAAGTTGTTTATTTGTTTGTTTTGGCCAAGAATGCTAACTCTTGATATTTGTATTACAGCTAGTAATAAACAGGCCAAATGGTGATCTTACTTGTTTGTGACCTACCTAATTTATCTCTTTATAGTTCTTTTCCAGTCTCCATTTCTTTTTTTTTTTTTTATAGAGGCATGTTTTATTTATTTATTTATTTGTTTGTTCATTTGTTTTGTTTATACATGCACTGGGTACAGTCAGAAGCGCGGGAGGGTGAGAGAATTCACCAGAGCCAGAGCGGGGAGCAGAACAGACAGAAGGACCGAAGTACACTGCTGAGGGGAGCAGCGGGTGGCAGGAGAGGTCTGCGCACCATGTGGGACCCTCCTCCGGTGGCCGGGGAGCAGCCGGGAATCGAACCAGCGCTGCAGAGGCTGCGGGCAGCTTCGCAACCCAGCGCTCTACCGCTGCGCCACCGGGGAGGCCCCTCCAGTCTCCATTTCTGCCACTGACCTTTTGACTTTTTTTTTTAAGTGCAAATTATTGGTTTTGCTTGAAAGAGCTGGTAAAAAGTAGATTTTCTCAGAACCATTAATTAATATTCAAGGTCAAAATGTCGCCCAAAGTAAGTCTCTACTCTCTTGAGTTATGATCATCCATCATTCTGCCAACTCAAATATATAAGTGTGATTGAGACTGTATATAGGAGTCATTTTCTATTGTCAGCTTTGAGGTATCCCATACATAGATAATCTACACTGGATTTTTCTATACATAACCTAGTATTGCCTATCCTGTGCCCATTTGTCACCTACGGTTTCTTCAACTTGGATGCTGCTTGACTTATTTTCTTGTTTTTTAAAGATTTATTTATTTTTATATAAGAGCTGGGGTGCAGGCCAGAGGCGTAGGAGGGTGAGAGGATTAACCAGAGGCAGAGCGGGGAGCAGGACAGACAGACAACAGAAATACACTGCTGAGGGGAGCAGTGGGCGCGACAGGAGAGGTCTGCTGCGCCATGTGGGATCCTCGCCAGCTGGGCGGCATCGAACCCACACTGCAGTGGCTGCAGACAGCCTCACAGCATGGTGCTCAACCCGCCGTGCCACCGGGGAGGCCCTTGACTTATTTTCGCACACCCTAAAGCTACAGATCAGGACCAAATCATGTTCCATTTTGTTTGACCAATTGCATCACTCCACTTCTGCTCATACTCCCACGCCCCAAAGAAATAAATCAATGGAGGCAGTAAGATTGGGTGGTTCTAGTTCAAGAGAGCCCTTAGAGAAGGGCTAAGAAGGGGCTAAATATTCCATATATGTGTAATTAGTAATTAACCCACCACTGTCTCCCCTCACTAGTAGAGCTGGTCAAATGTTAATCCTTAAATAGATTTCTCGCTTCTAGTTGGAAGATGTTTCTTAAGTTTCCATTTCCTTTTTGTATTGTATTCTGTACAATTATATTTTTGGCATCCTTCTACTGACTGTTTTTAATTATTGTAATAACAACAACAGGAGATATTACCCTCAATAGCAGGCCTTTCTGAATGATATAAAAGAAAGGTTATCATCTGATAAAAGTACTGTTTTAGTGAAAATAATCTGGAAAACAGAGTGAGGAAATGTGACTTGTTATCCTTGAACTTAATATGAATTTAGGCAAATTGCTTAACCTTTATGTCTCATTTTACTTATTTGTAAAGTGGAAATAATACTGATTCTACTTTTGCAAGTCATGTTAAGAAATGCTGTCTTGAAATGTTCAAAACAGTGAGATGGAGACATTTTAAACTTTTATTTGATGGTAGTAAAAAGACACAGCTATTTCTTCCTAGAACTTAGTTGCTGTTTCACTTGGGTGGCATTTTTAAAAAGTAAAAAATAGGAATATGTTTCTTCTCAGGCAGCAGAAGATAGCAGACAGAGAAAAGAGAGCAGCAGAACAGCAGAGGAAGAAAATGGAAAAGGAAGCACAGCGGCTAATGAAGAAGGAACAAAACAAAATTGGTGTGAAACTTTCATAACAAATGTTCTTCAAATGTCAGTGCCAGTAGGAGAAATGTGAGCTCCACAACCCAAGCAACATTTGTATGGCTCTAAGAGTATTTTCAGAATACAAACACACTACCAGATTTTAATTCATTCATCAGATGATCCAAGATACCAGGATTTCCTGAAAGTACCTCGAACTTTTAGTGATTGAGACTAAAAAGACTATGAGACAATATTTTCTTCAACATGCTCCAACTGTAAGACAATTGTTTGCTGCGGAGAAATTATTACAAATGAAATATACCAGTACCTCTTCAAGCTAGTGATTCTAGCTAAACAAAAGGGTGTAAATAATTTATGGTAGGAAAGAACTCTGCTGTCTATAATGCTTTCCTTCAATGTGCATAATGATAAAATAAATAATTTTAAATATCCATTTGTTTCCATGATTACCTGATCTAAATCAGATAGACTTACAGGGCTTTAATTTCTTTATTTTTGTGTCAGAAGCCAATCTTGTCATGCATTTCCTCCAATTTGAACTAGTATTATTTGTTTGATACAACGTTAATCATTAATTTGATGATTTTGGTTTTCTAGAAAATGGCATTAAATGCAATAATTTTATTTATCATAAAGATTTTATACATCATTGTTTTCTTTTAGATGATGGTATAAAGTTATATATATATTTGTAATTTATGTTGCATGTATAGACATTGAAAATCAGTTAAAATGACAAGTTTGTTATAACTTGTGAGTTTTAGAAACTAGTATAAATAGTTTTTCCCTTTTGCTGTAGATTTTAAAATGTTGTGGTATCATTAAGTAACTTAGGTCTCCCTTCCCCCCATGCCATTAATTTACAAATGCAGAAAGCCTTCAGATCTAATATTTAAAAACTTATAGATCATTCTGTATCAGTTACGTATGTCTGATAAATGCAGGTTGCCTGTGTTTTCGGCTTAGATTACATTGATTCATTAAATTATAAACCAAGATAGGAATATTTTTATTGTTGGGTGTTGGCTAGCTCCAAAATAGTTTTAAGGAAATAGATGCACACTGTGTTTTAAGAAAAAGTGTAGATTTGATAGCTTAAAATCCCATTAATTTTTTTCACCACCGTTAAAAGACATCTAGCCTAATTTTGTATGGCTTTAGAATTTTTAAAGATTTTTACTTCCTTAAAAGATGTTGCCCAAAATTAACTTTTTGTGGGTTTTTTAAGTGCTATGCTTTGCAGACCAAGTGTTGCTGTTATATATGAGTTAAAGTGATACTTCACAGTAAAATCACAAACTATACAATAAGAGTGCTCTTTCTCTCCACTCCTTAGCTTGAGCTTCCAGACTAAATGTGATTGTGAATTCCGGTGAAATTTAACTGGTGAAAAACTTCTTGTTCTTATAGTCACAGGCCACATTTTTCAGTTGTCATGTTTAGAGTGTTTCTGCCACTAAACTCCCAATAAATAGAAGTAGACTCAAATTTTTAATAATAATTGTATTTATTTTTAGTTATTATGGAAATGCTACATGATTTCTCTAAATTGGGGGTTCATAAAGATAATCTCCCTTTTAGTACAGCAAAATTGCATCACTTCCCCCCCCATAGCTGACAAGAATTGAAATCTGCTTTGGTCATGATTTTCATGTGTGTGAGATTTTGGGTTTTGTTTGTTTTTTGCTTATTTAGAAATAAAGATTGGTTAGAAATTATAGTTTGTATGATTAATAGGAAGAAAGATATTTTCCTTTGGAAAAAATAGATAACAGTTTTGGGATTTTTTTTCAATCTTTGTTGGTATGTAAACTAAATTCTTGTATTGAACAGGGTATATTGTCCCGAAAGAAGTCGCGTGGTTAAATACATGTTAACACTTAAAGGTAGCAAACTCGTTCATTTAGCTCCTAAATTTATGGTTTCTGTTTTTCTTAATTTTAATAAAGAATTACCAGCTTTAGCAGGTTAGGAGGAGTGAAAAAAGAAATGATTAGGCTTAGAAAAAAATAGTGGAGTCCTATTCATTATATGAATTGTGCATTTCATGCACTGAGAAAACAAAGACATGTGAAACTTTTTTTTTTTTTTTTTAAATACATTTCATGGTTTCTAGCCATTTTCTCTTGTTAAGCTTTAGGTAGGAATAGCCTCTAGTTGACTCTTGACTTTATTAGTAGCATATTTAATTGAGTCGACGTTTTAGAATTGACAGTTACTCATTTCTCAGTTTTGACATGTTCTTGTGTTTGGCCAGGCCAGTGACTATTCCTGGATGAATTGGTAGTGAGGAAGAAGGTGGTAACTATGGAAGCTGGCACCTAGATTGAGCTTTCAACACCACCTTACAAGCTACCATTGTAGTGTGACTCTAACTATATGGCCAATGCTCCAAAAGCCAAAATTTGGTCAATGATGTATTTACTAAAGGAATGATCTGGGCCAGAGATAGCTAACATGTATTTTGTCTAGTCCTGTGTAGATCAGCTTTAGTATTACCACAGTGATTTCACACTTTAGCCTCTTAAACAAAGAAGTCATCATTAAGGTGTATAAGCAAATCACAGTTACTGAGATGAGTGTTTCTTGAAGTTGAAGTCAAGTTGATGGTCAGGGTGTGCTAGGGTATACAGGTTGTTTCAGGGAAGGAGCTTCTCCCCTCTCAGGGGAATTGGAGGACTGAAGAAGATAGTGGGCTTCTTTTAAATAGCTAATAACTTCATAAATTTGTTTCTGCCATTTACGTAGATTTTTTTAAATTTGAGTTGTTCTAACATCAAAGAGCTATTTTTCTTTGTGCAATTTACTTTTCTTTAATACAATGAAGACTGCTCCAAGGTAACACAACAACAGTTTTATATTTAACTTTTTCATTTTGCTTCCTACTTTTTATTTTCGGTGCCCCTTAGTCATAACCTTTGTGTGGTTCAGTAACCAGCATAAATTTTGAGAGTAATAAGATGTTTTTTTTACCAGAAGCCTTAATCATTTAGGGCTGGAAAGAGACCTTATTCTTGGCACCTTAGATTTCCCTGCACTTCACAAAAGATTTCTACTCTTGCACTCTTGCTGCTTACACTGCTAATCTACAAGTAGAAGTTTTTGCAGAGAAACTTTGAAAATCTGTGGTCAACCAAAATAATCTCAGCCTTCTTTTTCAGCAGGGAATGTCCATAGCTATTTATGCATGTAGTTTTGCCTATATATGTTAATCTCATATCTGTCACGAGAGCTCAAGAATTCTCAGGGCTGCTGCAGAAATGGTGCAGTATTAAAATTGCCTGAGTATGCAAATCTTTTAAATGAAGATGAGGGTTTTAAAGATTAACTGAGACACTAAGTGTTCAGTATGGTGCCTGGTGCTTACATAAGCAATCAGCAAATGGTAGTTGTTATGAGACCCTGTATACTTCTTTATGAGCCTGTACCCACTTCTCCCACAACTTACCAACTTGTTATTGGAAGCACCTTCCCTGTGGAGAGCTTGACTCTTATTTTCAATAAAAAAATATTTGAATTTCAATGCCATATAATTATTCCCAGTTTACTTGGGTAAGATTATAACCAAGGCAAAATGAAATATGGTTTATATTCACATATTTGCAAAAATAGGTCAATTAGCTCTCTTGAATGGGCCATAATTCAAATGAGACCAAGTTCATAGGTTTCGCACAGGTGTAGATCAGCACTATACATAGAGACGTTCCTTCAGCAAAATCTCCCTGATCTTATCTAGTTATCTTCAAATGTGTCTTGAGGATCTGGTTGTAAGAGAGAATGGCACAGAAAAAAATCACATCTATGCATACAAAATTCAGAGGACACACTCTTGAGTAGGTGGCATGTTGAGAGAAATCGCCATGGTTTCTTATTCTTAGGTCAATTTTGGCTCATTGAAAGATACTAACTTCTGCCCATATATTAGATTTGTTAAAATATTCAGATCTCAATTTGAATGCTTAATTTGTACAGTTTTGAAGTTTTCAAAACTGTTGATTAATCCTAGATAAAATCAGTACTTTATGTCATTTTATGAAGGAAAATGGCACAGTCTTTAGATATGTGAGCCTCTGAAATAAATTTTTGAAAAGTTTCTGACTCCTGCTTTAGTGGTAGTGAAGATCATATAAGAACAGATATAATTAACTGGCTTAAATTAAATTCAAACTACACAGTGGTTTTTATTCCTTTTTGAAGTTCTATAGTGCATCTGAAACTCAAAATTCCCTGTCTTGATTAGACAGAACACTTAACGGAGTAAGATAGTAGATGGATAATCATTTTAAAAACTTCTTGTACTGCTTTCAGTGGAGATGTGAAAATCTTTGAGACTGCTTTTGTTTTTCTTTTGGTCTATGCAGCCAACAAGCCAGATACAATGTGCTGGTTCAGAAGAATTAAAGGTCAGTTTAAAATGCCAGCACCTATTGTTTACTGTAGAAAGAGACTGGCAAACCGTTTCAAACACTGAGCTATTTTGATAGGAAGGAAGGGGAGGGAGGGCCTTGCTGTATCATCATTTCAGAGAAATTTTGCAGTTGTTAATAATTTTCATATTCCAGTCTATTACAACTCTACTGCAGCAAAACATTAATTTTTTAAAGTTATTCAAAGTATGCTTTGATCAAAAATGACACTTCCAGGGAAGAAGAGTGACAGTTCCTGAAGGAGGATCAAATAAGATGTGGAGTTTGATGGAGCAAGAGGTGAGTCCTGCCTTTAATTGCATTCATAAGGATAGGCCCAGGACTGGGTTTTACATCATCATTGACATCCCCACAATCCCAGATGATTATATTTTTCTGTACAAGGAGTGAGAAATCCACTTCACAGTTAAACCAACAACTGGAAAACAGTTTTGTGAGTAAAATTAGGAACAACTCCTTTAAGCATTCACTTAGGACAGTGCAACATCGATTAAGTCTTTTAGCATGAACCAGAGCAATAGTCCAGTGAACTGGAAATTATCACACAGGAGATTTTACATGAAGTGGTAGCTTGCAAAAAAAACTGGTATAGACTGACATGGTCTTAAAGCTGTTCTTAGAGGTGATGCTGGAACCCTGGGGAGATGAAAGGGAGGCACATTGCAGAGATCTGGCCCTGGTGCTCCTATCCATTTACAACTGTGTATTTTATGTTCCACAGATCCTTGAATAATGTCTCATTCAATACCTATAATGTTGATGAGAAAAAATACAATGGATGGATCCTTAGCTGCTGTGTGTGTGGAGTTGGCACATTCTGCCCATGTCTGGGTAGGTTTTCTCCAGGTACTCCCACATCTCAAGTTCATGTGAAGTTCATTAATGTGTCTTAATTGTCCCAGTCTGAATGAGTATGTGCGTGTGTGTGTGTGTATGTGTATACCCTGTAATAGAAGACATCCTGACCAGGGTGGGTTCCTTCCTTGTATCCTGAGCTGCTGGGATAGGCCATGGATATCAAAGGTTCTGAATTGGAATGAGTGAGTTGGAAAGTAAATGATTGTTAATAGTAGAATTGCTTTGAGCCTTTATTTAGAAGTTTGGTGATGTGGAGAAATGAAAAGATTCTGTGTCATAGATTGGAAGAATAAACATTGTTATCTAAATCAATTTACAGACTCAATGCCAATAACTATCAAAATCCCAAGGACTTTTTTCAAGAGAATAGAATAACTATAAAATTTGTATGGAATCACAAAAGGCCCTGAATAGTCAAAGCAATTCTGAGAGAAAAGTGTAAGCATACTCCCTGACTTCAAACTACACCACACAACAATAGTAATCAAAACAGGATGGTCCTGGAAGAAGAACAAAAACATAGACCAATGAAATATAATAAAGAACCCAGAAACAAACCCACACAAATATGGACAGTTAATCTCTGACAACTGAGCCATTATCATACTATGGAGACGTGAGACCCGCTTTAACAAGTGGTGATGGAAAAGCTGGATAGTCACACGTAAAAAGTGAAACTAGATCTTAAATTCATAATTAAAAATGTATTAAAGATTGAATATAATACATGAAACCATAAAATACTTGAAAGAAAACAGAAGGTGATATACATTGGATATCACCTGCAAAGATGTATTTGGGAACACAACTTCACGGCAAAGAGAACAAAAACAAAAATAAATAAAGGGGACTATGTCAAACTAAAATACTCATGTACCTAGAAAGAAACCACCGTGCATACACACAAAAAACCCTCAACCTGCAGTCTGGGAGGACATACTTGTTCATCATATGTCTGATGAGAAATAGATCAATTTCCAAAATATATAAAGAATGCAAACAACTAAAAAAAAAAAAAAAAACCCGTCCAAACAAAACCTGGGCAAAAGGCATAAATAGACCTTTTCCAAAGAGGACATTCAATGGCACATGAAAAAATGCTGAACCTCACGTATTATAAGGAAAATGCACATCAAAACCACAGAGTTGTCACCCCACCCTATGAGAATGGCTTACATCAAAAAACAGGAAACAACAGATGTTGGTGAGAATGTTGAAAAAGAAACATTCATCCACTGTGGGAATGTAATTTGGTGTAGCCTCTATGGAAAATGACATGAAGACTCCTTAAAAAAAAAAAAAAATGGGAGGGCCTCCCCTGGTGGTGCAGCAGTTGAGTGCTGGGCTGCAAAGCTGCCTGCAGCCTCTGCAGCACCAGTTTGATCCCCGGCCACCAGCGAGGGTCCCACATGGCGTGCAGACCTCTCCTGCCATACCTGCTGCTCCCCTCAGCAGTATATTTTGTCAGTCTGCCGGTTCTGCTCCCTACTCTGGCTCTGGTGAATTCTCTCACCCTCCCACACTTCTGACTGTACCCAGTGCTTGTATAAATAAATAAATCTTTAAAAAAAAAAAAAAAGGAAATACCATATGATGCTGCAATGCTACTGCTAGGTGCAAAGAATATGAAAACACTAATATATAAAGATTGATGCACTCCTGCATTCATAGCAGTTATCCACAATAGCCAAGTCATGGAACCAACCTAAATGCCCAACAGACAAGTGAATAAGGAAATTGTAGAATATATACTCAATGGAACACTATTCAGCTATTTAAAAAGATGACCTAGTGCCTTTTGGGATAGAATGGATAGATCTTGAAGTGATTATGCTAAGTGAAATAAATCAGAAAGTAAAAGACAGTTACTGGATGATTTCACTCATTTGTGGGATATAAATAAAGAAAATAAATTGCTAACACACAGCAAAATCAGTCTGAGACTCTGTAAAATAGAGTAGTCACCAGAGGGAATTGGGGGAGAGGAAGAAGGAGTAGGGAAGGAGAGGACAGGACATTGGCACTGGTGTTTTGGTGGAGGGTGAGTGAAGCAGGAGCACATATGGAGCACAATTTTGCGCCTCCATATGTCCTGCTCCAATTACATAGATGTGTAAACAACTAACAATAAAATATGAGAAAAAATAGAAGTTTGGTAATGCTTTTGTCGCCAGAATTATGCCACAGAATTATGCCACCAATCTCAATTAGTAAATGGTAAAATAACCTCATTTTATATAAATTTTGCTTAAAGTTGCCATTTCCAAGAACCTGTTGACATCTTTTGAAATTTATGTCTTTTACAAACTTACATACTACTGAAATATTCTGGTGTTTTAGCACAAACTCTTCTGAGTGGCACTTAAATTTTTTTGAATTTTAAAATTATTTGGAATTATTAGTATAATCACTAGTTATCACAATCATTGCGATTTGGAGAGAATCAGTAGTCACAGCAAAATGTGTCTTCTGGTAGATTTAAAAATAATTACCTGATATAAACCTGTATCTTCCCTTTGAACTTTTTGATTGCTTTTATCCAGGAAATTTGACTGTCTTTCAAGATCTGATTGCTAGAAACTGTTATTTTAAAATTCCTAGACCACTGCTTCATCATGCATGATTCCACCCATTTGTGGGATATAAATAAACAAAGTGAATTTGGGGGGATTAAGTGAATTTTTAAAAAGCCCTCACTGAGCCAATAGAAGTCAGAATCTACTCTGCAACCTTTCTAAAGTGAAAAAAAAAAAAAAAAAAAAAAAGCCTCAAAAGGAAAACATAGATCCAACTACTATTTGGGCAGGGACTATGATAAATACAAATCACAGACTTCCCTTCCCTCCTGCCACAAATGTCATAACCATTTGGCATCTGAGTGCACTGAATTTTTCCCCCTTTCTGAACAGCTCTGCATGGAAAGGTCAGCATGTCCCTTTGGGAAATACCTTTTCTTATAAATTGGAATGTTTGTACACATAACTGTAGGAAATGTTTTACATTCGCTTTGAAGGGATAGCAGTTTGTTCAACGCAGAATTGTTCTTTTTCCATCTTCCTGCCTATTGGACATCATAGACACCCAAATTACTGAAAGCAACTTTGAGCTTTTTTTCTATGGGACCAGATCATCTTGTCCACAAAACTAGCCAACGCCTTGGGCTTCCGAAAGGCAAGCCGTGTTCCTTCTTTTATTTACTCCAAGGGACTCATTTGTGAGAGACTTTGTTCTGAAGAAAAGCAGTAATTTTCCACTATATATACTGAAACCCTGAAGAAGGAGGGGTAAGGTTGACAAGGAGACATGGGGAGGAGGGAGAGGAAAAGAAAAACAAAATAACTGCTCTAGGATCTCCTGTTTCACTTTGGAGAAAATGTGTTTCAGTGTGGACAGATGCAGTGTCCAGTATTTCAAACGAGTTAAAGTTCTTTGACTCTTTTGGTTTAGGGAAAGGATACAGGTAATTTAAAAAACAAAGCAATTTTGCTGTTCATGATCAGCTGCCTTCAATTTGATAATCAACATAAATATTTGTGGTTCATGGCAAATTCTTCTTCACCAGAGCCCGTTTCCATCCATCTTGAACTGATGAAGAACAGTGCTGAGACTGTGTGGTTATAGTCATTTCTGTAGCAACAAGTAGATACCCAAAAAGACTTATAATTTGTCCTAAAGTAAAAGTGCTTCAATTTAGCAATAACTAAAAATAAACACAAGGAGGAACTGTAAGAAAGATAACAGCATCTAGGTGTCGGTCTGGATTGGACTACAGGAAGGGATCTGAGTCAGCATGGCTCACTAGTTTGGGACACTTCCGATTATTCACCTCCAGAAATAGTTTCCGTTTCAGTCAAGTCTGTGTACCCTGGCTGTGGGAAAGCCAGTGTGTGTGTGTGTGTGTGTGTGTGTGTGTGTGTGTGTGTGTGTGTGTGAGAGAGAGAGAGAGAGAGAGAGAAAGAGAGAGAGAGAGAGATATGCATGTGTGTATTCCAATGGAGAGATGGTCTATTCGGGAGAAGCCACCGCTCTCCACATACACACCTTGTGTTATACTTCTATCCATTCTCATCTTCTCAAGGACTTCCCACCTTCAATTACCTTTTTCCCTAGGTCATCAATTTCTTGTCTTCATTGGTTAAATCATGAAAGCATACAGATGTGCTCTCTCCTCTCAATATTGAAAAATAAGACCAACTTCATTCCCCTGTACACTCCCCATTCCCCTTCAGTAAAACTTAAAAAAAAAAAAATTGATTTCTATTTTCTTGCTTCCATCCTTTCTCCAACCCATTGCAATCTGGCTTCAATCCACACCTCTCCAAAGAAAATGTTTTTGACAGTTGCCAGGACATTTTTGTCAAAGCCAACAGGCCATGTATCTGTTCTCATGTTATTCAGCCTCTTGGTAGGATTTCAACACAGTTGAGTAATCCACTTTTTTTTTTTTTTTTTTCAGATTTTGTTTTTTGACATTTAATTTTTTTCCCACATGTTCACATGTTCCATTCACTCTCCACCAAACCACCCATGCCCATACCCCATCTGCCTCCCTCCTCCATCTCCTTTCTCTCCCTCCTGTTCCCTCTGGTAACCATTATATTCTTTCACTGAGTTCAAAATTTATTCCTGCTGTAATTTGCCTGTGTATATTTCCCTGTGTATTATTTATATTCCACAGATAAGTGAAACCATCTGATATCTTTCACTTTTTGACTTATTTCACTTAACATAATCACCTTGAGGTCTATCCATTTTTGTCCCAAATACCACTATTTCATCTTTTTTTTTTTATAGCCATGTAGTATTCCACTGAGTATATATTCCACAATTTCTTTATCTAGTTGTCTGTTGAAAGGTATTTGGTTCCAGGACTTGGCAATTGTGAACAGTGCTGCTATTATACATAGGCATAGATAATTTTTTTTGTATTAAGAGTTTTCATTTTATTTGGATAAATACCTAACTGAGGCATTGCCAAATTGTATGGAATTTCCATTTGTATTTTCTTAAGAAATCCTGTAGAGTTTTCCACAGGGGCTGTACCAACTTACAGTCCCATCAAAGGTGAATGGGTTTCTTTTTCACTGCAACCTTGCCAACACTTGTTGATTCCATTCTTTCATATATGGACTATTCTCAGTGGTGAGGTGGTACTTCATTGTGGTTTTAATCTGCATTTCCCTTACAATAACTGATGTTGAATAATTTTTCATATGTCCGTAGGCCATGTGAATGTCCACTTTTGAATTACTTTCCTTTCTCAATTTTTATACTACAGTCATCTATTTTTCATCCTTCAGGCTACCTCTTCTCAAGCTGTTTTGTCGGTTCTCAATCCTTGACCTCTATCTAAATGTGGAAGTGCCTAGGACTCAATCATTGGACTTTTTTTCTTTACATTGTTCCTGGGTGATCTTATCTCTCTCATGATTTAATAACCATGTAAATGCTGAAGAACCCAATTTTATAACTCTAATTCTGATAACTCCCATGATTCGCAGACATTGATAGTTAATAGCCACCTAAAATTTATTTTCTATAAATTCTCAAATCTTTCATTTTATTTTCAGCAAGTGGTGCCATCATTGATCCAGCTGCTCAAATACCTGCATCATCCTTATTACTTTTTTAAATTTTTTTAAAGATTTATTTATTTATTTATACAAGCAATGGGTACAGTCAGAAGCGCGGGTGAGAGAATTCACCAGAGCCAGAGCGGAGAACAGAACAGGCAGACTGACAAAATACACTGCTGAGGGGAGCAGCAGGCGGCAGGAGAGGTCTGCACGCCATGTGGGACCCTCGCCCGGCGGCCGGGGATCGAACCTGCACTGCAGAGGCTGCAGGCAGCTTCGAAACCCTGTGCTCAACCGCTGCGCCACCGGGGAGGCCCATCATCCTTAATTCTCTTTGCCTTGAACCCTACCTCATCCCTTCCCCACATCCAATCTATTGGCAGACCACATCAATTCTATCTTCAAGCTAGATCTTTAATTATTCAGCTTAACTTCTATTTTCATTTCCACCTCCAAATTGTCATAATCTCTCATCTGGACTGTTACAATAGATCCCTAAATTTTCTTCCTACTTCTACTCCTATCTGCCGACAGTGCATTCTGCACGATAGCCAAAGTCTCAAACTGACAAATGTGTAAAAGTATCTGATTACTTTTGAAACTGTATTATGTGGATTACTGGAAAGATTGAAGACTTATCTGTATCTATCTATCTATCTATCTATCTATCTATCTATCAAGAAAGATGTGTTCTTCATTTTCACCCTTGTCACTTTTGGTCAAAAAACCTTGTTTCTTTTGAAGCACTTATTATTTGTTAGCATGTTTTATGTTTTTCTCAGGCAGAAGGTAAGGTACCTGAAGGCAGAAGCCTTCTTTCAGTTGATGATTTTCACCCCAGTTAAGTGCCTTGCCTAGCATGTGGATACTCAGTATTTGTTGGATGAACTCATTCGACAGCCATTTTTGTTAGAACTTACTCAACAGCTGCTACGTGCCACATACTCTTATAAGTTCTTGACATATACCTGTGAACAAAACAGAACTGGCTGCAGAGAGCTAACATTTTAATGGTTGAGATGAACAATTAACAAGATGTATAAGTAAAAATATAGTTATGTTTAAAGGTGCTTTGGTAGAAGTTTCTAGGTGAGAGCTTAGGATGTTCTCTAGTCTCTTACCTTTGTGTGGTAAAGTGGAAAGGGTATTTGCTTTGCAGATCCTGAAAGTCCTAAGTAAGATAAACTATTAGATTCTTAGTAACTTACCTCTTAGATTCTCAGCTCCCGTATCTGTAGGGTAATAACCACCTCACAAGGCTGATGTGAGGAATAGCCAAATGTTATCTCATCCTTTCCCAGACATTCACCCCACCATAATATTCCAAGACATATGACACATGGCATCAAAGCATAATCTTCCTCTCAGTACCCCTAGAATGCTTAAAAAATACCAACCCAACTTTTCTGAAAATACTCAATATAGTCTTACTGAGTAAATACATGGACAAAATAGCATGTGGGTAATTTCCAAGCCAGCAATTACAGCTTCTTTTATTCAGAAAATATGCTTTTAAAAAGAATTTTCTTTAATAATTATTTTCCCTCTTTCTCAATTCCATTTTTACTGACCCCTATTGATAAAGATGGAAGAAGCTGCTATCCACTCAACCTTGTTTATCATTTATATAAGTAAAACCACAGAGATTTATTTATAGGAGGATAAAACATTTATTTCAGTGGAAACACTAATCTTTACTTTCATCATGCTGAAGTGTGTAGTTACAAACAATTTCCAATAAAACACTATATATAATAAGCAAAACATAAGTTAATACATTGTAAACTTACATACAGTTTCATCAATTAACAGGTTTAAGAACAAACAAGCCATTTAAGACTTTGGAGCTACATTTAGTAAAAAATTCAAACACTCCAACCTTATCAACCTCAAGTAAGACACTAAAGAGCTATTCAAGACTTCTTCGAATCAATTACACAAATACATTTTTATTTTTGGTTACAGTCCCTGCTATGCACAAGACCATTGGAATGCTGGAACAATTACACATTTTTGAACGGCACGAAGCAAAGCAAGGAGATAACATGCCAGCCTTACTGAAGCTGTCTCGAAAGTGCAAAGTTTGCATTTTCTTTTCCTGAACCACTAGGATAAGAGCGGGCACCTCAGACGACACGGCGGGGTCATGAGCATGCTTTCTACACCACACTGGTGGGACATTTATTGGAACCAGGTCTCCATGCCTTTGAAGATACCTCCGGCTTTAATCAGGGAACAGGTTTCAACTAAACGTAGTGCAAATCAAACACCGAGGAGCAAAACGACAGAAGAGGGGCTGCCATAGGTCGACCTGCTGTTTCTCCACCTGGCACGACGCCACACGGGACAGATTGGCACAAGGAACCAACAACTTCTATTTAGGTTTTGATGTGGAAGGCGGTGCGGCGGAGCGAGTGCAGGGCCACCACACAGCAGCCCCGGAGCAAGGCTCCGATGTTGTAGACGGGGTCTGTCCCCCCTCTCTGAGTACTAAATGCCCACAGAACGGTGGGGACCACGGGTGCCGCCACCGCCAGGAGATCCACCAGGAAACTGCTGCTCCAGTACTGCCTCCCGATGGCCCCCTGCGGCCGCAGGATGAGGCCGTCCAACCTTTCTTCTGCGGAGCCTGCAAAATCCAGCTCTCTCATGAGGCGGTTTTCATGAGCTTCGATATCCACCTCGGGGTATGGGATCTCCACAGGAGACAAAAGGATGGCTGAGTTTGGATTTCTTGGAGTTAAGTCAACCACGAATGCAGAGATGGACTCCGGGAAGCTTTCTGTGGAGTCAGCCACAGATTCTTCAGGGGATGCCGAGCTCGAGGGACTAGGGTCCTGGAGCTTGAGCACGTGCTGAATGAACTCTGAGATCGCAGGGCTGTAGGGCAGCACATCGGTCTGCACGGCCTGCTCCACCACCACGCTGCTCTCCTCCTGCCCCCCTGCCCTGGAGAGGGCCTCCAGGATTGGCGCCCCAAGAGTGCAGTGAAGAAGCTCCACACCGCCGGCCTCTGTGGTGGTGGCTGTCACCATCTCATCGAACAAATCTGTGCCGTCAGCCAGGCTGTCTCCCACCAGCAGCTCACTGTCAGCCCCTTCCTCTGTGACCTGCTCTTCCAGAGACAGCCCATCCGTCATCTTGCCAAAGGGGGTGTTGAGGCTCAAGCTTTTCTCTGGGGAATCACATGGAAAGTCTAGACACAGTTCATCCCTCAGAGAGCCACTGTGCGCCATCTCCATGCTCTGAAGTAGAGACTCCAACTTCTTGTTTTGAATGTTTATGTCCACAAAATATTTCTGAATGCCTTTATCTTTATCAGCCAAGTTGCTCCTCATAGTTTCAATGACCTGTTTGAGCTGTTTGATCTCTTTCCTGGCTTCCTTGAGGGCCAACTGGGCCTCTACCCGGTGACACTCTTCTTCAATCCAGTCTTCTCGCATCCGGGCCAGCTGGGACTTGAGCTCCACAATTTCAGATTCCCTAGAGTGAGAAGATAAGGATGGTGAAGGAAACGTCAACTCTAAACCCAGCAGTAAGCAATTCTGACACCGTGAGAAGCCTGTGCTTTGCCACTTGAAACATACAGGTTAAATCCGTTTTGAATTTCCTTCTTTGGCAGGGATAGCCATGACTTTCCCTCCTTAATTTTTAAAATAGCTGAAAAAATGATAGCAACTAGAATCAGAAGAAGAATTCTTACCAGTATTATTTATTTTTTGAGTGCTCACTATATGTCAGGCACTGCACTAAGTACTTCACAAGCATTGTCCTCTTTCAATATTAAATATTTGAAATGTTATTTTTAGAACACACTAGAGTTCTTAGACTGCTTTTATCTCTATAGCCTACCCTTCCATAAACCTACAGTTTATGGGAGGAAAGTCCTTTTTATTTATTTTTTAAGATTTATTTATTTATACAAGAGCTGGGGTACAGGTCAGAAACGCGGGAGGGTGAGAGAATTCTCCAGAGACAAAGCGGGGAGCAGAACAGGCAGATGGAGCAGCAGGTAAGGCAGGAGAGGTCTGCCACACCATGTGGGTTTCTCCCTGGCCGGCCAGGAATCGAACCTGCACTGCAGAGGCTGCGGACAGCTTCACAGTGCAGTGCCCAACCTGCTGCGCCACAGGGGAGGCCCCCTTTTTATTCTTAATTGAGTATCCAGGACAAAAGGCAGATAGATAAACTTTAGCCTTGTAAAAGTATTCTGATCATAATCCAATAATCATTAAAAATACTTTTTTAAATAATAAGGACTTTGTGGAAAGTAGATTACCTGCTCTTAGGTAAGATGATATAGAACACATCTTTTACTACTACTTTCTTAAAAGACTTATTTTACTTATTTATGCATACAAGAACTGGGGTGTAGGCCAGAGGGGTGGGGTGTGATAAGATTCACCAGAGATAAAAGTGAGGAGCAGGACAAGCAGAGCTACTGAAATACACTGCTAAGGGGAGCAGTGGGTGAGACAGGAGAGGTCTGCTGTGCCATGTGAGTTAGCTCCCTGGCTGGGGAATGAACTCAGGCCATGGTGGCTGGCGATAGCTTGATAACGCTGAGACTATAACCCCTGTGCCACCGGGGAGGCCTATTATACTACTTTTTTGTTCCTTCAAAAATTTTTTCCTTGCATGTAATTTCTCCATAGTCAATGTCAGTATCTGTCCTCATATTCTCAGTGAATATGAAGACCAGGTAGTCAGGATCCTGATATAAATGAAGAGATGGAGTTAGTATTGCTCCTTTGAAGATTAGGCTTAAACACTTTCTTGTTTCACCACCTCCCCTTCTCTCCCCACTTCCACGAGCACTCAAATTCTCCCTGAACTCCCCAAATATCGTATACCAAAGACTTTCAGAAGATAGGGTCTGAGTCATGCCACTCTCACCCTGAATTCACAGCTACCCTGGTCACAGTTCACTTGTCTCTTCCAAAATGTCCCAGGGAAAACACAAGCAGAAATAGGTCTGCCTAAGATGTCAAAGGTTTGTTCTTTGAGATAAGATCTCTTTAAGTACAAGCTGGGTTTTTCTGACCTTAACACTTAGCCAAGAATAATGAACCTCTTCCTTCAGCACAGAAATAGCTTGCAGAAATCACAATGCACACAGTCACCGCCTCTCACAGATAAACAGCTTACCAGGGCCCCATGTGTGAGATCCACTCCACTAGAAGTCTGGGATTGTTCCTGCAAGTGTTCCTGCCACTTAAAAATAGTCGTGCACACACCAAACTCTTCATGTCAGAGCTGCACACACCCACCATGAGCAGTGGCACCTCTATGCTCAGAGGGCCCCTGAACTCCTAAAGGAGCCAGATCACACAGGACTGGGAAGGGCTCTTTTGAGAGGCGGATTTAAGAAATCCAACAAAGATGAAATGAAATATTTTTTTTCTTTTCTACTTTTCATAGGTTGGGTGCCTATTTCATTTTATGGAAAAAGAAATCATCCTAAACCGCAGTGTGCAAGGGACACAGATCACCTCTCGTGAAGCCGGCGCTCGGATTCCTTCAGCTTGGTCTTTAGGTGCCTCACTGTAACCTCTTTTTGCTGCAGAGGAGTCAAGTACTGCTCAGGATTTGGGGGTTTGACACCATGATTTTCACCACAGGACATGTACCTTCCAGACCGTCTGAAATAATCCAAATAATGAAATTTACTTTTTTTTATAAAAAGAAAAGTTAAGGCACAATTAACAGCTCGAGGAGGAATGGCAGCTATGTTGCTGCTTTAAATCTCAATACTCAGAAGGGGACCAAAACATGCCTGTCCTTCCCTTCATTGTGTGTGTGTGTAGGGAGTGAGGATAGTAAAGGGGAGGATTTTCTATGGCTTAGCAATGATCTCATACAAAATAATGCACAATTGTCCCAGTCTGCCTGTTGTTCAGAATAACATGCTGCTGTACTAAAGGACAATGAATGGGGCAGCGGGAGGGAGGCAGGGGAGCGAGATGACCTAACTTTCCACACAATAAGCTACTGCCCAGAAATCCTGACTGCAGTTGAATGCAAATGGTTCTGAAATCAGTCCCTGGCACAGTGATTTGGTGGGAAGTTTCCTTCTTCTGAAGGGAATAAGACTTACTCCACTCCCATCAGAGTGTGTTTTGTAAGAGAAGTGCTCTGTGTGCTACAAAACTTCCCCAGCTGGAATCTTGGTCCCTCTCAGGTCAGGCCTGGCAGAGAGCCGAGCGTCCCTGGGGTAAGGGCCGACTAGTGAGCCAGGGATGCCCAGGAGGAAGGCCAAAGGAGAAGGCTGGCAGCTTCCCTTACTCTAGACCCCATCTAAGCCACCGCATGATCACCCTGCTCCCCCCCATCCTGGTACCAGGACGACCCTTGGCTGGTTCCCGACCCTGCAGTCCTCTGGTCAGGTCCCATTTGGATATGCAGTTCCCGCTGGCCATCCTTTCCACCCCACAGGGGCTAATTCATTCCTTGCTTGCCTTTTAGATCTCATTTCAATTTCACTTCCTCAGAGAGCTCTCCCCTGCTCCTTCCAGACTGAGTTGGCCCCCTCCCCACCTTTTACATACACAAAAAGTAGCAGATACAGAAGGAATATCGTTCATGTGTTTTTGTCGTTAGAGGAGGAACATCTCTTCTGTGGGCGCTGAGCACAGGGAACTTCTTTTCTGTTCACTGCTCTATTCCCACACTTTGCCCTGTACCCGACACAACATGGTGCTCAATAAACATCTAGTATTTGAATGAATGAATAAATGAGTAATGTGAATGATTCCCCTTGTTCTGAGGAGAATGAGCAGGACCCTCCTCCTGCCTTGGTGCCTTTTCTCCCCCTCTCCATGCACTCCGGGGACTGCTGAGGCTTATTAGAATTGTGATTCAGACTCTTTCTCCAGTAGTCTTGAAGGATTAGCTGAGTGTGGGCAAGAGAAGTGTCCCATTGCAGAATACGATGGGGGATCAGAGTTGTATAACTTTTTTTTTTTTTTTTTTTAAGAAAAGCTTAGGACCACGAAGGACCACAAATTGGGGGAGGAACCGCACTCACCTCATCACCGGACTGCAGTCGCTTCCTTTGTAGGAGCCAGAGTTGCTACTGCTCGGGGAAGAAGGCGCATAACTGGGATGGATGTTAACGGGACTCAGCTGGTTCCTGCACAGCATGGACAGAAGGTCCTTCTCCCGTGGGGATGGAGGGCTATTGCCAGACTTGTATGACGAAGCTCCATTACTCCGCCCATGGGGACCTCGACTGGGAAAAACCCATAAAAAAAAGTTAAAATCCTTGGAACTCCCTAAGCACAAATGGCTGCCACTAAGAAAGTCCTATTTATAGAGATGGAAGGGGCAAAGTAAGGATCAGCACGAACCATCCTTCCCAGTTGCTGGCTAGTCTTTTGTGCCTCGTGTCACTAGTACAGGCAGCCTCTCCCTCTGCTGTTTTTTCAAACAGTCTCTGATCATAAAGCTTGTTTTGAATCAAGTGCTACTGCCTGCTAAGGACACAAGCCATGTACGTTTTGATTTGTTTCAGGTTCATTTTTGGAGGCTGTTTTGAAGATGTGGTTTTTGTGCCAGTGCACCTGCTTCAGCTTGAAAAGATTTGGTTTGTGACGGGGTAAGAAAATGAGGCTTGGGAAGAAGGGTGTTCACCATAAAGGAGGAGAAAAAAATAGAAGAGATAAACATAGCCCACATAAATGTATCAAGTCTGTAATTTTAACCACTTATTCCCTCCCCCCTCCACCTTTTCTTTCCTTCCCCAGTGACAACACAGGTGCTTGTGTTGTCATTTAGGTGATGAAATCTTGCAACACTCTTCAGTCCTCTCTCTCCCTTCTTGCCCCCTCCTGCAAGGAGGCTAGAGTGCTCTTTCTAAAATGTGCCTTGAATATCACTGTCTCCCTCAGAGCCATTTAATGGTTCCCCACTAGCCCCAGAATAATGGCCAGACTTCTTTTTTTTTTTTTTAAAGGAATCTTTTTTTTTTTTTAAAGATTTATTTATTATTTATACAAGCACTGGGTACAGTCAGAAGTGCGGGAGGGTGAGAGAATTCACCAGAGCCAGAGCGGGGAGCAGAGCAGGCAGAAGGACCGAAGTACACTGCTGAGGGGAGCAGCGGGCGGCAGGACAGGTCTCCGAGCCATGCGGGACCCTCCTCCGGTGGCCGGGGAGCAGCTGGGGATCGAACCGGTGCTTCAAAGGCTGCGGGCAGCTTCGCAACCCAGCGCTCAACCGCTGCGCCACCTAAGTCTCTGGCTACCTCCTACTCCAAGACTGATGGGAACCTTCTCCAAGCAGCCTTTCTGGATTCTTGCTCCCTAGGTTGGTGGCGAAGTTGCTCCTGGGCGCTCTCTAGTCCTCTGTGCAAACTTCTAACTTATCACAGTGCACAACTGCAACTTGCTGTCTTTCCCCACCACCTCCCACCCCTGAGACTGGGGCATTCTTGAGGGCACCAACAGTCTGTGCTTTTGCATTCCCACCACTGCCTCCTGGCACATGTGAGGTGCTCCCTAAGTGACTGCTTGATGAATAAACTGGACTTAGGTCCTGGCACTGTTGCTTATCAGGAACTTAGGCCAATAAACCACTAATCTACAGGGATATAAAATAACCATCCCTACCTGCCTTACAGTGGTGGCATGAAAATCAAAGAATACCTGGCAATCAGCTGGGAAGGACAATTCCACTGTAAGGTAACATTACAGGATGAACAAGTCTGGATCTGCCTGTACCTCTAGTTCCAGAGATTTGACACCCACTAGTGTAAGGAAGCATCTTGAGAATGTTGACATTACTTAAATAGGCTAACAGTTCTGTCAGAAATATTTCTTGGTGACATGACAGGAAAACAAAAGAGAACAAGATACCTTTCACATAGCAGTACTGCTCTTGGACAGTTTTAATTGCAGATGTTTCCAGCTGACACATCTCAATGAGCACTGTGTGTAAATGTGAATGTGCGTGTGGGGAGACTTGGCTCCAAAACCACAATTATTTATTTAAAATCAAATATAATTTCAACTAGCTCTCAACCCAACAAATCACATAGAAGTAAAACATCTTAATTCTCAAAAAGTTTTTTCCTGCTGAAAATCATCCAAATGGCCTCTATCTCCTTTTCGTGAGAGAAGGCACTTTATATGGAACAGATGGGCTAATGGCTTTTTGAAAAACCAACTTCAGCAGCCCAGTGGTGGGGAGACTTCATGACTTGCAGGAAGCCTTCATGACAGGCTTGGATTTGCTTCTCCACACTTCACTTCTAAATCTGCCACCAACTGGCCTATTTTCTTTCCTTTTTCTAGTTTTGTCTCCTAGGTTATGTGACTATTTCCCCACCACCAACTATCCTATATATCCCCTCGACCTCCCCTTCCCCACTCCGTCTTGACATCAGAGACTTCGCTTCATCTATTGATGTTTGCTAGTTTTTGTGAGAGTTTTAATTTATCGAATCATCTGTTATATAAATGTGACTGATTTTCTCAACATGATTGTGAAAAATATGGAGGATTAAACATTATAAGTTAGGAGAGGAAGTAAAGGATTATTCCTAATATTGACTCCAGAATTCTATTATTCTGAGTGAAGCCTTACTGAGGCCCTTCTGTGACGCTAGTCCTGTTCCAGATGTTTTATGAACATTGTTTCACTTAAACTTGCCCATCATGCTATAAAGATGGTTCAATTATTACCTGCCTTTTACACTAAGTGAAGTTACATGAACTAATTGCCATTCAGGGGCAAAAGAACACGCAGCTGAACTGGGACCTAAATCCAAGTATGAACTCTACAGAAATATCTCCTACTTTACATAGATAGAACCTTCAAGAGAGAATTCCACAGAAATAGCGGCTGGCTTTCATTTGTAAATCTTTATAGTTTTGTTTTTAAGATTACTTGTCGAAAGTATTCTTATCCACTTAACCTGTCCCTCATTTCTCCCATCAAATGTACACCCTTCACTAAATGTTTGGAGTAGCATTTTCTCACGAGCTAATTCTCTACAGAGAAAATTCATTATTAAGGGTGAATGAGCTAATGAATAGGATCATGATAGAGCCCTTATAGAGTTTGGCATAGATACCTGGCCCATCCAGGGGAGTTGATATCAAAGCACCGTCCTGCAGGACACAAAGATTATGTGAAATGGCTGACAAGGTCATCACAGAAATCTACAGAGAGCGAGTCCTCTGTGCCAGATTCAAATTAAAAAAAAAAGTGAGGATAATGGATACATTTCCCATTTCAACTTTCTACCTATTAAGTTTATATACCTTGTTTGCACAGAATTATATTTAGCTCTTTTATATTTAACCCATCAATTTTTAACCACTTTTGAGAAGTTAGGGATTCCAGACTAGATATTCTAAGTCACTCGGTATTACCGACACTACCTTGGAATTGAATCATCAATACAAATTCCTTTGAAATGCTTAAAATTGGTTTCTTCTACTGTCTGTATCTTTTTTCTTTGGCCTCTCTGTTCTTTGATATCTTGTATATGGGTATGTACTAATTTCTTGAATGGGTTAGATCAATGGTTTATTCTCAGAGCAAGTCCCATCTGATTTATACAGGGAACATTTATCTTCATGTCCTTGATCCCAGAGGCACTTTATTTCCCAAATAGATGGTGTTTGGGGATAAAGCAATTGTGTCCTTTCACTGCAAACTCCACTCTTTTGTTACTGCTTGGTTTGATTTCAGCTTTGTTTTTAACAATAAGACTGTGCACTGGCGGGCTGGAGGGGAGATATGTCCTTAGATCCCCTTATGAACATCAGTCAAACCTTCTGCGCCCCTCTCCCCAAGAGAAATGGAAAGTATTTGCTTGCTGACTCTTGGAAATGCAAGCTTTGAGAAATTGAAGTTTTTTTTTCCCCTACAAACCCTTTTCATAAATGCAGACACTGTGATCCAGGACTTGCTCAAAATCTAAAGTCAAGTCCTCCCCAGGTGTTTTGTGGCTCACTCCAGCTATTTGTTCAGTTCTCACTCAGAGGTCACCTCAAAGAGGTCTCCAGGAACCCGTCAATCTAAAATATACACATCCAATTACCATCTATGCCCCTGCACTGCGTATTTTACAAAGTAACTGTATTATTTATGTATTTATTGTCTTTTCCCTTAGTAGGAAGACTATCCCTTTCATGGAGTTTTGTTTAATGCCAGTATCTCCAGAACTTGCCTCACAGTTAATGCTTAATAAACACTGGATGAATAAAGCCACTAAAGTAGCAGGGAATCCTGAGAATTATAACCTGCTCATCAAACATAGACACTAACTCCCATTTTCCCCACGGTCTTTCTGCCAATCTAAACAGCATCAGTGGTGAACATTTGTGGGTGTTTACTATGCTCCATGCACTAACTCCACACTTTATCTGTATTAACTAAATTAATCCTAACAATAAACCCTACAAGGTGAATATGAGTAAAACCCTATTTTACAGATGACAAAACTAAGGCAGAGAGAAGTTAAGCAACTTGTTCAGGGCCACACAGCATATAGGTGGTGGAACTGACATTCACAGCTAGGCAGCCTGGCTCCAGAGCCCATATTCTCAGCTATTCTGCTCTATGGCCTCTGAAGGTACGGGCCACGCACACCACTGTCCTCTCTTCACTCCTTCCCCAAGGAAAGGTTGGGAGTGGTCAGGGTATCACTCTGCTTCCTTCACAGAGATGAAAAATGGAAGCTCAGCTGGAGGAGAGTAAGGATGAAGCTGTAGCTGCTGCAGCAGATTCAACAAGGAAGGTAGGATGGGAAGGAGGAGCTTACTAACCAGGTGAGTACACAGGTGAGTGAGGGAAGCAGAAGAGGAGCAGGACAGGTGCTCACAGCCAAGGACTGCATGAGAGACAGTCACGGGTAGACATCGGCCAAGTCATGTGACCCAAACAAAACCCACTAACTATAATAATGAATAAAATAAAATGTAAACAGAGAGGAATCCAGGTGGTTCTTGAGAAACATAAAGCACAGGTGAGTCACTGTGTAAATTGTCTTAATAACCACAGAGCAGGAGACAGTGCCTACTTGCGTGCAAAAGAGGACCGCTTGCTTCCCGCAGCAGACATATGGACCTCAGGAGCGGAAATGCTGCCCGTGCTGCTCGAGGAGCTAAAATCAGCTTCGCTACCTGAAAAACAACAGGGGAGAGAGAAGTGTGAAGGAGAGAAACCTGAAAACCCGCTGGCCAGTCCCCGCCCTCCCAGGCCCCTGGGTCGCTGCATACTCCAACTCAGCACATGGCAAGATTCCAGAGCTTCCAGGCTCTCCGTGTTTTCCTCAAAGCAGAGGAGAGAAGGAGCAAGCTCAGGACATCATTTCATAAACAGAGCTCAGAAGCACAGCAAGGCTGGTTTCATAAAGATGCCGGTCTTCCAGCACATGATCAGCCAGGACCGAGCGCAGGGAGAGAAAGCAGGGCTCCCCCATTTCAGGCTTGTCCTCAGCTACATCAGTGTGCTCACCCAAGCTCTGAGCAGCATGAAAATATACCAGTCAGTTCCAAAGGAGTTTTTCCAAGAGAGCTTATGTTTGGGCTTCTGTAGTCAGCTAGCCACCCTTGAGCTAGCATGTTAGGGTCTGGAGATAATCAACCAGTGAGAAGCAGCCAGGAGGAAGGGCTGGGCCAGGAAAACAGCCGGAATGGGCTCTATGGGATGAGAGCCTTAACAAAAAGCAGGACTCGAACATACCCAAACAGAATGAAAAAAAGTTCACTGTGACTATGATGGACCCTCTGCTAACGATAATGAAATCTGGAATTTTAATTTTGGGTGTTTGAGGGGGTTGTTAATCAGATTACAAAGATCATAGTACGTTTTGAGTACAGATTAGAATTGGAGATAAAATTAGAACTATGCTGTGTGGTAGGATAATGAATACAACTCAGTTGTAACAAAAATATACAAGGCTCTGGGCAGTAATAATGGAATATTGCATGGTTTGCCTGAGAAGGAGACGCGGTGTGGAAGAGGCCAGAGTGGACAAGTGAGAAGAAACAAACAAAATCAGAAAGGCTTTTGGAAAATCAATCTAGGTATACAATTTCCCAAGTGCTACAACACAGTATGTAACTCATCTGCTCTAGAACTCAGGCCTGGTCACATTTTTGATTTAAGGTACATTATCTAACCATCACAATAGAAACTACTTACTAAGTGCACACTAGGTTCCAGACCCTGTAGAAATGCTTTCTGTTTTTTAAACCTGTTTATCCTGACATCTTTCTAAGGCAGATTTTAATCTCACTATTTACTTTTAAGGAAACTGAAACGGACTTGTCCAAGGCTCTGGGGTAACAAATCCTACCTAGGACCAAATCCTGCTCTTAGTTCTACAATACGATGCTGCGTCCTAGAGTGGGAAAAGTGTGGTCACAGGAGAGGCTCCTGCATAAATTCCACTACCATGTCCCCACAAGCCTAAGGAGCCAAAGGAACATGCAGCAGCCTCACTGGCCACTGGTAAACAGAGTCCTCATACCTATGGTTTTTAATAGTTTTGCTCAAGGGAGAGAAAGGCAAGCGACAAGGCAGAGAGAGAAAAACGCTTTTTGCAGCTTCCAGAACCCCTCTGGAGGGCCTCCCTCTTATGGGAAAACAGACTAAGAACGTCCCCTTCGCATAGAGGACAACAGTGAATCCCAACTCCCAGCAGATTCTGGGAAGATTAGGTGGCAATTTATCAGGACCAACAGTAGCTATTCCTTCTGGATTTAGAGACTTTGTCTAATGATGTAATGAGTTGCTAGGAGCTCCCTGAACTTAATTAGTTGCCTCTGAGTAATGAACTGGCAAAATCTAGTATTTTAGAATCTCAAGGATTCATGATTGGTTGTGCTACCCAGCGGCATGCTAGTTCTGACTGCCTAATTCAACCTGCTAGCAAATTATCAGGCTGATTATAAAATGATAAAGGGGGACAATTTTTAAAAATAGATCTTCGGGGACCGCAATCACCAGGCTGATAATATTTTCTAATGTACTATTATTACCCTGAAATACAAGCTTTTCATTCTTTAAAATATACACAAAATCCAACCATTATAATTGAGCTATATGCATAAAAATGGAAACAGAAACCAACAATTGCGGATATCCATTGTCATCTCCTGATGCCTTTGATCTGCGGTAATTATGCACTAGGAACTGGAGGGACAACTTTGTTCTACACTTTATAGCTACTGGAACTCAATATATTGACCCCATGGATGCATAGAGACGAAGGTCGCTTTCTTCCTGTACTTCTCTAACTTATCTCTGTACATATGAAAGTGATCACAGGACTCAGAATGCCCGGCAGCTACATCCAGGATTCATTGAGTAATATGATAGTGAAAAATGGATAAGCTACTTCTCAGCTATTTCCGTGTATGATCTAAAAATCGTATGATCTATTTCAGTTCATGCAATGTAAAGTCAATGTGCTCTTTTTAAGGGAAACACAGGAAAGTCCATTTTACTACATCATCTGACAGACTTTCCCCATTTACTAAGCAAGAAACTAAAAGGAAGGCTGGAGATATAACTTCCCCCTGCCCATTTATCTATGAGCTGGGAACAAAGATACTAGGAAGGAGAGGTGTTATTTGTTTCCTTTAAATAGTGTTAAACTATAAATTGATGTGTTTACTGTAGTTCAAAGTTCCTGTAGATTATTAAAATCATTTTTTAGCTAGGAGGACCTAGCTAAAAATATAAGCCCAAGTCAGAGAGTTCCTGTTCAAATCCCACCTCTATTGCTTGTTGGATGGAGGACTTTAGGTAATTTAGTTTACCTCTCTGTTTCTCAGTTTTTTAATCTGTTAAATGGAGAAATGACAGCCTCATATGGTTGAGCCAGGTGCTAAGATTTTACATATATATATATATATATATACACTCACACACTTATATATGATATATAATCATATATCATTACATATATCATTATATTTTACAATTATATGTATGTATTCATAGCTTACAGTTATATATATATATTAGAAAAACTATGTTATAAATGCATAATAAATGTTAATTTAACTGTGCAGGAGTTAAAAGACAACTTTTATTACACCACATTTTTTGGTAGAAAATTTAGAAAACAGAAATGCTCCAGAGGAAGGAAAAATGATGTCTATAATTACATAATCAAAAAAATCCTTCAGTTCACCTTTTGGTATACAACTATCAAGTATACAACTTTTGATATATAACACAACACACCATTATGTAACTCAATTCGTTTTCTTTTAATATATGAATATCTTTGAAACGTTACAATTTGTTTTCTTAAAGCAATGAGTATGTAGGCTACGAACAATTTTTCTATTGTTAACAATAAATGCTATGTACCAAAAACCATCCTAAGCATCTTTTACATATTACTCATCTATTTCTCATGAAGTACAGATCCTATGAGGTAGGGACAGTTGTCGGTTCCTTTCACAGGTGAGGCAGGGAAGTTGAGTGACATGCAAGGTGTCACAACTACTTAATGGATAAGCCATTCTAAACCACCCAAAGCCAAGATGAGAACCCAGACTTCTGATCCCAGGCGCTGTGTCCTTAAACACAGGCTTGATGTTCATTGATTTCCTTGGGCATATGAATTTATACCTTGATTCAAGTATTACTTTGGAATTAATTCCAAAAACTATGACTTTTAAGCCAAAGGAAATGCTCAATTTAAAGACTTTTGAGCATATTCCATCAGAACATTTTGGAAGGCATTATCCTAAAGCAAATTTGGGGATCAAGAGAGTGTCTGCCACCATCTGCCTGTATATAAACACCCAACTGGTAAGTCTTGGATATCCTAGAGAATATTTTCACAAAACTTGGGATGCAATCTTTGGTTGTTAAAGAGCTGTGCTTGAGAAGATGAAAAGAATTAAAAAATTATTTGATTATTGATGAAGATAGCCTCATCAATACCATCTTTGTTTCTCATCAATATTTCCTTTGACCAGGTGCTGAGTTGGTGGAGGACTCCAGGACTGAATAGGGAGGGTGAACTGGATGACCTTTAAGATAACTTGTGATGCCAAGGTCTTGGTGACTAAACACCTTGCAGAGAAGACATTTTCCAAAGTCAGGAATCCAGGCTTGCTGGTCTCTAGAGGCTCGATGGCTTTTTTTGCTTGGTAGTACTGCTGGACTCTCTTGAGAAGGGTTACTTTTATTCATAACATTAGGTTACTATGCATTTTGTGCATGTGATGGTAAGGCCAAGAATTTGAGAAGGAAAAGTGGGGAAAAATATGTGCAAAAACCGATAATGAGACTAATTTTTTTTTTTTAAACACTGCCTGCGACCTGGTCTCTTAGGACTTTATTATTTTTGCTTTCACAATACTGTGGAGTCCTCATACATCAGAACATCACAGGCCTCTGAGACCCGAGCAATTCTGCAGTCTACTAAGCTGTGTTAAGCCATTCTAAAGCACCCAAACCCTCTTTATCCTTTGTCACCACAAAGCTATCAAATTAATTCAGGTTGGCCACCTACATCCCCACCTCAAATACAGGCAGCAAATTAAAAAAGAAAAAAACAAAAACAGTCTCCATCACTTCATCCTACCATCCCCCCATCACACAAACAGATACACAGATCTTTTATTTAAAGGTCCCCAGGGAGAAGAGAGAAGCCATTTTCACTGAAGCCAAGCAGAGCTATTAAGGAGCAGCTGGAGCAGTGGACACATGTAATTATATAAGACACTATTAAAGCAAGCAACCCTAAATAAATTCAGTAGAATTGACTTTCAGCTGCAAAGCTTTGGGGGTCCAGCCAAGTAATCCAAGAAATACTTCACAGTCTAAAGAAGACATTTGTTTTAATTTTTGTAAACAATTCCCTAAACCCCCTACAGATGTTCATCTCAGAAAGAGAATATTTGACTAAAAGATAAGCTACACACACACACACACACATACACACACAGGTTTTCTTGCATTTCAGAAGTTTTCCTCAAAAGTTGTATTACTTCCATCCTATGTCATTTCAGAAAGGACTTATCTTCATTCTGATTACTGTTCAAGGATGGAATGGTGTAAACTTGTTTGTTTGTTTTTTATAACACTGGTTCTATTACAGCTTTGGGGAAATAGATACTTTGAAAAAAGTCATGGAGAGTATGAATCAATACAACATGCTTAAACAAGCAAACTGTACTGTTAAGGAATTTATCCTACACAGAGGAATCCATCAAGACAAAATAATTTTCCATTAATAATGACCAGCTAAGTCAGAAGGTACAGTAACCTATGAGAAAAAGATTGACATGAACCTGTGTGGACTGAAGCAAAACGATCTGGAAGACCTGCTATTGTATAAGGTAAACCAGATGCAGAATAGTGTATGTCTGCATTTATGTAAATAAATGTTTACATGATATATAACCAGTATATGCTTGATGTCTAGAACATTTATCTTGAGGGATAAAAAAGATCTATTAATAGTGGTTTGTCTTTGAAATGGGTCAGAGGGGATATAAAGACTGTATAATTTGAGGGGATATAAAGACTGTATAATTTAAAGGCATAGGTTCACATCTCTTCAGATATATGTTCCCACACCACACCCACCACCAAAGCACCCATAATCCCCCACCATTGTCTGTTGGATCCCTTCCCCTCTTTGCTCCCCACTCCCAGCCTTCCCCTGTGGTAACTTTAATTCTTAAGTCCCATTTCTAAAGTCTGTTTTGGTTTAGTCTGTCTATTCCATTATTTTGTTTCTCTATATTCATGTGAGAGAAATCATCTGGATTTTACCTTTCTCCTGACTCATTTTGCTTACTCTAGTTCCATCTATGTTGAAAATGGCAATATATCATCTCAATTTTATAGTTGAGTAATACTGCATTGTGTGTGCATGTATATATATGATATAGATATATCACATCTTTTCCCACTAGTCCACTGTTGTCAAGCTCTTTGTGTTCTTAACTAGGCTATTATAAATAGTGAAGCAATAAAGATAGGAGTGCATATGTGTATATGTGTATACACACACACACACACACGCACACATACATATCCCTTAGTGTTTTTGTATTCTTTGGGTAGATAACTAGGAGTGGAATTACAGGATCATATGGTAATATCTTTAAGAACTAACACAGACTCAAATTCTATAATACTTCCATGCATGCTTTAGAAGAATGTAGATCCTGTAGGTGAAATATTTCGTAACTGTCCTCAGATCAATTTTTCTAATTAAAACCTCTGGCTATTTAAAAAAGTGAAATAAAATAAATGTATTTTATTTTATAATGAAATTTGTAAAATAACCATGAAATAACATAATTTTCATAATTAAAAAATCTAAATTTTAATTAAATAATTTTTAATAAGGCAAAAGTAATTAAGCCATGATGCAATAATAACATATTATTAAGAGAACTTTGGGGTCTAGCCACCTGGATTTGAATCGTAGCTGTACTGACTCTGAAGCCTTGAGCAAATTATTTACCCTCTTTCTGTCTTAGTTTATCTCTGAAATGTGGGTGAAAAATACTACTACTAAGTATTGATAAGAGATTGTGGAAATTAGGTGAAGCATGCAAAAAAATCAGAAACGTGCCTGGACTTGGCAGGTACACCATGTCAGTTAGCTATTATTATTTCTTTCCGGACCTACTGGTACACTGGCTGAGAATCAGAAGAAAACTGCCATATGGAAAGCTGCACAATGGGAAATGCTTTATCCCTCTAAAATCATATATTTTTATAATCATTATTTAAAAGTGGCTTTGCTATGTCATTCTCCAGTGGAAACTATATTTCTATTTTTATCATTTGTATATATGCACACAACAGGGTTAAAGATCCAAGGTTCTAAAACAAACCCTATAGACTCCTCCAGAGCCACTGTTATGCACTACTCAACATCACCAGAAGGAGGCACCATCCCCAAAATTCACACTTCAGTAAAGTTGACATAGGGAAGGCTCCGTGAAGCATAGCTCCAACTCTCACTAGCTGTGTTGCTGACCAAGTGTTTTTAACCTCTCAGTCTTAGTTTCTGAGTGTGTGTGTGCACGCCTATAAATTTAATACAAATATATTGAATGCCTGCCCTGCTCTAGGCGGATAATGATTCCAACCTGGAATGTAAAAATGTAAAATGAAATAAGTTAAATGCATGGGAAGTGCTTGAAGTCCCTGAAATATTCACACATATTAATTTTATAATTATTATTAACATTACAATCATTGCTAACCTTACCGTGCATAAGGATCACCTGCGAAGTTGAGTAATATTGCATAATATTACAGATTTCTGGGCAACACGGAGAGAAATTCCAGTTCAGAAGGTTTACAGGAACCCAGGGAACCAAATTTTTATTAATTACTATACATGATTGTGCAGCACACGGTCCTTAGACCACACAATGAAGGTACGAGCACCTGGTGTCTCTCTCCTGTCAAACTGTAGGGGCTTCTTCAGTGGGGAGTATAAGGTGAGTCAGTACAAGACAGACAGGACACCAAGAAGAGGAATTAATTCATAGGCAAAGTACCCAGGAGAGAAGAGTTTAACTTACAGGATGCCCTGTTCCATCCTACTGCTCTAGACGCACTTTCCTGGGCCACATCCATTTTCAGAAAATTGGAGAGAACATACAGCAGGCATAGGTTGTTCCAAACTGGACTGGTTCCAGTTAAACATATGGACAAACATTGGTCTGTAAAGCTAGTATGATTCTTAGCAGTTGGTCATTGGCTTAAAATCTTCATAGTCCTGGTTTAAAGAGAAGGGGCGACCAGTTTGGATTTGGTGGTCAAATGCCATTCAGCAGAGAGAAACACCTCAGGACGGGCATCCTCTCCATTTGCATTAGCCATTTGTATTAGCCACAATCTGCCGCCTTCGGCTAGGCTGCTGTGTCCATGGCTGGATTGCTGAATGGCACCAAAGGAGCCACACAGGCTGCCATATTGTCCCCTGTGCTGAATCAGCATCTGGCAAGTGAGCTCAGAGGCCTGCCCTCTCCCCAGCTGCCCTTCACCGAGCAGTTCGGGAAAGGGTTGCTTCCATTGTAGTCGTGAACCACAGAAACGTGCCTGGACTCGGCAAGCCCACCGTGCCTAATTAACTATTATTATTTCTAGCTGGACCTACTGGTACAGTGGCTGAGAACTGACTATCTTGCAGGGTTGGTAGTACTAAGAGCAAGTCGTCCCTCAATAATTTTCCAGTCTTTTACAAGTTCCTTATCTTTAATTTCTTATAAAATTACTAAACTGAATTTCTGCCCCTTAAAAAGATAAGCTAGAGGGCCTCCCTGGTGGCACAGGGGTTAAAGTGTCAGCGCTATCAAGCTATCACCAGCCACTGTGGCCTGAGTTTGATCTCGATCCCCGCCAGCAAGCTAACCCACCTGGCACAGCAGACCTCTCCTGTCTCCCCCGCTGCTCCCCTCAGCAGTGCGTTTCAGTCACTCTGCCTGTTCTGTTCCCCACTCTGTCTCTGGTGAATCCCCTCACCCCCCTGGACCTCTGGCCACACCCCAGTTCTTGTACACATATTTAAATAAAAAGAAATCTTAAAAAAAATATGCTTCTATTTAGGGAGAAGTGTTTATCCAGTGTTTACCAAAGTGAGGTGCCCGCCTTCTGACTCTAGCAGGGAAACCTAAATCTGGAGAAGGCAGCACTGGAGGTGATGATGGTGGGTGGGGTGCAGGAGTGTTAGTGAGGGGAGATTTAACAGGGGAGGAAGAAGGTGATGACGGGGTGGGGAATAGAACTGGGGGCTGAGACGCCAGCAACACAGGACAGGGCTAGGATTTATGTCTGTGACCAGAAGAAGGAAGAAGGAAAAGATGGATCTTTCCTGGAATCACCTCACTTTCCATTCTTCTCAGTGCAAGCAATTCCAGATGATGAATGGAACAAAAACACCTACCTGCTTGGAAAAAGATGACAAAACTTACAACTCGCTGCACAGACATGCAACAGGGCTCTAAAATGCTGTTTTTAACCCCACTGCTGTACTTATGTACAGCTTTTAAAAACTGACTCTATGACTCAAGAGCCTTGACTGCCTCCCCTCGCTCTGGCTAGACGGTTGGAGGTGTGCCTGCCTGCCTCATCGCAACTCGGGGCACGCCAGGCCTTGGCTGCTCTCTACTCCCAGGTTCCTTTCCACCACTGGCAGCAGCTCCTTGAGCTCCAATGTTTACAGTCTTCGCTGAGGCAGGTCTCACACCTGGCTAACTCCCCCGCCCTTCTCAGCAGCCCTGACCTTCACCTTCACTCCACTCACAACCACTCTGCCTGCAGTGTTACAGCACCAGTCCCTGTCAGCGCTTGTCCATGCTCCACTCTAATATACTGACAGCCGTTCATCTTGGTTCTACGGGTTACTGCTTTTCTCTTTGTCTCTTGCATTTTCTAGCTCCAGGAAGCTGTTTCTCTACACTTTTATGAGGTAATATGGTTGGCCTCAATTACTCAATGACTAGCTGTGTCACCTTGGGAAAGTCACTCAACCTCTCTGGTCCTCACTTTTTTCTATGAAAGGAGAATGACAGATACCATATCTATCTCAGAGAAGTTGTAAGTTAATAAATGTGAATAATGCAAAAAGCAGTGCCTGGCACTCAGTAAGCCCTTTAAAATACTGCCATTACTTTATGTTTCTTCTTACCACCGCCCTCTCTGGGGGGGTGGGTCTCAATACATGTGAGACCCCAATCAAGGACAAAAACTTGGGACAGAGAGTAGGAGTGAGGTCAGGCTATTGTGTGGGGTGTATCAAAACCCATGTAAAACTACAGGCCTCCCCTGGTGGCACGGGCGGTTGAGCACCGCACTGTGACGCTGTCCGCAGCCTCTGCAGCGCTGGTTTGATTCTGGCTGGCTGGCGAGGGTCCCACATGGCGGGGCAGACCTCTCCCGTCTCGCCTGCTGCTCCCCTCAGCAGTGTATTTCGTCAGTCTGCCTGTTCTGTTCCCCGCTCTATCTCTGGTGGATGCTCTTACCCTCCCGCGCATCTGGTCTGTACCCCATTTTTTGTATAAATAAATAAATAAATCTTTAAAAAACAAAACAAAACCTTTGTAAAAATAAACAGCCAACAGTTTTGACTGATGGTGGTAAAGATCTCCTCTCCCCCTTTAGATCACAATCAAGGAGTACATTCTCAGACCTGGGCTGAATTGACTGAACTCTCCAATTTCACAGGAAAGCCTAAATAAAGCATGCTCAACAATAGGGAGGCTAATTATCAAATCCCCTCGGGGTGAGTGGATCACAAACAGCACACTGTGAGAGACATCTCCCTAGGAGAGAGTGACATTTCCTTAGTTCCTATCTGTATGGCCCACGGCACACCTAGCAGATGTCAGGTTCAAACTATTCGTCTGCAAGAGGTGAATACCTTAGGAGAATCCTACATAGGTGTGCAAAGAGATCAAAAAAGGGAAACACTATTTCCTGCTGAAAGGATTAAGATTCAATGGAGGAGGCTCACTAAACCAACCAACCAGCTTTTGAAATTGTTGCCAACTGTTCAAGACCACCACAGTTCAAGGAGCCGTGGACCAGCTCTCCTGCGGGCGGGAAACAGCTACGGAGATCGCACTGGAAGGAGAAGCCACCTGGGAGCACAGCAATCAAGGCAATTTGGGGACAGGCTCTTTAAAATCCTTCTAAGTGACAGGTCTAAAGTTCGGGACTGGTGAAGTTATGAGTTTCTCATACTTGTCACAGAGGTCTACTTTATTTTCTAAAGTTCCTATTTTTGTGCTGTTCTTGGAGAGATGAATGTCAGAGCAAACCCAACATATTTCTCCTATCCTGGTGATACTACAGCCATAATTTTGTCTGAAGTGGTTTCACTGACAGCCTGCAGTGGTCTCCTGACACCTTCGCTTAGCGGTGTCCATTTATAAGGTGGGCCGACCCAGATGAGCGATGGGAAAGAGCAGCAAAGGCTGCTGGCTCTCCAGTGCTGAGTGGAGACCCAGCAAGGACCTAACAGGTGACATTTTATTATTTTCCCTGCAACCCAGCAGGCTAGCTATTTTTCAACTTCCCCTTCCTCTTGTTTATTTAAATTCTGCTTTGAAGTAATATTGTATAGCTTTCAGGTGTACATTATTCTAAGTCAACATGTGAATAAACTACAACAAAGTCACATTAAAAGTCACTATAAAAGTGATCCCGGGACCTCCCTGGTGGCATAAGGGGTTTAAGCACAGCACTATGAAGCTGTCTGCAGCCTCTGCAGGATGAGTTTGATCCCCGGCTGGCCAGGGAGCTACCCACATGGCACAGCAGCCCTCTCCTGCCTCGCCCACTGCTCCCCTCAGCAGTTTATTTCAGTAGATCTGCCTGTTCCGCTCCCCACTCTGTCCCTGGTGAATCCTCTCACCCCCTGCACCTCTGGCCTGTACCCCAGTTCTTGAATGCATAAATAAATAATAAATCTTTAAAAAAGATTGATCCCTTTTACCCAATTTATCCTCCTCCTTCCCCTTTTCCTTAGTAACCACTAATTTGGTCTTATGTCTAAAAGTTTATTTAGTACATTTGTTTGTTTTCTCTATGTAGCACATATGAGTGAAATCATCCTGTTGCTTTTCTCCATCTAACTTGTTTCACTAAGCATACTACTTTCTAGGATCATCCATGTTGTGACAAATGGCAGGATTTTATCTTTTTTATAGTTGAATAGTATTCCATGATGTATACATACAACATCTTTATCCAATCATCTTCTGATGGGCACTTAGAGTGTTTCCAACTCTTGGCTATTGTAAATAATGTTGCAATAAACATGGGGATATTAGCGTTTGTATTCTTTGGGTGAATGCCTACAAGTGGGATAACTGGAGCATATGGAATTTTTATTTCTCCTCCTCTTTTAAATGTGTCTCAGCATATAATTTGCTAACATCCTTGGTTCTTGATTCTCAACATTGGCCCATGCAAGACAATTTCTATTTTATTTACTGTAAGGTAAATGGAAATTATCAGGCTTTTTCCGCTCTTCTGCCATTAGCATCTATGACCCGCACCTGTGGCCTGGCACGCATGCCTGATGGAGGACACCTGGAGCATGGTGTGGGCATGCCTAAGTGGGCACACCTGAGCTTGGAGGCGGAGGCTATAAGGGCGGCGTCACTCCGAAGATGGTGGAACGGCTATGAGAGGATGCCAGAGAAACCCCA
Source organism: Talpa occidentalis (assembly GCF_014898055.3). Lineage (NCBI taxonomy): Eukaryota > Metazoa > Chordata > Mammalia > Eulipotyphla > Talpidae > Talpa > Talpa occidentalis. The sequence continues at coordinate 24,192,210 of NW_026555331.1, read as the reverse complement.
AAGAGTAAAGACTTGCCAGGGGCTCGGTGGGGGAGGCCTGTCAGCCTCTTGGCTCCCCCGCTGCCCTGCCTGCCTGCCCTGCTGCCCACCTGGCACTACATTTACTTACTGGTATGCTTTTATGTATTATTTACTTACTTATGTTTAATAATATTTTATAATAATTAAGAGACCACCAGACACCACATATATAAGCAACTAATATCTGCTTCCCTCATCTGATCCCTTTGCTTACATTCTTAGGAAGAATGATCACATCTATATGTATTCTGACAAAGATCTTTTTTGTTTCCTGTTTTGTTTGTTCTTAACATTTTTATAAACTGGTTGTGATTCTATGTATAATCTTTTGGAACAACATTCCCTCAAAATTATGTTGCTAAAATTCTCCATATAGTGGTAGAACATTCATTTGACTGCTATGTAATATTCCATGGTGTCACTTATACCATAATTAATTTCTTTACCTAATGATAAAAAAATGCGTTGGATTTATTCTAGATTACTAGCTAGACTTTCCCTTCTGATAAACATCTTTTTTGCATTTTCAGAGACACGCTTCTTCTTAAGAAAAACATCAAAAGAGTGAGTAAATCCACTTTTATGTACTATATTTCATATACAAGGAGTAGCAACACTCTGGTAACTAAGTTCTATCCTCGTCCTGTTTCTGAAGACAAAACCAGGCAAAAGTGACTGAGACCAAGAAGTTTTGTAGCGAATCACTAACACTTGCCCTAACCCAGCACATTCGCTAGATGGCCGTGAATCATGATGGCATCAGAACAGAATACGCTGACCCACACATCCCTTTCCCTTTAAAGCCCTCCAGTCAACTTGAGAGACGGGAGGGAGTGCTGGCTCCTGATTAAACCTGATTTCCTCCACCTACACTTGCCTCGCCAGGTTGGGATTTCCAGTGGCAAGCAGCTGGTTCTTGCCTCGGGTGAGAGAAGTGCTCGGTGGATCATTTGTCCACACATACTTGTCCTTGCGCACCGTCTCACTGTTAGAAAAACAAGGGTTCAAGGTAAAACTAGGATCTATTCTTTGGTCTGTCCCAATTTAAGGGCCCAACCTGGATGACACTTTGTCCTAGCTGTATTGATCCTAAAAGATCATGAATCACCTGATGTCCTCCTGGGTTTAGCTTCAATCACTCTATGACCTTGCTCCTTAGCCTTGGCGATGAGACCAGTAAGAAGCTGACCCAGAGTTACAGGATTATACGTACAACCTCCGTGAGGGAGGGGACACTTATTCCAGGGTGGGGAGGCAGGTGTAGTGTTCTGTGTTATGTATGGTGCTTATGGCAGCCCAGCACTTGGTTAAATGCCTAACCGCAGGCCCCTTTGGAGAAGGGGAAATTGTTTAAAAATCTCTGTATTAGAAATCCATTGCCCTGCATTTGAAATTTTAAAGGCAAGGTAAAGATTTTTGTCTTTTGATTTTCATCTAAGTACATGTTACAGATGACGATTTGTCATTTCAAATGTCTTTGTGAAGTTAAATAAGTCTGTGGAGTAGGTCAGGTGATTGGAAGGTAGATTTTAAGCCATCTCTGCTCCTAAATAAATCAATCATCTTCTTGTTCCCCAAAGACAGTGGTTCTCAGAATACCATCTCGAGCCAGTAGGACCAACATCGTTTGGGAACCTGATGGAAAAGCAGAGTCTAGACCCCACCCCAGGCCTACTGAGTCAACACCTCAGAGGCAGGAATGAGGCCCAGGAACCCAGGTTTTAACAAGCCCTTCAGATATCTGGACACTCAAGTTTGAGAACCACTGTCTTCAGGTACCCCATGTCCGAGATCCCTTATATTGCAGCTTCCTGAGAGACTCCCTTTGCAAAACAGATCAGCAGGCTTGACAGCAGCTTAAAATATAGCTTGCATACTACAATTTCCATTTTGGGAATCATTTTGACATTTCATATTCAAAATGAGTCAATTTCTTAATTTACTTGGCATAACACTAAGTGTTACCATGCTTCACGTAACTTACAGCTGTGGTGAAGAGCTGGTTGTAGCATTGGTGATTTCGAACCCAAATAGCTGATGTTTCATTTAATGAAAGTGTGACCTCTGGGGACCACTTAACCTCTCTATGCCTCAGTTTCCTCACTACAAAATGGAATCAGAGTGCCCATCTCAAGGGATTGCTGTGAGAATTAAGTAACAATGACTGTAAGTGCACAATAAATAGTCCTCATCATTATCATCAGCATACTTTTTCATGTGTTTAGTATGAGTGCTAACATATTTTTCTAAGAATTCTAGCATATATGCATGCACCATAAATGTGTGCATTTTTATGTGCTTTCAACAAAAAAGTGAAGTGTTTTTTATAGGGTGGAACTACTACAAGGAATAAATTTATTACAGCTTATGTGGCTACTCTGTTATGGCTAGAAATGGCTTGTGTTTGCATGTGGTTTAATGTGCTATACAAATATTCTCATTCAATCATCACAGCAAGCTTAAGAGACAGATACCACTTTATTCCCATTTTATAGATGAGAAAGAAAGGGAAAAGTTCTGTGTTCAAGGTTACCAAGCTCATAAATGATAAAGCTGGGATTTGGAGGCAGACTTTTCATCCTGAGAAACACTCTAACATGAAATGTTTCAAAATCTAGCTTACACACTAAGGACACACACCTGCATGGAGCTTCAAGCATGGGGTGAGAGGGGTGGATTTCTTTTCCCCCGCTAAATGTTTGCTTGATCTTGCAAGAGGCATGTGGACACCTTTGAAAATTCATTGCAAGCAATCTGCAGCAAGGATCTTTTTTTTTTTTTAAATAATAAATTTTATTTTTATATTCCCCATACAATTGCAGCCCCCCCATTCTGACCCCAATCCCTCCCCTCCCACCCCCGCCCCCCAAAAAGTGTCTCTGGTTCATAGTTTTTTGTTGATTTTGATTTTGACTTTCTTATAGTTATTCATTTTCCTGGTCCCTTATTTAAGTTTTCTAGATTCCTGCTATGAGTGAGACCATCCGGTATTTTTCTTTTTCTTTTTGGCTTATTTCGCTGAGCATGATCCCTTCCAGCGCCATCCATGTTGCAGCAAGGATCTTAAGGTTATCACTGCTCTGCATCCTTGTTCAGAGAGCAAGCTACTGCTGAGCACCGAACACATGAGCAAGGAGACCGCTGTTAAAGCAAACTAACCCTGGCAACCGAGCCACTCACCAATCATCAATGAAGATAGAGGATCACATCTCACTGTTAAAAGTCAACATATTAGAAATACACTTAAAAAAAAACCCTAACATTTTAAAACATTGAATAGGTGGGTTTTTTTAATGAGTGGTCTGAAGATCATCCGCATAAGTATCACTGGGACTATTTGCTAAAGAGATGGATTTTTGACTAATATTTGGATCTGGTGACTGACATTTCTTCAAGTCATCTCCATAACCCATATTTTGGCAAATTGCCAATGCGATCTTTTATACACACTAACATTCCAGAACTATTATATAATGGTTCTTAGATTCAATATTGAAATATAAATTTGAGCCACGTGCTCAAATCTGTTTAGTAGCTCTGTGATCTGTCTGCCTCTTTCCATGCTGAACACTCCACCGTAAGCCATCGCTTCCTGCCTAGAATTGCTCAAGCAGCCACCACTGTGTCCCAGCAGCTAGGCATGGCCCCCAGCACTCCATCTCCCACACTGCTCCAGAGACTAAAATCTCAGGCGATTTCCTTGTTGAATTCCTTTAATGATATCCATGTCCTTATGATAAAACCCATATTCCTGAGCTGGACTTCATAGCTCTTCATAATCTCTTTAGCAATGGCTCCATTGGCCAGGGGAACCACTCATCATTTCCTGAAGGCTTCTCTCTAGACACCCGATTTTCAACTGCTCTGCTCCTTCCACTTAAATTATTTCCCTGTCCATCTGGGTCTGGCTAACTCTACTTTGTCTTCAGGTCTCAAGTGAGCCTCGACCTTTACTTCCTTCACAAAGGGAATTAGGTGTCCCTCCCTCATGTCTTCACCCCACCCAGAATTTAATAAGCACCTTAGCACAGGGCATTGCAATTGCCTAGCACAATTCAGTTCCTCCTTGAGGGCATATTCACTGTTGTATCCCAGGGTCCAATACAGCATTTAGCACACAGTGTGTGCTGTCACCTAGAAAGATTTAACAGCTTTATGGTTTCCTCCACTCTTGGCATTCAGCAAGGGCTCCTGGAAAGCTCTCTATCAAGCCACCTCCTTCTTTTTTCAATTTCCTCCTTTAGGTTGGCTTGACAGACTGGTATTATCACAATTAGAATAAATATTCCCTCTCCCTCCCATCTCCATCTCATATGCCCATATCTCTTCAAACTCAAGTTTTCGTCCCAAGTTTAGCATGCAAAACCATGCAGCCTGGGAAGACCTGTGTTTTGTTCATCACTGTATCTGCCAACTCACAGTGCTTGGCATACAGCAGACTCAGATGAATAATGGCTGGATGGGGAAAGAAAGGTATGGAAAGAACTTCTAGATAGAATTGGAGGAACAGCACCATTAATTTTTGAGAAAGCATGAAGGAACTAGGTAGCAGATTGGAGCGATAAAAACTACACAGGCTATCAAAGCAGAGGAAACCTTAATTTTGGAAATCAGAAACTGGTAAATTTGGTGCTCATCTCCAATAAAATTGTAGAAAAGGTCCCCTAATAAGACAAGTAGTAGCTGGCAAGAGTTTACTGAGAACCAAAAATGAAAATCAAGTCTCACTTCCTCTCCTGAGTTATAATTGCAGAGTTTGCATATCTGAAATTCCGTATGCCTTTAGTCAAAAGACTTAGGATAGTCTTGGGAACAAGGCTGACACATGCACTGGAAGATGGCATAGTTCACTACCCAAGGGATGTTGATTAATGGATTGGCTGCCAACCTCGAGGGAAATCTCTAGGAGTGTGTCACCTGGCTCTGTCCATGCCCTCATCCTATTTAACATGCCTTATTAATGACCTGAATGAAAACAGGGATGGCATGGTGATGACGCTAGACTACAGATTACACAGCCTTGTAGGGAGAACTAATACAACGAATGGTAGAATTGTGATGGGGTGGACCCTTAGAAAAGGGTCAGAAACAGCCAGACAAGTCTGGAAGGAAAAGAGCAACATCAAAATCAAGCTCAATGCTGCCATTGTTAACCTCCCCACGGGTCTCTCACCCACATCTGTTTCAACCAGCCCAGGACCAAAAAGCAAGTGCGGTTTCTTCACGCGTCTCTCTGTTCCATGCGCCTCCTCCAGGTCTCCTTCTGGCTCTCCATCCTGCTTCCTTCCTTCCCCAGTCTCCTCTCCAGCTGTTTCTCCTCCCTGCTCAGTTCCACTCTCCCTTGGGTGAGGCAGGAACTTAGAGCCTCCCCTTTTCCTGGGGACCGCCCTGGGACAGAATCAGATACTAAAGTAGCTAGCCGTGTGTACTAAAAGCCTACTCTGTCAAGACTTCTGTCTCTGCTGGTTCCCTAATCCTAGAGGAAGCTGAGGTTCTGTGTGGTGTTGAGGCTTGCTCCTGGTCACAGTTAGCAAACCATAGTGCTGGCTATCTGACTCCAGGGTGGACTTTCTGTTTTGCCTACTTTGCCTGGTACCTAACGATCAGAATTCACAATTCACAACAAAGAGCTGGAAGCCCAGATAATAACATGCAATTTAGTCATTTCACATGCGTTGAACCCACAATGAGTGTGTGGGTGGCTGGGGGAGGGGAATATGGACAAGTAATTCTGGTGCTCGAGGCTGCATTCAGGGACAGATGAGCTCTCCAAACAACCTGGACTGGGGCAGGATAAGAAGGGTACAGTATCTAGAGAGGGGCGCTAACGGAACACAGAGGAGTCAGAAGTACTCAAATGGGGCAAAGGGAAGCAGCAGGGGGATATATCACGGAAGAGCTGCCCCTGAAGAGGGGACTCGTGCACCTGGGAGGATGTGGACAAGTGTTGGGGGTGGGAGGACAAACCTCAGGTGAAAGGGATGGCACGAACTGAAACTCAGAGCAAGGAAAATACAGGGCATAGTTAGAATATCCTGAAGCCCTTGTTTGCCTGGTGCGTAGTGTCTAGATGTGAAAATGAGTTGTAGCCAGAGAATTAAGAACTTTGTGAAAGCAATGCTCAGGGCCTTTACTCTGCAGGCAAGGAGGTGGTCTTATAAACAGAGCGAGGCTTTCTGGAGACTGTGTGGCAGGAATGTCTGGAGGAGGGGCTGCAGGCCGGAAGGCCACGCAGGTGCAGGTGAGATGAAGGCCAGGAGAGGGACCTGCCCTAAGGGGAAAGAGCCCTGACTGCAGAGACCCTTTCTGCGTGGCCCTTGGGTTCACAAAATGAAGTACATTTAAAACTCCAGGTAGGGCCTCCCCCGGTGGCGCAGCGGGTGAGTGCTGGGCTGTGAGGCTGCCGGCAGCCTCTGTAGAGCCAGTTCGTTCCCTGGCCACCAGCGAGTCCCACACACACACAAAAAAAAACAAACATAAAGCAAGTTAAACATTAAGAAACACTTTTATCTTATTGTTACGCCTTGACTGGTGTGCTACCGACATAAAAGAACAATTGAATGGAGAGGTGTGTGTACTGGTTCTCAGTAAAGGGTGGAAAAACAAGCAATATAGAAATTAGCTCAGTCAAGTGAAAGAGAAAAATATCTTCCCTATTGCCTAAGGACTGTGTGAAAAACTAAATAATATAATCGGAATGGACTGAAACGTTCCAAGACCAGCGCTAGATTTACCACTGTGTAATCAATCTTGAATGCAAATATTTTTTATTTGCAAGCACAAAGGTCAATAAAATAAAACAAACAAGCTGGGTAAATGTTGGCAATTTCTGGCATCTGGACAGCATCGGAACAAAGGCAAATGGAGAAGTGGAAAGCCTAGTGGGGTTTGTTTTAAACCAGACGTGTGTTCGAGGAACTGAAGTGAGAGTAGGGGAGAGGCTCATGAAGTCACACAGAAAAGCTTCCAGGAAAAGTCCTGGCAGCATAATGGAGAATTCTGGGTCAGGGGGTGGCCACGAAAAAGCGGGGCCGCACAGGGGGACCAGCTCCTGCACTGTCACTCTGGAACACATATCCCGTGGAGCCTGGCACTGCCCAGGGTGGGGGACCTCTCTGGGAGTCCGTAATCCCACCGAGGCCTTTCAGAGCTGGGTGCATGCTGGGGAGAGACAAGGCATTCCATGCACCAGCAGCCGCTCTGGCATTTCCACGCACATCGTCGCTGATCCACTGAACACTGTCTGAACTCAGAAGTTTCTGAACAAAAGCTTTTTGAAGGTTCCTGAGAAAATTCTCTGATTCTTGTGTGGTGTATAGCATTAAAAAAAATAAAAATAAAGCACACTCACCATGAGGTTACGCTGTGCACGCAAATTATGCTCCACGCTCCCATGGACTTGATGAACGGCACCATTCTCAACTCAGAGTGAGGTCGGGAGCATGTTCCCAGGACAACCCTTTGCTTGCCCAGCTACTCTGCCCCACCCCCTCCCAAGTTAACTTTTAAATTCAAGTGCACTCATGTTCTCTGTTCTCGCAATCTCTTTCTGCTCCAATGTTCTAAGAAAAACCAAACAGAATGGAAAAGCAAAGCAGACCACTCCTTTGGCCCACTGGGGAGTGTTTCGATAGCAGTTAACATGGAAAAGATAAGAAGGAAATGGTAATTTGGAAAGATCCCCAAACAATTAAATAGCATGTGACTAATTCTTCAGCCTATATCTACCAAAGACACAAAACCAGCAAGTCTCAAAAGGAACAAGCTCACAGAAGTTGAACTCTGGTATCTCCTGCGCATTTTAGCTTCACAAAATGTCCTCTAAGCTCTGGGACATAACCACTCATTCTTAATCATCGAGGGAGGCCCTACTAAGTTCCAGGTACTGCACTCATTATGGAGAATGCAAGAGCAGAGAAACAGGGCTTCATCTTTATATTTTATCTGTGTTCCCACAGATTTTTAGGGACACAGGTAAAATTTTTTTTTGAAGTTCAAAGAAATGAGAAAACCCATATTTCAACATAGTGGTTACCTGGGGCGTGGGTGGGAGGGGAGAATGGGACCTGGAAGAGCATGAAGGCAGCTTCCTTAGTGGCAATTCTTAAAGTGGAATGTGGGGTCACAAGTGTTTGCCTTATTGTAATGTGGGTCATAGAGTTGACATATACGCATACACATTTTTGCTTTGCATCGTATTTGTTACATAATATTTAAAAGGAAGGGAAGCAGCAAAAATAAATTTTAAAATACAAGAGAATAAAAATAAAAAGAATAAAGAGACAGAAAACAGTCCATGCCTAGAGAGGCTCACATCCTAAAGAAATAACCATCTAAAAAAGAATTGACTGTAACATACATAATTCATAGCAGAATTCATAAAAAACTCAAAGGAAGTACATAGTACTTAAGTTAACCACACGTGAGGTTCAGATCTCCCAGTACTTCTGCACTTTAAAACCTTGTTCTATCCTTTGCAAATGTCAATGACTGCATGATTGCCCCTGGAACCCTCCCAGAACATCAAGTCTGGGTCCATGGTGCTCCCCTGTGGACTCATGGGTCCCTGTGCTCCCTGCAGAAACACATCACCCTTGTATGGGGAGTCTTGGTTTAGTTTATCCTAGTACTTGGCTCCCTGCCTGATGCCAGTAAAGGCAGTAAATATGCCAGTATTTTTTTGTGTGTGTGGAAAAAATAAATGAGTAGCATTACTGGGCTCAGCTTTGATAAATGGCAGCTGAAAGAGAAGGGTAGAAATGTTCAGTCAGAGAATCCCATTTAGAACTGAGGAATGATCTAACTTTGCAGAGATGAAACCCCTTCACTGTTTCTAGCTAGCAGGGCTTGAGGTACATGACAGGAAGCACAGCTGGAAGGTGGGAAACCTCGGCTCTGTGAGCACTTGTGCTTCTCGGCGGGATCCTCCACTTCCCCTAAGTGCGAAGGAAAAGTGCTGGACATCAGGCTCAGTCTCCAGCTCTCAAGAACAGCCAGACCCACCCATAGTCCAGGCAGAAATCAGATCTCCCTGGCAGTCTTGCCGAGCCTGTCCAGCTCAGCCATGGGGGTGAGTACAGGAAACCGCAGACTCAGAAAGATCCAGTTTCCCTGAATAATGTTGTCACCTCACAAGACAAGGGAGCATCCCTCCCTCTGAAACTCCCTTGGTGAATGAAGACTCAGCAACAGAACTGGCTCACTGAGACCTCACAATGTGCCTCAGATGTCAACAAAAGGATATGACCCACACGTCATGACAGCAGCACCCAGTACCCCATGATACTTGACAAATTGTGCATGTCAGAGCAGGTGCCTGTGTCTGTGGGCGAAACAGTGAAAAAGAAAGCGGGGCATTATTTTGGTCACAGACCAGTCAAGTATAAATAAAACGTCACCGTAATAGTGGGGATGTTGCTAAGGATTTCATTTTGCCTTGAAATGTGACAACAGAAGACTACATCATCTGAATATTATTGCATTAGAAATCATGTTTAGCAAGATGCATTTAGCATTTCTTGACATCACTGATTGCAGATCCCCAAGCTCTAGAGACCTCATTTTAAATCATGTCCTACAAAGATTCTCCTCTTTTTCCATTCAAGCGAATTGATAGAGTCCTTGTGGCACAAGCCACGTTCTTTCCAGGGCAAACAGATGGAAGGAAGACAATATGCCAGAAAGGAGAAATGGAAAATGAAAACGCCATCAAAATGAAAATAAAGCTGCAAAGTATAATGTGGGTCAACTCCTCATGTGCTTGAAAATCAGCACCAGCAGGCTCTGCACACATGGCATTGGTTTTCTATTTTTCTTGGCTCAGATGTCACACAGGATTAGTGCAAAAGGAAAAATCCCAGCATGGGACCTATTTTTATACAGATTAATCAATCATTTCCCATGTTCTCCTCTGCCATCATTTCCCAAACTTTCAACTTAATGAAATTGTTCTTTTCAAAATACACCATTTACTATATTCTGAAAGGAAATCCTTTCAGGAAATGAAGTGAGCTTTAAAAAAAATTTTTTTTTAAAAAGAAGCTCTTTTTTTCTTTTTTTTTTTTAAGATTTATTTACTTTATAAGCACTGGGTACAGTCAGAAGTTGGGAGGGTGAGAGAATTCACCAGAGCCAGAGTGGGGAACAGAACAGGCAGACTGACGAAGTACATTGCTGAGGGGAGCAGCGAGCGGCAGGAGAGGTCTGCGCACCATGTGGGACCCTCGCCCAGTGACCGGGGATCGAACCGGCGCTGCAGAGTCTGTGGGCAGCTTTGCAACCCAGCACTCAACCGCTGCGCCACCGGGGAGGCCCTTTAAAATTTTTAATTAAAATTTTTATTCTCATATGAAATTATAAGTGACAACCAGATTTATGCTATGGCCTAGCCCCTACATCCTTCCCTTTTAATTGTGATATCCTACACTATGTGCTAGTGGCAGCAGAATGAATTGCCAAATATTTTATGACATATGTGTACAGTCATTGACCACAGCCATTAGTCACATGTTTGAAAAGAGAATACTGTAGACCTTCCATTTTGTTAGTTACCTTATCATATAACTAACATGAATGCTGTTGTTCCCCCAGACTGTCAAATACATAGTTAGGTTGTTAGTAAGTATTTAATGGGAATTTTGATAGACTAAAACAAAACCAATTTTTCATGCTATTAGTTATAGCCTCTGGACTCCTGGGCATTGTGGAATGATGATGCTCTCACAGTAATAATAACACTGACTGCATACCCCACGCCATTGGCATGTCCCTGGATTTTCAAACCAGCCTACGACATGTTTCTAGTATTCCAACTCTGCAGATGAGGAAAAAGTTTGAGAGGATTCAGATGTCCCGAGGTCAGAAACCCCCCATGTTACACCGGTTTTCACAGATGGGTGGTAGAATTTATCACAGACACACTGAGAATGCTGTAGTAACTAGTACTGAGGTGAACAACTTTGGGGAAATATCACCAACATTGTTTCCAGGTCTCCAAAACCGTGACCTTCACGGAGTACATTGTGTACTTTTGTTTGCTGCTCCCTTGATGAATGGAAATTATAAAATATTAAGGCAATGACCTTAAGATTGATGGTGACAAAGTCAAGCCAGAGGAGTCACCAGGACATTCACATTCTCCAAGTGACCTCTCACATATTCACCATTTGGAGAATTAAAATTCAGCCGTGACTAATGTTGGAAAAGATGAAATTACACTGGTTGTCCTTTGCCTGAATGGTCATGAGTACAGAAAATTAAAAGAAATTTACAATCCAGCCTAATTCTCTTCTACCAGTATAGTACATGTTCGTTCTACTTGGTGTTTAGAGTTAGTGGATGCCAGCTATCATCTGTGGAAAGTCTGAAAATCTTAATTTTATTTAATTCTAAACTTACTGAACTTAGCATACATACAGTCTTTAGTTTCTACTAATTAATTTTAACATCGTAGGCATTAATCATTTGCCCAGCAGATGAAAATCACTTGAAGATGACTCATGTGTTTTACAACATTGCAAACCCAACCCTGATGCTCTGAAAAAGTACAGTAAAGACGACATGTTAGGTCAACTCAGTTAATAAAAAGAAAAACCTTCCACATCCCAAATCCATAGAATGAAGTTTTTCATAATTTTTACTAGGTGTCATGTGAGAAAAGTAAATTAAAACTGGTCAGAGATGTGCTATGAATCACTTCCATGGTGAATTGGCAGACATGATCACATGAACAGGCTCTCTTGATAATAGATACACGGCGTCTTGGCCTACACAGAGGCCCACTGCAAACTCTGTGCAATGCCAATTAGCATTAATTGTGGCTGTGCTCATCTATTCCCATAGCACATCACTGGGTAAGGCCAGGCTTTGCATTTTACAAAAGCAGCATGCAATGCTCAGAGTTAGAAGGGCTTTCTAAAATGTTAGCATCTGTGGCCAATCTTTTTTGTTTTGGCTTTGAATTGCGTGCTCACAAATGACAAGGGGTATTTAAAAGCAATGTATGTGTATTTTTTAAAGTTCAGTTATAAACTCTGCATTTGAATATCTGAAAGGCAGAGTTGAAAATTTGTTATTTGGGCCACATTTTTAGTTTACCCCAACTAACTTTACACACACACACATACACACACATACACATACCCCATATCCTCTGTGATCCAATATAATTATTTACTTACTGTGACTAAACCACTTACTTAGAAGGTAAGCTCCATAGACTTTCATGGCAAACGCTGCCTCTGCAAACAGCCTCCCACCACAGGCTAGGGTATGTCTTGTGCAGAAATACAGTGTGTGCAGCTCATCTCTCAGTGGAGTACAGTCTCAGAGTAGGGTATCCATGGAGACCGAGCCTTCTACATGTGCAGGGCAAGGAAGTTACTCTGCTGGGCACCATAGCAACAGGAGGCAGAGGGAAGGCTGACCTATCAGGGAAAAGCAGGGAGCTTCTCCCTGGTGACTGCAGCATTTCAAATGAAACCATGGCCCTCATGAATGGACACAAAGCATTTAAAGAAACACCAAATTGTCCAAGAGAAGTAAATGCCCACAAAATAGTCAAGGCTAATCCTTTGACATTGTTGCAGCAAAACACTAAGTCTCTGTACAATGGTGATCTCCCAAAGGGCAAGGAAGAAATTACACCAAAACCTCACATATTCCAAAATTTAATGGCCAGCATGTGACACTTTAGGGGAGATGCTTGGTGAACTCCATGAAGTCCAGCTATTTAAATATGCAAGGCACTTCACAGTTCTGCCTGAGAGGAACAGGAGAAATTCATTGTTCTGAAGGGAGGGCCTCTGGGTAACTGTGGGCATATTCCTTGCAAGAGGAGAGTGCTGAGAGCAACACCTTTATTAAGCATCCACCAAAGCCTCCCACTTATCAGAATAGTTCTTACTAAGGAGGTATCTGTGATCAAATAGTACCAGTGCAGACAAGATGCAGAGTAGACATCCAAATGCCTTAAAGTTGTGTTATTGGTAAACTTTCATCACTTCCCATGTTATGACATTGAGAGAAATGATAAAAATGGTAGCACTCACTTCTGAAGTACATATATGTATCAGGCAAATTCTGTTACTACAAACACAGCTTCCTGCCAAAAGCTGATGCTGATTTTTACAAAGATCCAGGGTCTGCAGGTTTACCTCTCAGTGTTGCTATTTGCGTGGTGCATATGCTTCAGCTATATACTTAACATATCTCATGAAACTCACAGCAACCTGAAAAAGTGTTATTATGTCTCCATATAATAGTTGAAGAAAAAAGAAAATATTTCCTTACATTACGAAAAACCTCTTCTGTCCACTAACTCCCCTTCCACCCACTGTTCTGCAAGTGACTGAAATTTCCACTCTATGCAATGTCCAATTATAAGGTGATACACTTCTCCTCCTATGTCCTCACAGAAAAAAAGAAATCCCCTATATTAGTCTTTCCAAAGCCTCTTATTATAGAGCCCTCTTATATAATTACCTTCTTTGAACCAAGTGCCATCTGAAAAGGACAAGACACATCAGTCTGAATTGACCTCAGTCAGTACTAGATTGTGCAGTCTTCAAGTTCAGCTAGCGGTGTTGTTTCAAATGAAGGGGGTCGAGAAATTCAAAAGCAGACGTTGTAATTATTCCTGTGGTATGACTTCTCCAGCCTTTCAAAGGTCCCTTTAAATAACAGTACTGTCACTGGGAAGGTGTACGGACTGTAAAGACATGTGTCCCTCGCTAAACGAACTCAGGAACTGAATCGCTTTGGCTAGTGACCTACACTCACATACATCTATAGGGAAACAGAAAAACCAGGTGTCCCATGTTCTACAGCAGATGTTGTGACAACCTGCTTCTTGTCCTCCAGTGTCTTCCTGGACGACCAGTCTCCCTTTCTTCCAAAATAGCAGGTGCCAATTTGACTAAGATTTCCTGGGATATACTTGGAAATGACAGGTGTCATTTCTGCATTCTGACCTTTACATGACTGGGTGAGTGTCCCCTGATCCCCTTCCCTTCCCTTCCGCCTGGAAGATGACAGGCAGCCTGGTGTAACCACCCAGTAGCCCGAATCACCCAGATACCTATGTGATATTTACAAGAGGAAAAAAAAATACTTCACTCTGGTTTTAACTGCTGGATTTGGGGGCCTCTTGTTGATAGTAACTTACTTCATATTCTACTATACTTGTTGGTTTGAAAAAACATCCATTGAGAGCACCAGAAACGGATTCAAAATTGCTTTTTAACAAATTGGGTGGACTTCAAGATAATTTACTCTTGAAAAGTTAGATGAGTTGAAAAATAGCACAAGGGATGAGAAAGACTGAATTAAAAATGTTTTTATTAACTGAATAAAAACTGATGCCTAAGTTAATAGCAGAATATAAATGTTTAATTTAAAATAAAGAACAAATGGATATGGACTCACCCATATCTCTAAAGATTTACTTCAGTTAGCAAATAAATCAGTTCAAAATATCACTAGGAAGATGGGGTCTCTGCTATCCCATCATATATACTGTATCCACCCTTTTTTCTGTTCTCTGTATCCACCCTTTTTCTGTTTTCACTGCCTCTTTACTAGGCCAAGCCTCTGACAAGAATCCAGTTTCATTTCTTGATAATCTAAGTTCCACAGTATAACCAGAAGGGTCTGAAACATATAAATGAAATTCTGTTCCTCCTGTCCAAATGGCTTCCATTATTCTCACAATATACACCATTATTTCCCCTCACTGCTCGACCCCCCCCCTCAACAACCATGCAAGAATATTGTTAAGTTCTCAGCTCAAACGTCATCTCCCCCAACACTCCCTGCCCAGACCTAAAGGCTCTCTATAGCTTCACCTTGTTTTACTCATCACTGTCTAAACTTATCTGGTATGTCTGCTTGTGAATCAGTTTTCTTGCCACATTACAGGCAGGTTCCACAAAAACAGTGATCTTTTCTGGTTTTTACTTTTTACTCCTCTATCCTTAACACTTGGAACAGAGGTGTCAGAACAGAATAAATGCTTAATAAACTTTTGTTGCTGAATGAAAGGAAGCTTGTCCATGGACAGGTGGGATTCAGACCTATGTGTGGTAGAAATCTCTTATACATGGTGAAATCAGGACCTGCTTCCTTTCATTTCCACACTTACACAGAGATCACCTTCCTAGATGCCACAAGCATTCTTGTGCATGCCTCTTGGGATGTAGCCACTGCAGCCTGCTTTACCACAGACTGTGCCCTTTGCTTACTATCAACAGGCTCAGGTGGTAAAAGACTGTAACTCAGCAAACTACCTAAATGATAATACTACATTGTCAATACACACTTGTGTCAATAATCAAACAGTAGGCCAAAATGCCCCAGGACAAATCAGACTGACAAAGAAGAAACAGAATGCAGGTTACTACTCTTTGTCTGACTTCTATCCCATCGGGTACTACTAGCACGCACAGTACCTTCATACACAGCCTTGGAGTTCTCGCTCTCTCTGGGTTCTGGGAAACTCCACCCTCCTCTTGCCCTTCAGGACATGAGGATGGCTCCAGGAGGCTGCAATGCCAAGTATTCTACCATGACTCTTTGAGTCCCTTTGATCTTTGCCCATACCTTTATATGCAGATGGTCTCTACAACAAACCCCCTCAACTAGGAAAAAAATTCCGACTTCTAAAGCATGATTTACAACTTTTGGTTTATAAATTTGCGTGTCAAAGAAGTTTCCAGGTTTTTTCTTCTTATGCTGGCAGACGATGAATATGTTTAACAGTGGGTGTGTGGCCTGCTGGAGCATCTGTTATGTATGTGAGACCTATAATGCTTCATTCTCAACATGGTAGAGCACTTAGTAAGCATTTGGCAGGTTCCCAAGTCAGTGGTTAGAAAATTGTACATGCAATAAATCCTAGTATATTTGGGAATTGGAGGGCGGTTACTGTTGGGTAGAAGAGGATTATCATTCACTAATTCTTGGGGGAAAGCCATTAAAGGACCATTTGGCACCATTACATTGATTGGGTGTATCATCAAAAGCACAGATGGAGCAAGGCGTGAGAATAAATATGGAACACTGCTGTAAAGCAAACACACTTGGTCTGCTTATCCCACTTCAGTTTGATTTCACCTATTTGGTCTCTGCTGGGGAGCAGTAAGAAACTATACAATCGTCCATGAAAAAACATCCTCTGCTGTGTCATGGGTGAGCATTTTTTGTCTCAAAGTATAAGAAAGTTTGGAGATCTATTTCAGCACATATGCAAAATCTCTCGTTTAAGTAGACAAAGTCTAATGATGTTTGTTTGCAAAACTACACAGGATATGCAGGGCAGAGCATAAGACATTTTGGCAAGTAGAAAAAGGACTAGGTCATGATTAAGTGGAAGATACTGAAGATCTTAACATCCCTTTGATGTTCTCTTTTCAGGGTTTATTTTCCTATCTGCATTCACACAGCTGTATGTGGTCAACTTGGTATATTTCATTGAAGCTACAGTGAAGTTCACTGATTTTATCAACAGCAGTCAGTATAATCTACATGTGGATTATATCAGCTAGTTTATAAAAATAAGAATTTTTAGGGGTCTATAGATGTTAAAGAAAAAATGATTCCTTCTTGTATCAACACATCTTTCTCATTTATCACACTCCCCTACTGAAATTAAAATCACTCCGTTAAAGCCAGACCTTTCAACCAGTACAATAGTTAGAAGTTGGGAGAAAGACTACACTGTTTAAAATCCATTCACACAAGTTATGTGACCTTGGATGAATTACTTAGTCTCTCTGTGCCTCAGTTTCGCCAACAGTAAAACAGGGGATGATGCTGTACCTTTCTCACACTGATGTCCACAATAAATGAGTGAAATACTTGGAATTTTTGGCTGGGATAATCAATGCTCAATAAATATTAGTTTAAGGAAATTTTAAATCCAAAGTTTACAGTATCCTCCAAGCCCACAGTTATGTCTAATGTACATCCAGGTATTTCCAAAGGCTTTCAGTGTCTGAAATAGATTACAGCCTATATTTGAGACGTGGCTTTGTTGCTAGAAGACCTCTGATTGAAACTGTAAGTTATTAGAAAAATACTGCTTTGCCAGAGAACACAGAAAGTTTCCATATAACTAAAATCTTGTCCTTTAGCACTAAAATTTTAAACTTTTCCATTCCATGTAAATATTCCTAAAATGCATAAAGCATTCTTCTGCCCTCACACACATTTCCTGCCAACACCACCATCTACAGTGACTCATGGTGCTTCTCAAATATTAGTTACTGCACTAAGTATTACAAAGCATTTAAAGTCTAAAACAAAAGGCCTCTCTACTTCTTAGTGGTGTGTTGTCTGCTTTTCCGTATCTCCTATCTCCTTTCTCATCATCAAGCTGTCAATTCCTACTCCTGCCTGCATCCTTCTAGAACAGACTCTCACCTCATTTCCTGTGAACTGGAATAACATGACATGCTGGAAACATAGGTTCCTTGTGGGAATTTTAAGGGTTGTCCTATAAATAAAGTGCGTGGAGCTTGTGACATCTATTTTAAGAGCTACAAAAAATCATTATGAACTTTTATTGAGAAATTTTTATTGGGTCCAGCGCTGGGCATTTTGTGTTCATTAGTCTATTTGACCTTTACAACTACCCATTTTACCCAGTTTTAAGGAAATAACAAGTAGCTGAAGGGTACACGGTTATAAATTGGTGGTAAGCAGACCCGAACCGAGTAGGCTGGCCTCTTCTGGTGGTTAAACAGTGTCCCTCTTTCTCCTCCCACCAACGCTCCCCCCAACTAGCTACCCCCCAGATGGCTGGGTAACTTGGGAAGAGCTATGTAAGTCTAAGCTCTCAACTCTCCTCAAGGTGGTAATGAGAATGTACCTTCCCCTTACCTGTCCCCCCACCCCGCATGCCCAGGTAGTCTAGCTAGCCCTCTTTTATTTCAAGAACTAACTTTGAAGTGAAAGGGATGCTTGTGAAAAGCACACAACATCCGTGGGTTACAGGTTGTGTGTGACGGGGTCTCTATTAAGAGAACCAATGTTGATTAATCACTGACCTAGCTGCTATCTTCTGAGTTTTCTAGCAAATGCCTCTGAATGTGGGAAATAGTCTTTTAAAAATAACCACGCCTCTTGTATTGTTGTGAGGTTATTATAGTTCATCTGCCCAGGTCTCCAATTTCAATAGCCCCAGTGGTGTCTGATGACAAAGGAATACTAAGCTTGAATGCTAATGGATACAGTAGTATCTTTCAAATGCAGATTTCAACATTTCAGTTTCTAAATGTGGATTTCTTTTAAATTATAGTGACCAGAACTATTTTTTTACCTATCTCCCTAAGCACAGGTAGTTTTTGTATTTTTTTTTCCTTTCACGTTTTCTAACTGTTTGTTTAAATTGTGTATTTGTTTTCCTCACTCTCTCCCAAGTTTGTGGAGAAAGGATTTAGTACTTTGGCTTGTAAAACAATGACACTGGGTCTTTTCCTTCTTTGGGTTAAGATACTCCCCAGGTAGTAAATCAACCATTCCAGGAGATCCAGGAATGTCATTTGAAGTACTATAGCAGGAATCCAATTAGGCCTCCTTTTCTTTCTCAGGGAAAAAAAAATCTCATCAGGAAAACTGTCTACAAGTTAAATATAGGAGAACATCTGGGAGAAAGAATGCTACCACCTAAGATTTCTCAAAAGGTTTCTAATTGGAATCCTTTCCTTTTACTGTGTAGGACAGGACAGATTTATTACACAGTCCTCTCCCTTAAATGCTAAGGAAGCGTCCCTAAAAGCAGGGATGATGTTGAGGTCATTTCTACCCCATCTTTCCCCTGCTCCTCCCACATTAAACATAACTCCTTGCATGAAGTGTGCACTCCAGTCTAATTTAAGTTTTTATTAGACATTATTTATGTCAGACACCATATTGAGTGTCCAGTAATTCCGTCTTAAATGTATGCTGAATTGTAGATAAAAGGAGGACAAGGAAATGCAAAGCCACTTCTCAGCTGGGCCTTAGGGAGATTTTCTTTTGCTTTTTGGTGGCAGTTTTTAATTAAATCTGCATAGGTATTCAGTGATAGAAGCCAAAATGACAGAAGGCTCACTGCTTCCAAGAAGTTCCAGAACACACCTTGCCGGAGGAGGGCAGGCAGGCTTTCAAGCCTTGTGTGCCACCGAGGCCGGCCAGATTGCTCAGCTCACCCTGTAAGCCTTTCCCGGATCCTGTGCCACATTTCCCTTCTCCTTCTGCATCAGATACTCAGTAAACATTATTCACTCTTTATCTTGATGACCAATGAGGTTTTTCAACAACTCCTGTCTAAGGTGAATAGCATCTTCCAGAATCTAGAACAAAGGACCTAAAATTAAATAGGCTTGGGTTATTTAATGTTAAAGAAGCTCCAAGCATCTGTATAGGAGACGCTAATTGCTTACTATTTTAATAAGCTGATATTGGTTAATGAGTCGATTTATTTTTAAAAAGTAGAGCACGTAGCAAGAACTGAAGAGCAGTTTGGGCTGAGGAGAGAGATGGCCATCTGGGGCTCTGGGGGAGGCGAGATACTGCAGCCTGAGAGCAGTATCTTGTGAACAGATGATGTCTCCGCATTTTAAAAATTTTGGAGTCATCCAGGGGCCTCACTTCCAGAATTTCCTCTCTTATTTGCCAGACTGACAGGTTTTCTTGGCTGAAAGTTCAGAGAACTATAGGTCACAGTGCAGGTTTTTCTAAATACGAAGAGTTTCGTATATAAAATTGGGTCCGAAAGCTTGAACAAGTTTTTAAACGATGATGTTAGGAATTTAAGGTAACTAAGAAATAAACTTCAGGGACTCCCTTGACATTTGGTAAATGCAAATACATGAAAAGATAAGGAGACAGGGATGGCTTAAGTGATAGGTTTGCCTACAAGCAATTAAATTAGAAGCAGTTGACAAAAGTAGTGTTTCAAGTTCTGCCTCTGAGCAAGATCATTAAACTAGGACTCATACGACCTAATGAAGAAAAGGTTGAATTCAGAAAAGCAGCATACCAATATTTTGTGTAGATGGTATTTTTCTGGAATATGGGTGCATGGTCTTGATTCTCAAAGGATCTGAATCAAAGCACTGCGAAGAGCAAATGCCCATCTCCATTGTTCTTCCTCCCACGTCCCTTCTTTTTTTGTCTGCATTTTCTTCATAGAGACCTAACACTTTAAACCTTCTCAGTCAGACAAGGGGCTGATCTTTAACAAGTGAGTACTTTCTGTGGGATTAGGGACTTCTCAGTGAGAATTCTATATATGGACTCTATAAAACTCATAGGGTTTTAAATCTCAATGTAACATATAATTATTTTATTATGGTTACTGAAACAGAAGAACAATGATAATTTTAACTTCACGTTAAATTAACACTTAATCTTGGTCTATTCTTGCTGTCCCACATTTGTCTCCTGTTTTAAGTATTTCGTTGAATTGCTACCAATGTAGAATGTTTTTGAAATGAGGCTAGTGGTAGAGGCAGATACCAAAAATGAAGTAATCTCAGGTTGCATTCAAATCCTACAATCCCGGGCCTCCCTGGTGGCGCAGCGGTTGAGCGCTGGGTTGCGAAGCTGCCCGCGGCCTCTGCGGCGCCGGTTCGATCCCCGGCTGCTCCCCGGCCACCAGAGGAGGGTCCCACATGGCGCGCAGACCTCTCCTGCCGCCCGCTGCTCCCCTCAGCAGTGTACTTCGGTCCTTCTGCCTGCTCTGCTCCCCCGCTCTGGCTCTGGTGAATTCTCTCACCCTCCCGCGCTTCTGACTGTGCCCAGTGCTTGTATAAACAAATAAATAAATCTTTAAAAAAAAAAAAAAAAAAAAAAAAAAAAAACAAATCCTACAATCCCTTCACAATGAAGTTTTTTTTTTTCTTTGCCATCCATGAAGCTGATGGTCTTTCCTGCACCATTTCATCTCAATCCCACAGCCTGTCTTTACTGTGGGGGTAAACAAATGGTTCAGCTCCACCAATAGGCACCAGACCCTGGGTGCTAGGAATACAGAAAGAGGGTGACAGGGTTTCTGCCCTTATAGTCCATGTGTTAGAGAGCAGATCCTGCAGACAATTACTCCCATGTTAAAAGAAAACTGAGAACTTTTCTCCAAAGAATATATACAAATGCCCAATAAGCACCCCAAATATGCTCATCATCATTAGCCATCACAAAAACATAAATCAAAGGTAATGAAATACCTCTTGACACATTAGAATGACTATAATCAAAAAGATAATAACAACTGTTAAGAAGGATATGGGAATTTGAGCACCTTATATATTGCAGGTGGGTATATAATATGGTGTAGTCATTTTGGAGAATTTGATGGTTCCTCAAAGAGTTAAATATAGTTACCATATAGCTCAACAATTTCATTCTTAGGTGTATCCCTAGGAACAGAGCATGTCACACAAAAGCCAGTATGTGAATGCTCACAGTGCTATTTGTAAGTCAAAAATGGAACCAACCCAAATTCCATAAACTGTGAGTGGATAAAGAAAATGTGCTAGGGCCTCCCCGGTGGCGCAGCGGTTGAGCGCTGGGTTGTGAAGCTGCCCGCAGCCTCTGCAGCGCCAGTTTGATCCCCGGCTGCTCCCCGGCCACCGCAGGAGGGTCCCACATGGCGCGCAGACCTCTCCTGCCGCCCGCTGCTCCCCTCAGCAGTGTACTTGGGTCCTTCTGCCTGCTCTGCTCCCTGCTCTGGCTCTGGTGAATTCTCTCACCCTCCCGCACTTCTGACTGTACCCAGTGCTTGTATAAATAAATAAATAAATATTAAAAAAAAAATGTGATCTATCACCACACCAGGGCAGATGTTAATAAGAAAAGGGGGGTAGTGATATGGGGGGTTACATGGCACTCTCTGCACTCTCAATTTTACATAAATCTAAAATTGCTCAAAAAAGTCTCTATAAACATGTATATATATCCGTAAAATGGAATAGTACTGAGTCACACAAAAGAATGAAGTACCAATATATGCTACACTGACAAACCTTGAAAACAGTATGCTAAGTGAAAGACGCCTACACAAAGGTCACATATGCTTCCATGATTATGGAAGATGTTCAGAACAGGCAGAACCAAGAGACAGGGGGTAGGTTAGGGGTTGCCAGGGCTGGGGCAAGGAAAGTGGAGTGACTGCCTGTGGGTAGAGGGTTTCTTTAGGGGGTCCTGGAATTAGACAGTGGTAGCGCTTGTGCAACCTATTTTTTTAAATCTATTTTCTTACATTATTGTTTATTTTTGTAAAGCAATGATTTCTCCCCTCAGGTGTAGTCCTGGTAGTTCATCCACCACCATAGCACCCGTGACTGAGTTGTATAATTTGGAAAATGTGAATTTTATGACATATAAACTAAATCTCAATTTTAAAAAGGATCGGGGGAGAAAGGCAGTTCTGGATCTGGGGTTCACAAAGGGGTGGTTTAATTCGTTGGCTATCCAACATCCATTTTATAATATCTCTCCTGCTCTTTATATGTGGTCTGCTCCACTTTCTATCATTCTCTTTCATTTTTATATTATTCCAAAACAAAGAACTATCTATTAATCAATTTATCGTGACTAGTATGCATCAGGAACCATCAGGGAAACAGGATTTTTTTTTTTAAGATTTATTTATTTATTTATACAAGTACTGGGTACAGTCAGAAGCTCAGGAGGGTGAGAGACTTCACCAGAGCCAGAGTGGGGAGCAGAGCAGGCAGAAGGACCCAGGCACACTGCTAAGGGGAGCAGTGGGCATGGCAGGAGAGGTCTGCACGCCATGTGGGACCCTCACCTGGTGGCCAGGGATCGAACTGGCACTGCAGAGGCTGCGGGCAGCTTCGCAGCCCAGCGCTCAACTGCTGCACCACCAGGGAAGACCCGGAAACAGGATTTCTTTTGCACACAGTGTAAGTTTTACTTTTAGACAAACCACCATTCTTTTTGGTTGACCAAGGGCAAGAAGAAGAAGAATCCTTTTAGATTTGCTGTGTACATCAATTATTCAGGAAGAACAAAGCAGAGAGTGGTGGAAGAGGACACAGGACCAGCCTTGGATGCACTGAAATAAAGTGGTCTATAGTTCCCTGCACAGTATCATCACCAAGCAACACTAGAAGACAAATGTAAGGAATAAGGACTTAGGAAAGCCTTTTATCTGTCTATTCTCATTCATATGTACAGTATAACTGGATGAAAAAGAAAATGCAACATAGAGGTTGTCTCGCAAAAACAATGCTCAGATCCCTTTATTTTTAAAGTCATAACTTCAGTTTTATTAAAACTAATTTTTTTATATACTGCATATATTTCTGAGATTAAAAATATATATTTTATATATTGCAAATTCTGAAAATTGACCTTTTCTGATGCTCAAGGCATTCATCCATTGCAATAATGATCTCCATCTCATCTCACAGCTTTTAATATCTTTGTAATTACTGAACATATCTATGTGTATATACATACATTTTAAATCTCTAAAAGCAAACAAAATAACTAGGTTAGCAAGTAAACTCAGCTCAATAGGTCATCAGCAAGTTAACCTGTTCTTTTCCTAATTTGCATAATCTGGTACTTTACAAATGATACCAAGTAATTTCTTAGCATTACTTATGATAGAATTAACTATTTCATTTAAATGTCTATTAGACCATCTAGTTTACATCTCTTCAATTTTTTTTTTCTTTTAAACATGTTAATAGCAGGTATGGATGGCACTATACTTACTCAATTATTAACCAGTATAGAAAATATTCTACTCTGTGTTCCATCTCCTTAAAAAAAAAAAAAATACTGCTGGGTACTGAGTACAACATTAGTGTTTCCGGTCTTGAAACACACTTCAAATGAGAAATTCTCTAGTCATGTTGCTCTGATAAAACCAAGAATAGGTGCACTCACCTGGCTTTACAAGGCCTGACTTTGGTTCCTTCTTGTATCGAGCTGGCTGGGCGTTCCCCTCACCAACCATTCCAATTGTGCATTTCTTTCTGGTAAAGTCTTCATCACTTCCAGGGCAGAAGCCAACAGGGCTATTGCCGGCATCAGAAGGCGTCTTCACAGGAGACACTGATTGGCTACTAGGGCAGCCTGTGTCATCTGGAAGACAGGAATCAGTAAGCATGTAATGAGACGAACGACACTGGCTGGGCTGATTGTGACAATCATTTCCCAGTAAGTGTACATCAAACCATTATGCTGTGCACCTTGAACTTATACAGGGGTGCATTTCAATGTCTTCTGAATAAAACAGAGGGAAAATTAAGTTGGTTTAATGAGGAAGAAATCAATGAGAGCAAGGAGAAGTCTTGCAACAAGCTGTGCAGACATGAGCTC
The DNA here is from genome assembly GCF_014898055.3 of Talpa occidentalis. Lineage (NCBI taxonomy): Eukaryota > Metazoa > Chordata > Mammalia > Eulipotyphla > Talpidae > Talpa > Talpa occidentalis. Next base: position 24,167,853 of record NW_026555331.1, on the reverse strand, counting down.
ATACTCGTACACACCTGAACTCCGCCCATGCTGCTCAGGAGAACTTTTATTTTCCAGATTTTGACCAATCAAGTTAACAAAGAAAATATCAACTAGGAGAAAACATCTTGCAAAACAAAGCCTGACAAGCTTTTTGGATCATAAATATTTCTGATAGTCATGTGGCCAAATCTTACACTTTCAGGTCATAATTGTCCACAGATGTTTGATCAGGTTAGTAGTAAAAAGTCTACCACAAGTCACTCAGGATTATTAGTGTGAAATCTATAGAGTTGCATGTGTTCAGAAAAAAAAATTTGCTTGGATACTATCGATCATGCTCATGTTTTGATCTCTTGTCCATCAATTGGTAATAGAGTTTGATAGACAAGAGAGCTGGCTTTAGGGGTACAAGGAAGCTGAAAGAAGTGATCTTGTTTTATCATTATATACACCCAACCCCAAATAAATCAAACAGATGTCTTGCTGTCTGGGATAAACTGGTAAAATGAAAGTGATATTCAAATGAGAGATACTCCTTTAACTTTCAAGTGACAGATTATTACAACGGTTATCATCAAAAGTTAATAGGCAGATATGAAGTGACCTATGAAGATACCTATTAAGCAAACAGTAAAGTCATACTGCTGATGCCTATAAAATTCTTTCCATATTAAATATTCATTATGTTTGGCTAATTCACTAATACTTTGATGAGATTTATATGGGAATTTAAAACAAATCAATATTACTTAAAAGCAGGTCTACTTAAACCAATCAATTTTCTGTACAAAATAACCCTTTATTATGTGGCAATATTTTGCTGTCAGTTACTTTAGTAAAAAAATTAGACAAAACAAATAAAGGCATTGAGTGCTAATAACTTTTGGACTATTATATTTTTATGAATATAAAGGAACTAAGAGAATTTGCTGCCTATGAAAAAATATCTTAAAACTTCATACCATGAATAAAGACAGAAAGAGAACTATGCCTGAATCAAACATTCTAATTTTCTGAATTACAATGACTAGAATCCATCTAAAAAAGGATTGCCATACCTCATTTTTGCCTTCAATTTTTATTGTGAAACGTCCCAGTTCCTGGGACAAAGTGAACCTGACATTGGTAAATAACTTGTTTCTCTTTATATCCTTTTCACTTTTGAACATATTAGTATACACAGAACCTTAGGGATCTCTTTCTGGAAGTGAAAGGCTTTTGGTGCACCGCTCATGCCTGTCGCTTTGCTGCTCTTTGAAATGTGCTCTGTTCTTCCTGAAGGAACTTTGGCCCTGAATTACAGGATGACAACCTTTCTTGGCTGTTATTGCTCAACTATTTCATCACCTATTGTCCCTGCTTTTCTTTTACATTTGCGTGCCCCAAGTTTCAACCCAAATAAATCCAAACTCTTCTCTAAAAAGGCGCAAAGCTGCTAATTACTCAGATTCCAGAACTTCTACAAGGCTCAACAAGTCTGTCCATTGCCCGAGGAGAGCCTCATTTTTGACTGCTGTCCCAAAGCAGATAAACCAATAAGTGAAGTCTAATCACTCAAAATTACCTAGTGCCTTTAAAATTATTTCCTTATGAGTCAGTACAAAAATTACTTCTTTTGAAAGAGAGATGGCTGGAATAAATAAAAATCCACATTTCAGATCTTCGAAGCTAAAAAGTAAGTTTGCTTAACTCTCATACAGACAAAATACAATAATTTCTAGTATTGAGAAACTGTCAAAATTATACTTTAAATAGACAGCAAACGTTCTTTGATTCTGTCACAATTAGTTTGCTAGAGTTAAATGAGAAAGAATATGAACAAATATGAACAAACCATGTCTATAGTAGATTAATTTCAAGGGTTAGGTGTTAAGGTAGGGTTAAAAATTGGGAACTTAAAGTTAGGAAGCAGTTTAGAGAGGGCTGTAGCAATTGTTTGCCTAGAGTAAGTATCTCACCTGTCATTAATATTTGCAGCTAGTATCTCCAGGGGCAGGGAATGAGACAATCCCTGAACAAATCCTTAACCTTAGTTGTCTTGTATAGCACTTGCTTATTACATAAACTAGTGTTTAGCCATCACATAACTATCTAGTATTGAGCATCAAATCGAATGGGAAACAATAGGAATATAATGGTCTTTCCTTGGTGAAACAAAGATGTTTCAAGTCTTGGCACTGAACCAGCTCACAGGTATTAATCCTAGTCCCCATGCAGATGGAATTTATAAATAAGCCGATAGGAGTTGGGTAAATATCACATTCAGTGTACAGTCCCTGCACAATGGCAAGCCTATTAATGCAAATCCATATCCAGGGAAATCTCTTGAGTCAGCTGAGAAGATTGGGACATTTGACTGTTTTGTACAATGTAACCCAGACTAACAAGGAACTCTAGTTTTGGAAAGGGCCGGCCATTAGCTTTCCTACTACAGAGAGCACCCTTGAAGTGAGTGTGCAAAGTAGTTATGTGTACGTTATGTAAAGCTAAGACCTTAACAAAGGAAATGGAGCTTTGTTTGTGTGACCATGTGGTCACCTGTGTCTCCTGAGGTATTTTTCTCTGTGTAGCACTGAAGATGTATTTGGGCCCTTCTCCCCAATTCTCCTTTACTCTTTTTTTAACTTCATAGTCAGAGTTAGAAGCAGACCACCAAACCGGAAGATAACACTTCTTTCCAAAATTGTAAGTAAAATATTCTTAGTCCACTCCAATATTCTAAAGAATAGTAAAGTCAAGTTGATGTTCTTTGGTAGTTCATGTCTAATTTTACTATGTGCCAAAGTACATGTGACTCGGACACACATTAAACTTGCTTCAGTTAAATCTTTTGAGTCTGCCTTCTGTTTGCTGCTGGTATCTTGAATGTTGAATTTGTCTTGCAGGTTCCACAGATTTATAAACACAGTATTGATAAGGTTAGCTTTTATTAGTTATATTAAGTATAAAGAAATTTTCAATGACAAAAATTTCTAAAGGCACCATGAGGAAACTTTCTGGGTGGGATATGGTGGAAATCCCAAATGATCTTCCCAGAAAGAATGCGATGTTTCAAATTTCCACAGAAATGCCTGAGAAAAATAAGAACTTTCCAGGCTGGTTCTGGCATAAGGGAAGCTCTGCACTAAGGCTTTAGGAAGAACATGCAAAGGCTGCCAATCTATTAGAGTGGGATGAGTTTTTCTTTTCAAACACACATACAGGGACCTCCCTGGTGGCTCAGGGGTTAGGCTCAGTGCTCTCACAGACACGGCTTGGGAGCTACCCACATGGTGCAGTAGGCCTCTCCTGCCTCACCCGCTGCTCCCCTCAGCAGTGTATTTCAGTACATCTGCCTGTTCTGCTCCCCACTCTCTCTCTGGTGAATCCTCTCACCCCCTGCACCCTAGTTCTTATATGCATAAATTAAAGAAATCTTTAAAAAAAAAAAACACACATACAGCCAGCCCTTACATAGTTGAGTTTTTATACCTCTTTATTATTCATGGTAAGTATAATTTCATAGAACAAAACCAAAAAAAAAACATAAAAGGACCATGTTCCCTACTTCATATAGTGTGATCAAGTTGAAAATACAGGATGATTTCCTTCTAGATCAACAAATTTTAAAGCCCACTTACATGGGCCCAGAATGGCTCCTAGTGGTACTCAAAAAAAGTGACCCTCGTCAAAGTCACATCTAAATGATCACCACCTACAGGGAAAGGGTTCACTTACACACTCTCCTTGATTTATATCCGAGAATGTGCTTTTTTTTTGCTGTTGTTTCTGTTCACAGGATTAATGATACTGGAAAGAACAAACACAGATTCAGGAATCTCCATAAGCTGAGGACTATTGAAAGGGCTAAGTGAAACAGTCCCAATGACTAGTTTCCAAATTGATGTTAAGGGAAAAAAAAACAAAAAACAAAACTTAAGACAGGTGGAGATCTGAAACTATAAGATACATAGAAGAAAACAAAGGTAAAAGTCTCTCTGATATTGGTCTTAGTGATGGCTTTATGGATTTTTTCAACAGCAAGAGAAACAAAATAGAATATAAAAAGGATTACATTAAACAAAAAAGCTTCTGCTCAGCAAAACAAACCAATTTCAAAATGAAAAATGAAAAAATTCCAACTCACAGGTACACATTCAAAGTGACCTAGGGGCCAATTCTTTATATTGAAATTTGACAATTAAAGAAAGATTTAGCATCTTTCCTGATTGTAAAAACTGCCCCTATCCAAATTTATTTCAGTGTAACTGACATCCCTCATTGACAATGGGAAGTTCTTCCATATAGAAGCATCGGATAGAATAAAACAGAAAATTACTCATTTGCAACCTCTGATAAAATAAATGATTTATGCACAAGCATAATGGATGAAAATGAAACAAAAAGCCGAGAGGTAGAGTACAGTGGAGGGACCAGGCCTTGCCCATCTGTACCCACTGGATATTCTTAGCATCACCAACCGGTGAACAACAGACATCATGTACTTCCAACAGGATAGAGATGGGGAACACAGCATTCCTCGTGAAGTATTACCACCAAAAATTTTTCCCAAGTCTAATTGAGCTTTAAAAGCTAATGTTCACCTTATAAAATATATGGAGGAGAGAGTGATGAGTTAAATCAAGGGGAACTGCAGGCTACAGGCCAGATCCTATTTGCTTTCTGCTTTTGTAAATAAAATGTTGTTGGAACACAGCCATGCCCAATCCTTTACATATTGTCTGCTGTGGTTTTCAAGCTACACTGGCAGAGATGAATCATTGTGACAGAGATCATCTGGCCAGCAAAATGGAAAATATTTACTATCTGGTCCTTTACAGAAAAAGCTTGTTTGTCTCTGGGAGAAAATGATACCATGAGGAAGCAAACAGACACTTTCGAGACAACTGGGCCTGTTTCAGTGGTCTCTCAGACCAAGGAATTATGTTAATTCTGTTGGTAATGAAAATGCTCTATGATTATATGGGAAAGTTCATCATTTAAAAGGAGGGTATCCTGAGTTATGTAGGTAGAATGAAATGACATGATGTCTGGGGAACTGCTTTAAAATACCACAACAAAGTAAAATTACAATATCTTGCTACTTCTTAATCTGATTAAGTAGATAAATAGCATTATCAGGGTTCATTGTAGTATTCTTTCTGATTTTAAGAATCTTTAAAAGTTTAAAAAATACTTATTTTTTGAAAACATTGTTTTAAGTGAATAAATATTTAAAATAGATACAAATATGGTGACTTTAAAAATCAATCCTTGTAGGATATTTTAGTTTTCAATTGTCTCACTATTATTAAAATTGCTTCAAGAACACATTTTACAAAAAACAATATCTAATAGATCGTATCTCTAAAAGTGAAATTACCAAGGCTTTTTAATACATTTGAGACAATTACATTCCTATTATTATTGTACGAGTATTCCCCTTACTATATTCCGGACAGCAGGAATACAACTTTCTTCGTATTTCTGCCAAGTTACTAATGAAAAATATATTTCTGATATTTTAGTGTGCATGTATTTAATTATTAGTGAGGCTTTAGTGTCTTTTTTATATGTTAACTTTTTTTTAAAAAAAGATTATACATACAAGAACTGGGGTACAGGCCAGAGGTGTGGGGGGGTGAAAGGATTCACCAGAGACAGAGCAGGTAACAGAACAGGCAGACTGACTGAAATACACTGCTGAGGGGAGCAGCTGGCAAGTCAGGGGAGGTCTGCTGTGCCATGTGGGCAGCTACCCACCCAAGGCTAGAACTCATGCTGCAATGGCTGCCAATAGCTTCATAGGTTGTATCTTAATCCCTTCTGCCACCAGGGAGGCCCTATATGTTAACATTTTAACTTATAAATTGTTGTGTCCTTTGACAATTTTTCTGTCATATTAAACACTTTATTTTGTAGGCCAGAGGTACGGGGGTGGGAGGTGGGAGGATTCACTAGGCAGATTTACTGAAATACACTGCTGAGGGGAGCAGTGGGTGAGACACGAAAGGTCTGCTGCACCATAAGGGTTAACTCCCTGGCCGGGGGTTTAACTCAAGGCATAGTGGTTATAGCCCTAACACTTAACTCGTAGGCCACCAGGGAGGCCCCATATTAAACATTTCCCAATACTCAATAAGAAATCCCTATATATGACAGATTATTAACCCTTTGACATATTTCATCCAGTTTGTTTGCTTCTCACTTTATAATGCTTTAACAATTTAAACCATTTTTCTATTTCTAGTTGTGAATCTCTTGATATTTTACTTTGTGATTTCTTTCAAAGATTTAATGTTTAGAATTTATTTCTTTACTCCAAGATCAACTAAACATTTACCTCTGTTTTCCTCTAGATCTTTATAGCTTCACTTTTTATTGAAATTAAATCCTATTGGAATTCATTTAAAAATGCAGGATAAGATTGGATGCTAACTATATTATTAATATTATAATTTTAAGGAAATCTGTCCTTATGAAATTTTGAAAGCAATGTTTTTTTTTTGCAAGGTGAATATATGCATATTTTAAAATACTAGGATACCCAAATTGTGTGTGTGTGTGTGTGTGTGAGAGAGTGTGTGTGATATATAATTTCCTGATATCTAACTAAAGTGCCTAGCAATCAGTGACATCAAATGCATTTGGTGGCAACTATGTTGACAAGGTCCCTACTGCAACCTCCTTGTACCAATTACATATAAGAGTAAATAACTGGATTTTAAAGATTGCAAATTAAGGTATTTCTTCAAAGTCCAAGATACATCTCTGAAATCTTTGGTTCATTTTTGAACTTAGATGTCAGAGCTCATTAGTTTTCCAAAATGTTGAACTAAACAATTCCAGAAGACACATTTAAAAATAACATCAGGCAAAGGAAAATGTGGTTTTGTGACATAATATCTTGAAACATGCTGCTCAATGTTTAGTTGCATAATTTGGAGAAAAAAATCATTGCTATTGTAAGGAAACATTACTTTAAACTATATGGAAATCTAGTTGATTTTCATGAATGATGTAAGTGTTTACCGACCACTTACTCATCCATTCAACAGATACTTATTGAGAAACTACTATGTGGTAGATACTGTTATGCTGTCATTATTCTTACTGCTACAGATATTGAAATTTTTGAAGACACTGTGATAGAGACCTAAAATGTCACAGCTTAAACTCATGGTTAATTTGATCTCTGAAATTCTTACCATGAATCATTCAAATGCACTGAAAATGTGAGAAAAGTAACATTTATGAAGTACTTATCATGCGGCAAGCAAACTCATTTTATAATTTTAATATTTTTTTATTTTACAATGGGGAAAACTGAGGCTCAAGAGATATTAAGAATCCCATGGTCACACAACTACTGATTAACTGACTCAAGGTCAAACTCAGGTGGTCTGATTCTCAAATACTGGTTTTTCTTACCACTACCAGCTAGCTGTTTTCTAATTTTTTCTACCTTTGTTTGTTCTAAGAGGAAATAGCAGAAATTCTGGGAATGTCAAAATTAAAAACAGACAAAGGAAACTTTTAGAAAGAAGCCATTCCATAATAAGCAAACCACAGAACAAATGAGGCAAGAAACTCTTTCTAGTTGTTTCCATTTTCCCACTATTCTCGCTTTGACATGGTAAACCATACACTGCTTGCCATTCAGATAATTTTGCATTCTAGGTTTCCATAGCAAAACGGGATCGTCTGTTCCTTTACCTAATTTTAGCATCTTTTGGAGTGAGAATTCACAAGTCTCATTCACAGGGTTCTACATTAATTTAACTTCGTAATACACAATGTGGGTCCTACATTAAATTTGCTTCATATTACATGATGCAACATGATGTAATCACCTAAGTTGAGGTGTATGAATCCAATCCGTCTGTCTGTCCGTCCATTCATTCCACCAGCCATCCATGCATTCCACAAATATTTTTTGATTTCCTGTGTCTGTCATACAGTCTTCTAGATATTAGGGACGTGATAATGTTCAAGAAACCCTGTGCTCTAATAGTTCACCTTCCATTGGTATATAGAGAAATTTGATAAACAAGTAAAAAACATACAAAAAAGAAGTCAAGGAAAATGAGGGCAGACAAGAACTTCAGATTTGCTATTATGGTCACTCACCTGCTTGACAAGGACAAATTCTGGAGATAAGATTTTGGAGAAGTTTTACTTTGAGGAGGAGCAGAGAAATAAATAGCAACTGCAAGGAAATGCAGGGATCACAGGAGCTTATTTTCTTTAAAGATGTATATACCAATGGAAACATACTTTCCTAAGCACAATAAGACATGTAACCTACATCAACCAAAACAGAGGAGTTATTTAATGAACATCTCTCTGGTTTCTTGGAGACAAAATAAACGTTCCCAGGACTTCTGAGCTATTTTGGAACCTTGAGTGCTCCCATAAAAGTCATCCTAGTGTTTGTAGCCTTGGCAGTAGAGGAGAAGGTGAGGGGGAGTGGAGCACTTGTCCATATCTCTGCAGGGAGGCCTGCTGTCTCTGAAACACGGCCCTCCACTTGATTTCCTACCAAGCAGCAAGTTGTTTAATCTGAAAATGCAAATTAAAGAGAAGAATTTGGAGGGGGAGATATCATGGTCCATATTCGTATTGTAGTATGAGTAACATGTCTATCCAGGCATCCTGGTGAGGGAGGAGCTGATGCTGAAGTTGGAAACCAGGAGCTTCTATCACTGCCAGAAGAGAGGTGAGCCCCGGCAAGGGGGCAGGGTGTGGGTTCTTCTGTAGTTCTGTAGTTTCTTTGATTTCTTTTGCCCTTTCTTTCATAGGGATAGTCTTTCCCAGGCAGGCCTCTTACTAATACTTATGAACTTCTCTCTTCTTAGCAATAGGGATTTTTTAAATTTATGCATGCAAGAGCTGGGGTGTAGGCCAGAGATGTGGGGGTTGAGGATTCACTAGAGAGAGTGGGGAGCAGAACAGGCAGATTGACTGAAATACTCTGCTGAGGGGAGCGGCAGGCAAGCCAGGAGAGTAGCTGTGCCATGTGGGTAGCTCCCTGGCTGGGGATCAAACTAGCACTGCAGTGGCTACCGATAGCTTCACAGTGCTGCGTCTCAACCCCTTGCACCACCAGGGAGGCCCTGACAGGAATTTTTATCTAGTTTCTAAGCAATGTCTTTTTAAAGATTCAGTTTGCTTATTTGTTTTTTAAGATTCCTTGGTGGGAAAGGATGGGAAAGAGAGGGAGGGAGGGGAACTGGAAGGATCTGAAGGGAGAGAGACAGAGAGCAAAAAATTATCTCGTCGACTCTGGAAAATCTTGTAACCAGAAAAATCAAAACTGCCCTAAGGACATGTGAATTATATATGGTCAGCTGTCTGCTAGTGATGTAAATATTTCTCTCTCCCTTCTCCCTTCTACTTTTTTCTCATGTAGAGAATCATTATAGTGATGGTGGAAATGGAGTAATGGATAAAAATGGAAGTTAAATTTAAAAATAATGTTCCATTGGGGTTTTTCTTATTTGGGAAAAAAAAATTGTTTTAAATGATAGAGATGTATTCTGGTGCTTCATTTTACAAAGGAACAGAGACAGGAGAGGAAAAGAAGAAATGAGCTCATAAATAGTCTAATTCCAATGATGTCCAAAAAATAAAATCCTCAGTACTGAACTTTAGCCTTAGAGACAAAATGTCCATCCACCAAAGAATGGCTCAACACGATGGCTCTCCAGGGAGTGAAAAGTGTGTAGGCAGCTTTGTGACTGTAGCTGGGCTGCTGGTTTTTCTCATGACTTGCATGATTGGGAAATAAAGATTAGGGGAGGTGTGAGGGGGGATGTCTATAGGCTGACAAGTCATGACAGGCACAGGCACTGCCTGGACTACACATCCCTTGAGGGCAGGAGACCTGTCAGCACAGGTCCTTGCTCTAGTTCAGCTCCTAGGACAGTACCTGGCCCACAACAGGTGTTCCAGAAACATTTACCTCTATGGTGAACAGGAAGGACCCCAGATCTATGGAGAGGATCTCGCTTAGGCAAAAATCAAAACAAAATAAATCCTATAAATGTGATTACATTCATTTTGATTATGTTAAATTAAAAAAAAATCATGTTATTCTACAGTGTATGCAATTGCTCCATTGGGGTTTTTCCTGTTCAGAATTTTTTTTAGTTATTTTTATTACTTGTACATGAGAAAAATATAATCATTAATATTAGAGGAAACAAAATCCTCACCAACACCTCAGATTATACTGAAGGGTAGATTAGGCTTCATAGCGTCTCAAGAACTCTGAGTCAGATCAGGGTCTAAGAGGAATCCTATCTGCAAGGGCACCCACATAAAGGAGAGAGAATAAAGACTGGGCCAGCCGGGAGATGGGGAGACCCAGGAATATCCACACGGAGCCCAGTCAAGTTGAAGGATATGTGTCTATGGGGTGAGTGCTTGAAGGAGTCCATTGGGAAGCTTGGTGGGGGTTCCCTAAGAAGAGGGGAGTCAGCCTGACAGGACTGGTATCCTTCCACAGCCAGACGAGTGGAACCCAAGGTTGGTGCTCTGGGAGATGCCATTTATCCTTCATTCAAAGGAGCAGCTGCATCTGATCTGATAGAAGAGGAGCTGATTTGTGCCTCCAAAAGTGAGACAGCTAAGTGAAGCAGCAGTGGGGGTTTGGGAAATTATTTACTGAACCTCAGAGCCAGCAAAAAAAAAACCACATCACACCACCAGTACACTCAGCAGTCTTGTCTACCTGAAATGCACTGAGTCTCCCCAGGTCAGTGGGAAGAGATGAGGACTTTCTCTGCATACAAACCACCTGGGTTGGGGCAGGATGATGACTAGTGTCCAGCTGCAGTCCTAGAGCACTGACTGTGTAACTCTGAGCTGAATACTTTCTTGCCTGCAATGCCTTTTTCTTCCAACCTGGCATGGTTGGGAAATAAAGGTTACTCTGCCCTGCATTTTCAGGACTGTGCTTTCACTCACACTGATCTCGATCTGCTATGCCATGCTCTGCTTCTCAAACCCCTACTCAGTCTTCAAAGTCTTGCTCAAGCACCAGCTCTTGAGGGGAGCATATTCTGATTGTCTTAGCAAGATTTGCTGGCTATCCACAGCACTAGGGTCAGGGACCCACTCTTGACAGGTGGATAGGCAGGAACTGAAGGACAGCATACAGGAATCTGTACCTACACACATAGCAAAAGCTGCATGAACTCATTGTATGATCTGTTTTCTTTAAACTAAAATTCTTGCTCTGAACTGAGGTTTCTATCCCGATGCTGCTCAAATGAGTGTGGACATTGATCCCATCAGAAATTGACCGGGATCAGCAGACTGCTATGTTCTAGGGTCAAGATCACCAGGAGGGGCTGATCATGACAAATACCAGACACATCAACTGTAATGGGCTGTTCTGACGGGCTGGTTGCTTATGGCTAATTGTTTGTATTTAACCCAATATAAAAAGGCCAGCATGAGGTGCAATGGCAGAGCTATTTCTTCAGGGGGTTGTGCCCACCATTCTCTCAGATCAGTGACCAGTGATCCGAAAATGAAAGTGCTTTTGGATTCAATTCCTGTCTCTGCTTATTGGTTTTTTGGTAGTGACAGGCAGAACCAAGAACCTGGGCTACTCCACTAAGATTCTGACTTTCAGAGATGTGAGACTCCCTGGAACATAATGTGTCTTTCATTTCATCAACCCAGTCAACTGCATACTGGGGACTGCTCTAACTGCTTTATTTCCCCAAATACTAAGATAACACCCGCTCTCTCAACATATTCTATTAAATGAGAGAAAACACTTGTCCTGTTCTCATAATTGTACGTCTAACAAATTCTGGCAAGTACTTAGTAAGCAACTGCTATGTGTCAGGTAGAGTGTGGGGAAACAGTATTCCTGCCCTCCTGGAACCTACAGTCAACTGAGGAGTCAGGAAACTAGACAAGAAATTTTAGTGCCAGGTCATGTACTATGTTACGGATACTGAAAGGAGGAGCAGCTAATCTGGACTTTGAAATATATCTTTCAGGTACCTACCCTGACGTATAAACATATTTGCCTATATATACTCACAGCCCACCTTTCCTCCCATATGTGTCTTTTGGGGTCTACCCCTTGTCTAGATACAGAGTTATTACTTCTCTACTATTTTCAAATTCAAACTCCCCGACCCCCAGCTCTCTACCTCCCTCCTGGCTTTCTTTTCTATTTCCCCTCAGTTTGAAAACCTTATCAAACCCCTGTCATTTGATAAGCCCCCATCTTGACTATAAACACAGCACTTGTTTTTATTTTTCCCTTCCTGTCTCAGTTAAGCTCTTTACACTCTGTCAACTACCTCATGTAATTGGAATTCCATCCCCACCATTTTCTGGGACTGTTTCTGTCTAAGACCTCTGATAACCTGGGGGTTCTTATCCCTAAGCAATTTTTAGTGTACTGTTTACTTTATCCTGCTGTGATAACTAAACCGCTCTGCTACTTTTTCTTGAAACCCCCTTCTCCTTTGGATCAGAGACACTGTCACTCTTGGCTCTCCTTCCTCCGCTGTGAATGCTGTTCTCAGGTGGTTTGGCTTCCCTTTTCTGTCTACTCTTATCGCAGAGTTTAAGCTTTGGTCCTTTCATCTTCCTCCACGCACTCCCCTGGGGTTCTAACCATCACTACTCTTGACTTCCTTTACCATCTCTGATTTCTCTTCAGCACTCCAGATGCTCACCATTATCTCTAAGACCTTTACTATTACCTTAAATGCAACAAAACTGAATCTGAACTCTTTTTTAACATGGCACGATCTCCACCCCAATCCTGCTACTCATTTGTGTGCGTTCATCCAGTGGAAATTTGGAAATGATCCTTCCCTGCCCTTTCTATTTGGTGATGAAGACCCTTTTGTCTTACCCCCCAATCCTCCTATCATCTAGACAGTAGCAATGGCCTTCAAACCCAGCAGGCTCCTCACCATCATTTTTTGACCCTTCCCATCTGCCATCCAGCAGATGTCAGAAAGACTTTTCTAAATTACAAATCTGGTTATAATTCTTCTGGCTGAAAATCCTTCATGGGCTTGGCAAGATCCTTAGGAATTGTATGATGGCAGCCCACCAGTCCCATCCAGCTATTTCTGCATGCTATCTGGCCCATGGAGTTAGTTTAAAAGCTGAATTTTTAGCATTCTGTAAAGGCACACACTGTCCATTTCTAGAACCCCCTCGTCTGTCCAGTGTCCAGGAGGCCTCACTCTTTGCATTACCGGTCTAGTTCCTGCCTGGCTCCTTGAGCTCATGGCTCAAGTTCTCAGCAGGGCATACAAAGTCTTTCCTGAGCTGGCCCAGCAACCCTTTCTAATCATTTCTGCTTTTAACTCTGGTCTGCTGATGCCAAGGCTCATGTTTAGCCACTACACCACACTAATTAATGTACTTTGAATCCCTGGGCTTTAGAAATGTGAGAGGTCTATGTTGATAATAAATGGAGCAACAGACTCATCTTACAAGGAAGGACTATGTGTGGAAGGGGTGTGGGCAAGACAGACAGGGATGCTAGATAAGTGAGGAAAGGTGGCTGTGTGGGAATCACATCCAAAAAATCGCCATCCTACTTATTCTGATGCCAGAGTTGACACAGTAAAATAACTGATTTTTCCAACCTCTGTGTATTCATCTTTATAGCCTCAGCATAATTCCTGATCTTTAGCAGGCATTTATTAATTGTTTACCGGATAACATAGTTTTGCAGAAGCTTGCGAAATGCTTAATGTCCTGGTACTCCCAGGCCAGTTTCTCTTTTGGTATCTTCTTCAGTGTACTCACTAGGTGTGCAGGGTGCACATGAGGTGTATTCAGCACACCTGGTTTCAGTTACCCCAATTCATCCTAACATCAAAGAGGGAAAATGCTTAAGAATAAAAAGCATGGTTAACAATAGTAAATTCAGAGACACAATTATATAGGAAAATAAAGGAAGGAAATACTTTCTCTTCCCCTCTACTTTTCTAACACTTGAACATAATTCAAACCCATGATGTAGATATAAATAAAATGATTGCTAAGACTAATGACATGGGAACTGTAAATACTGAGGGAGAAGCTATAATTTCCAGGGAATGTGAAGGCATTTTCCTGCCCCCTGCCATGGAGTAGAGCAGCAGGCTGGCCACCACTTCCACCTTCTTTGATTCTAGTTCATCCTGTGATGCCACTTAGGGCATACACTTCACATCCTTCATACAATCCCCACACAGAGACCCCAAAGCAGTGGGGTCAGCATCAGTCATCCAGAAAGGCCATGAAATACAGATCCTGGGCTCTCCTGCTCTGAGAATGGGAGGTTAGGTTAGTGCCAAGTTACTAACCTTTTTTTAAATTAACATTTTAAACAAGCTTTCCTGAGGAATGGCAAACATCATATCAGAAATTTAAAAGCATGATCATAAAGATGAGTGTTTTCAAACATAAAAGACTTTCGTGTGAAGGACCGTACTTTGCTTCCAGGCTGGGTCCACTTCCATCATGATTACCCTTCACTGTTTCCACTGCTTATTGGTTTATTTTTTTTTAATTAAATGGTAAAAAAATTCTGCTCTGTCTTTCTAACTGCAGTTACCACATCCTCGAAGAAGTATGGCCTCCATACCCTTCATATGTAACCTATTTCATTAGGTACTTATCTTTTGCAGCTGAGACAGCAAAGCACTTGAAATAGATATTATCAACTGTACCAAGGTCTCATCTTCATTGAAATGATACTGAAGTCTTAGGGTCCTTGTTTTTTGTTCACAGCAGGTTGGCAGTCATTCAATTATCCTGTAATTTGGTCTTGCTGCTTACTTCACTTTAAGCAGTTCATCTCAATTTTGATCATTATGTTCAAAGGCTTACTCTATCCAGACGCCAAGTCTCCTCAACTGGACAAAGCATAGCAAGAATATTTCTGTTTGGCGAGGTCTAGCACATTTCTGCAGGCATGTCATACCGGTGGAGCATAGTCAGGCTGTAATTTGCCCTAATTGTTCTTCCCACAAATAGCAGCAGTGATTACCTCTAGGTCACTGGCACTCCAAGGAAGGTATCTTCTGAGCCATGGTAGAAGCCAAATTTTTTTTGCAAACACTTTACTAGGGATTAGACCACAAAGAATCTCAGATTCTGACCATTTAGCTTATTGACCTGGTACATGTTTTTTAATGAGTTAGGTCACAAATTTTCCTCTGTCTCTGTGTGTGCACATTAGAAATATGGAAATAACTCAGAGAAATCACTGGACTCCCATAAAACAACCAATGTTCTGTATGCATAATTTGTTCCACCTGCCATGTTTACAAGGCACCCCAAGGAGCACTAGCTTAAAACTCAGCAATCCATCTGCCTCCCTGTTCGAAGGGGTAATTATTGCCTCAACTAAGCAAAAAGGAATGCACAGCATGCTGCTGACCATGTCAGGTGACTGATGGATGGGACTGACTTACTCACCCAGGTCATCAGCTTTTCTAATAGTGGCGGAGGTTGGGATCCAATGTCAGATCCCACTGACTGTCAACATAAAAGGGGGAGAAAAATGGACAAAGGCCACATTCTACAGGCTACACTCAGAGCACAGATCACATATGCAACTTTTTTCACTTCTCATGGGCATGTATCTTGTAAGAAACACAGTGAAGAATGGTGGTGGGAGGAGAAGATAAGGTATCTTTATGCCAAAACACTGGTAAAATTGGATTAAAAATAGAAGAGTGGGCCTCCCCTGGTGGCGCAGCAGTTGAGCGCTGGGCTGTGAGGCTCCCCGCAGCCTCTGCAGCCCCGGCTCATTCCCTGGCCACCAGCGAGGGTCCCACAAAAAAAAAATAGAGGAGATACAAAAGCAGGTGTTTTGTTTCTAGGAACTTACTATTGACTGTAGTTTTTAATGACTTTTTTTTAAAGAAAGTGTTAACATTTAATATGAATGTGCGATGTTTTACTTGTCATGCACACAAAATAGGGTCTGGCCTCCAATATACACTTAACTGAGTTCAAATAAGGTTACAGTGACTAAGATGGAATATAAACTGTAAAGAATAGACTGTTTTCAGAGGAGAATGAAGTCCAAGTGCAAAATCACACGTGCTGATGAAATGCACAAACACATGCCTATCTTCAAAGAAATTCTGCTAATAAGAAGCTATTAAAAGAAGAGCTCTTTGGGGACACACCCCAAGTGAATTGCAAAAGGTCACACACAACTCCCTCCCTCTGAAGTGAGATAGATACAACATACAAATTAGCATATAGAATATCAAGTCATTAAATGTTCCTTGTCAAGGCTCCCAGGGGATGAAAAGGAGGAAGCAGAGGATGCAGGAAGGGATTGTGAAAGTAGAGAAGAATGGACAGGTCACTCTGAAAAGTTCTTGGTCTTTTAATTTCACAGAACAGCAAAAATAAAAGACAAACTTAAGGGTGGGGGTGGAGAACACATCAAAATTGAGTTGTCATTTATTTTGCTGCAATATCTCTACCATTCACTATCATAATTTTTTTTTTTACCAATGATAGGGAAGCTAGACTCTCAAAATAAAGGCTGATCATTTCTATTAAGTAAATTTTACTTTGTAAGAATACACTTAAGTACCTTCTTTCAAAAATCGAGTATCTTAGAACATATAATACTCTTCACCATTAATACCTTTGATAGATATTTAGGAAAAAAGTCTTCATTTTGCAGTTCTAAAAAATATAATTTTCAAATTAAATTGCATTGCATTAGAGTAACCTCTTCCTCTATAATTTCACTGGCAGACTGTAAGAATCCCCCTAACTCTACCCGTCCCCTCTCATCTCCATGAAGGTGATGATTTATAAAGAAGACAAGTTAATGCAGGACAATCTCTGTAAGGTTATGAAGCTACAGGAGCCACAGATACTTCTTTAATTATTTTAGCTTCATCCTAACAGAGGATCACATGTTTACTATTTGTATGTGTCTTGGTCTCTGACTTAACTGTCATGATTAAGAAGCAATATATATTCTGGCCTCAGTGTTTAAAAGTGGCTGTATTAAAACCAGCTATGTCCCCCTGCTGGCTGGATGTGTTTTACATTCTCCCCCTCCCAGTGAGAAAAGGGGGAGAAAAGAGTGAGAGATTGAGGGAGAAAATTTATATCTACAGGCTGGCAGTGCTCTAGTCCAGATAGTGTCTGCTGAGCAGAGACCAAGGTCCAAGCCGAAGCTGTGTGTAGCAAACTGGAGGCTTTTGCATCAATACCTTTCCACACCAGTGGTTTTGTTTTGTGGTGTAGAGGAAACCAGGACACTGCAGCTAAGAAGAAGCAGGTTTATTATACTGGTGCTTGGCTCAGTGGATCTACATCCAAAGGCTGAGCACCCCTTCAAGGAGGTTATAGGCTTAGATACATTTTAGCTTGCGCTGGGTGGGTTAGCATTATAACTGTTCAAGGTCAGATATGATGTGAGTTACAGTCCAAGAAATGTAGTAAGTTGCTCATGGATGGAGCTGAAAGGGATCATGCTCAGCGAAATAAGCCAGAAAGAAAAAAGAAAAGTACTGGATGGTGTCACTCATAGCAGGAATCTAGAAAACTTAAATAAGGGACCAGGAAAAAGAATAACTATAAGAAAGAAAGAATCAAAATCAACAAACAACTATGAACCAGAGACACTCTATGGGGGGTAGGGGGCGGGAAAGGAGGGATTGGAGTCAAAATAAGGGGGTTATAATTGTATGGGGAATATAAAAATAAAATTTAAATTAAAAAAATGTAGTAAGTTGCTTATTGCAGGACCCTAGGCTGCCCTGCTCAGCTTAACTACAAAAAATTCCAAGTCTGCCCTTATTTTTCCTCAGCCCCAGCTCAGGGGGTGGTCTGGAAAGTACCTTCTACCTTTGAGATGATGGCAGAGGGTGGAATTTGGAAAGTTTCACCTTCCACCACCAAGTTGGCTATGAATGCGACCCACTGGCTTGGAGGTTACTCCACAATGTTCCTCTTACATTATAACTCATTAAAATAACTTGTTTTAAAATTAAAAAAAAAAAGTCTACATCCCAGCCTGCAGCTTTAATGCTCCCCATAGTACCAAGACCATTTATTTCCCATCTACTGACTGACCTCCTAAAGCATCATTAGCACACCTCCCCCCACCCACCCCCTAAGGCCTTGCGTCTGTCAATTTTAGTCAGCACAGCACTCAGAACCATCTTGGGGTTTGTTAGGGCTCCACAGCAAAGTACAGTAAAGAAGGAAAGGCGCCAACTCAAACCTTAGGGAATCGCCAACACAGGCAGACGCAGCCCAGGAAGGAAGGGAATCCTATCTGGAAACAGGATGCCAGCCAAGGCTACAGCTTGAAAGGTAGGTTTATAGACACCCATAATTAAGGGCTTCTGCCACTCAATTCTCAGCTAGTTAATGGCAGAAAGATCAATACCTACTTTTGATTTTCATGTACAGCATTATGGCCTTAGTGGGAGACAGGTCTCCTGGGAAGGAGATATGAGACAGGAAATGGGTCTTGGAGACAGTGATTCATGGCCAAAATTAATAATTATATCAGTTTACCAAATTATTTTCCTAATTATACTTGAGGCTCTTCTTTTGTTTTGTTTCACCAACTTTGTCTTTTTTGTGACAAGACCACTCAGCCTGAAGTCAGTGAGAGAGAAAATGATTATGTGCAGAGATTGAAGGAATAAATGTGGGCTTGAGTTATACAAAGAGAGGAGGGTCAGTTTGAAATGATATTCACTGGGCTTATCCACGCTCAACCAGGGTGATTACTGAACTCCAAACCAGAGTTAAGATAGACAGTCTTACATTCTGCAAACATGTCTCTAGGTTCTAGGACACTTAATTGCTCCAATGTGTTATTCTTGTTTACTTCCTGGGAGAATATCAAGTGAACCATCAGTGGCATTCCCTTTTAAACTAGATTATTATCATTCAAATGCAAAAAATAAGTTTTAAAGTACAGTATTTTGATATAATTTTTTTTCAGAACCAGGCCAAGAATCTACTTCACAGAAAAAAAATAAAAATAGGCAACAAAAATATTTTAATATAGAATTTATGCAGAGGATAGAATTATTTTATGAAAGTATGCAATAAATCCAAAGCTGTATTTTTAAAAAATCTGAAAAATATAATGGGATACTGTATCCAGTATCCCATATGTATAATATATATATATATACACACTCTATATATTCCACTATATACAGTATTCCAGTACTATATCCAATTAGGTTAGGACATTAACCATAGCATCTTGATTCACATATCCCTTCTCATACAGGTATTAATCTTCAAATTATGTTCTCACGAAGTAAAATCTAAAAATTATCCACTATGAAACCTTCTTTCATCACAGGAAAGTCACCTCTTTAAATTTTACCCAAATTCCCAGTACTCCTCAAAGAATGCAAGTTCTTCAAGTCATGAGCTTCTTATGGGTATAAAAGGTTCAGTCAAGTGACAATGGTGGCATCTTCACGAACCACAGAGATTCATGTCTTTACCAAATATGCTCACAACCCTAAGGAAACGTCCATAATCCTGTGCCAAAACTGACATTCACAGTTCTTCAAAACACCATTTATTAAGCACCTCTATAAGCCAGGCACTGTGCTAGGGGTACATTTAAACACAGGTATCCCTTTGACCTCACAGTAACTCCATAGGTAGGTATTATCATCCCATTTTATAGATGTAACAACTGAGGCTTGAGGTTAAGCAACTTGCCCAGGGTCACACGGCTTGTAAACAGTGAAAGGGACAGGGACTCCAGGTGAGGTCTGGCAGATGACAAAGGCCATGCTCTTCTCCTCTAAACTACAAGGTCAGCTCAACCCTAAGATATAAACCTTGATCTTGACCTCATTCATTAGGAACTGCTTGATCTTTATGGAATCCAAACTTTATACAGGTTGCTGGTGTAAAATGCAAGCTAACACATTTTCCAGATTTAACAAAGGAATATATATATTTTTAAAATAGTCACAAAAAAGAAGTTAGATGTACCAGGTAAATTATAAACTAGAATAACATAAAAGGTATGAAATTCTATTCAGCTGAACCAATGAATGGATGTATTTGTAGCCCAAAGCAGCCAAAAAGATTCGCCCTGACACAATGCATCCTAATAACAGAAGACCAGGTCTAGCCTCTGAGGGGTCCAGTCCAGGTCCACTCACAATGCACCTTGGCCCACACACGCCTGCGTGTTGCCTCCCAAGGGTATTGTACCTGAGCAGAAGCTGTTGCTGCTAATGGTCCTCGCCGAGCGCCCAGAGCTGCTGGGGTTGAACTCTTTGCTCTCTTCCTCAGAGAAGGGAGACTCAGAGGCTGGGGACACTTTGTGCTGCTGTTGGGGCAGATGGGGTCGAAGAATCAAACGGGGAATTCGGCTTCGGGAAATCTCCTTCTCATGATGCAGCACTCTCTGCTCCTTCTCAAAATTGGATATCAAAAAGAAAACAAAAGGAAATTTGTTTCCCCCTCTTAATTCCTACCTGTTCCTTCTAGGCTCAGTTTCTAAGAAATCACATTTCTGAATATTGAATCTTCACCCTAGGCCTATCTCAGTTGTTGAAATGAGCTCCAAAACTCTTTCAACGAGTTAAACCTAATTAACTAAAAACATGCATGAGGGTGCACACACACACACACATACACACACCCCACCCACCCACCCCTAGTTGGAAGGTCATTCCTCACTCCTGTGCCATTCCTAACTCACCTTCACACTGTGGCTTTTTCTGTCACATCCAAGTGTTTGACTCAGCACTCTTCATTAACTCACAGCACACTGGCTTATTACTTGATTTTTTCTAGACTTCCATTTTGCTTTCCCTAAATTAGCTATGAATGTTTGACTTCTGCTGTCCTCTCTCCTTACAAAGTAGATCCCTATACCTGGAACAATTCTTTCCTGCTACATCATGCGGCCTTATCTTTCAAATCCCTCCTCTTCCCTCCAGGATCTTAATTATTCATTCATATCCTGGTATACAAGGCTTGTTGCCAACAGAAAGGCAAACAAAAATCCAATACTGGGTGAGATAGCTCCACCGTTTACATCATGTTAAGCTTTTGTTTCCCTGACAGGACACCCATGAGAAGAGATATTTTTTCTCTTTTTTAAAAAGCACATTAGATACAGAGGGTCATGCTTTGATAAAAATGCATTAAAAAGTAACATTTGGGCACTGCTTTTCAAATTTAAAGTGCTTTCCAAATTATTATCTCATCTGATCCTTAGAGTCAAGGCCACAGAGAGGACACTAATTGGAGTCCCTATTTACAGATGAGGAAACTGAGGCTAAAAGTGATCTTAGTCACCACATCATATCACCTAGAAGAACAGGCCTGGAGTCCAGTGCTTTTTGGGGTCACCACCACCCCGCCTTATTAAAATGGATTCCTAGGAGGAGCTCTGCAGAGAAGCCTGCTAGTCCCTCCAACCTCTGCGACTGAAAAAACGGCTTTGGATTAAGTAACAAACACTATTTTGAAACATGACCTCCTGCTCATTTCCACAGGGCTTACCAGGAAGGGCTGCTGCCAAAGTAAACACCTCTGGGAGGCCAGCAAGTGCAGGAATTGAGGGGAAAGCCCCAGCCACAGGGAACCCCTGAGGCTCCAGAGGCATCCACCCCATTCCTGGGGTGAAAGCCACACCCAATCTCTGGATTTGCGCTGCACATCAGACACCGGCAGGTATCAAACGTCAGCAACCCCCTGGGCACACTGCAGCCCCTGAACCGAGGCTGGGTCACCGATAAGCTTATTTCAATCACCATTACACCAAGTCCCTTTTATTCGCGTCACACACACAGGGCATCCATTGGGAGCTAGATCCCAAACCAATTTCGGGAGATCGGATTAACCCTCCAAGTCAATTTTTGTAAATCCTGCTGTCAAACCCCGAAGTCTCTTCCTCCTGCACCACCTCCCCTTCTCCTGACTCGCATCACCTGAGCAATGCCCTTCTGCCTCCCACCCTCTCCACCGCCTCGGGTCCCCTTTTCACCCCGACTCCAGACGCCCCCCTCCAGCTCCCAGCTCCCACCTCTCGCCCCGCAGTGCGCCCCTTCCCGCTCCCTTCGGCGCCCCCAGGACGTGACCTCCCTTCTTACCTTGGTTTCACGGAGGGGCCCCATCGCGTAGCTGCCAGCCGGCTCCTCGCTCCACCGCTGTCGCCGTCCAGGAGGAGGCACCTGCGCGCACCAGGGCGAGGAGACTGCGCTGAGGCGCGGGCTGCTGCTGCTGCGGGGCCCGAGCGCTCGGCTCGGAGGGCGCAACTGGCCGCCCCGCCCCGGCCGGACACGTGGTGTGGCCGCCACCGCCCGCGGTGGATCCCGGGGCGCCGCCTCCTGCCCGGACCGCCCTCACCTGCTCGCCCCGGGGTAGCTCCTCTGCGCACCCCGTCAGCCCGACTGCACCGCGGGCACAGCTCCCCCGCCCCCCAGTACCGCGCGCCCCTCCCTCTCTGCAGAACCCGACCCGCAGGGGGCAGGCGGAGGCTCGCAGCATCTCTAGGCGCCCGACACCCTCTTTTTGGCACCTGGTTTGGGGTTTAAAAGGGGTGCGCGTCGTATGAACGAGCTGAGAAAAGCTGCGACCTCACAGCCAAAATGGAGAAAGGGAAAGTTTTCCTTTCCCGGCCCCTCCCTGTCTCTTGGTTTTAAGTCAACATACAGCTCCCCACAATTACCTCGCCCGAGAGAGACGGGGCGGGTTCCCCTCCACCCGGACCCCAGCCAAGCCACTGCTGCAGAACTGACACAGCATCTGGGTTCTGGGATCTCAGAGGCTGCGATTTTTCTGGGGGATTTGCATCAGTAGGGCCTTGGCTTGGCAGCCCGACGCCCAGGAAAAGAAGGCCAGGAGGGTGCCCGTGCTTTGGGGAAGCCGGGCTGCTGAGGGCCCAAGTACCTTTTCTCCGCCCTGCAGGCGCTAGGAATGAGCCCCAAACACAAGGCTTTGGGCTGAACACTGCACCTTGTACTTCAAACCCAGTCCGAGGCAGAACTCCACTGCCTTCAAGCTGAGTGCTGATAACACCTAAAATTCCTCTCTGAACTTCCAGCTTATCCTCTTTTAAATGGGAGATAATGATAATAATAATAATGATCATAATACCTACCTCGGCTAGCTGTCAAGATTGGGTTGAAGACGACTAAACAGCTGTACCCAGCTGTACCTTTCCAAAGGGCAGTTGAGCCACATCCAAGTGGTTCATACAATATTTGCTAGGTCTCTTACAGAGTGGCAGAAAAACCAAGGTGGGGCAGACACATGTGTTGAGAAAAGTTCAAAAATCATTAGAATGGGGAGCCATCGGTTGCATCATGAAGCTTGAGCTATTAAATGGGATGCATTTAAATCTTATCTGGTGATGATATTCAACATCTGTAATTACTTACAGGGCCTTTACTCAGGATGCAAGAATACTCTAAGTAGCAATGTGAGTGGAAATGTCTGATCCTTACATCCTAGTCTCTTGCCTGGAAAGACGATCACCCTTGAAATTTGTATTTGACTACCATCTCCATTTGTCCTCTGCAGAGCATTTTGCTGAGTCTTCAACTCTCAAGTCTAGGAATGTGAAAGTTTCTTGGTTTCACTGATCAGAGGATCAGTGGAATCGATTTCCTTCTTGCCGTACTTCCAAAGACATTTTGTTCCATACATTTTCAATCTACTTAGCTTGCTTAAGCAGTGGGGTTGGAAATCTTAAACATTCTTTATTCGGAGGGAAGGTGTGATTACTTCACACTTTGTATACCCATAGCTGTCTCTAATACAGTCCTCAGGAAAGTGATGGTCCAGATAATTCATACAATTATTTAGCTATCAAATATTCCCCCAAAATTATTAGTTCCAGAAAATATTGTGAAATAGGAATAAACTGTTAAGGTGAAAAGGTGCTTCTGTGTTCCCTACTGAGAGTTAAAAATTGAGTAAGAGTGTCTAATAGCAGCAACAGCCTCGCTGAGCTGTCCAAGGCAGAAATTCAGAGTTAATCTTGACTTCTCTCTCATGTAGTCCCCACAGAGCAGAAATCACGGTGAGCTCCATGTGGCTTTAGTAATAATGTTTTGAATCTGATCACTTTTGTTCATTATTCATTTCCATTCTCTTCATTTAGAGACTAAACGGCAGACATTCTAGATAGCAACAGTGATCTAACTAAAGTTGCTGTTTCCAACCTTGCCCCTTATTTCTTTCTCTTGTTTTAAACTTTTTCTGCAAGGCCTTTCTAGAAGGCTAAATTCAGCCATGCTTTCTTCAATGAAACTCAGTAATGGTTCCTTAGTTGATTTCTATATAAGATTCAAACTCCTTAATGCGGCACAAAGACCTTTCATGATCTGACCATGTTCAGTTCTCCAGTCTCATTTCCTGCCACCCTCTTCTTGTGTCAACTCTTCCTCATCACCACCCTCCCCCCCATATGTATTAATGGATACCCCTTAACCTCTAGAACTGATTTCAGTTCTCTCTTCATGTTTTCCTCTAGGCTGTTGTACTTGCTTGGCACCTTTGTCTGGAGCATTACTTGCATCTGAACCATTCATTCTCCTCAAACCCCTAAATATACACTATGTTTCATTTTAGAGACAGCTTCTTCCAAGAAACCTCCCCTTGGAATGGAAGGATCAGATTTCCCCCTTATATAATTCCAGGACACCTGTATTTAATTTACCCCAAGAGAGCTGTTATGACTTATATCAGAATTCACTATTGATCAATATTTGTCTGTCTTTACCAGGGATCTAGGCAGCCCCCAGCACAGGTCCTGCCACACAGCAGGCACTCAGTACATAACACTCAAAGGAATGAATGCATAAATGAGCCCATCCTGTAAATTCTAAGGGACCATCCGTACAGAATAAAAAACATAGGCACCACTTCTGTTTTGAAAATGACTCAGGAAAAGCTGCCTCCAGTATGTCATTGTATTTGATAAAGGGGTGTGTGCCTAAAAAAATTCAACATGTGTTCAGTGAAAGCTTTTTACTGCAGAAGTGCAGGCACTGAGAGGCTGTGCAGTAGCCCCGCTGTCACCATAGCAACCTGCCAGGGAAAGGCTGATGATTTAGTGTTCAAACGTCTCTTAGCTCTGTACTTTTGGAACCCAAGCCTGTTTTTCTGCTGTTCTATAAGGCAAGTTTTACAAATGATATCTGTGCTGCCTTTAATTTTATTCAAGTGCTTCTCATGTCATTAAGAGATATGTTATAACATTTGCATTGTATCATCAAAGCGACATAATCTAATTCAGCATATTACATTCATCTTTCATCTGCTTTAAAATATTCTCATGCATCATTTTCAGTTTCGACTTAAATACTAATTTTATTGTCTGCTTTTGTAATTGTGTGGTTTTTCCTTTAATAGTGAATGTAATGTTGATTTTTAGAAAATATCAGCTGCTATAGAAAGCTAACCCATAAAGATGATAAATAATAGCCCTTTCCAGGCTTGGAAAGGAACAGAGGAAATGGGGTCTTGTAGTTTAGGCGGGGGAAGGCATGTGTGTATGTAATTATGGCCCCAAATATGTGGCATGTTATTTGATTAGTTGTTTATGTGAAATTTGTAATTTAATAATTCATACCTTTTATTTGTACAAAACTAGATTTTCTGAGCTTTGTCACATAGGTAATCTTATGTGAGACTCACAGAAACACTGTGAGGTGGCCTATCCCTGAATCCAGATAAGTAATAAAGGACAGGTTTTTATAGATAGGACCCCCCCTCTCCAACCTGCAAACTTCACAGAAAAGACAATACAAATACACTGCCAAGGAGAAACGTGTGCACCACACAACAGAGACACACCGCCGCCCCATCACCTCTCTTCCTCACTGCTCACCTGCTTCTGCTGGGGGTTTTCTCAGACTCAGTCAGGGCTGACAAAGCACCATCTCCTAATCCTATCAGCTGTGTGAGCAAGCGCTGCCGTCTGTCTCAGTGACCCAATGTTGGGTGATCTGCACAGCAACAAGGAGCAGCTGACGTGTTTTACCACACGTCATGAAGAAAAGAAGCTGCATTCTGGGGCATCCTGGGATTTTTGTGTGGTGGGGTGGAGACCCATATTTTTCTTACCAGGGAGAGAGCTGCCTGTTTTCCCGTACATAAGAGCATGTGTGAGTGATCAACGGCCCTCTTATCGTATGTGTGTTATTGTTACTATATGGTTACAGGATTTTGATGTTGTAAACTGTAATGAGTAGAATTCCGCAAGATCACTCCCTGAGGAGGGGGCCAGAGAGCTATGGGGAAGCTGAGGCAAGGCCGGCTGAACCTTCACTGGCTTCAGACTGTGCCAATTATCTCTGCTCTGCAAATGAGTTTTCAGTCAGACATCAAGCAGGTGCAGAACAGGAATTAAGGGAAGATCCAGGTGAGGAGGCAGAGGTTGGGGGCTGGGTGCTTTGAAGGATGGAGGGGTGCAGTCTCCTGCTGCCTAACAGGGAATCAGACATGAGGTAATACTCCAGAAATGCTTCTGCCTTTGTGGCCTTTTGTCCATCTGTGAGAATAGGGGAAGCTACCAGCCAAAGACATAAGTCTAGTGATGGTGTTAAACAAGTCAAGGACATAGGGTTGGACAAGCGGGTACATAGTAGCTGGGAAAGTGGTTAGCATGGCTGAAACTGAGATGTCTGGAAAGTGTGCTTTTACAGGTTGCCATCAAGGTATCAGAAACTCAGCCTTGATATTTACCTAATGAAATATTTCAAATGACTGGATAAGATAGTGGGGGATGTGTGGGTGTTGAGGACTTAGAGACAGGGCAAAGGAAGTTGTTTGCAAGGTAGGCATAGGGAGGCCTAAGACCAGAGACTGAATTCTGGGCTTGAAAGAAAAGCACTTTCCTCTCCTAAGATACTAGAAGGGATGAGAAGGTCAGGGCAGGGGAAAGCTATCAGAAGTCAGTGAGAAGTGGAGTGGAGCCCTTTCTCAGACTAGAGGCTGTGAGGAATTCATTCAGCAGCCACAGCAATTGAAGCTTAGACAAGACACTTATATAATCTGTGTTCTCAGAAAGCAGATTTGTGACTAGATTTGAATGACATGAAAAGACTAGGCTCTACTTGATATTATTTCCTTACATGATTTTGTACTTGTTTGCCCTTCAACTTTCTAGAAAAGAATCATGATTATTATTATTATTATTATTTTTAATAGTTCTGCCTTTATTTCTGCTGAAAGATTGGGGGTGGGAGGAAAGGTTTTTAGACTGTCTGCTCAATGGAGAAAGAGCAGTGCTGCATAAAATGGAGCATAGCGCCTCTACAGGCCAACTACTATGCCAGCAGCGGCAGGAGCCCAGAGGGAACCAGGAGCACCAGGCCAGACAGACTGCTGCTGGCAGGGGCCGGCGGGGAATTGAGGTTACCTCTGCAGTTGTAGAGCTGAGAACAGTTTTGATTGCTACTTTATTTCCACCTCCTAGGCCATTCCTGTAAACCATTTTCCTTTTCCACCCGAAATCTTGTGTAGTGAGTAAATTTAATCCTTACTATACAGTTATAGCTCTTCTCCAAAATCTGTAGGAAAATAAAACCCAGAATTTGGGAATTGCCCTGGGTTGTTTCATCTGTCCATGTGCTATTTCTAGAATGCTATTTATTCAAAGAGGAAAAAAAAGAGCTTTAGTGAAAAAAAGGTACTAACCCTACATCATCACATTTTAGAAAATAAAGAACACTATTACTCATCATTTCATTACCCTAACATCAATTATCCATATTCCTTCTGTTAGTATTTTTGTGTACTTGCTTTCAGGATTATCTACTGTATAAAAAAATAGCACAGTTGAGATGAGAATAAAATTCTAATTGACATATGGCATTTGGGCCTTTTGATGCCATGACATCTGGTTGTTTCTGGATGGCTGTGGCAGGATCACATGCCCATTGTGTTCCCGTGAAATCACTCATCTCTGTCCTCTCACTGAGCACTAATCTGAGCTAAGAGGCTCTGAGTGCCTAGCACTGTTGACAGAGAGCTGGGGCCACTGCTGGTACCTGGAACTCGGCATCACAAAGGTGGCTTCCAAGGTTCTTGGTCCTGGTGGCCACTGACCAAATCAAAAGTTTCAGAAAGTGCTGCCAGTGGTGGAGAATAGGCACATCTGAAGCTGGAGAGATGACATCAACTCCAAGGGGGGTAGAAAAACACCTGTGCCCCTTTCTATTGCGAAGCCTGGCTACTATTGCAAAGCCTGGCTACTGGCTTGCCATGATGTCATGCTGATTCAAGGAAAAGCAGGAAAGTGAAATGAGTTTCGCAAAGAGAAGTGTGATGACAAAAACTGTAGTTTCATACATGGATTCTCAAGTCCCATAGGCCTTGATTTTGGGCCTTCCTTGCCGCTTTCTGACGGTGTGACTTTAGGTAAGTGGTTTAATGCCTTTAGGACTCAGCATGTGGTAAGGGCATGTTGGTTGAAAAAAGAGGGAAGGAAGGAAAGAAAAAAGTGGGGAATAAAGGAAGGACATCAAGTTGCAGCAGTTAATGTCTTTGGGCAAATTAACTTCTCTGATCCTCATTTTCTCACCTATAAAATGGGCTTAATAACAGTAATTAGTTCATAATACTGTTGTAGAGATTAGACAAAAATACAGGGAAAGCCTACCATTTATGTCTGGCACAAGGTTAGAGCGTAATAAGTGTCCTCTCTCCCTTGGGATCAACCACCATTGCTGCCTTCTGCTTGCTTTTTTTCACTTCTCATGGTAGAGATTTTCACTTTAACTTGCTACACGGAGAAATAGTACATTTCCCCCAGCTGACTTAGAAGAGATAAAGAAAAAAGAAATTCTCAGTAGAAATGATGTTGATAGAACTTTCCTTTCTAAAGGTAGATTATAAAGGTAGGAAACATGATAAATGGCCTGGCACGTGTCATTCAATCATTTTTAATCCATCAAAATATATGTCATTACTATTCTGAGCCAGGTATTGGCCCAGGCACTACTTTCAGAGTGTTCAAAGATGAAGTATTTCCTGTCCTCAAGTATCTCACAGTGTAACAGAGCTGTGGAAAGCTCATCAGTTGCACACTATTCAGCGTGTCAGCACCATGACGGATGAATGCACCCAAGGCTTGCCAGTGCCTGGGCTGGATGGGAGTCTGAGGCTTCCAGGGGAGTTTTGAGGTGAATTTTGAAGGATGAATAGGCCCTATTATGATTCTGACTCCTTCAAATTTCCTTTCTCTCTATCTCACCTTTCTGGGTTTTCTCTCCTTCATCCTCTTCCTTCTCTCCCTTCCCTTTTATGTCGTTGCCTTCCTCCACAGCACCTCGCTTTTCCTTTCCACTTTGAGAGACTGCTGCTGCTCCACATGCTAGTCACCAATGGATTGGTGCAGAGAAAAGCTTTGAGTTTTGCCCTTGCAGTTTTATTGTCTGAATTGTAAACTTCTGGGGAAAAAAGGGATTTTTTTGTAAGTCTTGATCGCCTAGCACAATACTAAGCACAGTAATCTGGCGCTTCAACCAATAGTTTATTAGAAGTATTAGTTGCAATTTCAAGAACATCATGTTATACTGCCACCTATTGGTTCATTAGTAAATTTTTCTTTGACAGGTAAAGTCTTGCTTTGCAACAAAGCAAGTCTTCTTAACAAAGCTTAGTAGTGCCTTTATTCAAACTCTCCACACTCAGACGTACCAGCCTACCACCTCTGAACTCATGTGTGAAGATACACTTATATTCTTATTGACAGAAAAAATAGAACTATTAAAATAACACTCTATATCTCCTGTCTCTTAAGTCTCCAAATGCACCTGCCTCCATCCCATCTTTTCCATTCACCCTTTATCCTTTAGAATGAAAATCATCCCTCTTCTAATCCAAGGGTCATTCCCTTACTTGAACTTTAGATCCCACCCTTTTCCACTTCTTTTTTTTTTTAAGATTTATTTATTTATGCATACAAGAACTGGGTGTATAGGCCAGAAGTGCGAGGGAGGGGTTGAGAGGATTCACCAGAGACAGAGTGGAGAGCAGAACAGGCAGATCTACTGAAATACGGCAGGTGAGTCAGGAGAGGTCTGCTGCACCATGTGGGTCACCTCCCTGGCTGGGGATCAAACTCATGCTACAGTGGCTGCAGAGTGCCTCATAGTGCTGATGCTTAACCCCTTGCGCTACTAGGGAGGCCCACCTTTTCCACTACTTAAGGGAAATCATCCCATCAGTTATTCCTTCTAACTCTGCAGGTTTCTATCGATAGTTCCTTATTTGTAAAATGGAATAATCACAGTACCTACCTTGCAGGATTTTGGTGAACATCCAAGGAGTTAACACAGTTGAAGAACTTGTAAGAATGCCTAGTATATACTGAGTGCTCATGAAATGTTAGCTGATATTTTTAGTTATCCTTTTTTTGATAACTTCAATCTGCTTTCTATCAGATACTTCACATGGGCATTTAAACATGCTGAAGCTTTCTTGAAAAAATAAGCAACTCTCTTAATCTCTGGTTTCTTTCTAGAGTGATTCAGTTGCTTCTCCCCACACATAATTAAACTTCTGAAAAAAAGGATGTATATTCACGTCTAACACTCTTCCTGCCTTTTCACCCAGCCCACTCCACTTAGTAATGTGTCCCCACCTTTCCATCAAGCAGCTCTTGCCCAAAGTCACAAATTATCTCCATGTGATTTAATCTAATGGCTAGTTTTGATCTTATTTTGACTTCTCATCAGCCTTTGGCATAGTTAAATGCTCCCTGTTTTGAAAACTGCTTTCCTTATATAACACAGTCCTGCTGTATTTTCCTACATCTCAGGATTCTTTCAGGTCATTCCTTAAATTTGTGATTCTCCCTTCCTATCCCTGACCCTTTTAGGTTTTCATCCTACTTCCCTCCTTAAGTCCTATATTTCTCACCAGTTGTTTCAGTTACTACATATCGAAGGTCCTCCCCAGCGTACCCCAGCCCCGGCTGTAAGGCCTCAGTGCTCACCAAGATAAAGTCCACACACTGGTGTATGATTCACAAGATTCCCTCTGATTGAATCCTTGCCTTCCATGTTTGGCCTTCACAAATGTTCCTTCTACAAATAATTCTTGAGATGTCGAACCTCCATCTCTCACCACTATCTAGTTCCTTTTGCCCTTCAGAGATATTCACTGGAAAACATGGCTTATTAGTCACAAAATTACTCTTGTCTTGAGTATGAAGTGCGAGAATGATTTTTGGCTTTGAAAATACCTTCTGCTGGAACTATAGGGGAGATGGTATTTGGAAAGATAAAGCAACGATGAACATTGAACTATTCATTTGTCAGTGTGAACCGTTCATATGTCAGTGTGTGGCATAAGTTGAAAAGGAAATCAAAAAAGTTTTTTAGTGATCAAATGAAATAGTGACTTTGAGTTAGTATAACTTGAAAAGTTTCTGCTAGAGAAAATGTATACATTTCACCTTATTTATTATAAAATATTAATCTTAGCTTTATTATTTTAATGGACTCACTTTTGAGTGAGAAGTTGAAGAATTCTCTTTGAAAATATATTCCCATGATTCCTTGTTATAGTTTTTTCACCTATTTTCTTCTACCACTTATTTGACTTTCAGTATTAAAATAGAAAACTATTCTAGATGGAAATTTATTTTTAAAGTCACTGGTATTTAATATTTTTAAATATTCATATGGTTACATTGTTCTAAGCCTTTATTGTTATAAAGTCAAGAAAATGCAAATTTTTCAAATAGATTTAGGACCTAGGCAGATCTATTTTGAAACTTGGAAAGATTTTTTATCTGGAAAGATTTTACTTCAAAAAGAGAATATTAGAAAACTCCACACTACAAACTCTTTTAAAGTACACTTAAGAACAGTCCATTTCCTAATGCTTGAGATACTAAGTACAGAAGTGAGTTTATTAAAACCAATGTGCTTATATCACCCACATTTAACATCTGTTATTTTTGCAGATAATAATTTATTATTTTTTCTGCCTATACTAATGTCAGTAGTTCTTTTATGTTTTTCATTTTTGGCATTTAATTATACAATAATGGATGGCTGAAAAATGTTGTTTGAAATATGAACCTTATTCATTGCTAAATATAATGAGATGAAGCAAAATAGTAATTAGGCAGTTTCTTTAAAACTCACTTAAAAACTTGGTCTCCCTGGTGGCGCAGCGGTTGAGCGCTGGGTTGCGAAGCTGCCCGCAGGCTCTGCAGCGCCAGTTGGATCCCCAGTCACCAAGTGAGAGTCCTACATGGCGTGCAGACCTTTCCTGCCGCCTGCTGCTCCCCTCAGCAGTGTAGTTTGTCTGTCTGCCTGCTCTGCTCCCTGCTCTGACTCTGGTGAATTCTCTCACCCTCCCGTGCTTCTGACTGCACCCAGTGCTTGTGTGGATAAATAAAAAAATCTTTAAAAAAAAAAAAACAACTAACTCACTTAAAAACTGTCTTACCGTATTATACTTCTACTGCTGCAAATCTTACCCTGTGAATTCCAGTGTTTTTATAAATAAGTGATTTTATTTATTGGACAAATATTAACTGAGTCTCTCCTTGCTATGTACCAGGAACTCTGGTAAATATTGGAAGAAATTTAAGTAGTTTGCCTTGCTATAAGGAAAAGGTGTGATTTTTTTTTTTTTATTTCACTCTGTGCCTTCACTGTACAGTATCCTAAACAGTGTTTGGACTATTACATGAACATGGAGAATAAAAGTAGAATAAAGAACTCCACCCAAATATTAAGCCATGCTGCTTAATATTTTAGACAATTTTTAGTTACTAAAATAAAACATCATTTTAATACTTTTAGGAAAATGACATGACTCATTTAATATTAATATTTCAATCTCTGGTGTTAAACTATATTTAGAGATAAACTAAGAGAACAAATAAGCAGGATAGAAGAATCCTATTTGTTAATACAGAAGATATGCTGTATATTTTTATTTATGATTAAGAAATGTGGTCAAATGAAAATCAAATCTTTCCCTCTTTGGCTGAATCCCTTGAATTTGTTCCCCATGGAGCACTGCTGTTTTTAGAAACATTAAAAACTAAATGGACACTGCTTAATGGTACAAAATGTAATCAATTATTCATTCTATTTTGTCATAGTAGTTCTATTATTAAACTTTAGTATAGGGCAGTAACTTATTTATAATTTACAAATATAGCTAGAGATAATAATGCAATGGGGGGTGGTCTGAGTAGCAAATTCTATTTCTTCTTTATCAGAAGGAATATGGTTTTCCTTCAAAAATGAGGTTTTCTGATTTTTTTTTATTGTTGTTTGTTTTGGTGAGGTTTGGTATGAAGAGACTGACAGCGGGCCTCGTGGTCTTGGGCTGTCCATGATTAGGTATTCAAGCCCTTTCTCAGTATTCTATTCCTGTAACCTAACTTCATCCTTTCCTTTCCACTGTTACCATTGAAGCTGGAAATGACTGCAGAATACAAATCGTATGATAAGTATTTGGGAATTTGTCTTTGTAGTTTTTCAGTACACTGCCAAACTTCTTGCCTAGAGAGCTGTGTGAAGCTTTTCAATCAGAAACCTTTGAGCAATCCCATTCTCTAGCCAACTGGGAAGCACCCACATGACTTCATTGTAGCAGGCCTTCAAAGGGATTAATAAACATTTCAAGTTCTTTGACTGCATATTCCTTTAAGGCTTGCTAATTTGTTGGCCATCTATTTATTTTCAGTCTTTTTAAATACTGGTATTACATCTACCTTATGGAGAACCCCCCGCCTGCCAAAAAATATGATGTACACAATCTTGAATAGCACTTTTATAAATGAGAACTCTTTCCGTAAAAAATTTGAATCATTATGCTATCTTCTATTTAGTTTTATCTTACAGGAAAATTCGACTTTTCTATTTCTTTCAGCATTCATCAGTATATCACTAAGTGTCTCATTTAAGGCCCTGCTGTTGAAGGGTGGTAACCGACCCTCAACAGGTGCTGTGGCGTTGAGCCAATCACACTGCCCTGGAAGATACCCCTTTGTAGAGCAGGTCTAATATTTCAATGATGAATATAAAGTAGGACAAATTTTAGGCTAGCTAACATCCTGGGGTAGCTCTGGATTCTCATTCTTATGCCTCTATTTGTGATTTTTTTACTCACCCATGCTTTTAAATTGAGGTACTAACACAGAAAATACATGAAGGAGGGCGTTGCCTGCCCTGTTTTCTTGGGTGACCTGTGCATTCCATCCACTTTTTTCATTGCTGTGAAACAGTCTCCCACAGATTCTGCTAAGGTTTTTAATTCACAGAGACATATTGGGGCATATACCATATAAAGAGAAGTGTGGCAAATGTCAACAAAGCTAGTGTTTTAAGTATGGTGAACTCTGATAAATCTCTAATTCATGACAAAGACAAAATGTTGAAATTAGGAAAGTGATTTCCTGCTTGAGTAAGTGAAAAACTTCTCTCTTCCTTTGGAGATTAGAGTTAATGCTGTCTCCCATTAAACTCA
This sequence comes from Talpa occidentalis, assembly GCF_014898055.3. Lineage (NCBI taxonomy): Eukaryota > Metazoa > Chordata > Mammalia > Eulipotyphla > Talpidae > Talpa > Talpa occidentalis. The sequence goes on along the minus strand of NW_026555331.1, from coordinate 24,133,404 downwards.
TATGTCTGTTACCTATATCCACTCCAACCTCTGAGACTGTGTTGAGAATTACAATCTGTCAGCCTTTTGTATTCATCTGTGTGACCTCTTTTAAACTCAATAATTTAACATTTGATAAAGCAATCATACCTAGGTGTTAGTATATATTATTTTGAGGTCAATTTATGTTTTCAGACCCATTAATAAGAAGTGGAAAAGTATGGGGGTTGCTGAATAGTTATTATTAATCATATCTGACCCCCCTTTCCAATGATGTGGGTGAGCCCTATTTTTTTTTTCAGATAAGTATTCTTGCCCCAAAACTACTTCAGGGTGGACTCCCAGTTTGGCAATGCAGGAAAATTAGCCAAGGGAATTTCCAATTTGACCATTGTGAGGCAGTACAAAACAGCCTGACAATTTGCTGCCTTCGCTTGCTCTGGAGCCTACAAAACTTCTATTCACGATTGTCAAATGGAAGTTTCCAGCATGATGGGATAGGGATTTTCCAAAGCTGATAGCACTTTGTTGCATTTCACTACCTACGTGTTTGTATATACTGTCTTTTTTAAATAAGGAGCTCAGGATATCCAAAAGCAGCATACTATTTGACAGTGACCTGATTTGAATACTTTTTAATTTTACCTACCACAACCCCACCACCAGATTCATAGGAGCTCTTCACCCCTGCCTGCCCTTTAAAAGCTTTCCCCACATTAAGAGCCATCTGATTTTCCCTGTTACCCTTGTTTATCAGTTTGTTTTTTCCCCTCTCTTCCATATCTTATAGCTCCTATGACAAATAAAAGGGAGGTTCTCATTCCACAGTGAATGAAGCTGGGAAAACACATGAATTGTTGGATATTAGCAAAGAAACGTCCAGAAATACATAGAGAATATGGGTCTGTCCATGTACAAACCATGTGGGTAGCTCCCTGGCCGGGGATTGAACTTGTGCTGCAGTTACTGCAGATAGCCTCATAGTTCTCACACTTAATCCCTTGTGCCAGTAGGGAGGTTCTACTCTGGAAATTCTTGATAGCATATCCCAAGAATCCCAAGATAAAACTCTGGAATGTTGGAGCTAAAGTGATTAAAAAGAAAAAGGAAACTAAAATCTAAGGGGAAAAAAAAGATGAGTGTATTGTATGAGAAGATTAAATTTACAAAGATTTGAATTTGGAAAGGGAAAGGTTGAGTTTTGGACAGAAGTGTGCACACCATGAATTGTAGAGATAGTGACCTCAGACTCATTCACTCAGCAAATGTGGGTATTGAAGAAGTGCCTTGTGACATTGAAATTTATAATATGAATTATATATTCGGTCTTTTTTTCTGCTTCTGACAGAGTTAATTAGGCTGACTTTTGGACCTCCCATAAGGATGGGAGCTGGCTGCCAGGCAAACCAACCATGTGATTGAAGAGTCTGAACTCTATCATATCCTTCCATCTCCAGGGAGGGGAGAATGCCTGGGGGTTGAGTCAATAGCCAATGGCCAATGATTTAATCAATCATAGTTGTAATAAAGCTTTAAAACCCCCAAAGAATGAGGCACAGAGAGCTTCCAGGTTGGTTTGGGGAGAGTGGTGGGTTCTGAGAGGACTTGGAAGCTCCATGCCCTTTCCTCATACTTTGCCCTGTACATTTATTCCCTCTGGCTATTCCTGAGATAAGTCCTTTTACAAAAAACCAGTGATCTACTAAGTAAAATCTTTCTGTGTTCAGTGAGGCATTCTAGCAAATTAACTGAATCTAAGAAGACGATGTAGGCATCTCTCATTAATGGGTAGTCAGACCGAAGTACAGGTCTAATCTTAGCATAGGATCCATTTTGTGAACTCTCTTTAGAGGTCTACACACACCCGCTGATGTCTATCAGATCCTAAAGCAAAACATGCCTGTCTTTACAGCCTTCAAAGTTGACTTCACTTTGCAAACTTCCTTTGTTATTCCAGCATGTGCCTTTAGTTCCCTTTTTCTTAACTGGAGTATATGTTGCATAGAACTTGGGGCTCAATTTGTTTTCTGATTATCTATTTGCCTTTTTCCCCAAGCCCGAAGGCAAAGAAGTATGTGTTTTACTTTCTCAAAGCACCTGGCCCCAAATATAGTAAGCACGTTGTAAATACACACATGTTGATCTCTTGAATAAAATGTTTTACAATATGGAAGTCAAGAATGATAATTGTCATGGATTACTAGGGAAACTCTGATCCTGAGATACATTCCTGATTTTTGTGATATAAATCAGTAGCTACCCCCTTCTCCCACACCATGGTTAATGCCACTGTTGGGCATTCCATAAATATTAAGTGAATTACACCAGGTACCAGAAATACAAAGAGACATAAACTACAGTCTCTTTTCTGTCTCCTTCATGTTCTACCTGGGGTGGATCAAGTTCATAAAAATACATGAATAAAGCAAGGGAATAAGGGCAGAGATAGGGCTGGCTTTGATAGTGACAATAAAGGAGAGAACAGAGCCTGGGTCAGAGCTAACATGGCTTCCCTTGTGGTAACTTATAGTTGGCTTAATTACTCTAATTTTGTTATCAATGCATGTGTGTATAATGTATTGAGTCAAATAGTCTTTTGAATTTGATAACTAGGTATGTAATTTTTTTATAAAGTTTTTTTTTTAATTTTTATTTATTTACACAAGAGCTGGGGTACAGGCCAGATTCGTGGGAGGGTGAGAGGATTCACCAGAGACAGAGCGGGGAGCAGAACAGGCAGACTGATAAAGTACACTGCTGAGGGGAGCAGCGGGCAAGACAGGAGAGGTCTGCCGTGCCATGTGGGATTCTCGCCTGCCAGCTGACCAGGATCAAACCCGCACTGCAGAGGCTGCAGACAGCTTCACAGCACTGTGCACAACTGCCTGCGCCACCAGGGGAGGCTCTAGGTATGTATTTTTGAAAAAATAACTTGGAGTTAACATATAATCAAACCAATACCAACATTGAGGAAGGTGCTTTTTCCCAATAGTGTCATTTGATCACAAAATATTTCTGGATGGACCTAACTATCCATCTTTGTCATTCCTTCTCCAGAATACATTTTTACTTTAAGCTCTCTTTTTCACTCTTACTTTCTAGTTTTCTATTTCATGTGCAGCTATCATTTTCCCGTAATTTTACCTTTTCTGCTTTCAAAAAATAGCAGAGGTATTTATTGGCTTTGTTTAGTGTTGCTGATACCATTTTATAACAAACAACTTACAGATTGTCCCATGCTTCTAGCACTAATTAGAGTTTATTTTCATGTTTTTACACTAATTAGTTTGATTTTGAAAGTACAGTGTAATAGTAAGAACCATAGGGCTTACCACAATGTCCAGTGAATACTGCTTTTTATCATCAAGAGGAACAATACAGATATACTATATCACTTAACATATTTAGCCAAACAACAGGTAATTAATTGGCAATTTTGTACATTGTTAATAACTGAGTTGATTTCTGATTTCAACAAACTGCAGATAGTATAGGTTAGGACACTGAAGTAAAGATAAAACATGTATATAATGGCTTGGGTCAGAAGGGAAAAAACCACAAGAGGGTCTATGCTGATTAATGCATATAAATTATTTCTCAGTGTGTTGCTAGTAATTCAGTCCTGTGAAATGCTTGAAGAAAAAAAAAAAACATTCCAAAAAAAGAATGGAAAAAGCTGTAACCAAGGACTTCTTAAAATTTCCCACTCCTGATTCTGTTAAGATCACTAAGAAACCTGGCCGTAAAAAGACCTATTTGCCTGTAATCAACTCAGTATTCCCCTAACCACAGATTTTTTTTTTCCTCAGCAGATGAAACATTGGCAGTCTCAGTGTTATAAGAAACACACTCAGTACAGACTGACTATTCCGAAGCCCAAGAGACCACACTTGGGGAAAGCCATAAGGAAGAGGGAATATTTGGAGTTAGGTCTTGAAGTTTTAGGTGGAGATAAGGCAGGGCAGACATCCTAGACTACATGGAGAGTGGAAAAAGACAGGAGTCGAAAGCACTAGGTGCTCCAGAAAGGGGCTTTCACCTTCTGTAAATGATGCTACATACAATGATTAGCAAACTGTGCTTTATGTGTTTTATCTCATAGTATCATAAATTCTGAAATGTGTATTTGTTCCTGAATGTAATTACTTAATTATAACTTGAATGACCTATGCCAGCACTGTTGAGCAAAAATAGAATGAGTTGGGCCTCCCCTGGTGGTGCAGCGGTTGAGCACTGGGCTGCGAAGCTGCCCACAGCCTCTGCGGCGCCGGTTCGATCCCCAGCCGCCAGTGAGGGTCCCACATGGCGCGCAGACCTCTCCTGCTGTCCGCTGCTCCCCTTAGCAGTGTATTTCGTCGGTCTGCCTGTTCTGTTCCCCGCTCTGGCTCTGGTGATTTCTCTCACCCTCCTGCTCTTCTGACTGTACCCAGTGCTTGTATGGATAAATAAATCTTTAAAAAAAAAAAAAAAGAATGAGTTACACAATTCTAAATTTTCTAACAATGGTATTAAAAAAGTTAAAAAAAAAAGCAGATGAACTTAATTTACAATATATTACTCAATCTAACATATCTAAAATATTATCATTAGCATAAAATCAATGCAAAAATTATTAATGAGATTACTCTTTTTTGGTCAAGTCTTCAAAATCAGGTGTATATTTTTACATTGACAACACATCTCCATTCAGGCTAGCTGCATTTCAAGTGCTATATTACCAGGTGGCTAATATTATTAATGAACTGTTCATTAATAGTACTACATTAACATAAGATAGTTGGATAAAGCAGTCAATTTGAGTAGTTTTATAAATCTTTAGCCATGACTCATTAGGATTAAATGGATAAGACATATTTGTTTTATCAGTTGTTGATATTTATGGGTTTTCTGGGCTAGATTTGAAACAGGCAAATTAGGTATAATTATAGATTAAAATATAAAAATTCCATTTCCCTCCAAATCAATTACTGTAAATACATTACTTTCTTGCTCTCTTTTTATTCTCTCTTTTTGTTCTCTTTTAATTATTAGTAAATTAGAAGTCAGTGGATTGGTGACAGTTAAACTAGAAGACTACTACTTATGCCAGCTTATTTGTAACCATACACATGAGCTATGAAACTATTTTTCAAGTTTTTAAAATTTTAAATGATTTCTCCTGCTGGTGCAATTTTTTCACACTTCATCACATTTCTAAATAAGTGATCATGTAACTGAAGATTTCATGTCCCGAAGGCATAATATCAATACTTCCAAATGCTTCCATTTAAAATACAAAGCAGTTTTATTCACACTTCCCATTTTTGAACCCACTAAGGACATTTTAGGGGAGGAAAAACTAGAAACCTGCTGTTGTTTTTGTTTTCTACAAATTCTTTTTACTGAGGACTTGTACAGTTTTTCTGTTTCCAAAGCACATTTAATACCCATCAGAAACTGAGTGAATATGCATATTCTTTAAGCTCTGGAAAATCTGCTGTTTTAAAAATGGAAGCTGAGTGCCAAGGCAACTGCTGTGCATCTGAATAGTGAGCTCCTCTCTAAACACCAGTGTGGCTACGGAATAGATATGAAGACAGCTGACAGCAAAGCATAGTCTTTCAAAGTTCAAGGTTTTTATTCCAGGGTTCTAAATGTCAGCACTATGACTATATTGCATTCTTTCTTGTGGGGGGCTGTTCTTTGCCTCTCTAGCATGTACTCACTAAATGCCAATAGCTTCCTGCACCCCTCCTCCTATTTCTTTACAAATCAAAAATGTCTCCAGAGGTTGCTGAATGTTCTTGGGGACACCTCTGTGCCTGATTGAGAACCACTGCTCTATTCAAATCTGAAAACTATCTATTTAAAGATAAAGTATGAGTTCTAATTTCAGAGTATAAACCCACTAATATCATCATCTACAAATGTTTTTGCTAAGAGCTGGTAGCCTTTGGAAAATGGATTAGCTTCACATAATATTCTCTTGTGCCCTACCTTATTTAATCTCAGTGAACTTATTTTGCTTTGTCTTTTAATGTAAAATAAAGACCCCCCCCACTCAATTTTACTGGAATTGGTATACCATAATAATGTATGCATAAGCAATTATTTATCTGCAGCAGAGAGTGAAATGATGTAGCAGCCTGAACCTCCTTAAATATATTTCAAGGGAGTTTATTGAAGTTGTTTTTATATAACTATTTTCTAAATAAGTCAAAGGGCATAAAACTTCACTGCCATCAATTTGGTATCTTATAGTGATACCACAAAGAAGATGCAGATATTTGTGTTTTAAATAGTACTTAATGGGCCTCCCTGGTGGCACAAGGGGTTAAGCCTCAGCACTATAAAGCTATCAGCAGACACTGCAGCACTGAGTTCGATCCCCAGCCAGGGAGTTAACCCACATGGCGCAGCAGACCTCTCCAGTCTCATCCACTACTCCCCTCAGCAGTGTGTTTCAGTAGAGCTTTCTGTTCTGCTCCCCACTCTGTCTCTGGTGAGTCCTTCTCATCCTCCTCTGGTCTACATCCAAGAGGGGTGTATAAATAAATGCATGAATAAATAAACCTTTAAAAAATAGTACTTAAAACCTCTGCAATCACAAAAAACACTAAGTATGAATACAGTGCTTCTAAGCAAGATTTTTCTTTTTCTCTCCTTTAAAAAAGGGCCCTAAATAAAGCATCTTAGACTTAGTACAGCCTATTTCTTGTCCTATGTGAAACCTGCACAATTTTAGAATAGTAAAACATATTCCATATTTTTAAGCTTATATGTTTATTTTGAAATGACAGGACAGGCAGGCAGATGCAGTATGAGGACAAGGACCGTGGCCGCTTCACAGAGGTTAGCTGAGGTCAGCAGCACTGAACAGTGAGTGCCTACAAACTATTTGTTCTCTACTACCCTCTGGTGGTGTGTTTAAAAAAAAAATACAGTTAACAAACAAATCTAATCACTGTTAATATCAATAGCTACCATGTATTGGTAAACATGGTATAAGGCTTAATGAATATTTTCTCATTTAACCCTTAACAGTTGCTTGAGGTGGGTATTAGGACCCACATCTGATAATTAAAGAAACCAAAGCTCAAAGTCTTAAAGGAACTTGTCTAAATCATGGGGCCTGGTAGAAATGGTGTTCAAATTCATACCTTTTAATGCCAACATTTGTCTATTCTGTGTGTTTTATTGTTTCCTTGGCAACTCTTAATGAAGAGCTGGCTAGATACCCCGAGGTTGGTAATTCCAGGAGGCTAATGGACTTTTTGGCAAAACAGTTGAGTCTTGTCATGCATTCTTTTAGATTCATCAAATTCAGTTCTTCAACTTAAGAGAAATAAAGTGGGGAGAAAGAGGGTGACAGGAGACAGAGAGACTTTGAATACTGTAGGCGTTTTCTAGTTTAGGCCTGGAAGTAAAAGTGCAACTGGAGATGAGGATCTGCTGTTTCTTTAGTTCTCACATCTCACTGAACCATGTGTGTAGCTAATGTTTAAAGATACAAATATTTTTATATAAGGATTCTAATTATATACCAATAAGTATCTGATATTTAATTATACAAAGTGGCTCTGAGGCTTGAAGGAACCTGGTTAAATAATGAACAGAATAAGGAATTTAAGAATTTTCCAATATCATTTGAACTCTATTCTCCTTTTTATTATTTTGGATGCTTTAAAACCTAAATCCAGCATAAAATGTGATTCTATACCTCTGAACATGTTAGTGCACTAGAAGAATAGGTGGCAAGGGGTGATTTTGAGGGGGGTGTCACACCACAATTTTCCAACAAAAGAAATATTCTTCATGGAATCAATAAAAACAGTAAAACAGTATCCTGTTCTTTTTCAGGCCATTGCGGGCAAGGAGGAACGTATTTCAAAGGTTCTCAAGATGGTTGTAATTCAAACTGCCAAGGCAACACTGAATGGTCAATGTTTTATTTTCAATTAGATTGTCCTTCAAAAAAAAATCACAGGGTCTCCCTGGTGGCCCAGGGGTTAAAGTCTCAGCACTATCAAGCTATCCTCAAACACTACAGCATGAGTTCAAACCCCGGCCAGGGAGCTAACCCACATGGTGCAGCAGATATCTCCTGTTTAGCCCACTGCTCCCCTCAGCAGTGTGTTTCAGTAGATATGCCTGTTCTGCTCCCCACTCTTTTTCTGGTGAATCCTCTCAACCCCTTCATCTCTGACCTATATTCCTGTTCTTGTATGCATAAACAAAAAATAAATCTTTAAAAAGAAAGAAAGAAAGAAACAAGAATCACAGTGAAAAATACTGTGTTGATAATTCCAGGTCATAATTTATAATTTGAAATTCCCCTTAATTTTTCTCATGCTTACTTTGTGAAAAATAGTAAATATATACATTTAATTCAATGACATTAGACTTAGGTACAATGTATTAAAATGCATCCATATATCAAATGTTTGAAAGGGGGAGACACTAAGAACAGCAAACATTTTACCAGGCAGTGGAAATGCAGGCTGATTTCCTGATTTACTTAATTGCTCTAGAAGCAACTGATCTACAAGATTGAAGTTATTTATTAGCTCTGGAAAAAAATAGCTATGAAATCTGATAGAGTAGTTATTATTATGTAAAACATACCTATATGCTGAATTTCACAGGGAAAACATCTATTGTCATCTCTGATTTACTAGCACTCCAAGTTTTATTCAAACACCAATGTGTCTTGATGTCTGGCGTATAAGTTAAGATAGTCTACCAATGAACACCTTTTTTGGATTGATTCTTTTCTCTTCCCATTTGTCTTTCCCATTTTGTCCAAGAAAATGCAAGGTAGTCAGAGGCTATTTATAACAGAGAGGCAGACATTTATTGATTTCACAGTTTCCAAATGATGGGCATTTATTTGTAGCTTAAATAAGTGCCATCTATTGCTTTGACTATAACTTTTGTGTAAGTTACCTAGCCTGCATCCAAGCTATAAATATAAATTGTGGGAATCCATACAGGCTGGTGATGTCAAAACTTTTTAATTCTTCAGAAACTGATGAATGCTCAATCATAGGTATATTTGTTTTCAGTGTAATGGTAGAGGTTTAGTGGGTTTAGGTCAAATGAAGGAAAGATTAATGGTGAGGAAAAGAATTATGAACAGAATTCTAATAAATATCCATGATGAAGAAATTAATTTTTGCTGTTGGCTCTAACATATATAAGATCTGTCTATATATATGCATCAGTATACCAACAGAAAGATCAAAGTGGAACACTGACTAGGTAATATTCTACTTTCGGGAAAATTTAAACCTATTTTCCTTACTTACAAAGAGAAAATTCCACAAAAATGCAACTGCAATCATATTACTTTATATACTTTAGCTTTACAGATATTTGCACACTAGCTCTTCTATATGTATACTAGCTCATCTAATTTCTAAATGCCTCTTGACACTTACTATGATGTTTTCCCTATACTGCTATTTTATGAACCTATTATGCCATTATTTTTTGGTTTTATGAATACTATTGAGTGAAGAAACAAAGAGTGGTTTACTTTTATCATCACTGTTTAAATATTTTTAAATACAGTTTTAAATTAAAGAAAATTTGCTGCATCCCTGCCAGGATATCAGTTTTAACCAATAACCCTGGTTCCTTCCTTTACTTCCCTCCCTCCATATTCGAGAAATACAAGGTACATATTTTCTCTCTATTTTTTCTAAAGGAAAGAGGGGGGAGAGGGAAACATTATTTTATGATTTTACCAAAGGGAATCCTAATATAGAGTTATTCCTTGAATCTGTCAAAAGGACTGATTGAGACAACATCTCTCAAAATATAAACCTTTAAGCTGACATTATTTGCTCTTGGCAATTTATAGCCTAGTAACAAAGTATGAAAATCCTGACTTCAGATATGTTATTTGGTTTTCCTCCGTAATAACTCCTTTTGATAGAATAAATTCAAATATATCCTTCTTTATGATAAGTGATATTAAATTGAAGAGAAATTTTATTTCAGCTTTCTCAGGCTTTGTACTTATCATGGGTGTGACATTGTATTGTCTTAAAAAGAGAAGACTATGTGAGTGCATATTTCATAAGCTCCTTATTCATAATTCATATTATCAGAGATAGAGGGAATGTATACACAAAGAGCATTTTTTCACATGTGACCTCTGAGAAGGACACTGAGCCAAGCCTCACAGGGTCTCTTTCAGTGGGGTGAGGAGGGAGGTTCAATGAAGGTGGCAAATGGCCTTTCTCAATAGATTTGTAGAGTAATGCTCCAATTCCACTGGAATTTAATTTTTTTGCCACATGAATTGGGCCAATAGCACTTTAAAATAATACAAATGAATATAGCATTTGAAAGTTTAAAACTAGTTTTATTCTATGCATTTATGAACATTATTGATAATGAAAACAAAACAATGTCTCATTCAATTTTGGAAGGATTCATGGCACTTAATTATTTACTTGTACGAACTGGGTTTATGTTTCTTGCGATAATATACAGCTGATTTAGACCTATGAGTTAATTAATATGCATTGAAGATGATGTGGGTACTTGATTAATATTTAATTATAGAAACAAGGATGACATGTTCCTCTCCTCCTTGAATTAAAAAGAAGTTATTAGTGTAAACCTTTTTTAAAAACTCATTTATGTCCAAATCAATGAATAAATTGTTTGCTAAAATGTATTAGGTAGTTTAAGACTAGAATGAAAATCTTTCTCTTTAACATCAAGATATAAATCCTCCTCAACCATCTACATAATTTCAAGAATGAATATTAAAAAAAATTTTTAGAAGTAATTGCATCTTGCACCTCACATATATATATATGTATATATATCTGAGATTCATATTGTTATCTCAGTAAAACATTCACTGATAATAAAAATTAAGTTCTCATGCAATTGGTATCATTATTATAAAGAAAGATGCAAATGAAAGTAATTTTAAGGTGATTGTGCATTTACATACTATAGTTGAGAAACTCTGAAGCTGGGAATCTCAATATCAGTAACAGTTGTCTAATTCCAACTTCCCAACACAGAATCAGTTTTTTTAATAAAAATATAAATTGTGAGAATTCAATTGAAATAGAAAGCCAAATTAAATTTAAAAAATTCTATATTAGGATTATAGCTTGATATCTGGAAGTTGTAAGATTAAAAGTGACTTAAATATTTTCTTAATAAATTGAGCTGTGGATGTGGTGCTCAAGAGGGAATGAGATTTTCTGTATAATTAAAACATGTCAGTTTGGCATTTAGTGGATTGCTTTGGCAGTAGTCAGTTGTCATCAGCATTTAAATTGGTTAAGATCTCAGAATATATGTTGTGGAAAAATCAATCTCTCTCTGATGTCTCTCTTTGTTTCTCTCTCCCTCCCACCACACCATATCCCTTGTGTCTGTCTGTCTGTCTCTTTCTTTCTCTATAAGGAGGATAAAGAAAAAATGAACTAGAAATTTGTTCTCAGTTACACAGACAAGTGATATGTATACATATACACACATGCACACACACACTTACACACATATATACATTAAGATTTGTTTGAAGCCTCTTTTAAAGAACTTGTGCTAATAAATGACAACAGTTGGTCACAAAACTAAAAGAATTTAAGTTACTTTAAAAATAAAAAAAAATATGAATTAATTACTGGAAACTTTTCAATTAAAAATATGAGGAAATTGATTAATTTTAAAATGATTTCTGTAGTATATTGGCCATCAATTACCAAATAAAGACTTGTTTTTATCATTTCCTTTTCCCTATTTTAACACTAGGCAAATTAATAAGCCTTGCATTTTATGCATGAGTTGCTAGTTACTTCACATTCCTCCAATTATTTTGAAATGCATTATAAAGAAATCACACCATATTTTAGGCAAAGTTTTGAATGAAAGCACTTTAAAAAACAAATGAATCAACATAATATATGGTAAAATAGTTTTTAATACCCACTGCCTAAAATTTAACTTGAAGCATTTTAATATTAAAATGGATAGACTGAAGGAGGATGGGGGTAAACTAACTTAGTTCAAGTATCTGCTGTGTGTGATGCACATTAACACTTTCAGTAAAGGGATAACTCTCTGAGCAGTAATCAAGTAATTTGTTCTAGATGAGGAAACTGGCTTGGGTGTTTCCCAATCTGCAGATTTAGATGGGTCTCATGGACAGAAGTCTGATAAGCATGCTTAAACTCAAACACTGCTTTTTGTATTTTGCTATATATTGCAATATAGAAAGATCAAACCTAACACCCTTTTAAATTTTTACACATTTGACTTTAAATACATCAGAATTGAGATAATGTATTTTGCTTTACATTCTCAAAGCTATACAACTGCACCCCTTTGAATTTTGTCAGACTCTGTAACTCAAGATTGTTGGATTAACCTTGATCCTACTTCATGAGAAGTTGAATCACCCTAGCATCCAACTTTGCTTTCTGGGGTGGAGAGGAAGAATAATTTCAAAGAATTAAAAAAAAATATTTAGGAAGATAATTCTTTCTAAGGCAGTGATCCTCAACCTTGATTAAATTTTAGAATTATCTGGGGAATTTAAAAATATTGTTGCCTGGAGCTCACCATGTGTAGTTAAGGTTGGAAAACTGCTGTTAGTTTCCACCCCCAAGGCTATTCTTTTGCAATTGCTTTGTGGTTACATTCACGTGATCTCCAGTAAGATTAAGTTTGGGGTACCAGATGGGTGTGAGGAGTTAGGGAGAGCACAGATATGACAGCCTTCTATGTTCTTAGCAATGAGATAACTCAGTAACAACAATCACCATCACTCTGGGATAGATTTCTGAACTTCTGCAAAAACAGTTTAAGCATTACTGGAGAAAAGGCTGCCTTAGGGCAAAAGGCAATGTTTTACAGTCTTGCTGAGGTGGGAGTTTAATAGGTATCCATTATCTCTAATTGGGATTGGCATCTATAGGAAAAAATACATTTTTACTTATAAGATTTCGAGTTTAAGCAGCCTATCAAATAAAGGGTAGGTATTTTTGAAAATCTACGTACCAGAGAGTTTAGCAATAAGTAATACAGCATTTCTACTTAACAGCAGACTGACACTTAAATCTGAACCGATGACAGTTTAATCAGGAGAGCATAATATCTCATTGGCTACAGAAGCATTCAATTTGTACAACCTCAAAACAACTAACGTCACATTCAAATTAATCTAATTAAAATGCTTCTAGATCAAGAGTATTTTTTCTCAGTTATTTTCTAAAGCAAAGCCTGTAGTATCAAATTAAGGAATCAGGAATAAACTGTGGATAGAAAGTCATTGCAACTCAGTGACTCACTCAACTGCTAACTAGCTGGCAAGTGTAGGAAGGGCTGCCTGCCACTGCAGTTAGCAATTCTCTCCTTGACAACCAGATCAGAGACACTCATCTTGAAACTCACAGGAAGTAGTTTTGTATGGCTTGATCAAAAGAAAAGCTACATTCTATCCAAATGACAAGTTAGGGCTAATTTTTATAATACAATTTGTAATTTCTCTTCAGGAATCATAACTCAGGCAAATTCTTCAGTTTAAAATGCTCACTTGGAAACAAATTTTCTCCAAATCCTCCAACTCCAAAAATAGGTTTCTCTGGAAAAATCAGCAACAATTACAAAATGCCGTTTCCAAAAAAAGTCTTCATTTTGGATCTTCTTAAAGCCATCATAATATTCTTTAATATTTTTATGATAAATCTTTTAACAAAAATATAACTCCCCAATAATACAAATATTCCTCTCTCATCACCACAGGAAACTTACCTATTGGGAAGAAGTAATCAAAAATCACTGGCTCACACAAATATAATGAGCTCTGAGAGGCTTCAGTTTTGTAGTCAATGGTTGGAGACTTGTTTAAATGAACTCTAGAGTAAGATGACTGTGGTTACCCTCAAAGCAAAACCAGAGGAATCTGCACCTGAGTGTAATGCTTCAGGGCACCTCCTTTTGTTCTATGCAGAATTGCTAATGCTAAAATTGCAGTCTTCATTCCTTTTGCTCAGGGCACACCTCGAGGTAGGACAAAGCTTCCAGCTTAAATATCCTGAGGGGGAAAAATAAATCCCAGAGGGCCTCCCCGGTGGCGCAGTGGTTGAGCGTTGGGTTGCGAAGCTGCCCGCAGCCTCTGCAGTGCCGGTTCGATCCCCGGCTGCTCCCCGGCCACCGCAGGAGGGTCCCACATGGCGTGCAGACCTCTCCTGCCGCCCGCTGCTCCCTTCAGCAGTGTACTTCGGTCCTTCTGCCTGCTCTGGTCCCTGCTCTGCCTCTGGTGAATTCTCTCACTCTCCCGCGCCTCTGACTGTACCCAGTGCTTGTATAAATAAATAAATAAATCTTTAAAAAAAAAATAAATAAATCCCAGAGAGGGAACCTCCCTTGCACACTAGTAAAACAAGCCACACAATGAGTGTGTAAATCTGAAAAGCTGGGAATTTGTGGTCATGTAACAGGGGGAACCTCCCCCTTTCCTGGGGACCACCCTGTTACAGTCATAGTAAGGTGATCTTTTCTCCTTCTCCTTTGTAAAGAAATATTGGAGATATTAAGAAGAGGATTTTTCCACTTCTTGAGACTATCCATTAAGTGCGTCTTTGAAATTTTCTCACTCCTTTTTTCTTCCTGGTATTTATTGGCAGATAAAATTTTCATTGGCAGATAAAAGCAAGTACTGTAAAAAGAGAGAGAAATTCCTTAGGGCAGTGAAATATAGATCAAGAGAGAGCATAAGTGGATGAAAAATATTAGGAAAAAGTTAAGGCCATTAAGGGAAAATAAAATTAAGAGTGTAATTTATTTATTTATTAACATGTGTTCTAAAGTACAAGAGAAGTTTCATTGTAGTAGAGGGATATAGAGCTGTTGTGCCCAAGGTCAGCAGACTCGGTGAGCATAGGCTCCAAGAACCCAAAGACAGCTGATGCAAACACAAAAGGGAGTTTATTTCAGACTAGAGTCCGGGTTCACGGCACCTACCAATGCAGTGGCAGATACCGAGAGCCTCAAACAAAGGAAGCAGGGGTCTTTTAATAAGGTTAAATTATGCTGGCAGTTACTCATTGGCTACAAGGATGCGTTCTCCAACTTTGCCAGGCTATCATTCTAAGCTGACTGGCCAGGCCAAGATGCAGCTCCATCCTGCAGCTCCAATTACAGCAAGTTCACCCTCATTGGTGACCGGAGAGTAAGGGTGGAGTGAGGGTCGAAACTATCTTTGGAATGCAGTTCCCCAGCAAAACCTAAAATTCTAAAATGGCAGTTACACACAAAATGACAAAGCAATGGCTAAGAATACTTATGCTTGGTCCCACAAGAGCCACACTATCTAATCTTATTTTTTTAAAAACAATTTTAAAAACTCTTAAATGTTATCTTATTAATGCTTGTACAAATGATGTCTATTTGTCTCTCTTTATATGTGAAAATTGTACAACAGAATACATAGTTCAATTACTAGGATCAAAATCTGAAGCACATAACCAAGCTATTGCACATTTAATTTATAAGTCTCTGTAGACTTTTTTTTAAAGATTTATTTATTTATGCATACAAGAGCTGGGGGGTAAGCCAGAGGTATGGGGGGGTGAGAGGATTCACTAGAGAGTGGGGAACAGAACAGGCAGATGTACTGAAATCCACTGCTGAGGGGAGTAGCTGGCCAGGCAGGAGAGGTCTACTGTGCCATGTGGGTTGCTCCCTGGCTGGCAATAGCCTGATAGCACTGTCTTTAACCCCTGTGCCACCAGGGAGGCCTTCTGTGGACATTTACTGATGAACAAATTACAACTACTCTATCAAATCTGTTTTCTTAGTACTTTTTAATGGAACATGTACAGTATTATGACTTTTGAGTTGAGTTCAAGTTTGTTGACGAATTTTCTGAACAGACTTCAGAGTAGACTAGTAGTGACAACTAAATATAGATGTTAGGTTCAAAAGTTTTAGTTTCAAATATGCAACATAAATACAAGAAATACTAGCTTGGAAACAGTGTAGAAGAAATGATCTAATGGATTTCTTAGAGAAACTTATGTAAATAAGTTTAATATACTCTTATGAAAAATGGTTGGTCTATAAGACCAGCGTGTTTGATATCAGTCTTTTTTAAAAAAAGATTCATTTATTTATGCATACAAGAGCTGGGGTACAGGCCAGAGGTGTGGAGGGTGAGAGGATTCACCAGAGACAGAGTGGGGAGCAGAACAGGCAGATTGACTGAAGTACACTGTTGAGGGGAGCAGCGGGTGAGCCAAGAGAGTTCTGCTGCGCCATGTGGGTAGCTCCCTGGCTGGGGATTGAACTCATGCTGCAGTGGCTGCAGATAGCATCATAGTGCAGTGCTTAACCCCTTGCGCCATCAGGGAGGCCCTTATATCAGTCTTATTGGAAAAAAAAAAAAAACATAAATCTCCTGCCTGCAACATTTTCCCTCAAGTCTCTGCACGGACCTCATGGCACAGCTACTTTGCTATAAACAGGAGAGAACAAACTCAAAGTCAGAAAACTGATTGTTTGAAGAAACATTCGTAATTGGAAACAGAAAGCAGGAAGGCCTAACTATCCTTTTTTGCACTCCATTTTATTTTGTCTTCTTTCCATTTAACCCAGAAGTTATCTCTGAACCTTGGCTTTTGTGCTCTTCCCCATAAATAAGACTTCCATTTGCCAGCTAAGGAGAAAAGTGACTTCTTCACTACTAGTTATAAAAAGAAGGTGGTGTAGAAAAGAAAATTATAAATAAGCCATGAGAACAATATCCAAAAGTTAGAATTTATATGATGGCATTGGAAATTACAAAGACATTTAAATGCTAAAGGATAGATTGTGGGTTTTGGCATAGTAATGGCTAAGAGTTAACACTGAACAGTTCAGAGTTTTGATTCTGCACTATAATTGAAAGGGTTACTTAAGAAACTCACTTAGGGCCTCCCTGGTGGCGCAGCGGTTGAGCGCTGGGTTGCGAAGCTGCCCGCAGCCTCTGCAGCGCCGGTTTGATCCCCGGCTGCTCCCCGGCCACCAGAGGAGGGTCCCACATGGCGCGCAGACCTCTCCTGCCGCCCACTGCTCCCCTCAGCAGTGTACTTGGGTCCTTCTGCCTGCTCTGCTCCCCGCTCTGGCTCGGGTGAATTCTCTCACCCTCCCACGCTTCTGACTGTACCCAGTGAATGTATAAACAAAACAAACAAACAAATAAATAAATAAAACATGCCTCTATTAAAAAAAAAAAAAGAAACTCACTTAATTTTCATCATTTGTAAAGGGAAATTACAGTAGTTAAGGGAGCTTTAATTGAAGTGACATAGGTGAAACCGTTTAAAAATACCTAGTTTTTAATGCAAACTTAAATTTATTAGTCACTACTTTTGCTCATGATAACTTTAATGCATGCAAAAAAAAACAAATGAAAGTATATCTACATACATTTCTATAACTTGATAACTAGGGAATGCATGCCTCTTCTAAAGAGGGTAAATCTAGCTCTTCTTCCATTTTGTCATCCACATTCTAATCCATTTAACTAATATTTAGCTCTCAATATGTGTTAGGAACATAAAGTAGTGACACTGTCAAGAAGATTTAGTCCTGGAACAGACTTAAATTCCAGGGATATATATGGCTTTCTGTTATTTAATTTTCTGGTTACATGAATAATTATTAATCTTTAGGGCTTTCAGAGGCAAGAGCCATATGTCAAAATTCTTTGTAATTCTCACAATTGCACAATTAAATATCAGAATTAAGTGTTCATTGACTTAATCAGTAACTGACAGTAAATGTCTCTATACTTATAGCTAGCAACGTAAATATTGACACATTTGAAGATTTACTTTTGTGTGTGATTTGAGATTGTATGAAGAATACCTACATTGCCCAATGTAATAAAAGTCAAAGAAAGGATTATTATGTGTCTAAAAATCCAAATGAAGATTTTTGGAAAATAAATAGAAATCAGCAATTGTTCACAATTATTATAAAATATGCAAAATTATTATAAAATATGCTACTGGCATATTTTAATAAAAAAAGAAGTGTGATAGTGAAGTGATGAAAATTCCAAAGCTAAACTTCAAATAGGTTAAAAACAAGTATTTCCTGATTCAGTCACCATTTTGCATGTTACTCAACCACATAAACTGTGTGCAAATTTTCTTACCATGTTGATTATAAAGTGGAACAATACATTAATTTCTGTGTCGATATTTGCATTCTTTTTGTCATTAATTGGAAGAAATACCAATCTTCCTTCCCCACCCCCGCCCCGCCCCATTATTAGCTGTCTGACACTAAGGAGGAGGTAGTTTCAGTACCATGGACAAAGCACTCAAAGCACTCAGCTCTTAGCATCAACAGGAAATGTTTCCTTTAGGTTAAAATATAAGAAATAACTTTCTAGTAGCTATCTTCCATTTTAGTATGTTTTAAGGGCCAAATGAATACTAAATAATGTTCAGCTGGATATTATAAAGTTTACATTTTCAAACCCCTTCTATTTTATGGAAAAACATAATGGTCCTTCCAAAGACATGCATCACTGTGATAAATGCATTTAAGTGTCATTAGGTATAATGGTTTCTATTCACTCAGACTATTATACCATTCCTTTAAAGTTAATTTAATGCACATTAATGGTGTGAAATTGATGAAATTATGAATTGCATTTCCCAGGGCACAGGTTAAACCAAGGAAGAAGGGAGAGGACAGGTTAATATTACCTTCCACCCCATTCTTCATTTATACCACAAAAGATGTCAGCTCTACCCTTGGGAAAGAAATGCTCACTGTTAGTAAGTTGAGCTTAAATTGATTTTTATGATTTTAAACTCAGCTAACTGTCTGAGGTTGGGTCACCAAAGGTTTATAGTTTTCTTCAGGGAATAAGAAAATATGGGCACTTTTGAGATTACATTCATATTTCATCCCATACTTTCATAGTAACAGATAACTTTTCACTTCCCTTTTTGTAGTCATCTTGCAGATTAAATTTAGAGGGTCATTCAATTATTTGTAACCTCTCCCTCACATTATTACTATGTGTCTGTGTTTAATCAATTAAAATCTAATTTAAATATTACAATAAAACTATTATTAATATGGAAAATTTTAAAATCCAAGGCTTTGGTCCCAGAAACATCTGATATAGCAAAACTTTCATTCATAGTATCAGAAACACTGAAATCTAATTTTGAATTATGACTTACAAAAATACAAAGAATGAGAAAAACATTTATTTTAATTATATGTGAAGGAAGGAGAGAAAGAGAAGTATAAATTCACTACTTGTTGCAATTCATTTAATACTGATGGATGACTAAAGAAAACAGTACATTGTAGCTACATTTTGCTACCAGTGAAATGATTTCAGAACTAAGGAGGACAGAATAAAACTTAAGAAAGGAGAACAAAGCTCATGCCAAGTGATGCTACTAACTTCTTTCAAAGAATTTTGTTTATTTCATAAGCAAATTATACCCCACCTTTTATAATTAGAGCAATATAAGACTGTTAATGTCTCTGACGAATCCTGGAATGAGAAGATATGTCACGAGGACAGAAGTAAAAAATGAAGCCTATAACTCTTATTTTAAAAAGTGGAGAGAAGAAAGACCCTCTAAAACACTATCCAGTGAAAATGAAAAGAAGTATTAGTCAATATTCTGGCAAAGTAATAAAAGATGGTTTCTGAGCTCATAGAGATCAACTTGGGCTTTAGCGAATAATTTGGGCAAGGATAGCTTCATTTTTCCTTACAGATAGGGTTAAAGACTAGTAAATCTGAAAAATGGTTAGGAAGAAAGTCACGTACTCAAAGTTTATTTAGACCAGGTAATTAATACAAATGAGTTGTGTGGTCAGGGTACTATCAAATGGAATGGTAGTGGTTATAGCGAATAGAAGATGTTGTGTGAAACTATCACTACTCAGTTCTAAATGTTCTTTTCCCAGGGGAAATAGAAATTTGGGATTTTTTAACTCCAACATTTTATTAATGAATACTCCTTTGATTTTTAAAACAAAATACATCCCTAGATCGAATTTGGCCCAGAGGCTGCCAGCCTGAACCACTTGGCAAAGCATATGGACCTTGGTAAGGCATCTGGCAAGGTTTCAGATGATATCATTATTGAGATTTTTCTGGCTGAGTGGCAGCAGAGACATTACAGTTAGGTAAGTTCAAATGTAATCTCGATTTCTTGACCTACTAAACATAGAGTTTCCATATGATCCAGCAATTGCAATCCTCGGTATTTACCCAAAGGACACAGAAACATCAATTCCAAAGAGCACCTGCACCCCTATGTTTATAGCAGCACTATTTACAATAGCTAAGCTTTGGAAACAACCCAAATCCCCAAAAATAGATGACTGGATCAAGAAGATGTGGTACATATACAACATGGAGTATTACTCAGCATTCAAAATAGATAAACACATGCAATTTGCAGCAACATGGATGGAGCTGGAAGGGATCATGCTCAGCGAAATAAGTCAGAAAGAAAAAGAAAAATACTGGATGGTGTCACTCATAGCAGGAATCTAGAAAACTTAAATAAGAGACCAGGAAAAAGAATAACTATAAGAAGGAAAATATCAAAATCAACAAACAACTATGAACCAGAGACACTCTATGGGGAGCGGGGGGTGAGGAAAGGAGGGATTGGGGTCAAAATAAGGGGGTTGTAATTGTATGGAGAATATAAAAATAAAATTTAAATTAAAAAAAGAAACAAGAGAAATCAAGAAATGAAATAAATTTCATATTTGAAATAGAACAAACTTTTTATATTTAATGACTTTTTTCCCTTTGGATACCTATTTCATTATACAGTTTGCCATGTATCAGCTTGTATTTTTTTTTTTTGGCCTTTGATAATTATATGCCTCTCTGAGATAGTAAAATACTAAGTTATGTAGAGAAGAAAAGAGACAGTTTAAGATCTACTTCCAGTTCTATCAATATTTAGTTGTATAACTTTGGGCAAAAAAAGAGAACATTTGGGCTCAAAATGTGGCTCTGAGGCTGGTGTGATCTTTGGCCATTTTACTTGTTAAGGATGTGGATTTGACTTCTGGAAAATGACAGGGTTCAGTTTTACAAGTCCTAAGATTCCTACTATGGCCTTGAGTCTATGATTCTAAGTAAACCATACTGTATTTAAGAATATCAAGAGTTAAACCATAAAATTTGAAAACATATTTGTTACATTTCCCCTGACTTATGATAATCAAATCTGATATTAGTTTGTAAATATACATTAAAAGTTTGATCACTTAAATGCTAAAAAAAAATACAAAAAAACCCCCAACAAATGTAATCTCGATATAAGGATAGTTGGATGCTCCCAATGATGAGATGGGCTGGCCTTACAATAGAACAGCCAACAGATCATTTTAATGTTTGAAAATAGATTATTTAAATAAAAAAGAATCATGGCCCTGAAGAATGCCACATGCAAGCCACATGTTGTTATAGAAAACTGTTGGTGTTTTCTCTTTTTGATGAACAAACACTGTCACTGAAGTTGGATGATCGTAAATATTCATTTTGGAACTAGCAGAAGCACAATGAGTTAAGTTCCTTAAAGAAATTTGTAGGAACTCTAAGAAGGTCTTTTCACACTCACCCACCTATATTTTCTCATACAGTTTTCAAAAATCCACTCTGAATGTAAAGGTTTTCTCATTCATGGATTTTTTTTTCCAAAGGGATTTCTACACCAAACCAATGCCATATAGTTTAAAAAAACTGAGTTAACATATTCTGAGAAAAGAGACTGAAACAGCCTAAACACATATGACTTGGTGACTGAGCCTGGGAGACAATCTGAATAGTCATTACCATAAATTATGGAAATGGAAACCAAATATAGCTTTTAGCTTCTTTCGAGCTAAATATTCTTGCAGAGATGGGCTACTCTGATAAAAAATTAATTTTAGGAATATTTTATAGTTTAAAAAACTTAATGAAAATTGTCTTTTTCCCTAGAAGAGATGACAGGTTATTTCTTGAGTGGTGACTAGGATATGGGGTGACCTAGTTTTCTCCTATTTTATCACTGATGATGAGTTGCTCCTCGGAGCTAGGCTTGTTTCCTTCTCCACTACCCAGAGCACTCCTGCCTGCCATCATAAAGCTTCCCCATGTGCTGGGTGTACCTCTGGGGGTACCCAGGATCATTTTATGTGGCTCATGGATAAATCTCTCTTGGCATTTTCATGGCTATGAATCCTTAAATGAAGCTAAATTTATAAAAATCATGTATCAACTTGAATGTAATATTAAGTGAATAATAGTACCATTTGTATTTAGAAATGGTTAAAAATTGTGAAGTGTTCTCGAGTAATTGAAATTCTGGAAATAGTGCCTTCTCCCATGGAGAAGGATGCTTCTTTGGTCAGAGGTTGTGCACATAGAACCTTCCTTTCCTTTTTGCCAGGATGTGCTAGGACCTCAGTCTATAGGAGGTCCAAAGTTTTAGTTTTCTCTCTCCTTTAGGGAGGCAGTTGGGTGTTCTGGGGTTTCTTGGCATTAATGGCCATCCCCAAAGAAGAAACACCTTGAAGTTGCTGAGAGCAGCTCTTAAAACAGACTCTTTAGCTACTGCAGTTAACTTATTTTCATTCCTGTTTCTCTTAAAGAAAGAAGTTTTATGAGCATCGGTGTCTATGTATAGGAAGCCCATCTCCTTTTATCTCTTCTGCCTGGTGATATCTATTTGACTACTTGAAACACAGGAAATATTCAGCTAAGAGAAAGAATAAAGACTAATTGTATATTTAAGACCTCAGTATTTTCTTGCAGGATTCCCCCCCCCAATTAAAAAAAAAACACTTATTTTAGAATAATAACTACTCAAAGGAACCACTTTCTCTGTTTTCCAACATTTAAATAAATAATCTTAAATTACTAGCTATTGCTAAATGCTGTGTTTTAAATCTAGGCTATACTGATACCCTCACAAGAGAAATAATACTTTGGAAGTGCATGTGTTCTTTTACAGTAGCAAATGAAAAAGTTTCAAGGCATTAGTTTTTTAAACACACTTAAACATAGCATATATAGCAAAACAAGGTATTGTTTGTATATTCAGATTTAGCACAATCGCCAATGATGGAATTTGCTGTACTTACAAAATGATTAAAAACAATTTTTATTTTGAAATAATTATAGATACACAGAAAATTTTAAAGATAGTACAGAGAGGTCCCATAGACCCATCTCCCAGTTTCCCTCAATCACAATGTGTTACATAATAGTTATCTATTACATAATATCAATAGCAGGAAATTGACATAGGTGCAAAGTGTGTAGAGCTATATGATATCTTATCACAAATAAAGATACACAGCTCTTCATTCACCACAGATATCTCCCTCATGCTACTTTATAGTCACAGACCCTTTACACCTTCTTTAAGCTATGTCAAACATAAGTTTGTAAAATTATTCTTTTGTGCCTGTCTCTTACATACCTTTACTAAGAGAGGAGAAAACCACAGATGTGGTGTTAAGAGACAATTGATTCTGAGTTTGTCCTTGACTGAATCATGACTCTAGAAAAGTTACTCTCTGCCATTCTAATTACTTATCTGTGAAAGTGGGGTTTGCTCCTTTTTTTTTTTTAAGGACACCAGTATTTAAGAACTTATATGATTATCTGGTCTCAATTATGCTATCACTTTAAAGACTACTGAATGTAAAGCAAGTTAATGAAATATAATTTAGCTGTGAAAATCAAGAATTGAATGGTGTTGTTTTAAATGTATTCGATATTAAAAGTTACTGTCAATAAGTACCCAAAAGCTGTATTATAATATACTGCTGCTCTAGTGTCTGAAGCATATAAAAACATAATGTCACCTGGTCCCATCTCCGAAAAGAACAGGTGATATTATTCTCCCAAATGTGGCAGTGCAGAAAACTTGGTACTACCACAGTTAACTGACTTTCTCTGCCTCCAAGGACATCCTTTGGGGAGCAAGAAGTGAGCATGCCTCCTCTGTGCCAGAGGAATTTCTAAGCTGACAATGCTGCTGCAGAAACTTTAGGTTGCAAATGCTGAACTGTGGGGTTCAAGTTTGACACTTTCTAAAGGGGGGTGATTCAGACACTGGAACTGCTCTTTGCATCTGCTGCCCTGGGCCAGGGGTCAGGACTAGGGATCCTATAAGGAGTCTAGCTGTGGCGTTTCCTGCTGGCCTTGATGCCTAGTATTGCAAAACACCAGAGAACAAGTTAAAAACAACAGGAAAACAATTTTCCCCAAGTGACTCCTTCCATTTAAAGCTTTAAGAATCTCTTCCTGGCTACAATTCATTTATTTTTTAAATTCAAACCTGTTGATACCACCCTACATGAGACTCTCTAGCGCATCAACTGAGCCCTTCTACAACATATTGATGACAAGTGCGTCCTCCCTCCTCATCTCAAATGATCTGTGTGAAAAACAGTCAGGAAGCAGAAAGTTTTCCTGGGGACTTGGGCCCTTCCAGGTCTTTGGAGAGATCTGCTGAAGCCTACTTTTTGGAGTCCCTGATACTGTATTCAACCTTCCTTATCAAAAGGCACAATTTCCACGTTGCACTGCAGAGGGCAAATCACTGAAAGGACACCCAACACCGACGGCCTGGTCCACCTTGCCAGTTGCAAAGAGGTGTTTAGCCCGACCATCGCACCAGCCAATCAAACAGGGATACCGCGACCGCCTCCTGTGCCTTCCTCAGCACCCCGACACCTCTGCACTGGAAGGGGCGGGCCCAGTGTCCAGAACCACCATCTCCCGCCCTCCTCATTGGACCTCAGAGGACCAGCGGCCCTCCCGTGCCCGCGGGCACCTGCAGCCAATTCCCCCAGAGACACCCCGTCTTACCCTTGCTCTGCCGGCAGCACCGCATCGCGCCGTCCAGGAGGAGACATCCCGCGCGCCCCGGAGGCCGGGCCGCGGTTGGGCCGGGGGCGGGCTCGGCCGGGACCTGGCACCGCGGCGGGTGTGCGCTTCGGCGCGGGGAGCCGGGCCTGGCCCGCTCCGCCCGCGCGGTCCCGGGCGGGACACGTGGGGCTTCCGCCGCCCGCGCCCTGGGGTCCCGGCGCCCCCTCGGCCCTTGCTGCTTGGCGGGCCCGGCAGGGCCGCGAGCGCAGTGGGGAGCAGGGCGGGGCCCCGAGGGCCGGCACCGGTAGGTGGGGCGCGGCGACCTGGGCGCGGTGCGGACCGCGCGCCGGGGGCTCGGGGCGCTCTGCCTGCGCTCCGGACCCGCGGGCTCCGTCCCTGTCGCCAGGCCCCTGCCGCGTCTCTGCAGCTTCAGCTTCCGAAGCCGCTCGGAGCGGAGGCGGCGCACTGCGGAGCTCCGAGTCCCCGCGGGGTGAGGGGGACCGGGCTGAGGCGGGAGGGCCTGCGGCGCGCCACCCCCTTCTCGAGCCAGCCGCGGTCCCTGCCGGGCGGCTGCCGGCCTGGGCTGCGTCCCGCGCGGGGTCCTGCTCGCCCCAGGTAATGCGCTGGAGCCGCGGAGCGCTGAGGGCCGCAGTGTAGACCTGAGGTGCCCTTTAGCACTGCCTCTCCCTGGGAAAATTCCTGTGGCGACCGCCGCCTGTCTGGGGGCAGCCAAGAAGACACGGCGCCAATCTGGGGCGAAGACTTATCTGCAGCCTACTTCGCCGGTGACCTTGGGCCTCTCCTCTAAACAAGGCTTCCCTGTCCAAAATTCCTGGCCCCGGGGATAAACGTGACCGCTTTCCCAGGTAGTATCTCAGGAGATAAGTGATGGGGTTTAAGAAACAAAATAGTGCAGACTTATTTGTTAGGAAGTGCAATGTAGATAAAATTTGCATTGACTTTGGTTCAGAGGCAGGAAACTTACTCAGGTCTGGGAGGCAAAAGTGCTAATTTTTTAGTTCAAGTGCAAGTGCAGTTCCTCAGCCCACTGCTTGCTTTTCTGGGAAGGTAGGTTTTTGAACAGATTTGTAGGAAGATACCCCCTCCCCCCCCCCCCCCCCCGCACCACCCCCCCCCCCCCGCGCCACCCCCCCCCAGCATAATTACAACACCCCCACGGAGCCCCACTTAGAATATTCACTTTACTAAAGAGCTTCATGGTGAAACTGGTTTCACCCCACTTCCTGCCATAGTTGAGGGCCCCGGGGCGGCCACTGCAGTCAGGCTAAAGGTTCTTCCAGGTGGGTTTCTTGTTAATTGCTTACTTTTAGGTAATCTTCATATTTACAGTGAAAGAGCTGTCAATGCAGATGACTGCTTGTCGAGTTTTCTACCAGTACTGAAGGGGCCTCTGGTAGACCTGGGAGGGTGGACCTGAGGCATGGATGGGATCTGATGCCTGGCTGGTGTGGCCCAATCATCTAGATCCTTACTGAGCCCCTTTTCCATTCCCTGCCTCCCCTTATTATCACTGTATCTGTGAGAGTCTAGCCCTCAAGTTAGCTTACAATCTGATAGCCCTATGTTTGTGTGTGTGAAAATGGTGCAGTGCCAAGTTCACACCATTGAAGCCCACCAGTCTCACATTACTTAACCTGGCACATACTAATGGTAGCGTTCAGACTCAGATTTCTTCTTGCTATTTTTTTAAAGTCTAGAAACCCCTTCCTCCATGAAAAATATGAATTCATAACATAATCCCATGAACCCATCAAAAAAAAAATGACTCATGCCAAGTCTAGATGTATTGGATTTTAAGTATGGACCTTGCTTCTTCCCTGCCTTTCATCTCCATTGAAGGTCCAGTGAGTATAAGACTCTTTGGACCTATAATATCAATAAATGAATCCACCTCTGACTTTCTGTCAAGACTGCTGCCCGCCCCAGCATTCCCTTTACCAGCTTGGCTTGTGGGCTCAGGATTATGCCCTAGGAATTTCTTCTCTCCGTAATCCAGGCTTCCAGGCCCTCTGCATCACACATTCCAGGAGTATTACCATTTAATCCCTCCTAGTTTATGTATTTATTAAGATTGTTGTGAGGCTAAAAAGGATAGTGTTTGTAAAGTGCCATGGAAATAGCAGACTGTTGGTTATAACCAGTCTCTTGGTTACAATTTTTACAGCTTCCCTTAAAACAGAAATTCCCACTTATCTAGAAACAATGCCATTAGATTTTTATTCTAAAGGCTCCAAAACACTCTGTGTGTGTGTGTGTGTGTGTGTGTGTGTGTGTGTGTGTGTAGATTTGGCAAGGTAGGTATGGGGGTAGCAAAATGGAGAGCAAGGATTGGTGACATGTTGCTGGTGTAGAATTCCTGAATTGGGAGGTGTCAGGTGAACCAGAAGATGGGAACAGGAGAGAGAAAAATCCTATTAGGAATGTTTTTCATCATAGTGGCCACAGTATTGACTGCTTTGGAACAAAGGGAAGCTCTTCTCCATTGGGGCTTAGCCTTTTTGTTGTTGTTCAATATAAAATATTTTACTAAATTTTTCTTCAATTTAAGAGAAGAACATGGGGTAGTATTTTACAAATGGTGTCATTTTTACTGTGGTAACAACACTGTATACCATTTATAGTATTGTTGACTTGCAAGACAGTATATGATTTAGAAGTGTAGTTCGCACCTGTGTAATGTATGTATGTATGTATGTATGTGTCATATCATGCCCACCACTAAAGCACCAGGAGTCCCCCACCATAGTCCATTGGACCCCTTCCCATTTTACTCTGCCCCCGTCATCTCCTGCTTTGGTAGCCTTAATTCCACAGTCAGATTTTTATGGTTGGTTTGGTTTAGTTTTATCTATTCCTTTGTTCTGTTTCTTTGTATTCTACATATGAATGAAAGCATCTATTTGTCTGTCTCCTTCTGACATATTTTGCTTAGCATAACACCTTCCAGTTCTATCCATTTTGTCACAAATGGCAAGAGTTCATTTATTTATAGCTAAGTAGTACCCCATCATATATATATGTATATATATGTGTGTATATATGTATATACACCCCATCATTTACCACACACACACACACACACACACACACACACCCCATATCTTCTTCATCTGTTCATTTGTCATTGGGCACTTAGGAGTTTCCCTAGCTTGTCTGTTATAAATAGTGGCACAATGAACATAGTGGTGAATATATCCCTTCAAGTAATTGTTTTGCATTCTTCAGATAGATATGAGGAGTGTCTTGCTGGATCATATGGTCAATCTATTTTTAATAATTTGAAAAATCTCCATACTGTTTTCCAAAGGACCTGGTCCAGTCTCCATTTCCACCAACACTGTAAAAGTGTTCCTTTTTCTCCACATCCTCACCAACACTTGTTTATGGTCTTCTTGAGATAGACCAATCGCATGGGTATGAATTAGTATCTCATTTCTCCGAAGAAGACATTAGAATGGACAAAAAATACATGAAAAATGTTCATCAGGGAAATGCAAATGAAAACAACAGAGTAAGAAAACAAGTTTCTTCCTCATTGTCATACATATCCTCCACTTTGCACCTTCTACAAGATGACCTTCTGAAATTAGGATACAATAAATATCTATGCACAAATATCAAACACAAACTACTGAACTCAAGCTTTCTTGAACATGTTGCAAGAATATACTGTAATTGTAGGGATTTGTATAATTCGTTTTTGAAGGAAGGTTTAAACTAGGAGATTGAAAGACTAAAGTTTATCTAGTCCAGCTTTTGAAATATTGCTTCTTTAGTTCTTGGAATCTCTGTGCCTTCTTTGTGACACCCAATTCCTCAAGACTCCTGTGTTTCCAAGCCAGAGCTCTTTCTTTATGGCTACTTAAAAACATTATTCCCCCAACTTACTTTGTTCCTCCCAGATTATAGATATGAATTAGAATGGAGAAAATTCTCATTTGCTGTCTCTGGATTTGAGAATAATAGTCAATAGCCAACTTAGATGTGGGGACATTCAAATGGTGTCCAGAAGCTACATAGTCCTATAGGAACCCCCAAATTAGGTGGTGGGTGTGGTGTGGTAATAATACCTGAAGGGGGAGGTACTATACCTCTACAAAAATGGTGTTGTAAACCAGTGTTACCTCAAAACAAAACAAAACTCTCAAGTTAAAGGAAATCATTCAGTTAAAATAATTGCAAAGAAAATGCCAGCCCTTCTCTTTTTGGGGAAAGTAGTCATATTGCACTGAGAATATTTGAGCTTTACTTTTACATTGCTTTTATCAAAATATGTAGTTCTGGTACCTGTTTATAGTAAGTGACTCATTCAGTAACATTTACCCAGCACTTTAATCTAGTCCTATCTTGTTTTTTCTTTTCCTCATCCCGTTTCCTTACGATTATTACCATGTGAATAGATTGATATGTTATTCTTCAAGTTAACAGAATGGGGAATAGCTCACATTTGCTGAGTGTCTACTATATACCAGGCAACAATATTTACAGTGTTTAATTTTTACATTTTTCTTAAGAAGTAGTTGTTCTTTGTACCATATACTGATGAAAATAAGGATAACTGTGACTTATTGAAAGCCACAGAAGCAGTAAGGAGATTTGAAGTAAAATATTTCTGATTATTCTGAATTTCTATTCACATCAGTGACTTTTTAGAGCAGTGTCTTTACTAAAGATGATGCCAAATGGGAAAAATATTGGACAGTACTGCATAATGGTTAGGGTGTACATTTACTCATATTTTGTCCACTTAAGTTTAAACATGTCAGTGGCTTTTCTTAAAGAAAGGACTTCAGTATAATAAAATCCTTGGAAAAACTGGAAAATCATTTTTAACTCCCTTAAGCCACACATATGATGATGAATATTTATTAAAAATACTTTGGAGAGAGACTATTTCTTATAATTTCTGCATCTGCACCATAACTATAAAAATATTTAAAATATTAACCATGCCAGCAGCTTTTACTCATAACAGATTGGCTTTATGCAATAAGATGCATGAAGAATTTGAGCAACTCATATACCCCCTCTGAGCCTGTAGTTCTTCATCTGTAAAACAAGTAATAAATAAAATACTCCAGGAGTTTGAGGTGTCAGGAAATAATGGAAACAAAACTACTTTAAGAAGTCTAAGTACGTGATTGTTAGTGCAATAAGAAAAGAGTTAAATGGACATCACATTGTGAATTGAGTGGAAAAAGAGTATAACTCAGTTAAACTTTGATCAGAGTCATGAATTTTTAGCATAAATGGAAAATTTGTAGATTTTTTAATCTTCCTCATCTTATCAATGAAGAAAAAAGTACGCAGAGAGAGTAAATTATCTATAGATATACCGCAGCCTGAAAAATATTGTGGAGACTTATAAAGAAAGGAAGTGGTAGCGTAGGAATAGGGAGAGTCAGTCAAATATTTATTGAGTAGCTGCTATATATCAGGCATTATTTTAGATAGTAGGAATATCGTGAACTCATCAGATGACTTTCCTGCAAGATGCAATAGTCAGAGTCAGATAGATGTGTGAACAAACAAGGTCATTTCAAGCACTATTAAGGAAATTAAAACAGGCATGTGATGATGAGGCCTAGGTTTTTATTAAAAGGACAGGTTTTGGTCCAACAACTGGGTTGATGGGAGTGCAGTTTATTTCAGTTGCGGCTGTGTTCATGGTTGGGCTGGGAATTGTGCTGGCGGTGGAGGCGGGGGTGGGGAGGGAATGATTAGTTCTGTTTTGATTATGTGAAATTCCAGATAATAATCAGGCATCCAATGGAGCTCTGGAGTGGACCTCCGGAGCTTAGAGGAGAGGACCAGGCTGGAGATAAACATTTGAAAGTCTTCATCACAAAGACAGAATTCAGACCATGGGATTTAAAAAAAAAAAAACATTTTCTTTAAACTGTACAGGATTTTCTTTGGTCAGGTTGCTGAGTAAGCAAAGTGGCCCACACAAATGTTAGCTTGTCCTCCCCAAACTATAACCTCCTGACACTGCTCAGCCATGGGGCTGTCATCACCATAGCAACAGTATCTTGTTGAAGGGAGGTCAAGGGGATAAATGTTGTTTCTCTTTGTGAGGCTTCTGTCATGTCTGCCATTTTAAAATGAAGGTGTCCACAACTATACTGTTATTTCCTTCATTAAGACCCAACTTTGTGTCTCTAGCCCTTTCTGTGATTGTTGTGATTGACAGGGCTCTCCTCTGCAGAGATGGACATTTATTAATGCAGTTTGTGTCCAAATATCCCCAATATCTAAGTTGATCTTAAATTAAAATGCTTTATGTTATGATTTTAAAAGAATACATGCAAAACTATCTCTTAATTTATATTTTCTTATAAAAATGGTACAGAGAGCCTGTTTTTGTTTATCTTTCAATTTTTATGGGGTGTTGGAAAGTTTATCATTCATTGTTTCACAAAAATATTTAGTACTCTGGTAACACTTGCTGTAATGTGCCAGAGGAAGTTGTTCTTAAGTAACAATTCTTTCAAGTTATAGGATGAAATAAAGTTAAAGATAATTTATTTCAGATATTACAGTGTTTCTCAAGGTCAGATTTGATCAGAAGACTCTCTTATACCCCCAAACACTGAGGTTTCACAATGACTTACTGAATAATTTTTTAAAGAATAATTTTTATTTATGTGGTTCTGAATTTTCCTTGTAGTTTCCTTTTCTTTATTTTTTTAAAGATCTATTTTATTTATTTATACGTGTGAGAGCTGGGGTATAGGCCAGAGGTGCAGGGTAGGGGGTGAGAGAATTCACCAGAGACCAAATGGGGAGCAGAACAGGCAGACTGACTGAAATGCACTGCTGAGGGGAACAGTGGGCAAGACAGGAGAGGTCTGCGGTGCCATGTGGGTCAGCAACCTGGGCGGGGATGGAAATCATGCTGTCGTGGCTGCCAATAGCTTCATAGTGCTGAGTCTGTACCCCTTGTGCCACCAGGGAAGCCCTGATTTTATTTTTTAAAGTAAAAATTTTCAAGCATATAGAAAATTTAAAAATATAGAAAAGCACCAAGAAGAAAATTATTCTTTGCAAATGTGAATTATTATTATTCTCATCCTTTCTGTCAAGGTTTTCACCAGCAAGAACTTTTCTACCTGTTTCAGTCCTTGGGAGAGACACTGTCCATTTACCATGGTAAGCTCAGGGCAAGAGTACTTCTAAGAAATTTGTAAATATGTGAGAGCCTTAAGACTCAAGAACGGCAAATAAGTTGACCCATGACCACCATTTCACCTCTGCGATCCAAGGAAGCATCGCTAATGAATTATGGTCATCTAGATCTTAGGTGCCCAAAGGTGACCTTGCAAACTTTGTCAACTCTGTGATTGATTGGTATTGACCCTTTAGTAGAACCTATTTGCCATCTCTGATGTAGGATAAATCTGTATATACAGGGCCTCCCTGGTGGTACAGTGGTTGAGCGCTGGGTTGCGAAGCTGCCCGCAGCCTCTGCAGCGCTGGTTCGATCCCCGGCTGCTCCTCGGCCATCAGAGGAGGGTCCCACATGGCGCGCAGACCTCTCCTGCCGCCCTCTACTCCCCTCAGCAGTGTACTTCGGTCCTTCTGCCTGTTCTGCTCCCCGCTCTGGCTCTGGTGAATTCTCTCACCCTCCCGCACTTCTGACTGTACCCAGTGCTTGTATAAATAAATAAATCAATAAATCTTTAAAAAAATAAAAATCTGTATATACATATGTATGTATTAGATTTGACTTATACACGTATTTCTTAAAAAATATGAGATTATATTATACTTGTGAAGGCATTGTGTGTATGTATGTGTGTGCATGTGTGTGTAGATAGATAGATAGATAGATCATGTCTGTCTATATAGATGTATTTTTTTTTGTGAGATAATTTTGAGAATAATGTAGGAGGAGTGTATATATGTAAAATAAAGAGAAACCATGAGGATATTAGGATATTTAGAATAGGGTAGACATATTTAGGATAGACTTTAACATTACAAATTCACAATAAAATATTCTGAAAGAAGTTGAAAAAAGCACATTATGAAGATTATGTAGGACCCCTAGTTGCCAGCGAGTGTTACAGTCAGCCTTTTAGAACCAGCCACCAGAACCAGACTTTCCGGTTTTCTGCTGGGAAGACCACAGCTGGAGTCTCATCTCTTTGGAACAGGTTACAAGCCTGAAAATTTTGGACAAATTAGCTTTACAGTGAACCGGATGTGATGATTAAATGAGATCTTAATTTAGTTCCCTTGTGGTGAAAATATCTGTATTCTTTTGCAGTGATGTCTCAACTATATTCCTTAACATCTTACCCTAGTATTCTATGTTCTAAATTAGCTAACCCCTTAAAAAAATTGGTCCACAATATGTGAGCCAGTATTAGATGGTAGATGTTAAAAAATTAAAAAAAAAACAACCCTGATCTCCCAAAGCTTAGATTCAACATTTCACTTATGTGTTTCCCTAACACTTTAGTTTGTGTTATCAAAATATCACGTTATGCTGTAATTATGTGTCTCCAGCTGAAGTATAGACTCCTGTAGGACTGGACTGGCTCATTGTTGTATTGCTATTCATTAAACTAGGGATTGGTAAATTTTTTTCTGTAAATGGTCAGATAATAAATATTTTGGGATCTACATACCATATAGTTTCTCAACTACTCAACTCACCATTTTATTTTATGTAAAGATGTATTTATTTATGTACATGAGAACTGGTGTACAGGCCAGAGGTGTGGGGGCTGAGAGAATTCACCAGAGACAGAGTCGGGAACTGTATAGGCAGACTGACTGAAATACACTGCTGAAGGGAGGAGCGGGTGAGTCAGGAGAGGTCTGCTGTGCCATGTAGGTAGCTCCCTGGCTGGGGATCGAATTTGTGCTGCAGTGACTGCAGACAGCTTTATAGGTTGCATCTTAACACTTGTGCCATCAGGGAGGTACTCAACTCACAATTTTTATGTGAAAGCAGCTGTTAATATAAAAAAATGGATGGGTGTGACTCTTTCGAATAAAACTTTGTTTCAAAAACAGAAGATGAGTTGAAATTTGCTTGATATTGCTTGGCATATGGTAAATGCTCAATAGATTTCTGTAAGTAGTGCAAGTGGTATGTTAATTTGTTTAAAAATTGAAACATGTTGTTTACTTTCATAGATCTAATATTCTAGGAGATTAAAGCAATTATAATACAGTATGAAAAGTCCTCGATGGAATATGTGCTGTGTGTTATGGAAGCCCAGAGAACTGCATCCTAATGAAACTGGGGGGGAGGAATTAGAAAACCTTTTCCTGAAAGGGGTGGATTCTGAAACGTACTTTGAGACAAAAGTAGATGTTACATTAATTCCTCACTTAAGATTTTTGATAGGTTCTTGAAAACTGTGACTTTAAGTAAGGTATGAGGAAAATAGGTCCTAGAAACAAAATAATATCTTTTCCTTCAGTGACAACCAGGATTTATTTTTTTCCCTCATCAACATTATAACTGAAGGATATAGAATGAAAGGATGTTCTCTGAAGACCTGCTCTATATGTAAAAGATGAGGGGGAAATACGGGTGTTCTCGGCTGAAAGAGTAGCACCCGCGCAAAGTCTGAGAGGCATGTCACATTTGGAGAACTGCAGGAGGCGCTGTGGAAGTTGTTCCCTCTCCCTATGTCCACTAACCTCCATATGTCCTCTACCCTCTATTTTCTTCTAGAACCAACTCCATCTTTTCTTTTCTTTTCTCTGATACTGATTCTTTAAGCTTCATGAATAAATATGCTCACTTTTTTTTCTGTGTTTAAAACTACTATATCCTGGCGAAACACTACGTCATTTGCACATCAAAGACATCTTTACAGACACATCACCCAAAGCAGTGATAGTGAAGGCAAAGATAAACAGCTGGGACTACATCAAATTAAAGAGCTTCTGCACAGCAAAAGAGACAATAACAAAAACAAAGAGAAACCCCACCAACTGGGAGAACATTTTTGCACCCAACACTAATGATAAAGGACTGATCACAAAAATCTGCAAAGAGCTGATGAGACTCAACAACAACAAAGAAAATAATCCAGTCAAAAAATGGGCAGAAGAGCTAAAAAGAAACTTCTCTGAAGAGGAATTGCAAATGGCCAACAGGCATATGAAAAAATGTTCAACATCACTTGTCATCAGGGAAATGCAAATCAAAACTACCATGAGATACCATCTTACACCAGTGAGAATGGCACATATTAAAAAAACTAGCAACAACAAATGTTGGCGAGGGTGTGGAGAAAAAGGAACTCTTCTGCACTGTTGGTGGGAGTGCAAACTGGTCCAACCACTGTGGAAAGCTGTGTGGAGATTTCTGGACCTACTAAACATAGAGCTTCCATATGATCCAGCAATTCCACTCCTAGGTATTTACCCAAAGGACACAGAAACATCAATTCCAAAGAACACCTGCACCCCTATGTTTATAGCAGCACTGTTTACAATAGCTAAGCTTTGGAAACAACCCAAATGCCCAAAAATAGATGACTGGGTCAAGAAGATGTGGTACATATATACCATGGAATATTACTCAGCATTCAAAAAAGATAAACACATGCAATTTGCAGCAACATGGATGGCGCTGGAAGGGATCATGCTCAGCGAAATAAGCCAAAAAGAAAAAGAAAAATACCGGATGGTCTCACTCATAGCAGGAATCTAGAAAACTTAAATAAGGGACCAGGAAAATGAATAACTATAAGAAAGTGAAAATCAAAATCAACAAAAAACTATGAACCAGAGACACTTTTAGGGGGGCAGGGGCGGGAGGGGAAGGATTGGGGTCAGAATGGGGGGGCTGCAATTGTATGGGGAATATAACAATAAAATTTATTAAAAAAAATAAAATAAAAAAAAATAAAACTACTATATCCTCTTAAATCATCACCATTACCTCCAGCTTGACTATCACCATCATCGCCACCTCCATCATCACCACCATTTCCCCTGCCATCATCACCTCACTACTTCGTTACCTGTGCCACCACCACCACCACTTTCATCTCTAATACCTTTGTCACCTCCAAGACCAACACAGTTGTTATGCCTCTACCTCTACCATCTTCACTGTTACCTCTGCTGCCTTCTCTACCACTATCACCATTGCCATATCACAATGAAAACTTCCTTTATTCCTCCAACCTTTAAAGAGAGTATATATTAACTTTGTCCTTTTTATCATTTTCATTTGCTGTTCAGCCAACTGCAAACTGGCTTCTGTTCTCATTACTCCATTGAAATTACTATTGAAATAAAGTTTCTACTTATTGTATTATCATATTGCCATATTCAGTGGGCACTTTTGATCTGTAACTTACTTGACCTTACATGACATTTGATTCTGTTTTCTACTTCCAGTGTGAAATACTCTTTCTTTGAGTTTTGTGACACTAAAACTCCTAATTTTCTGTCCCCTCCTTTTTGGTCTTCTTTAAAGACCACTATCATCCTATTATGCCCTAAATGTGGACACATTTCTTGGCTGTCCGCTGTTCCTCTATCGTTGATTGTATATGTAACTTCTTATACTCAATTCCTATATCCAGACAGTAAAAGCAAGGCAGGGGTGAGCAAGGAGTCTTGGGTAAAGGTGAAAATCTGACATAACCACTAGGAAAATTGAGAGGTTGCTGCTCACTAAATTATGCTGGTTAGGGCGTGGAGCCCAGCTGAAGCTGCAGAGGATAAATTTATAGTATCTTGAAACCATTCAGTTGTAGATATTTTTCTAGCATCCTGATAATAGGAAACAATATTGAGTAGATGACTAGAATAGATGACTAGAAAAGGTGATAAAATCCCTAAATAAATTTCCTCACTAGATCTGTTCCCTAAGTCCATGTCATATTCTCATATAATTCAAAAGGTATAGTTATCAAAAATCTCTAATCATTTGTAGTTAAATCAACACATCCTTTTTGTTTGATGCTATAACTATTATACCCATCCTTTATTGACAGAAATGTTGTCAGGTTTACATTTATTTAAAAAAATATAGAATAAAGGTAGATTTGTCTAGCATTCTTTATATGATCTCTGTTGACATTATTGAGATGAATTTTAAATACTAAATCCTGGAAAAGACAGAATAAATTTGATGTAAACATTTGGAACACTATTTTCTCTCTCCCCCCTAAAGGGGCCCCTATCTATTTTCAGACTGTGACTAAAACAGTTTATTTTTAACCAGAAGTCTTACTTTCTTACTGTAATTGCACGGTTGAATTCATATATGTCATTTTTTAAATTTCATCTTACATTTTCTGTTGCAGATCCTTGGATAAAACTTCACATTATTTAAAATCAGAGAAAATGATATTTTGGATAAAGTCCAGACATTTTAACATTGACCTTTCATTTGAGGTCCCTTGTCTGTATTTTAGACTCAACTTTCCATTCTTGCTAATCTCATAGCATATACTCCAGTCATATTGAATTATTTCTAAATCCTCAGACAGGTCGGATCCTCTTACACCGTCATGTCCTTGCCCATACTATTCATTCAGATTACATTCTCCCCTAATTCTGGTAAATTCTTCAAATTCACATTGGGAATTACAAATTCCATTTTCTTCCCTGACACCCTCATGTTAACTGTATCATTGAACTTAATGCCCTATTGTAACTCCATCATTGTTGCTCCTGATAAACAATAAGATCCATGCAGACACTTGGCATCTCATTATTCATAGTGCTGAGTAATGGCCTTGACAATAGAAGGCATTCAATAATTGTTATTTGACTGACTGACAGAAAGAAAGAAATAACGATAGAAAGAAAAAAAGAAAGAAAGAAAGAAAGAAAGAAAGAAAGAAAGAAAGAAAGAAAGAAAGAAAAAGAAAGAAAGAAAGAAAAAGAAAGAAAGAAAGAAAGAAAGAAAGTTACTTTCCATGTTCCATTTTTGTTTTTAGATGGTATTGTTGATATATGTTTTTAGTTGCATAATTTCTTGGAGATAAAATTATGAATTAGCATTTAATATGAATATTGTTCCTTAGAGGTTTTATGTCTTTGTAGTTGTCTAACATTATATATCAGGGATCTTGTGCTGTTCCTCCTACCATCAATTTTATCTCCTTCATTTTCATTCACTTATCTGCTTCCATCTACAGGTCTAGATCGGTTCCTGCTATGGCAGGCCGTACTTAAGAAGGTTCCTGCCAGGGATGAAGATTGCCTCGGAATCAAGCTCACTTTTTGCTGTTACCTGGTATGTGTGCTCCTGCTCATCTTACTTGTAAATCACCTGGTTCCTGCTCACCTACCTGGGCTTTTGACCATCTGCCTTACCTTCCAGCTTTGGGAATCTTCAGTTCACCTCTGCCTTCTTGTCTCTCACTCACCTGCTGTTTGCGCTGACCTTCCATGCAAACCTTGATTTTTCCTTTTCCACTTGATTTCTGACGAACTGTAACATCTTGACCTCTGACGCATTTCTCTCTTTGAATATGGACTAACCAGTAATGGTGGTTGCTGTTTCATCACCTCCCCTAGATCTATTCTTCTCAATATGCCTTAACTTTCTGATCTTAAACTTGACTCTGTCATACTATTTTTTTGAACAGTAATTCTACTGTTTCCTTATATTGTGATGATTCAAACTGGGATACAAGTTTGTTAACCCCAAGTCAACTACTGTGTATATAAACAAAATATATATACTCTAATGAATCTGAAAATGTTAAATCTATCACAAACCAAGTCAGTATTCTTGATTGTGGCTGTACATCAGAATTATCTGTGGAAACTAAATGGATAGCCCCCACCCTCCTAGAGCCACTGAATCAGAATCTTGACATGGGACCTCAGCGTATGTCTTTTCAGGTTTCATGATTTATTTGGATGGACAGCAAGGGTTGAAATTGAGTAACACAGCTCCACTAATGATGACACCAAATGCTATACAATAGACATGACAGGTATCTCAAATGTTAAGTACTAATAAAAGACAACATTTATTCATTCCTAACCATATGCATGTAGTTTCTCATTTAATTAACTCAAGTCAACACTATGAGTTAGGGACTATATCCATAGAGAGGACTATTAAACTTAAGAGGTTCTGTTACTGGACCAGAATTGCTTAGCAGAGCATGTGGCTCCTTTTCTACTCATAATATTCAATTTATAGCTCTTGCATCACCATACTTTATCTATTGCATTTGTCCATGTCTTGCTTTTAAGGGCTGACTCCTTTCTGAGGCAGGAACCTGACCTCATTCAGCCTCATAATCTCCATTGCTAAGTGCAGTAGCTGAAGGGCATATTCACTTCTCACAGGCCCTAGGAGTGCTTGCCCCTCTAAAGGTTGAGGGCTCCCACCTATCCTGCCCCACTTGAAGTGCCCTATTTAGCTGCCCTCTCTGTGACAAGCAAAGTGTCTGGAACATGGCAGCTGGAATGTCACACAGTAAAGGTTGAGTGAATGTTTCAGTGGTAGCAGAGCAACCAATAATAAAAGATAATTATTTTATGCGTGGCTCAAACATGGTAAAATCAAGTGCTACCCTGGACAAATAAAAAGAAATATTCAAATATCAAAAATGATTGAATCGGGAATCTAAAATTTCATGGGTGTTACAGAATTAGTCTTGTAAACTTTTTTTCATATGCTTTGAAGTGCTAATTGCAATGCTAGATAACTGGCATTCTTACACATTACACTTTATTACATGTTAACTCATGGGAGATATATTCATTTGTGAAACCTGCATTTCATTAAATGTTAGCAGTAAACTTTTCTTGGAGATACTTATTCCATTTTCATGGTCAAGCTTGCAGCTCTCCTCATTTCTTTCAGATTGGTATTTTATTTGAAAAGTTGAAATTTTTTTGAGTTTCAGTAAATAACTTTGACAAATATTTAGTATGTAGTCCTTCTTAAGTGTTGCCATGTGAGATAAAATAAACATTGGAATGGAATTTGTAGTTACATTAAATTTCTGTGCCTACAAGTCAATTTAATTATTGTTTACAGTTTTATTGAGATATAGTTATCATATATCACTGCAGAAATTTAAAGTGTACAGCAGAATGGCTTGGGGTGCCCTTTTTTTTAAAGATTTATCTATTTTTGCATACAAGAACTGGGGTACAGGCCAGAGGTGTGGGGGGTTGAGAGGATTCATGGGAGAGAGAGTAAGGAAGAATAGGCAGATTGACTGAAATACACTGCTGAGGAGAGCAGCGGGCGAGTCAGGAGAGATCTGCTGTGCCACATGGGTTGCTCCCTGGCTGGGGATTGAACTCGTGTGTGCAGTGGCTGTGGATATCTTCATAGTTTGCATCTTAACCCCTTGCACCACCAAGGAGGCCTCTGGTGCCTATTGATTCAAGTCCCCCTCTAGTCCTCTGAGCTAGAGATAGCACATTACTGGAGAGGGCAGGTCAACACGCCATCCTTTACATTATCCCTCTGGACACAGAGTCGTGAAGCAAATTTCCTTTCTTTCTCTCAGTGAATTCTATTTTATTTTCTTTCATATGAAACTAAAGCCTTTTAGAAGACAATAGAAATGATATTAGAAACTGTTTTCTCCCAGTCGTTAAATGGTGGAGAATGTTTGTAATGCACAGATGTATATGGAGGTACTTAATAAATTATCGCTGCTGGTACTTCTTCACAACTGATATGTCTTAAATTTTTAGCTCCAAACAAGCATCGAGAGGCCAATAACCATGTCTCACTAAATTTTTAAATCTTATATCATCTAGAAATGGTCCTTCTGTGCTAGGAGATATATGAGAGATACTAAATTTTGTGAATAAATGAATGAATCAGTGAATTAAAGAGAGAATCAAATAAGACATGTGTGAAAACAGCTTGGAAATTACAAAATGATGTCATAGTAATAAAGGATTGCTGTTGTATTTACTGCTAAAAGTAATTTGAAAAATGTTTGTGAAGTATAACTTTGTTTAGAAAAGTACAGGATCATAAGTGTGAATTTCCAAAGC
Organism: Talpa occidentalis; assembly: GCF_014898055.3. Classification (NCBI taxonomy): domain Eukaryota; kingdom Metazoa; phylum Chordata; class Mammalia; order Eulipotyphla; family Talpidae; genus Talpa; species Talpa occidentalis. Next base: position 24,092,555 of record NW_026555331.1, on the reverse strand, counting down.
TGTTACCCACATAACAGCCCCCAAATAAAAAACAAAATATTGCTGACATTCCAGAAGCCCCTCTTATGCCCTCTCCCAATCTCTGTTTCCCCTAGTACTTACTACCTGACTTCTAACATGATAGATGTGTTTTGCATCTTTTTGAATTTTATAAAATTGAATCATACAGGATATGCTCTTTTTGTGTCTTTTGCTCAACTTTAAGTTTGTGAAATACTTTCATGTTTTGGATGTAGCAAAAATTTGTTAATTCCCACTAGTGTATGATGTTTCCTTTTTTTAAAGATTTAGTTTTATTTATTTATGCATATAAGAACTGGGGTCTAGGCCAGAGGTGCAGGGTTTGAGAGGATTCACCACAGACAGAGTAGGGAGCAGACCGGGTGGATCTACTGAAATAACACTGCTGAGGGGAGCAGTGGGTGAGACAAGAGAGGTCTGCTGTGCCATATGGGTCGGCTCCCTGGCCAGGGATCAAACTCATGTTGCAGTGGCTGGTGATAACTTGGTAGCGCTGAGACTTTAACTCCTGTTCTACCAGGGAGTTTGCTGTTTGATGTTTCTTTGCATGATTGTATTTCAATTCTTTTTATACTTTCTACTGCTGAGGCACTTGGGTTGTTTTTAGTTTGGGGCTACTATGATATAATAATATCATAGTATAATAATACTTCTATGTGTCTCACAGTGAAGTTATGAGCCTATTTCTAGTGCATGTATACCTAGAAGAGGCATTTATATGGGCTATAGAAAAATCAGTCTCCAGTTGATATATCTTTAGCGACCAGTTTTCCAAAAATTTATATTCAGTTGGATTCCCATTAGCAGCAAATAAGAGTTCTGGTTGTTTTTCGGTCTAGACAAAACTTGATATTATCTTTTTCATTTTATCCAATGTGGTGGTATTATAATGTTTTAAATTTGCATTCCTGTGATGATAACCGCTTTTTTTGATGAGGACCACTTTTTTTTTTTCTTAGCCATTTGGTTATTCTCTTTTATGAAGTGCTTGTCCAGGATTTGGCATGTTTTTAAATGAGGTTCTTCTTTTTAGCGATTCTCTAATAAGAGTTCTTCATATGTTTTGGTTAGAGGCTGTCAGATATAGGTATTGTACATGTGTTCTGTGTGAATAATGTTTTATTATGTACTTTTTTATTGAAGTAATACTGGCTTCCAAATTACATAGGCTTTAAGTAAGAGACTTTAAATCAACATGTGAATATACTGCCGAGCGTTCATCAGATTTCTAGTTTCTGTCCATCGCCATAGTTGACCCCTTTACTCCATGTACTCAGTTCTCACCTCCTTTCCCTTATGGTAACCACTATTATGCCCTTGTAGTCTAAGAGTTTATTCTTGTTTTATTTAGTTCATTCATTTTTCTGTAGAGACTGGCTCTACAGAGTGTTCACCATTTTATCTGCAGTGCCTAATAAACAGTATTCTTGATACTGAAACAGTTATTTAAAAGTCAGTCATTAGTTCACGATTCAGTCTATCACCAAACTGTATACAACATAATATGAATGCATTTCCTCATATGATGAAAGTAAATTACACGGTATATAGTACTATATAGTACTTGATAAATAGGGAAAAATCAAAAAGTACCTTTGCATCGTTACTCTGTGTTCACAATTACAATAAACCTTCTAATAGAATGTTTAGTAATATCCTTATGTAAAAACAAAAGAGATAATATTATTTTTTGGTTTATTCCTCATAAGGTAATAATATGGTTTAAAATATTTTTAAGGGGGAATTATGTGATTTTATGTTTTAGTGGAAGAGGTTTATGGCTTAAAATTGGTTGGGACATATTGCTCAGGAGGATCAGATGGGTAGAAAATAAAGACTGCAGGTTGTGCTTCATGATTAAGAATATGGGGAGCAAATTGTCCAAAAATTCAGACTCCTTTCAGGCCATGAGTAACCCTTTATGAAGAATAATCACAGAGTTTGAATTTCCCTTTAAATGGAGATTTCCATAGTGTTTCAGATTAGATGACCTCTGACAGTGTCTTACAACTTTAATTTCTGTATATTTTTGTAACGTAAGATACTTGTCATAGTGCACACACAATTCTTCCCCAGGAGGTACTATCCTTTCAACCCAGTTTCCTCCTGATATTCTTGCTCAGGCTGCAGAGGCAGATACAGACTTTAGGGTTTTGGAAGTCACTCTTTGAGGGTGCGTTGACCAAATGCATTCTTTTCTGTTATTTTATTTATTTAACAGTGGTTCTACTTTCTTTTGAATTAATTCTAGCTCTGTATTTTTAGGGACCTCCCTCAGCTAGATTCAAGATGTTGTGTGAAATGAAAATGTATTTGAGTGGAATGCAAGATTGACATCATGAATACTCAATCTGCCATTTACAAAGGATAATTTGTTCAACATTAAATATAAAAAGCTCGGCCTGATGGTTGCATTATAACCAGTGGGGTGCCTTGTCAACCAACTTTGCCCGGGAAACAGGTTTGTTACAACTCACTCCTTTCAGTAATTATTGCTTCTAAATGTTGAACATCCAGGCATGTTAAATGAGACTTAGTTCGTAATTGTCACATATTAGTATAATGGATTGAGCTAAAAGGATTTCACACATCTGGGCCAATTTGGCCTTCAGTTCTAGAAGCTGCATGTGGTATAGTCTGAACCTGCCTTTTCAAGTTGGAGAGAGCGCAAAATGAATGATTGGATGGCTGGCTTCAGTTATTAACATTTCCTGACTCATTTGCCACCCAATGCTGCATAGCTGGCGTGGGTTGGCTTAGGGCTGGCCTACCTCTCACAAACAAATACCTTAAGAGGTTTTTGGACTCCAGGTTGCACTAAGTCTGGAGCCTAATTCTCAGGTTGGAACTCCACAGTCAAAAAATATTTTTTCTTGGCTTCTTATCTCGTGTTTCCAACTGTTAGATGTGATTTGCTAGACAGTTTTTGTCTCATTTAGGAAGTGAGCTGTGTCTGAATTCGTAGGATGTGTCCTGAACTGCTCAGCATATGAACTACAGCATAGGGTTGTAAAAGTTTTTGTACGAAGAGACATGGATCTTCTTAAAAAAATTTTTTATAGATTTATTTATGCGAGAACTGGGGTACAGGCCAGAGGCGTGTGGGGGGGGTGTGAGAGAATTCAGTAGAGACAGAGTAGGGAACAGAACAGGTAGACTGACTGAAATACACTTCTGCGGGGAGCAGTGGGTGTGGCAGGAGAGGTCTGCCGTGCCATGTGGGTATCTCCCTGGCCTGCCAGAATTGAACCCATGCTGCAGAGGCTGCATTCAGACAGCTTCACAGTGCTGTGCTCAACGTGCTGTGCCACTGGGGAGGCCCAGAAACATGGCATTTTTAAGTTATTTTTTTCTTAAGTTTCTAATATAAATGTTGTGTACCCACAACAGGGGAATCATACCAATTTGGGTAGCAACTTATTTAGCATATCCAGATTGGGCCCACACTTATACACCTTAGTAGGGTTGGCATGTTACACACAGAGCTACAAACCAATTAAAGAGCTTTTAATGTTGCCTCAGGGACATTTTGGGAAACTCCAAGGGAAACCTGATTATTTTGATAAAAAGATACCCAAGCATATAGAGATCTCTGACCTACCTCAGGGAAACTGGATGAGACAGAACCCTCCCTGGTGTGAGCTTTACAATTCCCCTTGCTTAAGATTGTGTCTGGAAATCCTTGAGTCTGATAAAATTTTATTTCACAGCCATATCCAAATGCAGTCATGGACAAATCACATTTTTTTTTCATCTTCAAAAAAAAGTACTTATTAGTTTGTACAGGTAATAATTGAATGCATTTTTATGGAATATTTCAAGGTATGAAGACCTATATTGAGGATTAAAGAGTTCTTTTTCCTACATTTCTGCTTCTAATCTACTCCAGCTGACCCCAGCCTAAAAGTGGTCAACATTATCTTTTTCTGATCTTTCTAGTGCATTTTTATTCTTATGTATAACACATGCAAATCCATAGTTTAGCAAATAAAGGAATGATAGAATATACACTTTTATGCTATTTTCTTTTTCATTTAAAAATATAAATTATGTTTAAATCAGAAATCATCAGGATTTGTGAATGCATCCCTGTCTATAAGCCCATGTAGGCCTGACTGTACAATTTCATTTCACCTCCCACTGTCCTATTCTCTCACTGGCCAGTGACCTTAAAAAGAAAATTGTCCCATTTAGGGCATCAATTTAGTGAGTATTGTTTGTTTCTTTAATGTATACATGAAATATTTGAACCAACAAGGGGAGGAAAATGGAAAAACGAGCAAAGATTTCAATTAAGAGCTATGCAGCCTATATAGACAGTCTGCAGTCATTGTATAGGCAGTAAAAGACTATTTCTCATAGCCTCAGAGGTGGAAACAGGATAATTGATGAGAAAAATGGGTCCATCCGATCCATTATCCCTTTTTTCTACCAAATTTTAACAACTTCCCTAACCCTTCTGCTATGACCATTTGACAACCAGCAGAAGGCAAGTGCTCTTTCCTGCAACAGTTGAGCTTGATTGCTTACAATATTCCCCTCCTCCCCAGGGGTCCTCACCCCCCTTGATTAGGAGAAATGGCCCCCTACCCATCCTGTCAAGGCTCCCAGGCTGCACAGTGAATAGGGGAGAAATCTCATTTTGGAGACAAGCATTTTCTGTGAACTCTATTAAGCAACAAAGCAGCCGGGCTTTCATGGGGGTCACATTTCCAGGATATAATCACCAACTTCTTGGGTGCAATAGAAGCCCCTGCCAGAGTCCACTCTTCCCGTGTTCGTCAATGTGATTATTTCACTATAACAGCTTTCTCGAGGGAGTCTGAGATGCTTTCTGCACATTTTAATGAGCCTGTCATCTGGCCTCAATTTTTTCCCTTAGTCTTTATTTCTTTTCTGATTTCTTTCTTTCATGTTAAGAGTCACATGTATTTGGAAGGCCAAGAGGACACAGGGATTTTAAATGTCATCTAGCATAGATGCAAATCATCTTCCCTTCTTGAAATTCAGCATTATTGCATTTTCTTAGTTTAACAGGGTTAAAGATATTCTGCATCTGGGCTGAGGAAAAAAAGTGCATGATTAAGCATGGAATTTTTGGTCTATTCCTGGATGGAGATTAATCTTATTTTTCATGAAGAATTGAAATATAGATTTAGTACAGTTATATAATAAAGAACAGCAAACATCCCTATATAATAAAAAAAATTCAGAGTCTGAGCCAGTGAGCCAGCAAATTCTAGATTCCTTTGTTCTGGTTTTACTAGAATTTATTAAAAATGACTAGATTAGACACAGTGGTTCTAATGCTAACTTTTAATAGCTAATACTGAGTTTGGGATTCATGAAAAATTTATTTTTAAGAACAGAAAAAAATAGATAAAGGAATGGTCAGAATATTTTTATTTCATTTATATTATACCATTCCATATTTACTAAATTTGTACTTAATTTTCAATATATTTGTTTTTTTCTCATACTGTGTTTGATTTTGATAAGTAAATTTACCTTGGCATTTGTAATAAAAGATAGAAGAATAGGATTTATTTTAAAAATTCGTTTACCTTGGGATTTTCTATGTAAGGACTAAATTAGAGTATATTTTAATGAACTTCAACTACCCATGTATGATTTTTTTATTTCAATTTTTTTGAGATGGCTTTTGCTAATAAATGATGTCTATGACTAACACTTCTGTAGCTTTACCAATTTAAATTAATCTGGCTCTTTATCCTTTATAAACATATGTATGATCTGCTTCAGTCAGATTTTCTGAAAACAAAGGAAAATATTCCCCATCTTTCCCCAGGAGGCTTACAAATGATATGCATTGAACTAATCCAATTGAACTAATATGATTCTTATTCTGTGTGTATGCAAAAAGGGATAGATTGTTCAATAATATATGAGCAAAGAGAGATGACTATTCTCCCAGCTTCTTTGCCTTTGGATCTGGGGGAGAAGGTATCTGTGACTGAAAAGCCACTTGACTGCCAGCTAGGAACTGTGTTCCTGCTTCCTCTGAAAATGAGGATACATTTTCTAACTCAGACAAAGCAGATGACACGTTAGCTCTCCTTTATCACTTCTCTTTCTAGCAGTGATGAAGGATATTCAGTGTGATTTAGACTCCCAGCTGGCCCCAGCTGTCAGAGTGGAGACCTTGGTATCCAGGCCATTTCCCTGAGAGAAGTTCAGGCCCCCCACCAGAGCCTGGGGGTGGGTTCCTGTAGCTTCCCTTCATTACCACCTTGGTATGTGTTTTAGTTTGTCTGAGCTAATACAACAAAAATACCATGACTGGATGACTTAAAAACAGTACAAATTGGTTTTCACAGTCTGGAGGCCAGTTAGTCCAAGAAGAGTGCCTGAATAGTCATGTTCTGGTGGGGCCCTCTTCTTGGTTCATTCCAGGCTCCTCCTTGTTCTTCCCATGGAGTAAGAGGTGGCAGATATCTGGGGTGTCTTATAAGAATGCTAATGTCATTAATGAGAGCTCTGCCTTCACGACCTAATCATCCCCAGAGGGCCTGCCTCCCAAAACCATCACCTTGTGTAGGATTCAACACTTGAATTTTGGGGGACACAAACATTTGGACCATAGTGGTGTGCTTCCTCTTTATTGCCTAGTATTCCCAAAGCACTTTTATTGGTTCTCTTCTCTTTTCATGCTACATAAACTACCTGGTGATTTCCCCAAGCACATGGTTTTCATCATCTCCTGATGATGTAAATGATCATGCATCCATAGCTTCTGACAAGATCCACACTCACATACTCAACACTGTATTGGATATTTTCTTTGGAACATACTGTTCCTTTTTCAAAACCACCAAGTTCAAGATAAACAAATTACCTTTCTTTTTTTTTAAAGATTTATTTATTTATGCATACAAGAAATGGGGTGCAGGCCAGAGATATGGGAGGTGAGAGGTATGGTGAGAGAGGTCACCAGAGACAGAGTGGGGAACAGAACAGGCAGACTGACTGAAATACACTGCTGAGGGGAGCAGCGGGTAAATCAGGAGAGTCTGCTGCGCCATGTGGTAGCTCCCTGGCCAGCTGGGGATCGAACTCGGTGCTGAAGTGGCTGCGGATAGCTTCATAGGTTGTGTCTTAACCCCTTGTGCCACCAGGGAGTCCCTGAACAAATTACCTTTATTTTCAAACTTGCCTTCCTTTATGTTTCCTATCCCTGGGAGTGGCACCATCCAGTTGCCAAAAAGGAGCCTTAATGTATTCTTATCTCTTGTGACCCCCAAGATTATAGGTCACCAAGTTCTACATATTTCATCTCTTAGTTGTATCTCAGATTCTTCCTCTGTTAGTGAATTATTATTTTGTGTGAGTGGATAGGAGATTAGGGCTTTTCATAGAAGTAGTATATACTTTTTGTAGGTTTCACATATTTTTTCTTTTTCTTTTTTTTTTTTTTTCAGCCCTATAAGTTATCATGAACAGGTGATTGATTGGAGTGGGAAGACCTGCACTTAAATCTTGATTTGTTTGCTTATCAATTATATAACCACAAAGTTCTTAAACTTCTGCAACGTCAGTGTCTTTATAATCAGATACAATGCTGGCACTATAGGGCAGTTGTAAAAGATTAAATGGGACTATGGATATATAGATGTAGGCACTTATTAGTGCATAATGACCAGAAATTTTTGGTTTATTTAGTCATTCAGAAAAATTTTATTAAGTATCTACTTTGTGCCAGGCCTCTTGTAGATTTTACAGAGATGAATTTTAAAGAAATGTCAAACTTCATGTATTTATTTTCCATTGGGAGAGATACATGCATAAACCACATAAATAATGTGCTGTTAGGGCCTCCCCGGTGGCGCAGCAGTTGAGCGCTGGGTTGCGAAGCTGCACGCAGCCTCTGCGGCGCCGGTTCGATCCCCGGCTGCTCCCCGGCCACCGGAGGAGGGTCCCACATGGCGCGCAGACCTCTCCTGCCGCCCGCTGCTCCCCTCAGCAGTGTACTTCGGTCCTTCTGCCTGCTCTGCTCCCCGCTCTGGCTCTGGTGAATTCTCTCACCCTCCCGCGCTTCTGACTGTACCCAGTGCATGTGTGAACAAGGCAAAACAAACAAACAAACAAATAAAAACATGCCTGTATAAAAAAAAAATGTGCTGTTACTATTAAGACCCTTTCTTTGACCTAACTTATCAGGCAGAAGGCTCTCTAGAGCCACTCATATTTCTCTTCTGTTTGTTCCTTTGCTAGATCCTCTCCATACCTCTTGTGGAAATTGATGCTGGCTCTCTGCTGCTCAAGGTGGAGACAAATGTGTGCCCTCTTTTATATTAAAACATAGTCAATGTATATTATTTAATTTTTTAAAAGATTTATTTATACAAGAACTGGGTTACAGGCCAGATGTGCGGAAGGGTGAGAGAATTTGCCAGAGACAGAGCGGGGAACAGACCAGGCAGACTGACTGAAATACACTGCTGAGGGGAGCAGTGGGCTAGACAGGAGAGGTCTGCTGCGTCATGTGGGTTGCTCCATGGCAGGCCAGGGATTGAACTGGCATTGCAGAGGCTGCAGATAGTTTCACAGCTCTCCGCTTAACCTCCTGCACCACCGGGGATGCCCACAATGTATTTTATTTTATAGGGAGATACTTTCAGTTTATGTCATATCAGAAAAATTTGGAGAAACTCATTCTAACTTAGGTGTCATTATTGGCATGACTTCATGCATTATCTTCCCTGTAGACTTGTCTATCTTTAGAATTTCAGGTTAATAGAGGGTTGTCTACAGTGAAGGAATGGGAAAAACATTTTTTAAATCTTTGCTATTGGATGAGTATTTTATCTCAGTCCATACCACCACTCTACAAATTGGGTATTAGTATCAAGCATCAATATTATATGGATAAACAAGTTGGAGTTAGTGAGGTATTGACTTGCCCAGGGTCACTTAGCCATAAAATTTGAAAATCAGAATCAAAATATCTCCATTAGTCTTCTTCCTACATAGCTTTGGTGAACATATTTTTAAAAGACAATAAATTAGTTCAAGTCTAAAGATAAGCCATTTACCTATTGGTAATCCATTTTTTGCATCAGTTTATTGTTCCACTAATATCATCTGAAAATGTCACATCTTGCCAACTCTAAATATTATGTTTTTAACGATCTGATGGATAGAAAGCTTCTTTCACTTAAAGTCATGTTTTAATGACCGTCAATAACTTCTAACATTTTCATACATTTATATTCCTTTCTGTTGTATTATGTGAATTACCTGTTCTCATGAATTTTTCATGAAAATATAATAACATTTAAATTATATTTCTGTTGAGTTGGGGAAGCTTTCTATCTGTTAAGCATAAGGACCTTTTCTGGGGTGGTGGTACATGCGTGCTAATTTTTTTCCTTTTGCTCTGCCATTTGCCTTTTAATTACCCTTTGTCATTCAGAAACATTTTGTGTGTAGTTTTTGTGTACCCTTCTGGTCATTTCCTTTACGTCTCTTCAATGTCCTTTAACTAGGCTCTCCTATAGTCTCCACACCCTTTCTCTGGAATCCAAGTTGTCCCAGAGTTATTCTTTTACAATACAAATTAGCCCTGCTACTTCTTGGCTTCAGTTCCTTCAACGACCTTCCATTGTCTAGATGGGAAAGTCTACATTGACTTTAGTATGGCGAATGTCTTTTGTGATCAGCTACCTTGTGCGTTTCTCACTCATAGTCTGTCACTTGCCCCTGTTGGCCAGGTTAACCCTGCAGCACTCACAGGTGCTGTGTGTACAGCTCATGTCAGATTCTTTGTGCACAGTTCCCTTTGTCTGGCCTTCCCTCTTTCCTTGTCCTCTGAGGAAACTCCTACTTATCATTCCAGGCTCAAGCACAGTTGATTATTCCTTTCTTTATGCCATCATACAATGCATATTCCTCTTTTGCACTGTTTTCCCAATTTTTGCTGAATGGATGTACATGTAGTTGTAGTTATGTAATAGCTTCCTTTAATATCCAGTCTTAATTTAAATGAAATTATTCAAAAAGGAAATTTTTCCTCCCTACTGTAAATGGAAATGCAGTGTTATTTGAAATAGCTATGGGAAGACCACAGAAATAAAAACTTAACTATGACAGTAGTCTGACTGTGGCCCCACGTCAAATCATCTTCCACACCAACAGTGAAACACACACTCCCTTTCAGAGAGCACTGTTAGTTGTACCACTTACCAAATTATCCAAAGGTAAACTTTTAAAGAGAGAGACATTCTGGAGAAACTTTACAGACCACAATATATTCCTAGCTTATAAAAAGGACACCGCTTTGTAAAAGGGTTTAAACAAATCTTTCAGTAGTCAAATGTTTGTCTAGTTATCTTGGTAAAAAGTGCTCAGTCTTAACCTTATGAAAATGCAGCAAGTCTTGGTTGACTGTGTGCTGACTGAATTCTAAACAGAGTGTGATTGAAAGCTTTAAAAGTGTTCCTTAGCCCGTCTTTTCTGTGGTCTTTGTCTTAATTCAGAAGGGAGAATATTAAATATAGATAAAAGGGAATGAGATCCATAGGGCGATGAAAGTGGGATGCTGTGCCTCAGAAGAGAGATGTTATACAAGACTGTCTGCCTGAATTTGTTAGATTATATGGTAGGGTGCATGTGGACTGAGAACACTGTATTATGTTTAATTTTGGGACTGGTCAAGGACTGTCACAAGACTAGACTAAATTACATGTGACGTTTGGCTTTGTGACTATATTCACAATAACCTCAAAAGGATCTATTATTTATATTAAGGGTTTAATATACAACTCACAATGCTTTCCATTTTTCTCATTTCATCTCTAGGTGCTGATTTGTACTTTTAATAAAAATGCAGAAGTAGTCTGCATTCAAATGCTGTGATTTGTTAAGAGCAAGACAACATAGAAGCTGAGCATTTAATAAGTTGAGAGCTAGAAACAAAGAAAATTATTATTTAAAACTTTTCAGATTTGTTACTCTTCTCATCCCAGAATTATAAAGTACCAATTTATCCTAAATGCATAAAAGTACTGCCAATTCTAGAAATTTCAGAAAGAACAGTAAGCATTAACTAGTAGTATAAAAATAGAACTTTGTGACCAGTAATGAAGGGGTGTTTATTTCCTACAGTACTCCGAAATGTATAATTTTAGTTGTTCCTTTTCAAATTACAACTGGATACAAAAACCTCTTTTCATTCAGAAAGGATGTTATTAAGTTTTCTTTAAAAAAAAAAAAAGCAGCTGTGTGCAGGTCTCAAAATGGACCCAAAGATGAATGCAATAGCTTATTAACATGATTCTATATTTTAATGAAATGAAGTTGTACTGTTTAATTCTTTATTTTTCATAGTGATTTTATTACCATTCACCAATTGTGATCCTAAGGTGGGAGAGAGGCATTTAGTTCAGATAAAGCTGAAATTCTACTCATGAGTCCGTGAGCTTTGGGATTGGAAATGCTTATCCTTCTGTTCCATTTTCCCGTCTGTGATTTCAGAGTTTCCCTAGACTTTAGTGCAGTTGGGAAACACAAGCCAGTAAGACCCTCCACCTGAGGGAAAGCTGTTGGATCCCTCCACAGCTGCCCATAGTGCTGTTGGTTCTCACTGAATGCTCTGTCAAAAAGAGACCAATGGGGATTCTTCAGGGGGACATAATCCCTGTCCCCACAATTATCCACAATGGTATTTTCCCCTTCTCCTCTTGGGGAGGGAATCCATAGCTTCCAGAAGATTCTTCAAGGGTCCATTCCTTTTAAAAATGATTGAAAACTACTTCTGCAATGCCTCATTTTGTTGTAATTATTATAGTCCTAGAGCAATTGTCCTCATGTTCTGTAGACACTAAATGGCTTTTCTGGTGGGATTGGTAAAATTTCTTTTTATATTATGTTACAATATATATAACATTTATCATTTTAACCATTTGCAAGTGCATAATTCAGTGGCATTAAATACTTTCACAACATTGTATAACTATCTTCATTATATTCCAAGTACTTTCATCTTCCCCAACAAGAAGTCTATACCCATTAAACAATAACTTCTCCTATGCTCCTCCGCCAGCTTCTGTTAACTTCTGTTCTACTTTGTCTCTCTGAATTTACCTATGTTAAGTACTTCATATAAATGGAAATATACAATGTTTGCCCTGTGTGTCTGGCTTATTTTGGTAAGCATTCTGTTTTCAAGACCCATCTCTGTTTTATGTGAACATTTAAATCCTTTAAATATGTGAAATTTAGATCCTTTATATGGCTGAATAATATTCTACTATATCTATATACCACATTTTGTAATCCATCTGTCAGTGGACCTTTTTCCCACCTTTTGGCTGTTATGAATAATGCTGCTATGAACAAATATCTGTTCAATTCCCTGCTTCCAGTTAATTGAATTTACACCTAGATTTGGAATTTCTGGTTAGATCTTTATTTATTATATTAAAAAAATTTAAAGTTGGTTTCTTCTTTCCACTACCAAGAAAAGTTTATGACATGGAACTATTCAAAATCAGTTGCTATTTCCTAATCTGTCTCTTATCTGTAAATTTTCTATATATTTTTTTAAAGAACAAATGTTTATTTTCTTCTTTTTAAGATTTATTTATTTATGCATACAAGAGCTGGAGTACAGGCCAGTGGTGTGTGTGTGGGGGGGGTTAGAGGATTCACCAGAGACAGAGTAGGGAGCAGAACAGGTGGATCTACTGAAATATACGGCTGAGGGGAGCAGCGGGCAAGACAGGACAGGTCTGCTATGCCATGTGGGTCAGCTCCCTGGCCTGGGATAAAACTTGTGCTGCAGTGGCTGGGGATAGCTTTGTAATGCTGAGGTTTAAACCCTTATGCCACAAGGGAGGCCCATTGTCTGTAATTTTTTGCTATCCACTTGAGTGGTCTCTGTGATCACCCTGTTTTCTAATCATAGTGCTTCTTTTATGTTCATACCTTGTGAAACACTTGGAAACAAAGTCCATCAAAGAAGAATAGTTTCTTTACAATGTCTCTTGAGAATCAATCCTGTAGATCCTGTTCTCTTTGAATATTCATGACACATAATTTTCACTTAGTGAAAAAGATATCCTAGACATTATTTCCATACAATTTTCAGAATTTGTTTTTCAAATTATTTGAAATGTCACCTGTCACCAATGAATAGTGATGGAAAATAAGGACATGCCATCCCCTTTGTAGAAATGATTATTCTGGACATGGTGCTAATTTGCCAACCCTGAAAAAGTCAGTTCTGTTTATAAAAACCTTGACATATCCACAGAATTGAGAATTTTAAGTAAATATCATAAGCCTGTGTTTGTTGGTCCCCGGGGTAATTACTTAATACAGGTTCCTCCAGAGCTCTTTATCCTCAGGAACCCTATTAAAACGATGACATTATCAAGGTGTTGGAGGATGGGAAAGAAAAAAAAAAACTAAGATGAATTTATAGTGAGAGCTTAGACTAAGGGATTTATTTTCACAGAGACATTTTGTCATTTCATCCTATGTCCAGCAGAGGCAAGAGAGAAGGGTTGCACATATTCCTTTGAGACTCATGAATTAATTATTCTAAATACTGCAGGAGCTACTACCAGTCAGTGAGTATGGAAATTGAGTAAAGTCAGAAACCTGCAGTGCCCATATCCCCCCTTTCACTCCTTGCTGTCAGATCTTTTTCTGGATTAGTTCTGCCTCTATAGTTTTGCCACTATTCTAGACAACAATGAAATCACAGAATGGAAAGTTTTGAAGGTGTTTGTATTCAGAGGCTTGAATTTATCTGTGTCTTTGCCAAGAGGATTTCTGGATCCCAATTGAATTGTTCAGAGACAGTAAGCAATAGGGGGTGATAATTCAGAGTACCTGGTGTGATAGAAGTTTTTAGAAAGAGTCATTTTAACATCCTGAAACACAGTTTCATCTGTGGTACATTTTTAATAACACCTTGCATCATTGTTGAGAACTAAATACAATGGGGGTTAAATTCTATAATTGAATGACTGCTTTGTTCATAGTAATAAGTGTGGTACATACATATTATCTCATTTGTAACTTGTAACAATAAAAGTGACAGGTGGATATTAACCTGTACCTTAAATTTTTCAGGCAGATTTCTCTAAGAGTTTAACAACATTAAATCTTATCCCACCCCCACTTTCAATTCGTTCTCCAAAATATGACTGTGGTAATCACTGTAAATGGATTTGGTCATATCATTTCCCTTCTTGAAATATGTCATTATTGTCTTACCACTACAAGACCCTGTTTAGACTTTTGGTAATATGTTGACTTCTGCCAGCTTTTAGCCACTTCTCCCATGTAGTTGTCCTTAAGTACAGTTAAATATCTGATTTTTCACACATGTCCTATTCTCTTTCACTCTGTTGCCTTAGTAGCCAAACTCAATTGTCACTTCTTCTAGAAACATTCCTTGATACCTTTGTGTCATGTCACTATATGTTTACTTGACTATGATGGATACAAAGTACTAATCCCCAGAGAGCAAGAACTGTCCTTCATTTTCTGTATGAAAATGCTAAGCATCATTCATGCCCTTTAGTAGTTCTCAACTAATATTTACTGAACTGATGAATAAATGCATGTCAAGTCTCTGAAAGTAATTGGCATCTCCCTATATAAATGCCTGGAACCTTCCATTTCCACACTAAATCACATACAAATCTAGTTATCCTTACTAATGTACTGCAGGATAAGTCCAAGCTTGGCTTATACTTCAGGGGATAAAGTGAATGCATGGCTTTACCTTCCTTCCCCCTCAAAAATCCACTGAAATGATGCAGAAAAGCACAAGGGGTGAGGCAGCATCATGAGTACGGAGACCTGGAGTAGATCTATCAGCACACTGAACATTTTATCCAATTTCTGGGAACTTTAAAGTGGGTAGGCTCACGTTGCTGGTTAAAGCAGAAAGAAGGGTATCAAGGTCTAGAGTGTATATAGGGTGAAACTGGAAGTGGAACTGGAATAGAAGCTGAACCCACTTTTTTCCCAATAAATATACCAAACTGAGCAATGAGCAGCGGGGCAGTAATCTCACTAAGTTGCCAAGAACTGACCACCTGCAGCACCTGTTTATCCCACCCTCTTCCTCTACCACCGTGTGTGCATTTGCTGTCATTTTCCCACAGAAAGAAGCCAGCTAGGTATTCTCCAGGGAAATAGAACATTCTCCCTAGGAAGGATAAGGTCTTTCAGAAAGGGATTAACACTTCTGATTAGGATCCTCCATGTCTTGGTATTTAGAGGTGGGGGTGTTGGGGAACAGTTTGCCTTCTCGCTCTCTATCTACACCCTAGTTGAAACCTGTATGTCATCTCACCTGTGGTGGGTTTGCAACTGTATGCTCTGTCCTCAGTAGGCCAGTCCTGGGATGTCAGGTCCATGCCTCAGTCAAACATCATTCACCATAATTAGAAGCATGTAACCAGAATTCACCAGCCTTTGGAAAGAGATCCAGCAGTGCAAGAGGAGCACCCAAGGAAAAACAGAAACAGGTTAATCTCTGATGAAACCGATCATTTAGAGTAGGAGAGAACACTTTTAAGTAATTTTGATTTTAAGAGAGATGATACCTATCAAACAAGAATTTACCATTATGAAAGGAGTGGGGAGCTAGCAAAGAGTTAGTTGAAATAAAAATAATAATCAAAGGGTTGGAATGAACTGTTAAGGAGCCCCGAGAATGTAAAACAGACAGAGGTCCTGAAAAATGTAAGAGAAAATGAAAAAAAAGAGTGGCAATCCAGGAGAACCAATCTGAAATACAACTGTCAAAAGCGAACACAGAATGAAAAGAGAGAAATAATTCAAGAAATATAGGTGAACAAATAAATAATATACACAAAACTAGCTAAAAGGAAAAGCAGCTTCTCAGTGCTGAAGAGAGAGTATTCAGCACTGAGTTCTGAGCAGAATAAATCTAAGCAGACCTTCATTTAAACGTCTCCACTTGACCTGTGGAACATGGGTAAGTTGAAGATCTCAGAAATCTTTCCAAAAGAAGACAGGACCATGTAAAGGGATGGGATAATGGGAAAAGGATGGAAGATAAGGGGGTGTGTATGGGGAACTGTTTTTTTTTTTTTAAAGATTTATTTATTATATAAGCACCGGGTACAGTCAGAAGTGCGGGAGGGTGAGAGAATTCACCAGAGCCAGAGGGGAGAGCAGAGCAGGCAGACTGATGAAGTACACTGCTGAGGGGAGCAGCGGGCACGACAGAAAAGTTCTGCATGCCATGTGGACCCTCACCAGCTGGCCGGGATCAAACCGGTGCTGCAGAGGCTGTGGGCAGCTTTGTAACCCAGTACTCAACCGCTGTGGTACCGGGGAGACCCTGGGGGACTGTTCTTAATTATATTTATTTATAAATAAGTTTGCCTATGTGTATATTTATATATGTATCTAGATCTCTATATCACCTTCTTTTATAAGCCAGGCAACTGTGATACATTTGTAATGAAAGATGATGACAACAGATGGTCTCTTTTTTCATGGAATTTACATTCATCATAGGTAGGAGGTAGTTTACAGATACTGTCTAAAGTTGATGAGTCAGGAAAAAGTTTTGAGCATATTATAAAAATCAAAAATGATTGAAAATGCAATTCATGGAGGTAAGGAAGGGGGAGTGGGGGGAACAGTACTAACTTTTACATCTTTTGGAAAGTATCAGTAAAATGATGTTTAGTGATGAGAAGCAGGAATAAATGCTCATTATTTGGGGTGCAAGGTCACCGTCACAGGGACAAGGGGCAGAAGTGATGAGCAGCAGAACCTTAGGCCTCTGATTTTGGCTTGAGAGGGGAGTTTCCTTTCTATCTGTGTCATCCTGAAAGGTTTGCACTTCTGTAATAGCTTTTAGAAGAAAAACATAAAAGCCAAAAAAAAAAAAAAAGCCTTTGCCAGGCATGTAAGTCTTTTCATCATCTTATCCTTAATTCTTTTGTTCAGTTTCGACTTCTGCTGCTCCCCTCTGACCCCCATTCCTCCCCCTACACCTGAGACAGACAGAAACCTTTGCAGCTGAGTGCTGCCTGGGCTTACCCAAACAACTTCTCTGCCTTAATGTTATTTCTAGATTGCTCCCCAGTAGCTGTTCCCCTGTAAGACCCCAGTCGCCTATGTTCTTGTGAAGTCTTTCCTTACAACGCGTCTCTGTGTTTCTATGGCCCTAACCCTTGAGCTTCTTGGAGGTAGGTACAATGGACATTATTTTACTTGCATCTGAGTGCCTGGGACTGTGTGGCTCCTTCACTGATGAGTGAACCACCTTGGGCTTGCTGTGCTTCCTCACAGTGCTCCCTGCAGGCTCTGCCACTTCTGGGTCACCGTTTTTCAGGTTCAGTTTGAATATTTGTAGAGTTAAACGGGGGCAGTGGGCAGATGACCCAGTTGAAGTAATTTGTTCTAAAATTAGTTTAAATAATGCCACCACCAACTGTAATAATACTACAGTTTAATGCTTCTGATGTGATCATCACTGTTCTGTAAACTGTAGATAATCAGATTTCCCACAGCCACTCTACAAGATAGCAGTTATATTCTCCACTCTCAGCTTCTTATGACTGCTCTCACTGATGACCACAACCCTGGCGGTTTGAAGCAGTAGAAAGCCTCTTCTCTCACAGTTCAGGAGGCAGCAATCCCAACTCAGCGTGCCTGGGTAGAGATCCAGGTAGCCAGCTAGCAGCAAGCTTGCAGAGCTGACTTTCCAACCCACCATACCACACTTTACAGATATGGAAACAAAGGGATTTTGTGAACTTGATCAAAGCCTCAGGTATTAAGAGACACAGTGTAGCTGTGAACTTGCATCTCTCTGATTCAGAAGTCCCTTCTCCCCCTGGGTTGCTAAATAGTGAGTGATATCCTAGGACATTTGCATTTTACTTGGAATCAAGGTTAAAAGGTAAACTGCCTCAGGTCAGAATTCAAAAGATGGGTACCCCAGTTGGGAATAAGGCAGGCGGTGAGGCGGTGGGCATGAGCTATACTCTAGGGGTGAGTACCAGTGTCTCATTACCCGAGCTGCTGCTGATTTCAGCTAGGCTGTCAGGGAGCTCGGGCAGCAGGAACTCCTGCCCAGACTTGCCAGGTCCCCGTGTTGCAGTCTGCCGAGTAAATCCTGATTCCATGTCTTCCTTTGGAGATGGAGGAGACTGAGGCTCAGGCTGAGGGTGGGATGGAGGCCATGCTTTTATGCTAGAATTTCTGCTTGGGAGCTGAGGGCTATAGAGCAGGGGCATTTGCTCCATCAGCTTTTTTTTTTTTTTTTTTTTTAAGATTTATTGATTTATGCACACCAGAACTGGAGTACAGGCCAACAGTGCAGGGGATGAGAGGATTCACCAGACAGTGGGGAGCAGAACAGGCAGATCTACTGAAATACACTGCTGAGGGGAGCAGTGGGCGAGACAGGAGAGGTCTGCTGCACCATGTGGGTCACCTCCCTGGGGATCGAACTCATCCTGCAGAGGCTGCGGATAGTTTCATAGTGCTGTGTCTTAACCCCTTGCGCCACCAGGGAGTTCTGGCCCCATCAGCTTTAATTTAAACCCAAACAACCTACATCACTCCCTTTTCAGGTATAGACTTGCTGTCCTCATTTTGAAAATGTTTCTCACAAACATGATGTTCAAAACAAGTTTTATGTAAGCATGTTTATGTTAAGGACAATGTGTTCACATTTAGCAAAGTGGTGGGAAAACACTGTCAAAACAAGTTCCCTGCAGAGAAGGACTGAAGTCTTTCTGAAAAGTACTGAAATCGGGCCTCCCTGGTGGTGCAGCGGGTTGAGCGCCACACTGTGAAGCTGTCTGCAGTCTCTGCAGCATGGGTTTGATTCCTGGTCGGCCGGCCAGGAAAAAACCCACATGGCATGGCAGACCTCTCCTGCCTCACCCGCTGCTCCCCTCAGTAGTGTCTTCCTTCGGTCCATCTGCCTGTTCTGCAGCCAGCTCTGTCTCTGGTGAATCCTCTCATCCTCCCGTACCTCTGACCTGTACCCTAGTTCTTGCATAAATAAATTAAAAAAAAATCTAAAAAAAAGAAAAGAAAAGTACTGAAATCACATTCAGTCAATACAAATGCCGACAGAGCATTGCTCCCTTAGAAGTAACACTGGGGAAGGTAAATAATCTGGGGTACATCCTTCTGGTTTTCTGTCCTTTTATGTCTTTGCATACATACCTAATATATTTAGTTTTATTTTCAATAAAAGGCATCATAACTTGGCCACTTGCTTTTTTAAAATTAGCAATATACCTTAGAGTGTTTACTGGTCAGGACCTACAGAGTTGTACAGTATCCTAAAATATAAATATATAATGTGATTTATTTACTGCCTCATTGGATTTAAATACTGCTCTTTTGTTATTAAAGCAATGCAGTAAGGAACACCATTTCACATGTAGCTTGGGTATTGGTGCAACTGTAAATTTAGGAGTGGATTTTTAAAAGTGTTATATTCTTTCTATTATCCAAAACATGGAAAAATTGGCACCAAAGCAGAATTGAACCAGAGGCTCACCTCCAGATCTTAGACGTGTTAAATGCTGCAGCTTCAGTTCTTACTGTGCTGATAAGGAGGTGCCTCTGTCACGAGGTTGAGAGATGTGTCTGAGACAGACCCTCTCTTCCCTGCCGTCTGCACACAGCTGCCCTTTTGGCTGACTGTATATGGTCCAGTCATGTCAGGAGACAGCTTTGTATTTCTGTGGTTTCCTCTCGTGATGTACCAATTTGGATTTTGTTTGGTTGCATGTAGCACACTTTACTGTAGAGGTTTGCTGGGTGGGTTCAGTTTGCTCACATAATAAGCTGAGACATCCCCCAGGGCTGTCACAGCAGCTCCAGGACAACACTGGAGACCTGGCTCCCGCTGTCCCCCTGCTGTACTGCCCTTTGCTGATCTCTTTCATCTCTATGGCTGCAGAATGGAAGCTCTGCCTCCGACCTTGCTTCTGCGTCCTAGACTAGAAGGTGGGGGAAGCTGTTGCTTTTTATTTTTTTTTAAAGATTTACTTAAAAGAGTGGGGGTGTAGGCCAGAGGTGTGGGGGAAGGGGCAGGGAGGGAGGTGAAAGGATTCACCAGAGACAGAGTGGGGAACAGAACAGGCAGATCTGCAATATATTGCTGAGAGGAGCAGCGGGCAAGACAGGAGAAGTCTGCTGTGCCCTGTGGGTTGCTCCCTGGCTGGGGATTGAACTCGTGCTGCAGTGGCTGGCAATAGTTTGATAGTGCTGTGTCTTTAACCCCTGCACCACCAGGGAGGCCCGGCTGTTGCTTTTGAAAGAGTTGCCCCAAAAGCCTCCCCCAGTGACCTCTGCTTTCATCCTATTTTCTGGAACTGGGATGTGTGACTGTTCCTAGTTTCAAGGATTCAGGGAAGATGAGCATATTTAGCAGGACCCTTTGTGACCAGAACTTGTGCCTGGTAATCCAGATGGAGGGAAGAATGGAGGCTGAGTAGAAGTTATCACTACTGGTCATACTTGGCAATTCAGGTGAAAATGTCTAGAAGAAAGCCCATTAAATAGGCAAAAAGTTTGAAATGCATTGCATATGTAATATATTACCATGATAATAATATTTAAAATAAGAAATTGCATCTAATTTACCTTCCTAAAAAAAAGTGGGGTTTTCATTTTTCTGTGATTCTGGTCCCATTGAATTAACAACTGTAATTTTTACCTTCTATCCAGGGCAATTAAATTTTGTATTATTTATTTTTTTCACTCAACATATCATAACCTTTTTAATACTTTATTACCCAGGCTTCTAAATATTCACTTAAAAGAGTTGCAATGTATTTTAGTAGCTCAATATGACATTATTTTCCTTATTCATGTCTACAATATCAGGCATTTAGATTATTTACACTTTTAAAAGATAATGTAGAAACTATTACAGACTTTTTTTTTGCTCATAATTTTATAAGCAACATTTGAATACAACAAACTACAGGTTGATGCATATGAACAATTTCTGTGATTATTGCGAAAGGCACCATGCTATTTTTGAGAAAAGTTTTTGCCAATTTATATTCTCAATTTAAATACTGCATCTGTGTGTCCCTTTAAAATTTTTTTTTTAAATAGACACAGAAATGTGATGTCCAGAGTTGACTCAAGCCTGTCCTCTAGTGATGAATCTTAGAATTTCATGCCAGGCTTTTTCTCTCTTTAGGGCTTTTTCTCAGTGTGGCATAAAGCTGGCACAATGCTGCTCATCGGCCACAGACATTTTCAAATATGCCAGGCCTCAGCATTTGTTGTGCAGATTCAAAGAATAAAACTAGTTTGGGCTGGAAGTGCGCAATGTGAATAAAGGAGGCATCTTACAGCAGATCCTTCTAGGAGCAGTTCTAATCTTGATTGGGTTATTGGTGGTGTTGCTAGGAACGCATTCTTCTGAAGGGGGTGCTCCTTAAATGATGGTGGAAAACTGAGGATTTTTCTTGTCTGTTTAGAGGAAACAATAAGAATTATTATTTTATTGTATAAGAAAAGAGACTGAGGATCGGAGTGATTAGGTGATTTTCCCAATTGAAGCTGGTAAATCACACAGACTCTGTGGGTGTCTGGTCTTAGCTCTTGCTACTCTACTCCATGGCCTTTCCATTCAGTGTCTGAAGGAGTGTGAGCATCTAATGAGTTCATATACAGAGAGCGTTTTGAGAAATATCCAATACAAATATAAAACAGCAGAATTATTAAATGATGTCGCAGAGAGGCAGTCTGATTTGAATTAAGAAAATCTTTTAAAAAATCTTCTTGAATATAGACCCTATGAGCTTGGAGTTTTACCTTATTGTTGGCTTTGGTCAAGTCACTTAACTCCCTGCATTGTTAATTTTCTCATCTTCAAGCTAGAGATGACAAGTTATGAGTTATTATCTGCAGCATAAATTAGTCCACTGAAAATCATTGAAATAGTGGAACTCAAAAGATGCTTAAAAAATTCAGTTCTGTACACTTAGCTTACTGGTGGGATAAAAATTCATCTGAAAACACAAAGACTTAGTCCTCAATCATAGCAGTGACCCCCGAAGGTTAAATAATCACCACTATCAAGATGTGGTCAGTCCTGGCCTCCTTTAAGTCCTCACAGCCACCTAGGAAGTAGATCCTGGTCTCATCCTTCGTTATATATAAGGTACCTGAGGCCTAGAGAGGTTAAGTAACTTCCCTGGTCACACAGCTGTCTGTGGCAGATCCGGGATCTGACTCCAGGCAGCCTGGCTCTGTGATCTGAGCCCTTGTCTTCCCGAACTGCCTTTTATGACTCAGCTGTTGCTCATGCTGCAGCCTCTTCTCTGACTACTACACAAACGCTGTATCTTCTCTTCCCTACTTTTCTATCTTATTCTGGAAAACTGTAGGTTTCCCCAGATCATTTTAGACAAATAACAATGTACTTTGTTGGGAGTCCAGAAATCTCAAAATAAAGTAATTGTAGCAATTAGTGGTAAAGATATCATTTGTTTTCTATTTGGTCATAGCAGTAGAGAAAGGGATCCATCAGGGAATGTGTTCAACAGCAGGGGGAGAGCACCATGTAGGGACATTTTCATTCAAAAGCCAACTGATAATTACTGAGTTACTTTTTAGTAGAGAGACTGAGGTAATGTGGATGAACAAGGCAGACAGGTTGTTGCATTTTTAACGAGAAAGTGAGCTGTGGTGGAGGACTGGATGTGTTGGGGGTGGGCGTTGAAGAGCTGTGAACCTGTCTGTATCTCTAAATTGTATGTGGTGTTGTATACCAGTATTACCTCAAATGCAGACAGTATCCTTATTTATTCCCTTTTATAGAAATGCAAGATCGTATTGGAGCAAATTTTGAAATAAATGACATGTATCAAAAGTTTATTTATTCCATTTTATATAAATGCAAGATCGTATTGGAGCATATTTTGAAATAAATGACATATATCAAAAGCTTAAAAAGGGAGGAAATGAATATTAATTGATCACAGAGGCAAATGTGGTAATTGCTATAAATAAAAGGGTACTTCAGAAAGTATACATATGATTCATCTTAGTATGGGAGATAGGATAAAGTTTTCTAAGGAAGTAATATTTCTGGAGGAAGGGCATTTTAAGAGGAGGAGATTGTGTACAAACACTGTCACTGGAGGAAAATATGACCCCACTAAGGAGTGGAATGAAGAGGACTGTGTGGCTGGCGCATCAGAGAACAGGAGGGAACGAGGTGAGGTAAAGTATAGGCCATACAAAGCTTTTTTGGATCGACTTAATCTGTAGTTTTTTACTTTTACTTAAATCTTGGCTTTATTGTTGTTAAGTCTGAGTGGTTTTAGTCTTTTCCCCAAGGAACAGAGAAGGACATCAAACTGGTATGTGTTTTTTTTTTTATTTTTTAGAGGTTTTTTTTTTTATAGAGGCATGTTTTATTTATTTATTTGTTTGTTTGTTTTGTTTATACAAGCACTGGGTACAGTCAGAAGCGAGGGAGGGTGAGAGAATTCACCAGAGCCAGATCGGGGAGCAGAGCAGGCAGAAGGACCGAAGTACACTGCTGAGGGGAGCAGCGGGCGGCAGGAGAGGTCTGCGCGCCATGTGGGACCCTCCTCTGGTGGCCGGAGAGCAGCCGGGGATCGAACCGGCGCTGCAGAGGCTGCGGGCAGCTTCGCAACCCAGCGCTCAACCACTGCGCCACCGGGAGGCCCTGGTATGTGTTTTAATCTTCCTATGGTCTCAAGAATGGACTGGAAGGAAGCTCTGGTGAGCTATGACGAGGAGGTGCTTTTCCAGTGTGGATGGAGAAATAATGTTTTGGATCAATGCATAAAATAAGTGGATTTGCTAGATACTTCGGAGGTAAATTTGACAAGATGTGGTAATGCATCAGATTTTGTAAGAGAAAGAAGTGTCAAGGAGACTTCATGCTTTGTGGAGTACAACTCGGTGGATAGTGCTACACTTCACTGAGAGAAGGAATATTGGAAAAGTCAGGCACATGGATGGCAGCACTCCTTTTTTGGATTTCAAGTGGTAAACCCAAGTGGTAGTTTCAGAGTTTCAAAGGGAGCAGGTGATAAAAACTTTAGGGTAACAAATGGTCATGAATTAGATTGCCTCAGGAGTGTATAGTAGTAAGAGAGTCTGGGTGAGTCTAGAACTCTAATATTTAATGGGCAGATAGCGGAAGATGAGCTTGCGAAAGCAAAGGAGAGTGAAAGGTAGGAAAAAACTAAAGTGATGTCACAAAGACTGCAGGGAACATTTTCAAAAGGAGAGGGGAGTAATTAACTATATCAAATATGCTAAGAGGTCATGAAAATTAAGGCTGAAAATGTCCATTGGATTTAGCTACATGGAGATCTTACATAACCTCAGCAAGAAAGTTTCAGTGGAGTGAGAGTTATGGAAGCCACATTAAACTGTGTTAAGAAGAGGAGGTAAGGAAGTGAGATGGGAGAGTGAAATTTTAGGTTGCTGAATTAGTCAATGTACTCCAAAGAAACAGATCAACGAATGTGAGATCAAAAATGAGTAGGGAAACTGAAACAGAAATCAAAAGCCGCCTAACACACCAGGATCAGATGGTTTCCTTGGTGAATTCTACCAAATGCTTTATGTAGAATTAATGCCAATTCTTCTCAAACTCTTCCTAAAAATTGAAAAGTAGGGAATACCCCCAAACTTATTTTGATGAGGGCAGTGTATCCATGATACAAAACAAGGGCACTACAAAAAACTACAAATCAACAATCCTGATGACTATAAATGCAAAAATTCTTAACAAAATATTAACAAACTGAAGTAAAAAGCACATTAAAAGGATTATACACTATAATCAAGTGACACTTATCCCTGGGGTACAAGAATGGTTCAACATGTATAAATAAAAGTGACAATAAATATCACCTTAATACAAAGAAGGCTTATAGTCAAATGAAATCTCAATGACTGCAGAAAAATCATTTGAGAAAATGCAATATCCTTTCATTATAAAATCTTTCAATAATTTTGGTATCAAAGGAATGTTTCTCAACATAACAAAATTATAGATGATAAGCCCACAACTAACATACTCATTGATGACAGGTTGAAAGCTTTTTCTAAAGCTCAGAAACAAGATAAAGTTGCCCACTCTCACCAGTACTATACAATATAGTTCTGGTTGTCCTAACCAGATCAATTCATCAAGAAAAAGAAACCAAAAACATCCGAATAAAAGGAAAAGATATAAAATTGTCTCTGTTTGCAGATGATATGCTGTTATGTACAGAAAGTTCTAATGACTCTGCCAAAACTGTTAGAATTAGAAAATTCATTAAAGTTGCTGGATACCACATCAACAAGTAGAAAACAGTTGTGTTTCTACACACTAGCAACAAAATAATTATAAAAGAAATAAGATGATCCCATTTACAATAGCTTCAAATGCAATGAAATGATTAGGAATAAATTTAATCAAGGAGATCAAAGATCTCTACACTGAAAACTATAAGACTTTGATGCAAGAAATTGATGAATATAAAATTAAATAGAAAGACCTCAAGTTCATAGACTGAAAGAATTAATGCCGCTGAAATATACATACTGCCCAAATTATATATGGACTTGATGATCTATAGACTCTATGCAACCGCTATCAGAATTCCAATGACAATTTTCTTTTCTTTTTCTTTTTAAAAAAGATTTATTTATTTATGCATACAAGAATTGGGGTACAGGCCAGTGTTGTGGGGGGGGTGTTGTGTGGGGGGGGTCCATTACTGGACCCACCAGTAATGGCAGTAAAATGGCAGTAAACCACATCAAACTGAAAAATCTTCACATAACAAAATACCCAACAGTATGAAAAGGCAACCTATGAATGGGAGAAAATAACTGCACTCCAACTATGTGTTGAGATTTAGATCAAAGGAACTTGAGTTGTGTAACTCAATAGAAAAAATTATAGTGATTAAAATGCAATCCAGGGCCTCAGTGGTGGTACAAGGGGTTAAGACGCAGTCTATGAAGCTATCTGCAGTCACTGCACCAAGAGTTCAATCCCTGGACTGCCCGGAAGCTACCCACATGGCGTAGCAGAC
Organism: Talpa occidentalis; assembly: GCF_014898055.3. Lineage (NCBI taxonomy): Eukaryota > Metazoa > Chordata > Mammalia > Eulipotyphla > Talpidae > Talpa > Talpa occidentalis. The sequence continues at coordinate 24,066,447 of NW_026555331.1, read as the reverse complement.
CTCTCCTCTCTCGCCCGCTGCTCCCCTCAGCAGTATATTTCAGTCAGTCTGCCTGTTCTGTTCCCCAGTCTGTCTCTGGTGAATCCCCCACCCCCCACACCTCTAGCCTATACTCCAGCTCTTGTATGCATAAATAAATCAATCTTTAAAAAATAGGTAGAGGACCTGATTGGACACTTTTAAAGAAGTCCTAGAAGATGCCGAGAGGTACATGGAAAAATGCTCAATAATAATTTCCAGGGAAATACAAATCAAAATCACAATGAAATAACTGTTAGATATCTAATTCTAATAACTGTTAACATGGCTGTTAGCAAAAAGACAAGGGATGAGTGTTGGCAAAGATGTGGAAAAAAGAAAACCATTGTGTACTGATGGCACACATCCACCCACTATGGAAAAGTTATGTAGATTCCTCAAAAAAATAAAAGCAAAGCTACCATATGATCCAACAATCTCTCTTCTGTGTATATATCCAAAAAACTGAAATCAGGGTCTCCAAGAGCTATCTGTACTCTCATGTTCTCTACAGCGTTTTTCATATTAGTGAAGATAAGGGAACAACGTAGGTATCCACTGATGGAAGAATAAAGAAAACTAGTTCATATGTATGTATGCATGCATGCATGTAAAATGGAGTCTTAGTCATCAGCTATGAGAAAGAAGGAAATCCTGACATTTGCAACACTAAGGATTGAACTTGAGGGCATTTTGCTAAGTGAAATTGAGAAGAACAAATACCCTATGATCACTCTTATATCATTTATATGTGGAATAATCTAAAGAAATCAAATTCATAGAAACAGTAGAATGGTGGTTTAATGGGTTTAATGGGACTGTGGGATCAAGGAAATGGTATGTTGTTAAGTGGGTACTAACTTCGAGTTAGAAGACAAAAATTTCTGAGAATCTAACAGACAGCATGGAGACTAGTTACCCAGACTGTATTTTATATTTGGAAATTGCTTAGAGTTGGGATCTTACATATTCTCACCAAATTATGAGAGGTGAAGGAGATGTGAATTAACCCTATAGTTGCCATGATTTCACAATATATATGTATACCAATTCACCACGTTGTAACCTTACACTTACACAATGTTATATGTCAATTAATTATATCTCAACAAATATGGATTTAAAAGTCAAAACCAAATAGATGCTTCTTTATTTCACAGGGCACATTAATAACTTTTGTGGATCACCAAGATAGCTCTGGAGCTTAGTGTGAGAGGAGAACTAAACAGCTACTGTGTTTTTTTTTTTTTAAGATTTATTTATTCATGCAAATAAGAACCGGGGTACAGACCAGATGTGCGGGAGGGTGAGAGGATTCACCAGAGACAGAGTAGGGAACAGAACAGGCAGACTGACGAAATACACTGCTGAGGGGAGCAGCGGGTGAGACAGGAGAGGTCTGCCGCGACATGTGGGATTCTCGCCAGCCGGCTAGGATCGAACCAGCGCTGCAGAGGCTGCCAACAGCTTCACAGTGCTGCGCTCAACCGCCTGCGCTACCAGGGGAGGCCCTAAACAGCTACTGTTCTCAATGAATACTCTCCAGGAATTGGCAAGTGTGCATATAAACAGCAGGATAAAAAGTAGGCAGGGAGAGAGGCATCTGAGACTGAGGCCACCAGAGGGACAGGGCGGTGAGGGATCCCCTGTAGAGATGGAAATGGCAGCTAGATTTTGGGAATGCCAGTGTCCACTGTAAATTTGAAGTTGGTCTGTTTTTGGTGGTGTCTTCTAGACCTATGCTTTCAGAGCTGGTCTGGTCTGTTCTACTGCCCTGGATCAGTAGGGCTTGGGAGAAGAGTGCAGGAGGAGGGGTTGGCAGGTAGAGGGGAGTTGGCATTCTGGAAAGAGGATGCCTGTCGCGTTGCAGTTGGTAAAGCAGAGATGTAAGTTGTGGTGAGGATGTCCCAGGAGTGGATGTGGGTTGTAGGGGGAAGGGAGTTCTTGAAAGATGGAGAGGTAGAGACTTGGGTAACTTAAACGGTAAGAATGAAAGGTTGGGGGCCTCCCCTGGTGGTGCAGCGGTTGAGTGCTGGGCTGCGAAGCTGCCCGCAGCCTCTGCAGCGCCAGTTCGATCCCCGGCCTCTGGGCAAGGGTCCCACATGGCGTGCAGACCTCTCCTGCCGCCCGCTGCTCCCCTCAGCAGTGTACTTCGGTCCTTCTGCCTGCTCTGCTCCCCGCTTTGGCTCTGGTGAATTCTCTCACCCTCCCGTGCTTCTGACTGTACCCAGTGCTTGTATAAATAAATAAATAAATCTTAAAAAAGAATGAAAGGTTGGTAATTCTTCTAGCAGAGAAAGTAACAACTTTGCAGCAACATAACAAAAAATTACTCTAGATCATCATTTTTCTTGAATAATGTAAGCTGGCTTAAAAATCTTCACCGTTTAATGGGAGTAAGAGGGCAAAAAGAAATAAAAATAGGAGGGCGACTTCAAATAGACACAATTATACTATAGTGGCAAAGGTTGATGGGACATTTCATTTATTCATTCATTCATTCATTCATTCATTTATTTGTTTGTTTGTTTGTTTATACAAGCACTGGGTACAGTCAGAGCATGGGAGGGTGAGAGAATTCACCAGAGCCAGAGTGCGGAACAGAACAGGCAGACTGACGAAGTACACTGCTGAGGGGAGCAGTGGACGCGGCAGGAGAGGTCTGCGTGCCATGTGGGACCCTCACCAGCTGCCGGGGATCGAACCAGTGCTGCAGAGGCTGCAGGCAGCTTCACAGCCCAGCGCTCAACCGCTGCACCACCAGGGGAGGCCCTGATGGAACATTTTAAATGAGAGAAATGAGGGCCCTCAGGGAAGCCATAGGAAGGGAGAGGCCTGGTTTTCTACCAGAAGTGGTGGTTTTAGTTTTCGTTCAATTCTCCAACTTCCTTCCACTTTCCTGCTTAGGTCTCCAATTGTTTATTGTCTTGTTCCTTTTCTTTTATGGGCAAAACCCCAAAGGATGCTCAGGCATGGATGGAGGGGTGTCTGCCAGATGCCTCTGCTCCACCTCAGGACTCTTAGAGGAAGTAGGACGTAAGAGATGTGTGGGGGCGAGCTAGTGCTGTGCAGAGAATAGAGAGGAAAGTTCTCTCCCCCACTCCCCAGAAGGTCAATGTTTGTAGCCACAGAGAAGTCACTCAGGAGGAGCAGTACATTTGGCTCATTAACCCAAGTGAACATCACTGCATATCCGCGTGTGTTGACTACATGAAGTTCCCATTAAAAGTCCAACTCTCTCCTTCACCATAACGTGTTTGCTTTCTCCTGAGTGCCTACGAACTACATGCTTTGCACACTTTCTCCCAATCTCTTCCTTGTCACCCAGTGAGCTGTGCTCTGTTATTATCCTCTTTTTTAGATGAAGAAATTGAAGTCCAGGGATATATTAATAAGTACATTTTCCAAATCACATAGCTGGTAGTTGGTAGAGGTATTTAATATTAAGTCCTGTTCCATTTCAAAGCCCACTCCAGAGTCCTCATGCCAGTTAGATGAGCCACCCCAGGAACAGGGGCACTTGTGTTTCTAATATCAGCACAGAGAGAGCAGGTGCCCGTCTTCTGGGTTCACAGTTCATCTGGCAAGTCCCGCTTGAGGTCCAGAGTGCTGTGGTGCATCAAGTCATTCTCATTTAGTAGATTGGAAAACAGAGGGACAAAAGGTTCAGTCTCTATTACAAAGAAAATGAGCAGCTAAGTCAGTATTAGGACTTTGCTCATTTCTGGGGTAGATTATTTAATTCTGTTGCATACTCTACAGAATTAAGTTTCTGGGCACTTAATTGTTTTTGGTCTCAGAAGAAACTTATCTATGAATAACAACTATGGAACACAGCTTGTGAATAATAAAGTGAGAGGGTTCATTTTCCAGTTGTTTTATTCCATTGCTGTTCAGCTTACAGGGAGAGCAACCGAGCAAGGATTTCAGATTAATTGCAACAGCCCGCTTTAAATAATGCAGGTCAGCGGTTGCGTTACTCATGGGGAAACACTTTCATCGGATCCTTCAAAAACAGATTTTAAGCATTGTTTTCAGGATTTACCTCCAGATTTTTATTTTTTTATTCTTATTCTTGACCCTAATTTTTCATGCAGTTCATTATTGAGAATTGATAAAGACAAATGTGGTGCAGACTGGATTTATAAGAAAAATATTTTCTAAAAAGAATACAAATTTGCTAATATTCCTGAAACTCTGGTTGATGTGATATACTATCTTTCGATTGATGAGAAATGACAGGGTTGTTCTTAAAATTTTGTAACTTAATTTTTAATTGAGATAACATTGACTTACATTATTGTTGGCATTTTGGAAGTACAGGATCCTCTCCCTACCCCATCTGGTATCGCTTCCACCAGATTTTTAAAAAGTGCATTTTAATAATGCTATTTTTGGAGACTCTTATTGTCTTTCAATTCAAGCCATAAATGCTTTTTGCCCATGAATCCAATGCACTGAAACTGGAATCTACACTGGAAGTGTGGGCCAAGAAATTAGGGATTTATTGAGGCTCCTCTGAAGATCATATTTTAATTATGTTGAGAAAATGGCTCACCACCACTGCTTTCGAAACTCCAGCAGTACCACACAGCTTGTGTTCAGTTTTTCTGTCTCGGTTTCATTAAGTCTGCCAAGAGGCAGGCAGGAGAACCAGAACTCATCTATAAAGGCTAACCACTCTGCTAGCAAGCTTGTCTTACATTCCTTTACAGCCAGCATGTGGAAAATAACATTCTGCCTTTATGGTAAAATATTAAGGAAAGAGGTTTAATCTATTATCACAAGGTGAATGAACATACGTGGTTGAAATTGTGGTTTCTGTTTCACTGTTCAACCTCTGCTAGTTCAGAATTCCACTCTGGAGAGATTAATGTTTGGGAAGTAAAAACCCTGTTTCCTCACTATTTCCTGAAGCTTGCTGTCAGTTAAAATGGACTTTTTTGGTACTGTACTTTCTATTCTGGGGCCAAGGTTTAGGTTGCAGAAAGGAAAGCAATAGTTCTAGTGGCATTTTGACTATTTAGGTGTCCCCTCACTAGACTGTGTATTATTCAGGCAGATTATCCAGATTCCTGACTTTTTCTTCTTTTACATTATCTGCTTTATTTCATTTTCAGTTTGCAATCTAATATACGTGGTTTAAGAGTCCCGCAAAAGTAAGCAATACCTGCAGTACATAGGCTGTTTGTTGAGACTTTGATCACATCGGGTCTATCCTAAAGCTCCCTCAGCCTCAGCTCCCACATCTTTTAAAAGTTTTTTTATGCCCCACTTTCCTTTCTCTTTGTTTTGAGTGTGTTTGTCAGCAGCAGTAATATCTTGAGCAAGGCGCTTTGCTAGGGCAAATTCTCCTCATCTGTGGGATGAGGACATTGTTTGCTGTCTGCCAGGAGACTTGGAGGATTGAATGAGGCAGCATATGTGAGCTCTCTGGGAACTGGGAAGCCGCCTGCCGATGCCCACAGAGCTCCGAGGAACTGCCTGTGCCAGTCTCTAATGTATGTACTTTGACTTCCTCCAATTTTGATTCCCACAATCTATCTCAGCTAGGTTTTCATTATCTCACTAAAAAAAAAAAACAAAAAAAAAAACCAAAAAAAAACCACAAAACAACCAAAAACCAAAAAACTATTGAAATAACATTGGCTTATAACATGTACATAAGTGTCAGGCATAAAGCATATTCTGACGTCTATCTATACTACGTCACCAATACCACCAAAAATGTGGTTTCCAGAACCGCCATACAATGACCCTCTTTACCCATCTTACCCACTTCCCACTCTTCTGCTCTGGTAACCCCATTGTGTTCTCACAATCTAAGTTTGATTTGTTTGATCGTTTGTTTTGTTTTTCTTCCACATGAGTAAAACCACACATACTGGTCTTTCTCCATTTGTTTTATTTTACGAAGCATAATATTCGCCTGCATGTTGTCATACATGGTAGAATTTCATCTTTTTAATAGCCAAATAGTATTCCACTGTCTATATATGCCCCATCTTTACTCCCTTCATCCTTCAGTGGGTACTTAGGTTGTTTTTAAATCTTGATAATCGTAATAGTGCCACAGTGAATATTGGGGTGCATATATCTTTTTAAATTAGTGTTGTCATAGTCTTTGGATAAGTACCCAGAAGTAAAATAGTTGGATCATAGGGTATTTCGATTCTTAGTGCTTTTAGGACTCTCCATACCATTTTCTATAATGGCTGCACCAGTTTCCCACCAAGGGTGTGGAAAGGTTTCCTTTTCCCGCATCTTTGGCTACATTTGTCGTTTCTTTAATACATGGCACTAACAAACATTTGTCGCAGGCATTCCAGTTAGTCTGGCTTCCTGCTGCTTCCTGGGGAGTGGGTGTCTTTAGTCTGCTTCTCGCTTAAGGCTATCGTCAGATAAAATAAAATTTGGGTTTTCTCTACAGGCCACCTGAGAGCCTTGATTAAAAAAATTGTGTTCTGTCTGAAGAGTATTTTAAGATTTCCAATAAAATGTGCATCCCTAAAAAAAAAAAAAAAAAAACTTTTTTCTGAAAAAAATTTTTTTTTTCTGAAATCAAACTGCATTCAATTTTGAATACTTAGTCCTTGCACTGTTCGTGGATGGCACACTTATTTATCAAGCATCTATTCTGTGTCAGTCCCTGTTGTCAGCACTGATATCTGGCTGCCTGCTGGTTATCTTCTGTTTTCCCTTGCAGATCCACTGCCCTCCCTGCTGTGTACCCTGAGAAACTGATCTGTAAAGAAGGCCGGCTTCCTTTTGGGTTCAGTTCAAAGGATCCTCAGCAGGTAGGCTGAGAGATGGAGAAAGCTGAGACATTTATTTTCCCTTCTCCCTTTTGAAGGGAGACTCTAGGCCGGCTGTGCCTCTCCACTGCAGGCCTGCCCTGCCAGGCTGTACTCTCCACACAGCCCTCCATTCTTTGGGTTCCAGCAATGCTGTGTGCTCTTCAGGCCCAGGAGTGACCATGGCAGGCCCTGTTGTTACTGGCCCCCCAAATATTTCCCTACCTGTGTGCAGTAGAAGTCATGCTGAGGTCTCTTGGTAAAGAATCTCTTGTTAAATGTCCTCCAGTTACTCCTCTGCTTCCTATCAGGATACTGACTCGGTTAAGCAACAAGCAAGACCTGGAGACTTTGCTCATGTGGAGCTAGGGGTTGGGGTGTGTGTGTGAGGGGGAGATAATTAACAAACAAAAATTAGCAAGATAATTTTAGACAGTGATATCATCAACAAAATTGTTTATTTGATAGAAACTAGGGTGTTGGCTGAGGGGGAACATTATAGAGGAAAAAACTTTTTCTTTTGTATCTAATTTTTCTGTTTTCACCTCCCCCCCCTTTTTTTTTAACCAAGGTAGCATTTGTTTAGAACGCTATGCATGATTCAGACATATAGGATCACACCTTTTCAGGTGTATGTTACAACATGACACCAACCACCAAGGTGCCCATGGTTCTCCCCCATGGTTCATTGTGCCCCTCCACCCTGCTCTCCATCCTGTAGTCTCAATTCTACAGTCAGATTTATCATTTTTTTTTTTATTGGTTTGGTTCTATCTGACCCTTTGTTTTGTTCTTTTATTTTCCACATGTAAGTGAAACCATCCAGTATTTATCTTTGTCCTTCTGACTAACTTCGCTTAGCATAACCCCCTACAGTTCCATCCACGCTGCCATACATTTTAAGAGTTTGACATCTGATTGATACATTAGTGAGGGAGAATGTCATGTAGGTAGAGGAAAACTATTGGCACAAAAATCCTGAGGTAGGAGTGAGAAGAGAGCAAAGGACAGAGAGAAGACCAGCGTGGCTGGACACAGTGCACTCAGAACATGGAGGGTGAGGAAAAGAGAACCTGAAAAGGGACCAAGTGTCTTGGCCCCAGCCTCGAACTGTAGACACCCGGCCTTCTGGGAACAGGTGAGCAACGCACACACAAAGGACATTTTATTTCAGCTACCAGACTTTTGTCACTCCCTACTCAGAAAATCCAGGAAATCAACAGATCAGTGATAATTTCTTCCCCACTGAAAAATATAAGCCTGATTTGTATTTTCAATTTTTCTTTTTCAAAAATTGCATTTTTTAAAAAGATTTATTTATTTATACAAGCACAGGGTACAGTCAGAAGCGTGGGAGGGTGAGAGAGAATTCACCAGAGCCAGAGCGGGGAACAGAACAGGCAGACTGATGAAATACACTGTTGAGGGGAGCAGCGGGCACGGCAGGAGAGGTCTGTGCGCCATGTGAGACCCTCGCGGGCGGCCGGGGATCGAACCGGCACTGCAGAGGCTGCAGGCCAGCACTCAACCTCTGCGCCACTAAGGGAAGCCCAAAAATTGCATTTTTTTTTTCAAGGTTTAGGTCAAATATTTCCTCCTACTTCACAAATTCTCTTTTAAAAAATGGACCTCGTCATAAAACGGGCTTCTGGGTTACCCTTTGCTGTCTTCAATCTCTGTGCTTCTCATCCACGTGTCCAGACCTGGAGATGTCTCTGCCATTTAAAGCTCTCTTCGAGAGAGTCAGCTGGTCATACTTGCAGCTCTTCTCAGATGGAACTTCTGTTGGGCTTCTTTCCCCCCTTAACCATGTGGAAGCAGCACCTCTGATACTATGTTTGCAGAAATAGGGCCCTGCGGGTGTCAGACTCTTGTAAAACTTGCATATCTCACTGCTCTTCAGTCACGTCTGTGATGCACGAGCTGCTTCACAGTGCAGCTGGGAGCCTGCAGCACGCAGCCAAGTCTGCACTTCGGAGTTCGCCCCAGGACCTCCTACCCAGTCCCGGTGAGCACTGATATGGAAAAAGCCTGACTTTGGGGAAAAAGTTTTGAAACAAGTTTTAAAAAAAGACAATTTAAAACTAGGGGTTACATCATGAACAATTAAAGTTCTCCTTACATTACACATTGATTTTTTTTTTAAAGATTTATTTTTATTTATTTATACAAGCACTGGGTACAGTCAGAAGCGAGGGAGGGTGAGAGAATTCACCAGAGCCAGAGCGGGGAGCAGAGCAGGCAGAAGGACCGAAGTACACTGCTGAGGGGAGCAGTGGGCGGCAGGAGAGGTCTGCGCGCCATGTGGGACCCTCCTTGGATGGCCGGGGAGCAGCCGGGGATCGAACCGGCCCTGCAAAGGCTGCGGGCAGCTTCACAACCCAGCACTCAACCGCTGCACCACTGAGGAGGCCCTACACATTGATTATTGATACAATACCGAGAGACCACAGTTTTACTTTATTTTATTTCACTAGTATATTTAACATTTTTTTAAAATTATCAGTCCATTCCATAACTCTGTAATGTTGGGAGTACAACTTCACACTCCATACTCACACACACCCCACTCACCCTCCAGAAAAGCCCCACACCTGTCCTGCCTCCTCCTTTCCTCTAGTCCCTGCCCTCTGCCTCATTCCCGCTGGTAACCAGTATATTTTCCACAGCAGCTAATCTTGTGCTTTGCCAGTTTGTTTTCTTCGTTATTTGTATTCGACAAATAGGCACAACTGTGTGGTATCTCTTTCACTTTCTGACTTAAACACCATAATCGCTGCAAGATCCATCTATTGTATCCCAAAGGGCATTATTTTATCATTTTTAATAGCTGAGTAGTATCACATTGAGTATATGTTTTATAATTTCTTTATTTAGTCTTCTGCTGTTGGTCATTTAGTTAGTTCCATAACTTGGGTATCATGGATACTGCTGCTATGACAGAAGAGTGCACAAATCTTTTTCATTTGACTTTTCATTGGGTAAATATCTAGCAGTGGCATTGCTGATTATCATTTTCTAAGAAATCTCTATACTGTTTTCTATAAAGGTTTCACCAAACTGTGTTCCCACTGATAGTGGATGAGAGTTCCTTTTTCTCCATATCCTCATCATCAATTGTTTCCAGTCTTTTTGAAGTAGGTCACCTCACTGGTGTGAGACAATATCTCATTGTTTTAATTTGCATTGCCCTTGTACTAAGTGATGTTGAGCTTTTTCACCTGTGTCTCCAGGTCCTCTGAAGGTCTTCTTTGGAGAAGTGTTTATATTGGTCTCTTGTCAATTTTCGATTGAGTTGGTTGTCTTTTTTGTTTTATTGTTGAGCTGTATGCAACTCTTGGACTTAACAGTATCTTGCAAGAAACATTTATATTGCTTTATTAAACATTTAATAAAAGGTGCTTGCTGAAATGCTAAAATTCCAGAATGTAAGTTTTCTGCCCAGTGTGGGACACTGGATGAGTAGAAATCATAAAATTTCTTAGAATTCATTCGATATTTAGAACTCTGCATCAATAATTAAATGCCGAGGCCATTAATAGTGTGAAAAATCACAATCATATCTAGATCAGAGAGAAAGGGAAGGAACTTGTCTAGAGGTAAACAGGTGACTTATATCACATCTTTTTTTTTTTTTTTTTTTTACTTTTTTATTTTTATTATTTTTTTTTTTAAATATTAAATTTTATTTTTATATTCCCCATACAATTGCAAACGCCCATTCTGACCCCAATCCTCCCCTCCCGCCCCCCACCCCCAAAAAGTGTCTCTGGTTCATAGTTTTTTGTTGATTTTGATTTTCACTTTCTTATATTCATTTTCCTGGTCCCTTATTTAAGTTTTCTAGATTCCTGCTATGAGTGAGACCATCCGGTATTTATCTTTTTCTTTTTGGCTTATTTCGCTGAGCATGATCCCTTCCAGTGCCATCCATGTTGCTGCAAATTGCATGTGTTTATCTTTTTTGAATGCTGAGTAATATTCCATGGTATATATGTACCACATCTTCTTGATCCAGTCATCTATTTTTGGGCATTTGGGTTGTTTCCAAAGCTTAGCTATTGTAAACAGTGCTGCTATAAACATAGGAGTGCAGGTGCTCTTTGGAATTGATGTTTCTGTGTCCTTTGGGTAAATACCTAGGAGTGGAATTGCTGGATCATATGGAAGCTCTATGTTTAGTAGGTCCAGAAATCTCCACACAGCTCTCCATAGTGGTTGGACCAGTTTGCACTCCCACCAACAGTGCACAAGAGTTCCTTTTTCTCCACATCCTCGCCAACATTTGTTGTTGCTAGTTTTTTTAATATGTGCCATTCTCACTGGTGTGAGATGGTATCTCATGGTAGTTTTGATTTGCATTTCCCTGATGACAAGTGATGTTGAACATTTTTTCATATGTCTGTTGGCCATTTGCATTTCCTCTTCAGAGAAGTTTCTTTTTAGCTCTTCTGCCCATTTTTTGACTGGATTATTTTCTTTGTTGTTGCTGAGTCTCATCAGCTCTTTGCAGATTTTTGTGATCAGTCCTTTATCATTAGTGTTGGGTGCAAAAATGTTCTCCCAGTTGGTGGGGTTTCTCTTTGTTTTTGTTATTGTCTCTTTTGCTGTGCAGAAGCTCTTTAATTTGATGTAGTCCCAGCTGTTTATCTTTCTCTTCACTATCACTGCTTTGGGTGATGTGTCTGTAAAGATGTCTTTGATGTGCAAATCCCGTAGTGTTTCGCCTATATTTCCTTCTATGTATTTTATGGTTTCAGGTCTTATGTCTAGTTCTTTAATCCATTTTGAGTTGATTTTTGTGTATGGTGTGAGGTAGTGGTCAAGCTTCATTCTTTTGCATGTAGCGACCCAGTTTTCCCAGCACCATTTATTGAACAAACTTTCTTTGCTCCAATGCATAGTCTTTGCTCCTTTGTCAAAGATTAGTTGACCATAAATCTGTGGGTTTATTTCTGGATTTTCTATTCGATTCCATTGGTCTGAATGTCTGTTCTTGTTCCAATACCATGCAGTTTTGATGATTATGGCTTTGTAGTATAGTTTGAAGTCTGGGAGTGTGATGCCTCCATTTCCTTCTTTTTTTTCAGTAGAGCTTTGGCTATTCGGGGTTTTTGGTGATTCCATATGAATTTCATCAATAATTGTTCTATTTCTTTGAAGAATGCCATTGAGATTTTGATTGGAATAGCATTGAATCTGTATATTGCTTTTGGTAGGATGGCCATTTTAATAATGTTTATTCTTCCAATCCATGAGCAGGGGATGTCTTTCCATTTCTTTGTGTCTTCTTCTATTTCTTTTAACAGTGTTTTATAGTTTTCTTTGTATAGGTCCTTTACCTCTTTTGTTAGATTTATCCCAAATATTTGATTTTTTTTGTTTCGATAATAAAAGGGGTGGTTTTTTTGATTTCTTCTTCTTCAGATTTATTGTTTGTGTATAGGAAGGCTACTGACTTTTGCGTGTTGATTTTGTATCCTGCCACTTTACTGAATTGATTGATGAGTTGAATTAGTTTTTCTGTGGAGATTTTGGGGTTCTCTATGTATATTATCATATCATCTGCAAATAGTGATAGTTTGACTTCTTCTTTTCCTATTTGGATTCCTTGGATGTCTTTCTCTTGTCTTATTGCTCTGGCTAGGACTTCCAGTATTATATTGAAAAGCAGTGGTGAGAGTGGACATCCTTGTCTTGTTCCAGATCTTAATGGAATTGCTTTCAGCTTTTCACCATTGAGAATGATACTGGCTGTTGGCTTCTCATAGATGGCCTTTATGATGTTGAGGTATGTTCCTTGTATCCCAAGAATTTCAAGGGCTTTTATCATGAATGGGTGTTGCACTTTGTCGAAAGCTTTCTCAGCATCTATTGATATTATCATATGGTTTTTATATTTCTTTTTGTTGATGTGTTGGATAACGTTGATTGATTTTCGGATGTTAAACCATCCTTGTGCCCCTGGAATGAATCCAACTTGGTCGTGGTGAATTATCTTATGGATACATTGTTGGATTCTGATAGCTAAAATTTTATTGAGGATTTTTGCATCAGTGTTCATTAGGGAGATTGGCCTATAGTTTTCCTTTTTTGTGTTGTCCTTATTCGGTTTTGGTATTAGTGTAATATTGGCTTCATAGAACGTGTTTGGTATTGTCCCTTCCTTCTCAATTTTTTGGAAGAGTTTGTGAAGGATAGGCACTAATTCGTCTCTGAATGTTTGGTAGAATTCATTTGTAAATCCATCAGGTCCTGGGCTTTTGTTTTTGGGGAGGTTTTTAATTACCATTTCAATTTCGCTGCTTGTAATTGGTCTGTTTAGGTGTTCTATTTCTTCTTTATCTAGCTTTGGGTGATTGTAGAGTTGTAGGAATTTGTCCATCTCCTCTAGATTGTTGAACTTGTTTCCATATAACTGTTCATAGTAGTTACTGATTATTCTTTTGATTTCTGCTGTGTCCGTTGTGATTTCTCCTCTTTCATTTATGATTCTGTGTATTTGTGCTTTCTCCCTTTTTTCCTTTGTGAGCCTGGCTAGGGGTTTGTCTATTTTATTTATTTTTTCAAAGAACCAGCTCTTGGTTTCATTGATCTTTTGGATTGTTTTTTTAGTTTCAATTTCATTTATTTCTGCTTTGGTTTTTATTATTTCTTTTCTTCTACTGGTTCTGGGTTTTTTTGTTGTTCTTTTTCTAGATCTTTGAGCTTCGAGATTAGGTTGTTTCTTTGAGTTCTTTCTTGTTTTTTGATGTGAGCTTCTATTGCTATATATTTTCCTCTTATTACTGCTTTTGCTGCATCCCATACATTTAGGATATTGGTGTCCTCCTTGTCATTCAATTCAAAGAATTTTTTAATTTCTTCTTTGATCTCCTCGTTAGTCCAGTGGTCTTCCAGTAGTGTGGCTTTTAATCTCCATGAGGTAGGATAGTTCCTTGCCTTCTTTTTATGATTTATTTCTAGTTTGATGCCTTCGTGGTCAGAAAAGATGGTTGGTATGATTTCAATCTTGGTGTATCTGTTGATGTTTGTCTTGTGCCCCAGTATGTGATCGATCCTGGAGAATGATCCGTGTGCGCTTGAGAAAAATGTGTACTCCGTTTTTTTTGGGTTTAGTGTTCTATAGATGTCTGTTAAGCCCAAATGCTCTAGGTCCTTATTTAGAGCTTTAGTTTCTTTACTTATTTTTTGTCTTGTTGATCTATCCATTGTTGATAGTGGTGTGTTGAAGTCTCCCACTACATATGTGTTTTCTCTGATGTCTGTTTTCAGAGAGGACAACAGTTGTCTGATATATTTTGGTGCTCTTTCGTTTGGTGAGTATATGTTAATGAGTGTTATTTCTTCTTGAAGTATTGTCCCCTTAATCATAATGTAGTGACCATTGGGGTCTCTTTTTATTTTTTTGAGTTTGAAGTCTGTTTTATCTGATATAAGTATAGCTGTTCCTGCTTTCTTTTTTGGCCCATTTGCTTGTAGGATTGTTTTCCATCCTTTGACTTTGAGCCTATTTTTATCTTTTGTAGCTAAATGTGTTTCCTGGAGACAGCAAAAGGTTGGGTTTTGTTTCTTAATCCAGGCTGCAACTCTGTGTCTTTTTATTGAAGAGTTTAGTCCATTTACATTTAGAGTTAATATTGATATGTTAGCATCTGTATTTGCCATTATGTTTGTCTTTCCTTTGATTTTATTTATTTATTCTTTTAATAACTTTTTTTTTTTTTTGGTCTTCTTTCGTTGTTATTCGTCCCTCTGAGGTTCTGGCTTTAGGATTCCTTGTAGTATTTTTTGGAGTGGGGGTTTAGTCGCAATGAAATTCCGGAGTTTCTCTTTGTCTGGGAAGGTCCATATTCTTTCTTCATGGAGGAAAGAGAGCTTTGCGGGATAGAGTATTCTTGGTTGGCATCTGTTTTCTTGGAGTCTGTTGACTATGTCCCTCCACTCTCTCCTTGCCCGTAGTGTTTCTTCAGAGAAGTCTGATGTCAGCCTGATTGGTTTTCCTTTGAATGTTATCTGTTTCTTCCCTCTTGTCAGCTTCATTATTTTTTCCTTGTCCTGGATTCTTGGGAGCTTTACTATTATGTGTCTTGCTGTGTTTTTCCTTTCGTCGTGGAAGTTTGGTGTTCTTCTTGCTTCTTGTATATCAATTTTCAGCTCCTTCTTCTCATTTGGGAAGTTCTCTTCAATTATATCCATGAATATTTTCTCTGTTCCTACATCTCTCTCCTCTCCTTCTGGAATTCCTATAACTCTTATATTTCCTTTCCTCATGGAGTCAGATAGTTCCCGAAGTCTTTCTTCATTCTTTTTCCTTCGTACTTCTCTTTCCTTTTCTGTTTTGGTTCTTTTTATTTCTGTGTCTTCAAGATTACTTATTCGTTCTTCCATTTCATCTATTCTGCTTTCATTGCTTTTCCCAGAGTTCTTTAGTTCCTCCATTAATTCTTTGATCTCCTGCATTTCTCTTACTTCCCTCTTTAGGGACTCAATTTCCTTCTTCTGATCTATCACTTTTTTAATCATGGCAATTTTAAATTCTCTTTCTGGAAGGCTCAGAAGTTCTTCCAAGTTGCTGTCGTTGCAATCTGGGGAGTGGTTTTCTTTTTGTGGTGTGCTTCTTTCCTGAGGAGTTTTTAGGTTGCGTGTGGTTCTTCTACTCCCTACTGTCTGTTTTCTAATTTGTCGTATGCGTTGGGACACTGTGTTGCTCGGACTGACTGACATCTTGGGTGAACTTCTCCGCTCCCCTCTGGCTCTTCCAGGAGCCATCTCTGTCTTCTGGGGGAGCTTTCTGCTGGTTTTAGGCAGTTTTTACTGAAGAAATGTCCCTGTTCTCAAATGGCGAAGCGGGATGCAGTCCCTGCGCCTCCGGTTTCAGGCACACTCTTCTGCGCACCCGGTCTGCCCCGGACGTGGGTGCCTGCTCCCTCTGTGGGCTCAGACTGCTGGTCGGAAGGGGCCTGGCGTGGAATAACTTCCCGGCTGGCCACTGGGTCCTCCAGAAACCTTCTGCCCTTTTCAAGCAGTCTTAAGAAATGTCCTGTTTTATAGGGTGTTAGTGAATTTTTTTCCTGGTCGCTAGGTGGCGCCAGAGATCTCTCCTATTGTCCTTGGGGGGCTGTTTTTCGCCTCCCCCCACCCCGTGGGACAGAGAACAGAGCGGGAATGGTAGGGTACACCTCAACAGCTTTGGGGTGCTGTGTCTGCCTTGTGCCCCACCGTCGTGGAGAACCCACGCCCCGAATTTTCGTGCCCCGGGTCTCAGTTCGAAGCCCTCAGTTCCAGGACTCGGGCTGTAGCCCAGTTCAGTGGCGCGGGAATGGCGCCTTTTGCACAGCTCCCGTGCCTGGGCGCCTGGTTCCTGCTCACTCAGGGAGGGACCTTCACCTCAGTGAGGACCTCCGTGCGTCTCCCCGCAAGCCTAGGTCGCAGGCGCGGGGACCTGGGCAGCTGCGATCCCAGTCTGCACTTGCTTTTCAAGCTCCCCTAGCGCGCCGCGTTTCCGCGCCAGCTTACCGGCAGCCCGGGCTGTGTGCGGGTCTCCCGGGGTCTTTGTTCTTCTCTAATGGCGCCCGGAGCCGTTCGCTCACCGCCGCGGTGGATCCTGCAGGGTTCGCCTCAGCTCCCGTTCCCGGGGTGTGGTGGCTGCAATAGTTCCTTTCCACTCACAGTCCCGCTTGCTGCGTCCTTTGTTCTTGTGGGCCGTTTTGGTGTGTTGTTTCCTCCTCTCTGCCGGTCGGAGAGTGCTGCCTCTGTGGGCGGGGGAGGGGAGCAGGGTTCTGCGCTTCCCTCCCTTCTAGTCCTCTTTTATGGCCACTTTCTTCTTCGGGCAGTTCGCTGGCGTCACCCGTTTATCTTCCGTGTCCCACTTCTCACTGGGACCTGCCGCTTTTCCTCCCTATTAACTTTTTTTAATGGGAGATCTTACTCGCAGCGTCTCCTCGCCGCCATGTTGCTCCGCCCACCTTATATCACATCTTTGTATTAAAAGTTCTGTATCATGATTTCAGACAGATCTGAAGTAAGCATTACTACATGATGACCACTGGATGGCAGGAGTGAACAACATAAAAAAATACAAGATGGCTTCTACAGGAAAAAAACTACTTTTTATGTATCTCACCTTCCTTTCTCTGCCCTCCTCACTTCTTGTAAGTTCTTACTTCCTCTTATAAGCTCGTTCTTCCTCTTTCCCTCTTCTTGTCCCTCACTGTACTTGTGTTTCCACTTCCAGTTTTAAATAATTGATTCTCGGAATCATATAAGCATTCTAAAGAGTCAAATCTGCAAACCAGCCACGTGTATTTGTAATTCAAATAAAAAAACACAAATTACTTTCTCTCACTCAAGAGGTCTTTTATAGCTGCTTTCAAATCAAGCTGGGGATAAAACTTGACAGCCTTTAAGGTTCAGAAAGCCTCATGTTTCAGCCCCAACCTCTCACAGTGGCATATGGAGGGGTTGGTGGGTGCAGGTGAGCATGACTGAAATGAGGAAAAGGAAGACACACAGAACCCTCTGGAGCTGTGTATAAGTTGATAAGCCATGTTACTTCTCTGTGATATATTGAAGGGATGGTTTGATAATGATCAAGGTGCTGTGCTGAAGTTATTCCAGACAACAACAACAAAAAAAACCAACTCCTCCAGCAACCCCACACCCCCACCCCTAGAAAAACAGCAGTGCAACTCAACTGTATGTAAGACAGCTCCTGAAAAATGAGCTACCATTTTACTAATCTATTCAATGGAAGAAAATTCATCGTTTGACTAAGTCATGCAATTGAGCCCCATGTCTGAGAGGTATGATTTAGGCTCACTGCTCTCTCTTTCTTGGAGTCATTGTTTTCTGCTCAATAAATCTTTCATTCATTATTGATTTATTTTTCTATTCTCTAAGACTTCTCCTTTTGAAGACTAGGGTTCTTGTCTCTTACATACAAAATTTGACTTTTGCCACTTAATTCCTTAATCACTCAAAGGCAGACTTTAGACAACTTCTTGGAGGTTAGCAATACCTCTTGGGGCTAATTCTTGAGCACTGTTGGTAAACCAGGATTTTTGTAATGTTTAGCTGTTGTATTTTTCCAGGAGTTAAGACATTGAGGAAAGTTGACTCTTCTCAACTTTCCTGCTCTCTTAAACAAACATACACACTCTCTCACACTCACATCGTATAACCACATACATTCAAGCAAGAGAAGGAAACACATTTACTCTAGTTTGAGGTGAAACCTGGCCAAAACAAATGAGATGATAGAAATGCCCTTGTTATTTTGTCTTCATCATGTTGATTCCATTTTTCCCAGTTGTAGAAGTTAAATACTGGAACTTGATATGTGGTTATGAGAGAGGAATGGGCTACAAAATGAAGCCATTTCTGGGATCATCAGTGTTCATGGACAACAGCTAAATTAATAAGTCTCAGAGAATTAGAGATATAATTGTTCTCAACTGTTTGTGAATTGGAAAGTAGCACAGGCACAGTTAATGTGATTGTTCTCGCTGAGTTGACTAGTAACACTCTGACACTGTCACTTAATAGGTGCAGTTTCCTTTCTAAGGTACTTAACATTCTCAGCTACACTTTCTTCATTTGTTAAACAAGATGGGGTATTGGCTCCGGTGGTTTGGTGGAGGATGAGTGGAACGTGCACATTTGGAGGAGCAAGAATGTCATTTTTTTTTTTTAAGGAATCTAACTCAGCACTATGTTTCTTACCTATTGTTCTGGCACCATTTCCATCACCAATATAGTTGTTCTTGGTGTGATTATTGAAATAGCCACATGTGACAGCTAGGACTTGCCTCCACAGTCTGTCTTACACTTTGCTACCAGACTTATTTTCATAAAAGCTCACCTTTTATTGTATTAGTGTGCTCCATAGCTACCCACTGCCTGTTTGAATATGAACTCTGGCAAACATGGCACCCAGTCAGACCTTGATTCCCCCTGATATATGTCCCTCTATTCCTGTCAAACTGAGCGCCTCTTGCTTTCTTGCTTCTCTGCTATTTTCTGTTTTTCTGAGTGTGTGAAATTCACACTCTCCTCATCTGCCTTTTAAAATATAATTCATACTCTTCCAAAGTTACCCTCTATGGGTTACTTTTTCCATTTCTCGCAACCAAATAAATATATTTACATGTAATTATATAATGTGTAAATCAATCATACAATGACAATATTTGCACAGAAATTCAGCAAACATGTATCTACTGTGTGTTAAGGAGTGTCCTAGGTGGACAATGTTGGAGATATAGATAATCCCCGTCATAATGTGGTACTATTATATAGGTACTATGGTGTAAGTAGACACATGGTATTAGTTGAGTAAACCTGTGGAGCAATGGGAGTACATTGGAATGGCCCCTTACCTAGCCTGGGTAGACCCTTCCATTGGAAGAACCAAAGATTTCCCAGAGTAGGGAAGTTGTGGGTTCCTAGGGCTCTTTTTTTTTGTTAACAGATAAGTGAATGAAAAGATGTAATAGATACAACAAAGTATTGTTCAACCATGAGAAAGAAGGACATCCTTCTATTTTGTTTTTAACCTGGCGGGGTTATGCTAAGTGTAATAAGTCAGAGAAAGAGAAATATCTACTTATATGTGGAATCTAAACAAAAAACCCAGAACACCAAAACTCAGAACCACAGTATAGAATAGTGGTTACAAGGGGCTGAGGGTGCTGGAAGTAAGAAAGTATTGGTAAAAAGGTACAAACTTCCAGTTATGAGATGAGTAAGTTCTGGATCTAATGTATGACATGATGATTATACATAAAAGTATATAATGTTGTATATAAATTACAACATTATATACTTGCAAATTGCTAATGTTTGCTCCACAAATAGAAGTGATAATTATGTGATGTGATGGAGGCGTTAATGCCATCGTGGTAATCATTTTGTAACGTATAAGCTATCAAATAAACACACTGTATACCTTTAACGAGTAGAGTGCTATCTGTCAATTATATCTCAGTAGCTGGGAAAAAAAAAGGGAAGGGGCAGAATTATCTAAGGATTTTAACATATCTTTTTTGATTTCTACATTTCTCAGAGTGTTGACATTGAATAGAAGTTTTGTTTTGAAAATGAATGTATTGGCACGATATTTTTTGTTTGCGATGTTAATTGTTCAAATATACACACATATACACATATGCTTCTGCCTTCAGAGTTTCATAAACCAGACACAAGTGATTTTGTTTTCATTTTTTATTTCTTGTCAACAGGAATCACAATTAAAAAAAAGAAAATGATGAGGCTGGAACAGATTTCAATTATTTCAATAGGAAAAAACCCCACATTTAGTAAAAGTGCTCCTTAGCTTAGAGGTCCACATATGATGCAGAGAATAGATACAGTATTTGTGTGTGTGACTGTTCAAAATATTTGAGATGCCAGTAGATGTGAATCATGCCTTGCGGAATAAAGTTGATATGTCCTTTTTAAATTTTCCTTCAATGAAGTATCTGCTGCTTGTATTTGAGGTAGCAACTTTTCTAGGCACTAGTGTCTCTTTGCTGTAACGACTGAAAATCCCAATCTGTATTGGATGAAGGGTATGACAATTTTAATTTTTACAACCTTGCCTTAACTTGTCTTTCATCTCTTCTTGGGCTGTGTCCCAACCAGTGTCCAATATGACAATACAGAATTACTTTTCCTGTTCAAACATATGCTTTTTCAAGCCTCTTTTCAGTTGCAATTCCTTTTATCTGACACTTACTTATTCTTTTCTTGGTTGGGTAAAAATCCCATAGGTCCTTCATCAGAACCCTGCCTACTTCTGAAATACCACCACTGACAGTAACTACACAGCAGCAACAGCAGCAGCAGAAACAATAGCAACAATCATTTGCATAGTCATTACTTTATGCCAGGAAATGTTTCAACATCAAAACCACCTGACAAGGTAGGTGTTCTTAAATTCCTGTTTTTCAGATGAAGGAATTTAGTAGATCCGAAGGGTTGTGTGACCTGCCTAGGTCACACAGAGAGCAAGACTAAGAATCATTGCTTAAAGCCCGTACGAATGAGTGCAAAGTGAATACTTCTCATCAAAGTGCTCTGATGTACAGATATCCCAGTGGGCCTAAAGCTCATTGTTCAAATATGACTACAGATACTACCTCATCAGTTTCTAATTATCACTACAGAAAGAAACCTCTTTGAACATGCAAGCTATCTCTTAGCCTAGAGCCTGGATATAATAGGTATCAAATAAATATTTATTAAATGAATTAGATAGATGAATACCCTCAGATCCTCTTGAAACTCACAAATAAAGAATAATTTAATTTTTGGCAATGTTTTATTCAGCTGGGTTTAGAGTCTGAAAATAGATTCCTATATCCCTAATTTTCTTATATCCTACAAAGAGTCATGAAAAGCCAAAGACTTGAGAATGAAGTTGGTTGGCAGGAAAATAATTAGTATTATTAATACTTCATTATAATAAGTACTGCTACTTCTGCACATGATTACAATAGTAGTATAGGGGTTTTCATTATTCCTGAGATGTAGATTCACTTTTTTTCCACCTAGAGAAAAATAATTTTTGCAAGTAAGGAAAAGATACTAAATTTTTCTTTGTGGTTGATATATCTAATGCCCTTTGCTAAATAAATATTTATGTTTTAGAATTTTGGGTGATTCAATATAGAAAGTTCTCTTGCTTGTTGAGTGAGTTGTAAAGGATTTTATTTCTGAACATGGTTGTAACTTTATATTTACTTTGAAAGGTTCCAAGATTTCAAATCATGAAACTTGATGTCCTGCACCCTGATGCAAAAATATGGGAGAAATATCATGTCTAACCCTTTTTTGTGTCTCTACTTTCTCTGCTTTACAGATTTCCATTTTTATTGGTTCACAGTCTGTTTCTAGCATGGAAACAATTCCAATTTCCAGCTCCCTTGACACATAAATCTACTTCGCAATATTTTTATAGCAAATATTAGGTAGATAATTAAGAAATGAGAGAAACCTACACATAGGGAAATAAGGGAATATATACATAAGGAATGTCTGTCTAGATGGGATTCACAATAGATCCCTTTGAAATAAAACAACATGACTTTACTGAAGAAAACAAAGTAAATATAAATTTTCAAGAATGTTACCATCTAGTCCAAGTCTTTGTAATAGGCATTTGGTAATTTTTTGTTGCTGAACAAATAAAGTGAAATGGGCATCACAGGGGATTTTTGCCGATGGCTGCAATATCAGTGCTTCTGTTTGGAAGATGGGTTTACATGGGGCAAGGGGAATGAAACAAGAAATTTGGCTGGATGAGTAATGTATCTTGAATGGCAGATATGGAATTTAGGACTTCACTTGCTTCAGAGCAAGGGTTTCTTTGCAGAGACTTTATTTTTATTTTTTAAAAAGATTTATTTACTTATGCATACAAGAACTGGGGTCCAGGCCAGAGGTGTAGGGGGTGAGAGGATTCACCAGAGACGGAGTGGGGAACAGAATAGGCAGATAGACTGAAATACACTGCTGAGGGGAGCAGCAGGTAAGTCAGGAGAGGTCTGCTGCACCATGTGGGTAGCTCTCTGGCTGGCTGGGGATTGAACTTGTGCTGCAGTGGCTGTGGATAGCTTCATAGGTTGCATCTGAACCCCTTGTGCCACCAGGGAGGCCCTCTCTGCAGAGACTTTACATGATTAAAGCAAAATTTGAGATGAATTCAGTGCCAGTATTAGAGCATTGAAATACTCTGGGCACTTAACTACAGGATAGTAGCAATGGTCCCACCGAGAAGGGTAAACAGAAACGAAAGTTGACTTTCATACTCACACAAATAAAATCTAAAAGGTATTCTTTGAAGTAGTATAAGGAAAAAAGCTGTCAGGTATCAATTCATCCTCATTTATTCCTTGAGCCATTTTTGAATATTTACCATGTGCCAGACCCTGTGTCTACCAAGGTTTGAGAGATGAATGAGATATTTTTGCCTCAAAGGAACTCATGGTCTCAGAAGGGAGAAGACATAACCTAGTTGTTTTTTTCCTACTAGTATTAATATAGGTTTCCTCTGATAATCCTCATTTTCCCCTTGGGTTTGTGCTTAATAGTGTTTGGTTATAAACTGGCTGACCAGGAAGAGGGTAAAGTCTGTGATGTGCTGTCTATGTAGAGGAGTTGGTCCTGGCTTGATGTAAGGGGTCTTTTTCAGATCCTGTTTACTGCCTCAGGCTCCTTGACTTCTGTTTAGCTAAGAAAAAGGATAAAAGAACTCAGACAGCTGAGGATAAAAGAAAGTGAGAGAGAGTGGGGAGAGCTTCAAACCCTGCACACACACCTAATTGGCTAACTTCCAAAAATATCCTGAGGCTTCCTCACACTTTGATGAAGCATTAAGGTCTTGTTTTCAGGGACTGGCTGTCTTTCAAATTGGTGATAGATCTTCCTGCCAAGATTAAAAAAAGAGAATAGAATGAACCCTCTTAGCCTACTACTGTCATCATTTCATTTTATTTGAACAGCAATCAACTGATGAAGCCTGCTCAGGCTTCTAAAGAGAAGGAAAAATAATGCTGCTTTATTACTCCTCAGTCTTGGGGTTCTGACAGTAACACTGAGAGCACTTGCCAAGTAAAATGATTCAGCAGGTAGAAAGTAGTTGATCAGTGCAATTTCCTTCCTTTGCTCTCTTGAAACTAGAGGGCGACTCAGACACCAGCAGTATTTCAAGTGGGAATGGCAGTTTTTTTGCTGGTTTGCTCACTGGTGCAAGGTGAGAGCAGTGTTGCATCATGGGCTGGGTGTTGGGGATGTGATGGTTGATAAAAAGGGCACGGCCTATACCCCAGCTCTTGCATGCATAAATAAACCCTTTTTTTTTTTTTAAAGAAAGGGCATGAATAAACGCAGACACATAGTAGATGCTTAGTTAGTTCTTATGGGAGGCTATAGTTTGTATTTCTCATGTGCATTCCTTGAACAAAAAAAGATACTGTATTGAAAAGGAAGCACCTTGGGGTTTCCGTTGTTAAGAATGCAACTATATAAAATAATATGATATGTGTTTGTGTATATATTGATATATACACATGTATGTAAGGTACCTAAATGTGTATACACACATGCTTATATACATATATGTGTGGATACATGCATAGCTATATGTATACATCAGTTGGAATGTCACATTATTTGCAGTAGGGTCTCTGGAGAGATAATTAAGTTAAATGGTGGTCTTTAGAATGGGCCCTAGTCTGGTATCACTGGTATCCTGCTTTATCCCCATAGAGGGAAGACCATGCTTGAAATTACAGGAGAAGTGCCCAAAGAGGGTGTAGAAGAAACAGTAAGGATTTTTTTAATAATAAAATGATATTATAAAAACTTTTAAAAAGCTCATGATTTTGGACTTCTCGATTCTAGAATTGTGAGAATTCTGTTCTTTAAGCCATCCATCTATACTTTGTTATAACACCTCAACAAACTAATATAACACCTAAAACATTAAGCTTAATTTTTTTCACCAGATTTGCACATTACCTAAATCTTCATCACTTTTTTTGTTCTTTAAAAGGTACAGGCATGTACCTATCCTACATTAAGGAAGCAAATGCACAAATTAATGAATTTGTGAATAATGTGTTACAGTTTTTAAACCTCTGGTCATTGGTGTTTCTTTTACTTCTTTTTTTTTAAAGATTTATTTATTTATGCATACAATAACTGAGGTACATGCCAGAGGTACAGGAGGATTCACCAGAGATAGAGGGGAACAGAACAGGCAGACTGACTGAAATACTCTGCTGAGGGGAGAAGCGGGTAAGACAGGAGAGGTCTGCTGCGTCATGTGGGTCACCAACCTGGCTGGGGATCAAACTCATGCTGCAGAGGCTGCAGATAGCTTCACAGTGTTGTGCTTAATCCCTTGCACCACCAGGGAGGCCCTCTTTTCCTTATTCTTTACCTCTTGCTTTTAACAGTTATTTTTCCTTGCTTTGCTGTTGTGATTTCATCTTCTTGCAATTTCTGTTTCTCCTTTCTACTTCTAATTCAACAGACTTTTATAACTTGGTCCAAATAGTCTCTAAATTGGAATTGAGCTACCACTATCCTAAGCTTCCCTGGCATTGCACATAGCCCTCTGTATAGTTTATTTGAGTCCAGATTCCTTGTCTTAATGACTTAAAACAAGATTCCAGTTTCTCAGCCCCTGATGTACAGTAGCCATGTCAGAAATATTTTTGGAAATAAAATATGTAATTGTCTTTACTCTTTGGATACTAAATCCCTTGGTGGCTATTTTTTCTCATGTTACTTCAGATATTTAGTTTTCATTAAACACTTAATATATGCAAGATACTGCAATTATTTTTTTTTTACCCATGTAGATTAAATACAAAACTTTTTGTCTATAAGGTATTTTCTTTTTGCTTCATTGCCTGGTTGGGTAGCCATTCAAGCTTAAGGAGCACCTGCTTGAATGTGTCATGTTATTTAATACTGATTTGAACTGAACTATTTGTGTGAAATGTGGATAACTGTAGTATTTTGATGTTTATTGAAATATAGTGTTCTTAAATGTACCTCTGCTCTTAAATGTACCTTTATACTGATTATTCATTCTTGAAATAAGATATACAATAGTTTATTATTAAATTCAATAAATCTTTAAGTCAGTTTGGAAAATCAAGAATTAGTATCACCTTCAGGCTGGCTGGTTTCAGTTATTAAAGTTAGATTTCATTTTAATCAAAAGTGACCATTTTGGCCTTATCATAAATACATAAAGTCTATGAGATGAATGTTCTAGTAAATTTAATAGAAGGAATATTGAGAAACATATGGAGTAGTGGCCTTATATTTCACAAAATAGGTTTTTTCTTATTTTTATACATTTATGAAGAGAAAGGTTCAGAGTGGGAATGAAGTAAGGGTCCAGACTGCAGCTTCTATAAATTGAAAAGCATATGGGAATTTCCCCAGAAAATAAGGTAAAAGAGAAAATTGGAAGCAGAAAAGAGAAGAGCAAAACTTCATCTGCCTGCTCAGTTTGCATAGGACATAAGGCCATAGAGACCATCTGTTTGAAATTCTGTTGATTTGGTATATAATTTCAAAAAATCAAGTGTTGAACAATTTGCCCTTTGTGCCCTGAAAAGAGGGAACACAATATTCCCCATAGATTCAGTTAGGACATGGTGAGGGTAGAGGTTAGTTGAATTTCTTATTCATTTCTGTCTTCAGCATCACACTATGTCATTAAGATATAAGAGCTTAAGAGGACTTCTGTTCAGTTCTCTTACATAACAGATGAGAGAAATAAGACCCAAGGGAGTTAAAATCTGGGACAAAACCAGATGTTTCTTAATTCACTCTTGAGTTTCATTCTCATCAGACAATGCCAATGATGAACACTTATTTGGACTGAGCTACCCTTCAGTGAAAAGGGTATGACTCTGGAGTCTAAATATCTCGGTACATTTCTGCTCAGTTCATAGGGACTACATATTTAGAAATAATAATAAAAAAAAGAGTTCAAGGGGTTGGTTGGCTAAAAAAAAAGGGCTTAGGAGAAATTAAAAAAGTGAAATTTAAAAGGGGAAATGTAAAATATGCAAGTTTTTAAATAAAAGTTCAATTTTATAATGGCAACATATTGTGAACAATGTGGCCATTAAGATCATGGTAAAACCTGGGAGGCTCGAATTCAAATTCTGGCCAAATCTGGACTAGTTATGTGATTTCAGTCAAATTAAGTAACCTTATTTTAAAACTGGAAAATAACTGTTAGAGAAATATAGTCACACATGATACCCACAAAGGACCGGGTGTAGACAGCCTTTAAATGCCTCTCAGTTGTCCTGCTCCTGGGTGTTCCAGTCCTTATGTAAGCTCCTCCCTTTTCCTGTGGACTGGCCCTCAACTTGCTTCTAATCAATAGGCTGTAGAAAAGGTGATGGGATGTTGTCTCCATGATTAGGTTATGAAGTATTTTGACTTCCATCTTGCTAGCAGATTTTTCCCTTGTTGATCTTGATGAAACAAATGGCATGTTGCAGGGGAGGGCTGTGGCAATGAACTGAGGCCCGTAGTCCAGTAGCCCTGGAGGAACTGAATTCTGCCAAGAGCCACTAAGTGTATTTTGAGGTGAATCTTTCCCCACTGCCCTTTTGTAGCCTTTGAAGGTCCTGAAGCAGAGAAGCAACTCGACCTAACCTGGACTCTTGGAAACGGGGTGAGAATTAATGAGTTTTAAACCAAAGTTTTGGGTTAATTTTTTATGTATCAGTAAGTAACACAAACAGTGCTTAACACGAAGTAGTGATATATGGTAGGGGCAGGTGCTGGTTTAAAAATAATTTCAAGACACAGGGATGAAGAGGAGGATTTTGAGGGGCCTTTATGTGGTGCCCAAAGAAGACCAACTGAATGGTAAAAATATAGGTCCTGAAGTGAATAGATGAATATTTAAAAAAAAAAAAGAAAGATATCAAAATAACAGGGAGGATGGTGTTCAAGGGTGTTGGAAGCAAGATTATGTAGTGTTTTCTAGGCTGTAAAAGATTTGGAATTTGAAAAAATGTTTAATGGGAAGTGGCTAACATTTTTTTTGCTGTGTGGAGAATTGAATGTATGTGTGTTTGTGGTGGGGGGCAGAGATGTTAGAAAGGAAACTCCTCTCCTGCAGTGTGGTGGGTGATGGCGGGTAATGGTGATGATGTGAAACAACTGAGGATGCATTCTGGAGGCAGCAGGATCATGTGCTGATGGCTGGGAGGTGTCATAAAAGAGAGAAGTCAAGGATGACTCTGGAGTGTTGGATCAGAGAAACCTGGTCCAGAGTTTCCATTTACTGAAATGGGATATGGGAATCACAAATTATGGGGAAAAGTAAGAGTTCCGTAGATCCCCTAGAAGACATCCAAGTCGAAATTCTGAGAAAGCAGATTGGTCTGTGTCTGGAGTTCAGAGAGGTTAGAGACATAAATTTGTGTTTCATCAGTATGTAGAAGACATACATGGTTCTAGAGTGAATATTGACAGAGAAGAGACCTGAAACGTGAGCCCAGATGCACTCCAGCATTTGACTGTGGACAAGTGTGTGGGGGATTCATTAGATGAAACTTAGAAGAACAGCCTCGGAGATCACAGAAAAACCAGGCAGAATATGTTTCCAGAAGCCAAGTTAAGACATCTATTCTGTTGCTGTCAATTTTCTAGATCATTTGTTCTCAATCTTAAATGTTCATCACAGTCATCTGGTGGGGCTGCTGCTTTTGTTTTTTTTAAAGCTTTATTTATTTATTTATTTATTTATACAAGAATGGGGGTACAGGTCAGAGGCGTGAGAGGGTGAGAGAATTCACCAGAGCCAGAATGGGGAGCAGAACAGGCAGATGGACCGAAGACACTGCTGAGGGGAGCAGCGGGCAAGACAGGAGAGGTCTGCCTCACCATGTGGGAATCTCCCCAGCCAGCCAGGAATCGAACCCGCGCTGCAGAGCCTGTGGACAGCTTCACAGGGCAGCGCTCTACCCACTGTGCCACCGGGGAGGCTCTGGTGGGGCTTCTTAAAACAGATTGCTGCATCTCATTCTCAGAGTATCTGAATCAAAGTCTTGAGAGTGGCCCAAGAATGTGCACTTGGAATGACTGCAGAATTGAGGCTGCTAGAGGTGAAGGATGAGGGTGGGGTGTGGAGAGTAGGGATGGGAACTATAGGGGGAGGGTATAGAATGATCTATGGTAAAGGACTATGGTGGTGGGTGTGGTGTGAAGGAGGTGTGAAGCTCTAAATTATAATCAGTGTTGTAAACTAATATTATCTCAAAAAAAGGGAAGGAAGGGTGGAGGAGGAAGGAAAGAAACAGGAAGTAAGGAAGGAAACAAGGAAGGAATTTCCATGTGTAACAAGCCTTCAGGTGGTATTCGTGCTGCTTGTCCAGGGACCATAATTTGAGAACCACTGGTGTCAATCAAAGGTTATCTAGCTATGGTCCACAGAATATTTGTGATCACTTTATCCATTCTTTCATTTTAATTCATTCAGCAGTTTATTGATTTCTTAGAAGGTTACAGTTATTTTGCTAGGTATGAGGTATACAAAAGAATTCAGCATCAAGTAGAGGCTGTTCTACTTAAAATGGCGTTGCATTCTTAAAGGTGCTCTTCTCCATGTGACTCATAACTGCAAAAATATCAGTTCAATATTGCAAATGTATAAATTGATTCCTGTCAGATTATCTCAGAATATATTCCTGACCAGCATTCATTTTTTGCTCAAGTAGAGGACTTGGATATAAACATTATTTTCATTGCAGCCTGGTAAGGACAATAGACACAGTGTAAACAAAGCAGAGTGACAATATGATGGTGGGAGAGGAGACAAAGGAGAATTTGGTTGGGGACTCTTGAAGCACAGGTGATTTTTAACTTATTCTTGGGTAAGCATCTTTTAGGTAGTCAAAAGGGAAATGCATGACAGGGATTAGTATCCACTGAGACTTGGGGGGATAAGCAAGCCTGATATATTCCTTAGATTAAGACATTGCAAGAAATGTGACTTTAGTGGGTTGTAGAGTTTGAAGGGGCAGTGGAGGGGAATGAGGCTATTCTAAGGCAGATGTATATCATTTGTATTTGTTACATTATTTAGCTTTTTCTCAATAACCCTTTGAGTGTGGAGTTTATACATATGAACAATGATATTTATTTGAAAACCAGTACTGAGTAAATCATTAAGACTGTGCTGATCAGATTTTAATGACTCAGGCTATGGAAGTGTTTTCCTTCAGTACTGATAAAAAAAGCAACACAAATATATGTTGTGTGACTCCAATTGTAAAAAATATTCAGAATAGGTAAAACCGGAGACACAAAGTGTATTAGTGGTTGCCAGGGGTGGGAGAAGGGTGGGGGAATAGAGAGTGACTACTAAACGGGTTACAAGATCTCCTTTGGGAGTTGATGAAAATGTTTGGGGAATGAGGTATATTTGATGGTTGTACACTATTGTGGTATATTAAATGCTGCCCTGTGTACACTGTAAAATCGTTAATTTTGGTTTAAGTGAATATCATCTCAATTAAAAATATATTGCCATGGGCCTCCCTGGTGGTGCAAGGGGTTAAGCACCACACTATGAAGCAATCCGCAGCCTCTGCAGCATGAGTTCGATCCCCGGCCAGCCAGGGAGGTGACCCACATGGCACAGCAGACCTCTCCTGACTTGCCTGCTGCTCCCTTCAGCAGTGTACTTCGTTCAGTCTGCCTGTTCTGTTCCCCGCTCTCTCTCTGGGGACTCCTCTCACCCCCTGCAT
The DNA here is from genome assembly GCF_014898055.3 of Talpa occidentalis. Classification (NCBI taxonomy): domain Eukaryota; kingdom Metazoa; phylum Chordata; class Mammalia; order Eulipotyphla; family Talpidae; genus Talpa; species Talpa occidentalis. The sequence goes on along the minus strand of NW_026555331.1, from coordinate 24,036,332 downwards.
CTCTGGCCTGTGCCCCAGCTCTTGTATGCATAAATAAATACATCTTAAAATATATATATATATTGACATGATCACACTAATTTTAAATATAATATTAAAAAAATTGGATATGCTATCAAGAATGCAGATTGAAACAGTTCTGATTCTCACATATATTCAAAGATAAATGTCAGGCAATTTGATCTTACAATATAAAGGTAGTTCATCATTAACCTGGTTGAATAAAATACTGCAACTGACACATTATTTCAGAAGCTTAGATAATTTAAATGAAGATAGACTTTTTCTTTTTTCCTGATGACATTTGCTGACTGGAAAGTCTGCATTGTTATCTTTAGGAATCATGTCTTAAAATGGCATTGCATTATTAAAGGTGCTCTTCTCCATGTGACTCATAGCTGCAAAAATATCAGTTCAATATTGCAAATGTATAAATTGATTACTGTCAGAGTATCTCAGAATATATTCCTGACCAGCATTCATTTTTTGCTCAAATATTATTAGAAAAACAAAAAGTTACAGTGTTTTAAAATTATGGAAAAACTATGAATTTATCCAATATTAATACAAATTATAATACATTTATTATTTTGCCTATTTCTTAACAGTTTTTTTTTAAAGATTTATTTATTTATACAAGAACCAGTGTTCAGGGCAGAGGCACGGGAGGGTGAGAGGATTCACCAGAGACAGAGAGGGAAACAGAACAGGCAGATTGATGAAATACACTGCTGAGGGGAGCAGCGGGTGAGACAGGAGAGGTCTGCCACGCCATGTGGGATTCTCGCCGGCCAGCTGGGATCAAACCCATGCTGCAGAGGCTGCGAACAGCCTCACAGTGCGTTGCTCAACCGCCTGTGCCACCAGGGAGGCCCTACAGTTTTTTTTTTTAAGTAGTCTTTAAAACAGACCCTTATTTTTTGGTCCTTAGAAGCAAAAACTGAGTTCATGCTCTTTGTCAATATTGTACCAAAATTAACCACTTAGAGTGTATATTAGTGGTGTGTAAAAGTCCTGTGTCATTTTTTTCTCCTTCATTTTTATTCCTACTCCAATTTCATGCCTCCATTTAGGTATCCTATTGGACACATGTAATGTTAATGTTACCTCAACATTAGTAATGGCATTAAATACACTGAATTTTTATAGCTGCAAAAGTATCACTGGATAATTTCTTTTAATTTTTTTGTTATTTTTCCAGTCTTCTCAAAGATTTAAGGCAGCTTTCAGAAGTGCTTTAAGTTCTCAGAGAAACTGAATCTTGGTGTCTGATTCATTTTCTGAGTGGGTGGTATACTGACTGCTCTAACCTTGTCACTGTCAGGAAAGTTCAGATTTCACACTGTAAAGAGAGAAGAAGCCTGTCCTTGCTATTCTCTTTGACTCAAGCTTTTGCCTTCAGACAATGATTTTACACACTTTTCCACCAACACCCTGGCACTTACTAGTGTCACCTCTGCTTTGAATTGCAATTGCAATTTCCTTTGTTTATCTGGACTATTTTAAAAAGATGGCTGCTCTTATTTGAATGACATAGTTTGTGCTCCAGATTGATCTTGTTCAAATTTGGTAATGACAGTTATACCATTGATTTCAAACAAAATAATCAAGTGAAGGAAAAATACTTCTTTTCTAACTCAGTTATTCAGATAATATATGACTTTAGTTTTCATAAAACCAGTAGTGTTTTGGTGAGTACCATCTGAAAAGAGGTTAATGAATCACCAAGGGAGGAAACTTGAGAATCTCTGATTTAATAAAGAACGTTAACTGTCATTTAAGTCAATCTACCACCCAAAGGCAAAACTCATCTACAGCTTGCCTGATGGCCTATTTGTTTTATGATTAAATCCCTTCCCATGGATAGATTACTGTCACACCAGAGAACCTATTTATTTTTGGACAGCTGTAATTAAAAGTTCTCATTTTATTTTTTCTCAAATTAAGCATGTCTTTTTTAAACATCTTCTTAAAAATTTACTTCTTTTGGTGCCATCTAGAAAAAGATACAATTCTCTTTATAATCTTTAAGTTATATGAAAACATCTATATAGTTTCCTCTTGCCTTCACTTATCTCTTCATTAAGAAAATTATTCTTGGGCCTCCCTGGTGGCGCAGCGGTTGAGCGCTGGGTTGCGAAGCTGCCTGCAGCCTCTGCAGTGCCGGTTCGATCCCCAGCTGCTCCCTGGCCACCGGAGCAGGGTCCCACATGACGCACAGACCTCTCCTGCCGCCCGCTGCTCCCCTCAGCAGTGTACTTCAGTCCTTCTGCCTGTTCTGCTCCCCGCTCTGGCTCTGGTGAGTTCTCTCACCCTCCTGCGCGCTTCTGACTGTACCCAGTGCTTGTGTGTATAAAATAAAAAAAATAAAAAAGAGAGAGAGAGAGAGACTCTTCGGGCTTTTCTTAAAAAAAAAAAAAGAAAGAAATAAAATTATTCTTATGGACTATATGGGCAATACGGGCTTTTTTTCTTTTTTAAAGATGATGATATATGTATCATCTCAAACATTTTCTTAGATATTCACCAATTTGTTCATGTTCTGAAAATAAGGATTCGGGAGTGGAACACTTACATGGACACAGGGGAACTTATATTCCTATGATCTTGATGAAATATGTTGCTTCACAAATAAGTATCTTAGAGATATTTCCAAGGTTTGTTATTGTATAGGATTTCCTTGTTTTATTCCTGTAGGACATATCAGGACACAGTTAGGAAACAGAACACAGTTGCTGAGAGATGACACCATAATTATGAGAGTGAGGTATAAAATTTATAATTATTAAGTGTTTTATGAGGGTCATGTCATAAGGCCACAGTGCTCTCAGTTGGAAATTGAGTTCACAGTCATAGGTAAAAAGATTATCATTTATACCTGAGCTAATCCTTAATTGCAGCTTGAATTTCGTGGCCCTTTATGGGAGAAAATAAATTGATAAGTAATTGTCAATACATTATAGCTAGAAATGGGCAATGTTATATGCCTAGAAGATTTATAGTGTAATTATTTGTAAAGATATCCAACTTAAATGACATGGGATCTTATATATCATGCCTTCCTAATTGCACAGGTGACTGACCACCAGATTGATTTTGATTACCTGGCGATCATTTGTATTTGAGACAGTATTGAGAGGTGATTCTGCTTTGTTTCCCCTTTATTTCCTTTTTCTTCTTCTAGTTCCTACTTTACACAGATGATGGTTTTGATCATTTTCACCATTTTGATACTATTCAGTCAATCTTGATAGCATTCAATCAATTAATGTTTAATGACATTTATTATTCAAGATAATGAATCTAGCATTTTCCTGAAGTTATGTGGTATATTTAGTGGTTTTTTTTTATGTGATGATTTATACTTTAAGATTTTTAAATTGTAGAATTTACATATAAGGAGAATATGTAATATAAACATACACATAGACATACACATATACTTCCGTGGAAGAAAGACATTATTAGTACCAGAAACACCTTACCAAGCTCCCATGATCCCAAACCTGAACATTTCTTGATTCAGCTCTCCTTCCACCAAACACTCCATCTAAAACACAATCTAGCTTTTGTGATAATCACTGCCTTCCTTTTATTTTATGGTTCTATATCTAAATATATATCCACAGGGAACACATTGTCCAGTTTTGCCTTTTGGGGACCTTAGTATCAAACCATCATATTTTATATGTTTTTCTATGACTTGTTGATTTTATTTATCCCTATATTTGTGTAATACATCTGCCTGCATATGTGTAGTATGTATTGTTCATTTTTATTGCCATATGGACATATTGCAACTTATTTATTCAGTTTATTGTTGATTTACTATCAGGTTATTTCCAGTTTTTGTTTGGTTTTGTTTTTATCAAAGACAGTGCTACTAGGAATACTTTTTATAGTTCAGCCAGTGCCCAGGTATAAAAGATTTCCCACCATTTAAATCTAAAAAAAATGGAGTTGCTGGATTGTAAGGTATGTGAGTGTTTGACTTCACAACATTAGACCAAACCATTTTCAAAGTAGTTATATCAGCTGTGTATGAAAATTTCCCCATTCCATAACCTTGTAAATGTGTGGTATTTCTAGATTTCAAAGATTCTTGCCAATCTGTGGCATATGCTCCGTACTTCACTGTGATTTTAATTTGTAAATCCCTGGTTATTAATGAAATTGCGTATCTTTTCAAATATTTATTGGGTATTTGATTGTCCTTTTTTTTAAAAAAAATGCCTGATTAGATTGTCTTTTTCCTTTCTAATTCATATACTTAAAAGTAATAATCTTGATATTGTTACAGAATCACATTGGGTGCCAAATCTGTTACAGGACAGGGAGAGGGGTACGCCTGATCCCACAAACCTACCTGCTCTAAATAGATTCTGTCATCTGCCACATCAACACAAAACATGAGACTTTAATGGGAAGGAACTTTAATACAATTAGGAAACAATACAGGAAAGGCAAAGAATATAGTTTCTAAATCAAGCACCCAAAGCTACTCATCCCCTCATGGGTAAAATTCCACCCAAACAGGACTGGCCAAGAGCAAGGCCTGAAAGCCTGCCACAGGTCCAAAGCATCTTCCAGTGGGGACCCACAGAAAAGGATCAGAAACAACCAGACAAGTCTGGGAGGAAAAGAGCAAAATCAAAATCAAGATAAAAGCTGCTATTGTTATCCTCTCCACGGGTCTTTCACCCACATCTGTTTTAACCAGTCCACGACCAAAAGGCAAGCGCAGTTTCTTTATGTGTCTCTCTGCTCCAAGTGCCTCCTCCAGGTCTCCTTCTGGCTCCATCCTGTTTCCTTCCTTCCTCCTTCCCTTCTCCAGCTTCTTCTCTCCCTGCTCGGCTCCACCCTCCCCTGGGTGGGGCAGGGAACCTGGAACTTCCCTTTTTCCTGGGGACCACCTTGTTACAATATTAGTCATTTTTTATTATGTATAGTCAGTAAACTTTACCAATAGAATTTTTACTGCATATAAGATTATTTTGGAAATACAATTTTTGATTTTAATGCAATTGAATATATCAACCCTTTTCTTTTTGGTCAATAGATTTTGAATTTTGAGTTATGTTTAAATTATTTCTTCCTTACTTTGAAGGCATGAAATAATCATTCCTAAAAGGTTGATTGCTGTGCCTTCAATTACTATATCTTTTTGAGTGGCAGAAAACATCTATCTATTGTTAAATATGAACAAAGTAAAAGCAAAGAAATATTTCCATTTTGTCTCCCTAAATGGGACATGTGATATTTGTGGAAGAGATTTACACTTCTGTTTAGTGAGACTGTTACAGGGCAACCTAGATATGAAATGGGTTACCTGATTGTGGGTCCTCACCTGTGTGCTTATAAGGGACTTATAATAATACTCAACTGCAGGTGCACACAAAAAGGTTAATAAAGGGTTTATTTACAAAAGAAGGGGAAATGAAGAAATGAAAGACTCAGGAAGAAAGAGAAGGAGATAAATTCATGAATGTGTCCTACTAGTTCTGCTGAACTGGATTTCCAATAGCATGGTGAAAAGCCAAGAGATCCCCATGGCCCCCACATAAGGTTTTATAACAAACCTGGCTGCTTAACTCCACCCTCAGTTCCCAGCTGTCCTCCCTCCGGTGATGATGACATTATGGGATTTGTAGTTCTTGGTGTCTTGGGTAGAGTCCATAAAACCTATTTATGGTATTTGTTCAGGACATCCTTTCCCCCTAATAAGATTTACTATTTTGTTTAGCATTTGGAAACCCATTTTATAACTATAAATTTTTCTGAGTTGGAATTTTTTTTTTAACTTTTGTATATTTATCTCCTTAGAAACAAACTAAAACAAAATTCTGATTTTACTAATGCCTATTGTTGTATTTCACAGTATTGAATAAGTTTTGGAGAATGCCCAGAAATGTTATCTCCAAATTGAGCAGAACAACTTCTCTTTGAAGACTCCAGAAGACAACACTCAGTCAGGTAAACACAAATGAAAGTTTATTTTTTTAAGATTTATTTATACAAGAGCTGGGGTACAGGCCAGAGGCGTGGGAGGGTGAGAGAATTCGCCAGAGACAGAGTAGGAAACAGAACAGGCAGATTCACTGAAATACACTGCTGAGGGGAACAGCGGGGGTTATAGGAGAGGTCTACCTCACAATGTGGGTATCTCCCTGTCTGGCCAGGAATTGAACTAACCCGCACTGTGGAGGCTGCGGACAGCTTCACAGCTTCACACCACTGGGCCAATGGGGAGGTCCCACAAATAGAACTTTAAAGTCACCTTGACAGCAAGCACTTCTGACCAGTGGGTTTCACTGTTGGAGGGGAATTTATCATTATAATCTTTCTGTTAAGGTGATGATTTAAATAATCCTCTTTTAGCATAAAAAAGTAAAATTAACATTTAAATTCATGAAAACGTTACCCATAAGAGATAAACAAATTGGGATAGTTTCTTGCTTTTTGGTGTTTTGCCTAAGAAGACCATCTAACTTTGGTAAGAAGTATTTATTCATATGTTTTATGCTTAGAATGCTATAGTTTTAACTTTTAGATTCAGTCAGTGACCTATTTTAAGTGCATTCCTGGGTCTGACTTCATTCTTCAATGAGCCCATGTACTTGACATTTCAAGGCATTTTTGCTTGTTGCCAAATCAAAATTGAATGGTGTATACTTAGTTATTATTTTTCTCCTTAGTTTATGTTAGTCATACAAAAATGTCATAAATCATAATAATTAAAAAGTTGTGTTAGAATGGGGTCTCCCCTGGTGGCACAGCGGTTGAGGGGTGGGCTGCAAAGCTACCCGCAGCCTCTGCAGCGCTGGTTCCATCCCCTGCCACCATTGAGGTCTCCCACATGGCGTGCAGACCTCTCCTGCTGAGCCTGCTGCTCCTCTCAGCAGTGTATTTTGTCAGTCTGCCTGTTCTGTTGCCTGTTCTGGCTCTGGTGAATTCTCTCACCCTCCCGTGCTTCTGACTGTACCCAGTGCTTATATAAATAAATAAATAAACCTTTAAAAAAAAATTGTGTTAGAATGACTGCCTTTCAGATAAAAGAATCTTCAGCCATTTTCACCCAAACTTCTTTAATTTTTATGCCCTATGTTTTAGTTTCTGAAGATAAAATTTCCCAGTGTGTGTGTGTACATATCTATTTGTATATCTATGAAATATATACAATATGTATAATGGAATATATAAATATATAGTTTCATATTGCATGTTTTCCTTAGTAATGATTATTTCCGTAAGTTTACAAAATTATTATATTCAATAAATTTAAATAATTATTTTCTGTCATGTAGATATATATGAGCAATTCATTGTTCATAGAATATTTAGTTTAATTTTCCCTGCCCCTCTCTCTCTCCTCCCGCCCTTTCTTTGTTCCTTCATTGCATACATTTGAATGGGCTTTTTATTTATGCAAGTATTTGCTTTTTTAAAAAATGTATTTACTTGGAAATATCCCTATAAATAGGGTTGCTGGATAAAAGGGTATGGACATAAATGGTTTCACTAACTTAAAAATATTTTTAAAATATTGAAAGCTTCCAGCTGTGTAAGTCTATTCATGGTTCACCATAGCCTTGGGCATCGTATATTGTCATGTAAAACATCTTACTACTTTTGTGTGATTGAATTGTTATCTCTAGTTTTTTTAAATTTGCTCCTCTTTTTTTTTTTAATGAGGAAAAAGACATATTCTCATTTGTTTACTCTTTGTATTTTCTTTTGATTGAATTATGTTCATATTGCAAAAGTGCATTTCTCTTCTCCATGGTGAGAGTCTAATAGCACATTCTGCACAGAGGTAAGGCATTTTATAATTTTTGCATTAAAACATTACTTATTTTTATAGTACAGATATATATTATAACTATTAAAAATGGAACCTAGGTTTAAATTACCAAAAAGTTCTACAATTTTGACCAAATTTAAATTTTGATATGTGAGTTTTTTTCCTTTTGTATTGCTGTTAATGGAGATTGCCTTAAATGTTACCTTTAAACTTTTTTATTGTTTTATAATAATCTGTATTTTTAACTGGTGAAGTGTTTTAAACCTGTGTGTGTGTGTGTGTGTGTGTGTGTATGCGTGCACACACACAATTTCTTTTTATTGAGGAAAGATTAGTTTGCAACACTGTATAGGTGTCAGGTATACTGTTTCTTACCTCAGCAACTATATTACCCCATATTCCCCTCACCACATGCTTCTAAATAGAGAAATGGAGTGCCTTAGCACATATTCATCAGTGACTTGAAGATGGTAGTTAAGAAACTGGACCTTAGGAATAACTCTCATTCATTTGCTCTTATTTACTGAGTATCCCTGAATTAGGTATGGTTAGAGCCTGGGGGCAAAACACACAGTGAATGGACTCTGACCTTGTGACCTTGTGACTGGGCCTTTGAGTTCTGGTTTGTAGGTAATTATAATGTAGGTAATTATAATATAATGGATGCGCTATAATAGGGGAAACACAGTTGAGGAAAGTTCACAACCAGTGGACTGCCAGAAACCCAGAGGAAGCCAGTACTTGAAGAAGAAGTATGAAGAAGAGAGAGAGCTAGATCTGGTTTTCTGAAAGAAAGGATCTGAAATAAAATGAGTTCCCAAGGATGAGCAGGAGTTACCTACTTTATGTAAAAGTACATTCCTACTCTGTTGTTCTGGTTATGACTGTTGGTCTCTATGGGTAAGTACTAATAGGTGACTTTTGTCTTTTCTCAAAAGGCATTCCTAAGCATCATGGGAAAAGAGTCCAGCCCCATAGAACAAAGCCAGGCAGAAGCCTTGAAGGCCAGACTTCTCTATCAGGACGTTTGCTTGGCAGCTCAGCATCTTGACTTTTTCCTTCGAAAAGGAAATGCTCACAAAGAGGTTTTCAAGCCTCATGTCCTGGCCCTCAGGGCTATGGTTCAGCAAGTCTGCATTAAACTCATGTTCTTGCACCCAGTGGATTATGGGAGGAAAGCAGAAGAACTATTGTGGAGGAAAATGTACTCTGACGTTGCTATGTTGCTAATGAAGACCAACAGGAAACCCATGGACACCTTCAAACACTGGGAGGGCCACCTTCGGGTTCACCTGAGGGCTGGTCTCCACTTCTATGAACACCTCTTCCTGTTCCTACAGGGTCACTACGAGCTGAGGTTACAGAGCTGCATCGACTGGCCACACAGAGCCACAGTCCACCTGATTGGTTGCAAGAAGGTAGGCCCCACCTCGGAGGAAGAGGTAGCCTGGGCTCGAATGGCCTGCCATCGCTGCCTGCTGTACCTGGGAGACTTGTTCCGCTATCAGAATGAGTTCTTGTCCCTGGCCACTGTGGACCTGGCGGAGCGGTGTTACTACAGAGCCCTATCAGTGGCCCCACACATGGGAATGCCCTTCAACCAGTTGGGTGCACTCATTGGAAATAAGTACTATGATGTTGAAGCCACATACTTCTACCAGCGCTGCCTCCATTCAGAAGTGCCTTTTAAAGGGGCGTCTTGGAACCTCAAACGACTCTATGATCATGCAGGAAAAAGGTACAGCCGCCTGAAAAGGTACCAGGGGAAGAAGCTCTCTCCCAGCCAGAGGCAGTGTTGGGATAACAAGAGGCTGCTGGTAAGTTTCCTCTACCTCCAGAGCCTCTTTCAGCCTCAGAGGAAATTCAGAGCGACCAGGTTGATGGCCCTGTGCCAGCTGGTTCTGGAAGATTTTCGTCTCTGTCTTTCCTATCGGCCTTGCCCGTTTGACCTGAGCCAAGCTCAGGCCTTCACAGAGAGAAAGCCCCCCAAAGGCTATTTATTTCTCCCAGATCTTCTCATCTTCCATATGGTGATCCTTTGCCTCATGAATGTGCACAACCTGAGGAAAACAGACTCGAAGCAGCACAGGCCAGCTGCCCTCTTCACCTTGACCCTTTTCTCTCACCTAATTCAACACGTGAATACCCGAATCCAGGCTGAGCTCCAGAAAGGGACGCAGACTCCAGTGGTGGCCGTCCCCAGTGACAGAAACCAGGAGCAAGAGTCTGGGGAGAGGTGTTCTGGGCCCCCCCACAGCATATCTCAGAAAAGCCACAGGTCATCTTGTGTTTCTAGTGAGGGTTACAACTCAGAAGCCAGTTTTCATTCTTGCTGTGACTCAGATGAAACAGATGAGGATGAAAATACATCCTTAAGCTCGCAGACCCATTCAGAAACAAGCAGTGAAACTTCTTATTCGGATACAACGGATGAAGACGAAAGGGCCTCCCTGAATCCAGAAGCAAGGCAAGAAAGTGGGGTCAAATCCAAACGTAGCATTGCCCAGACCAGGGATGAGCTGAAGACTCGCAGATCTACTAATAGTCTTCTAGATCTTTTGAGAACAACCATTTCTGCTAACCTGCCAGTCCCGTTGAGCCAAAAACTCCAAGTAAAGCACAGCCTGCACATGGCTCCTGTCTTCGGTTGCAGTATTCCGACCCCGCTGTCTGAGCTGAGCCCTGCCTCTGGCCATCCATCTGGCACAGAGGATATGAGTAGCTTGCCTGAGATAGAGCCTCCCACTGGCTCCCTGGGGCAGGATGCCTCCACTGGCCAGTCTGGCAACAATCTCCAGACCATTCAGAAGAAATTGCGGGTCCTCTCTGCAGAGGGACTGCTGCCCACTGTCAAGGTGATCCTGAGTTGGCTCCGCACCAATCACAGCCTCCTCACCTCATGTTGGCGGGTTCCACTTAGCCTGTGGGATCACCTGTCTGTCCTGCTGAACCTGTTGCCCTCCATGGCTGATCTTCAGGAACCAGGCCTGGGCCTGTCCCACCATCTCCAGGATCTGCTGCAGAACTGTAAGGGCCCAAATATCCCCAGGTGCCTGCAACTCCCAGAGGACCTGGCTCTGTGCCATCACTCTCCACTGCAGGTCTCCCAGGAGAGGGTGTGCTCAGAGCAGGAACTACCTCCGCTCAGCTCCCAGGATGAAGCTGCTGTGCGCATCTGCCTCCTCAGAAGCTTTGGCCACTTTGCAACTTCGCTCCCTGGACAGTTCCTGAGGTTTGACTCTAAGTTGGGGGTCTTTGTGAGCACTGCTCTTGAAGGATCAGAAAACTACTCTCAGCAATTTCTTGAAAAAACTTCAAGGATCAGGTTTTCCAAAGACATTGTTCAGCTCTGGCTTCAGCGTGAGGTGGTGCATCTGGAGAAGACCCTCCGGGGCCTCCAGATTCAGTCAGCCTTGACCCCTTACCTGTTCCCTGACCCTCGCGCTCTCTGTGAGCATCTGCCAGTCATCCAGCAGCTTGCTACCAGTGGGAAGTTCTTCCTCATCATACCTAAGATTGTGGTCGACATATTGTATGTACTGAGGAGAGAAGATCACAGAGCTTTGGCAGCCATCACCTTTCTAGAGGATGAGCTGAAGAGAGGCAACCAGTACATTCTGTGTCAGTCCTTTGTGTCCAAGAGGTTTGTGAGGCCCAGGATGACCAGGCCAGACTCTGATGCCTGGGATCTTTATAACATTCTAGACTTCTGCAAGGGTCTGCTGGAATCATCCAGGCCGGGGCCATCCAACCCCAGCAGCATGGTCACCATCATCACTGGCATCTGTTTGAACAACCCAAGGAATTTCTCATACCCCTTGCAGCTGGCACTGGGGACAGCGACTGAAGCTGGTGTGGAAGTTAAGAACATCCGACGCTTCCACAGGGAGTGGAAGGCCATCAGCTGACGTGTTCCATCTCGCTTCCTCCTTGTCCTCCCTCAGCACTTATAGATCAAGTGCAATCTGTTCACCTGGCTTGTAAGCACCTAATGTTAAAGGTAGACATTGTGTGAATGCATATTTGTATCTACCTGTGGGTAGAGATTCAGTATACAGGCTTCCAGAGGCCTTCATATTTCCAACTTTGTCATCATGGCTTCATATAATGTTCTTTATCTGCAAAATAATCTCAAGGTTAAAACATCTCAGTGCTTAGTATTCTATGGTGCAACAGCAAGTTAAGGAAGCGTTTCCAAGTCCAAGTGCAGCTTCATGGAACTGTAATTTGCTTAGCTCTGTTTTGTGACATGAAACTTTTCAAGCTGTTTTATTGTGATGGGACCATGCCTATTATCTAAGGTAGGCATTTTCCATTGATGGAAACTCAATAAATATAAAGTTAAAATTTGTGATTGGAGTGAAGAGTCTTATTGCATGATTGTCTACAGCTTGTTCTGTGTGCCCTTGAGGTGTGCATTTTGGGCCAGGACTAGACCACTAGCCCAGGCCACTGTGTTTCCATTTGCTCCTCTAAACATGATAGCAGTAGCCCCCAGGACTGGCTCTGCTTCTGATCATCTGGAAATATCTTTTCATGCTATAATATTGGAATTTTTTCCAACATTTGCTCAAAATTTCCAATTTAGCTACCATGACATTGTCTCTTGCTTTTCTCTTGGCTCCCAGATGTCTTTTGGGACTTCTCATCCATCTTCTCTTTAGTATTTAGTATTTATTGCTCTTAGTAGAGCTCAGATGTACATCCTGTAAGTACTAGATGTAAGTTAAAATCTAAAACTTCACTCAGATTGGCATATGGTAAAAGTATTAACAGCAATCTCCTTCCCTCAGTGATCCCCAATATCCTTGATAAGCCATCATATTTGTAGACTAAACTTAATATTCCTTAAGGAAGCCAAGCTCTGCACCTCTGGGTTGGCTCTGTCCAGAGATACTCCTCCACTTAGCCTCGCCTCTAATTGGTTCTCTCAGAAGCAAACACTCTCCTCACACCTGGAAAAGTGTCCTCACTCATTTGTCTTGAACTGAGCTTTAAGATTCAGTTTAACTTCTTATTACTTCCCCTATCCAGGCTTAAAAAAACACTTTTGGCATTTTATTATATTTATTTAAAAAATTCCAAGCAAAAGAAAAATAGGGAAACAGAAAAACCCAAAGGTCATTTCATGCCAACATTACCACTTTTATTATTTGGAGTTACTTATAACTTGTAATGCTTTCTCTGCACACAGGTTTTTCTTGGTTGTAATTATATTCTATAAACATTTTTTCAACCTCCTTTTTTTCAAGTTACACACATTTCTTATATTACTGCATTGTCCTCATTGCTCCTTTTGTAATAGCTACTTCCTGTCATTGTTTGCTTATGCATCCTTCTTTCTTTTCTAATATTTTAAATATTGAATTATTAATAATTATGTGATATAGCTTGCTTGGGGTAGGTGACCCAGAAATTAATTTATTGAGTTAAAAGAGATAAATATATAAGTATGTTCATTTATTTATATTACATTACACTGACATATGTATATAGTTATGTGAACATGTGCACATAAATGTATCTTTGTAAGAGACATTGCCAAGTGGCTTTCCAAGAAAGGAATTTATTTCTAAGAGGGAAATAAATATTTTCTATAGTCTTATAGGTTTTTTTTTCACTGAGTGTATTATGATCATTCACTTATATATATTTTTTAAAAATGATCTTAAAAGGAGTATACCATAATTTGCTTTACCATTGTCCTATTTTTGGAAATTTGTTTCTACAATTTTCCTATTATAAAAATGCAAATAAATTTGTGTTTTTGACTATTAGAATAAATTCCTAGAAATTCAATTACCAAGGCAAATGATTAGAATGTATTAAGCCCCTTAGTGATACTAAAAATTATAGTAAAAATAATATATAAAATTGACCTCCAAGAAATTTGCAAGAATTCTTACTCATGAGAGCATATGAGTGCATATTTTGTTATGTTCAATTCAGAGAATTTTTTTTCCTTGCCAGTCTAGTAAGTGAAATTCTCAATATATTATTAACTGTAGGATTTTAAAACTAATAGCTTAGTGACTATATTATAGACTTTAATTTTTTGTGCCTGTCTCTTCATTTAAAAATAAGATATTTTCTTACTGTTAAAATCTGCAATCAACCAAAAGCAAAGGTGAGTGCAAATTGAACAAGACCCTAAGTAAAACTGCCTAAATGAGAGAGCTGACTGAACCTTTGTTCTTTGCCTTGCTTGCTGCAACCTGCCAGCACAGTGTTGTAGTTGATGAGATAACTGATAATACTGATGGCTTGAGAAGGTGATAAAGTAACTCAGAGCATGCAGTGGAACAGAGAGAATAAGAGCACAAGGGTATCGAACCGGCGCTGCAGAGGCTGTGGGCAGCTTCGCAGCCTAGTGCTCAACCACTGTACCACCGGGGATGCCCGAATAAATTACTTTAAAAAATGCAAACGACATTGTTTTTCCAGTGGGAGATACTCAGTTGTTCTCATATATGAAAGCAAACGGGCATCCATCACTATGGTCTACCCTCCTTTCATAGGACATTTCTGATTTCATTTGTGAAGTTCTCATCTAAATAATGTGGGTGGGGTGAGGGCAAGAATACCGAGGACAGAGCTTACCAGCTGTCAACATAGTAGACATTGTAATTGTGTCTCAACAGTGGACTTTGGTTCTGACACAGTCCATCCTCAACCTTATAGCTAAAAATGGGTCATTTCAAAATGCCTGGGCAACCAGGGACCCTCTCAGACAGCTGCAGTTGTAGCAATGGATCCATCATTATAGTGCTAATTTTTCTGATTTTTTTTCACACACAGAAATCAAGCTCCCTGAGAAAGCTCCTATTGTGTTCTGTGATATTTCCTTGATTTCCCCTGTAGGAGTTTTCAAACTACAGATTTTCAGCTGATCCTCAGCAGACACACCCCTAGTCTGGTTTTGGGAAACACAAGAAGCACTGGGGAGTTCCTTGAAGATGTCATGGCTGTGAATTCATGAGTCATGTCACAGATGTCTCTCGCATGGTTTGTGGACACCGAGATGCCATAGAAAGAGTCTTGCTTCATCTGTGGGGAAGAGAGACAGCGCATTAGTCTTAAATGGTTGAACTTCATTTGGCTTACATAGAGAATAAATACCATTGAAGTTAGCCTCTGTCAGTAGAATCACAGAGGCAAAGTGATACTGGAATGAAACAGCTTAGATCATTTATTGTTTCTCTTCATCCCAAAAGTGTTTTTTACAAGTATAGCCTTTTGATTTAGACCTCTGGGATTATGGATGAAATTGTATATTCTACAAGACTTAATTTTCTCTTCTTAAATTTTCCTTCATCACTGCTTATCAGGAATGACACATAAAACAATGGATAAAATTTTAAACAGCCTAATGCCTAAATCTTAGTATTTGTATAGAGTCCCAGCTGAGAAAAAAATGCCTATCTGAAGCTTCTTTGTCACTGGGGATTCTGATAAGGAGAACACTCTCTGTTTAATGCCTTAGAGTTTATCACTGTTGTGGCTGTTGCTGAAATGCTTCTAGTGGGAAGGAGACCTACACGCAATTGCTTTCTAACCTTTTTTTTTTTTTTTTTTACCCTAGCGTGTAGGAGATGACCCTGTTTTACAGGTGAGTAATGTAAAATCAGTCGAGTGAAGCAACTTTCTCAAAGACCTGTAGCTGCTAAGTGACTTACCTGAGAGTTAATTCCAGAGGTATTTGTCTCTGAATCTTGTCCAAGTGGATCTGGCTCACTTACAAGCACATAGCAGCATAGGGTACCTGGAGGGCACCTTGTGGACACACAAACAGCCTCCACTCTTTCTCCATCTAATTTCCCTGGTGACTTACAAGATTTTACCTTTAGCCAGATGCCCCCAGGGAAGCAGAAGTTAGCAGATGGGAAAACAACTGTGACAGGAAGTTTCAATTCTGTTGTGAAAGGCTATTTACTCAAGAAAAAAAAAAAAAACTTCTTTAAAAGGGAAGACACTGTTAATTTACTAAGCAAGTTTTACTTTTTGAGTGGAATAGCATAGAAGGTAAGTTATATTTAGATAATAGTGAGAGCTAGATTTTTTTTCTATATATGAATTTCAGCTTCACTATAAATGTGTATTATATGTGCTTCTCAGGCAGCTAGAGATTATATTTATTCTGGTCAAAGAGTATTTTTGGCTATAATAATTTCTCTTATGAATTTAAGACTCATATTTCCATCTGCCTCCTCTAATATCTGCTGGAATTTTCCGTATATCAGAAATTTAATGTGTCTGGAAGTGAAGTCATTATTTCTACCTGAACTGGCCTTTTCCTTGTACTTTTTATCTTGTTAAGTGACATTTAGCTAATTTTGAAAGTCTGGCTTCATTCATTTCTAACTCTCTCTCAACCAAAAATTTACTTACAAAATACACAATACACAATACAAATGCACATATATAGATCTATGTGCTTCATTTCAAAGCATTGACTTATGCAACCATGGGGGCTGGCAAGTCTGAAGTTTGTAGGACAGGCTACCGGATAGGAAATTCTTGGGTAGGACCTGATGCCTTAGTTTTGAGGAACACTTTCTTCTTCCTCAAAGAAATTATAGTTTTTCTCTTTAAGGCCTTTAGTGATCATTCAGCTGATTCCATGAAACCCACCTCATTATAAATATAAATAAGACAGCCTAGGTAAAATGAATTGCAAATCTGTAGGATAAAAGTTGTCCCAAGTTCTGTTTGAATAGCTGGACTTAAATAGCTGGTGAGCCCTGTCCCAACATCCTGTACAGTTTGGCCCACAACATTGACAGTAAGGGACCATGCTAGGCAAAATGCATGAGATCCTGATTAATGGTTATCTCACAGTTTACTTGAGGGATAAGGCTGAGACCTGAATATGTAGTTGGAATGTAACCCATGTACTCATGCCGAGGCAAATTCTCCTTCCCAGAACAGGTTTCCTTGTGCATGAGCCTCTAATAAAGTCTTGCATGGTTCAACTATGCCTACTCTTCTCTGGATAGAAAAGGACTCACTCTTTTGGGTTGGCACATGTAACATAATCTTTCCATAAAGTACAATGACTAGATTTTTAGCACATTTGCAAAATACCTCTAGAGCAACATTAGAGTTCCGTTCAATAGCTAGATACTATCACTAAATAGATACATAAAAGAACCATTATGCATATATAATTTATCAAAATTTTTCTGAGCATATCCGTAAACACTTATCAAAAACTTATTGAATTCTAACCAGTTTTCAATAATATGTTTGCTGCTATGATTACATAAAAAGCAAGTCATATTTCCAGGCCCTGAGGAATACACAGTCTTAGCAATAAAAACTACATTGAGAGGCCTCCCTGGTGGCGCAGGTGGTTGAGCGCCGCACTATGAAGTTGTCCGCAGCCTCTGCAGCGTGGGTTCAATCCCGGCCGGCCAGCGAGAATCCCACATGGTGAAGCAGACCTCTCCTGTCCCACCTGCTGCTCCCCTCAGCAGTGCTTTTGGTTGTCTGCCTGTTCTGCTCCCTGCTCTGTCTCTGGTGAATCCTCTCACCCTCCCGCGCATCTGGCCTGTACCCCAGCTCTTGTATAAATAAAATAAATCTTTAAAAAAAAACTACATTGAATCAAATACATTATAATCTTGGTAATATGAACAAAGTGTTATGATGCTGGAGAGGACGTCGTGGTAATGCCATATAAGGGGTTTGCAAAACATACTTCTGTTTGAGGTGTCTCTAAATCTACTGTTTCAAGCCATTGTCCTTGCTGTAATCCAAGTCCCCTTCAGTATGAGCTGAAAAATAATTATATTCTCCTAATTGATTTTCTTGCGTTTTCTGCCCTCTTCTACTTCCACCTTGCCACTAGAATTATTGTGCTCTTATGCTCCTGATAATGTCTGTTTCTTGGTTAAACTACAATTACTCCTCATTTGACTCATTGCATAAAGATAAAATTCCTTATCTTGGTGCAAAAAATTCAGTGGTAGATGGTCAAAATCTATTCTTTCTAGATTCAGCCAGCATTTCCTTTAGCTCAAATATATACTCCATTCTTTAGCCACAACAAACAGCTTGAAATTCTCTGAAGTTTCTTTCTCCTCTTCTCATATTCAAACATTTTCATACACTGATCTTTTTGTCTGAAATGCCTCCTTTTCCATTTAATTTAGCAAGATTTTATTTATTTTACTAGACAATGTAAATATATCCTCTTCTATGAGAGTTCATTTTTGGGTGCAGTTTGCTGCTCTTTACTGTGCTTTCATTATATATTACTCATAGGCTATTACAGTAACATGTTGTATTTGAATTGTTTTCCTTTGTTTTTCTTTCTCACTTAAATTGTGAGTTTCATAACAACAAGATCTATGTCATCAAATTTGCATCATCTTCTCCCTTATGCCAGACTCAAACCTGAAATATTTTAGGTATACATTGTAAGAGTGTTGATAAACAATTGCACATTTTTTCTAAACTATTGCTGTAGTGTTACTTCAAGTTAATGTTAGGTATTATAACTAAAGCCCAACACTGTGAAGAGTTATTTCTCATAATCAAGTATTATTTTTGCCTGTGAGATTGAGACTGCACTCAAATTATGAAGATGTGAGTTCAAGTTCATATTTTATCACTTACAATAAAATTTTGATCAAGCTAGTTCATTGCTAATAATTTGACCTCCTCCAATATTATCTGTACCATAATGTTAAGAAAATGAAATTAAATAATGTGAAAGCTTTGTAAATGAATGCCCTACATAAACATCACTGCTGCTCATAAAGCTACTTTCTACACAATGATTTTATCAACACTGCATCCATGAAGGAAGACTCATTCCATAATCAAATCATTTTTTATATCATTTGGGGGGAAATGTTTTTCTTCTCTCTTTATCTTGGTTTATAGGAAAAGTTATATTCTTTCTTTTCTAAGAGACTTAGGGAAACACATGTAGTTCTTTCTTGCGTGGGTTTGTTCAACCAAAACCAAGGGAGATAAAATCCTGATGATTTTCTATTTGGTTTGTTATTACATGGCTATTTGTCATCCTCTTCTTATCATTTTGTGTCTGAGATTGAAGATAAATGGCAATAGGGATTACTTTGCATGCTAGTGATAAGCAGTGAGTTTTTCTCTCTTTTTTTTTAGATTTATTTATTTATGCATAAAAGAACTGGGGTGTAAACCAGAGGTGCAGGGGGTGAGAGGATTCACCAGAGACAGTGGGGAGCAAAACAGGCATATCTGCTGAAATACACTGCTGAGGGGAGCAGCGGGCAAGGTAGGAGAGGTCTGCTGTGCCATATGGGTTGCTCCCTGGCCAGTGGGGGATCAAACTCTCGCTGCAGTGGCTGACCATAGCTTGATAGCACTGTCTTTAACCCCTGTGCCACCAGGAAGGCCCAGCAGTGAGTTTTGTTTTTTAAGTGCACAAAAACTATGTGCCTAAAAACATTTAATGAGCTTATAATAAATATTTGAAATTTAAAATAATAACAAAATGTGATACCTATTCATAAGCTTGTGAGCTTATAGGATACTAATAGGATACTATTGTATTCTAATGTGAGAACAAAAAGAACTTGTTAAGAAATGCCAAAACGCATGCTGACTTAATTTTTTGCACAGGATATAGTTAAATAGCAAACTTCATAAAACAAGTTGATTTCATGACATTTGTAGTTTCTTCATATAGGAATATATTAATGTTGACATATATTGAAAGAAAATTAATTACCTGTGATTCTCAAAATAAGTCATCTCTATAGAAATAAGTTGATCCTACTAATAATTTTGGTCCTGTAATAGAAACTTAACAGGAAATTTTTTTTGCGGTGGTGGTTCTAATTGCCTGATCTTTTAAACTCAACCTATGCTTTTATCATTTTCAAGGAAAATCTGAGATAATTTAATACAAATTTAATACAAATGTGTCTTCCTGACGTTATTATAAATTCAAAACGGATTCAAATGTACCAGTTAGAACTTCTTGTCTTTTTCAAAGTTGTTCATCATATCTTTAACTACTTCAAAGGTATTATTCACAATCTGGATCTTTGTGGATTGGGAGAGCCCTACATGAAGTTCATATCGAGGATGTCTATCTTGATTTTAATCCACACGTATTAGTATTTCTGGCTCCTCAGGAAATGCCAACGTACACTTTTCCACACAAGTCTGTGGATTTTCCTACTGAAATGTTGTGCCCAATGAAATATTTCCTCTTTCCCCTAAGTAGGTCACTAACTATACTCAGTGTTGAAGAATATGGGCTTTGAACCAGTCATTCCAACCTCGGCCACTTTTGAAAGCCAAGATAATGGGTGAGTTTTTGATTTTTCTGATTTGATTTCCACACAGAGTTGGCATGCAGATGAAATGAGCCAATGTGTATAAAGCACTTTGCAGGATGTCAGGCAGATAGTGGCACAAATAAGCTATGAGTTATGCTTCTCTTGAATGATAACTCTAACTGGAAAATCTGAATGGTTTGTTTTATATCAAAGCCAAATGGAGATGATCCTGAGCTGAGTATTTTTGGGCAAACATTTAATTTTGTATTGTGCATTTTATAAAGAGCTCCTGTGTCTGACTTGGAATAAAATGAAATAACCTGAAATCTGTTGTCAAAATAGAAAATTTTGTGATCATTGTTATTGAATGTTTGAGCTGGCAGGGCTCATACAAATGACCTAGGATCATCTCCTCTCTTTAAAAATGAGCAGCTGAGACTGAGAGCGGTTAAGTGACTTGTCCATGGTTATGCAGTTAGGGTATGCCAGGGTAGGAGGTTCCATATTGGTTCCCTCCTCTTTAGCCCCTGAGTACCTCCAATTTACCCAATGAGAGAGGAAACTATATTTTTCAAGTGACATAAGAAATTTGAATTATATCTATACACTATTTAAAACTGTTAAAAATTCAAAGTGAATAAAATATGAAACTCCATTGTAGATTTATTTTGATTCTTTATTTTTAATAAAATGGACATAGATTGGATGAGTTTATTTGTAACTAGCTTACTCTCATTACTTTATTTGGTACCCTGTTTAAGCACTCCCACTCTATGCTCTCTGAGGGCTCAGTGTCAAGAACGAAAGCTGGCATTAAAGTCAGAGCAGATGCAAAATCACTTCCTCCTCTCCAGCTTGGCTCAAACTGTTGGTATAATCACTAGTCTACTCTAACACTCAATTTTTGGATCCCTGCCTTAAAAAATAATAACATTCAGAATGAGACACTGGTTCAGAAAATCGTGTCCCAAATGGAATGATCCTCCTTGTATTTGGTTGACTGGAAATTCTGGGAGGAGCAGACAGACTGGGTAGGCACAGAGTTATGTAATCTCTCTTTTTGTGGAAGTGCGTGTGATGTCTCCATAAGGAAGACTCCCTCCTGATGACATACACCTTTCTCATACATTTGCTCTATGGGTCTGGCCCTGTTTTCATTTCCTTTTTGGGGGGTGGTTATTCATTATATGGGTGTATGTTGTTTTTATTATGAGTCCCCAAGGCAAGTTTCGCCAAATAGCAGATGTGGAAATGGGTTTTCCCAAAGCTTAAACATGCTAATTGTACCAAACATCTGTCCAACCTAAGTGAGCGATGTTTTCATTCTATCTGAGCAGGTCTGAGGATTCCTTGTATGGTTTCCAGCTTGATTTCTCTGTCATCGTTTGGCTTAGCTATTTCTATTTATTATGCTTTAAAAGAGCAAGGGACATAAATTCAACAGTGAGAACTGTTGGCAGTATTCTGGAGGAGTCACAGAAAGTCACATAAAAGTCAAAGTGATGAGTTGTAAACAGGGTATCAGAAACCTAAGAGTAAGCCTATTTCAAGTGGGCATAGAATGAAGATAATGTTTCCTCCACTTTAATTTATGGAGTGAAGTCTTCGTGCTTTAACATTAGGTGGATCATATAATCTAGAAATCAATGAAAGGATCACTTGCTTGATTTATGAGAATAATAAGTGTCAAACTTTTGAGAAAAAGTTGTCCTTAGGAATTTTTCACAATCTCCTGTCCAGCAGCAGCTGACTTTCCCCCCTCTTGATGATGTGCTTCTGACCTCTCTCTGGGCTTTTCCTATAGCAGGAATCTGGGTCTGAAATGAGATCAGAATTTTAAGTTGCCATTAAGTGAACATCAGTCACTTTTCCATCCTCTCACAAAGCTTAAGTAAATGCCCTCTAATAGGCAAGCAGGATGAGGCATGATGAAGCTAATGAAAATTTAAAGTGGTCTCCATTTTCTGTTGGCTTGGGGAAAACTTATCATTGCAATGGCATATCCCACAGAAAATGACATGCAGAATATAAGAGATATCTTGCAGTTCCCCCAAATCATAGCCTTTCTCACATTCATGGTACTAGACCCTGGAAGGCTTTTTGGTTTTCTTTATGGTAAATAGTGGCTTCAATTTGACAAATTCAATTTTCCAATAACATGCTCCACATTTCTGTCTGAGATCTTATTAGAATGATCTATATGTCTATCTATTTCGATTAACATTCTGGTTAGGATTACTTAGGTTTTCTTTAAGAAGAGAAGTCTTTCTCTACAGTTCTCCTCTGTCTGAGCTCTCTCCAGAATTTCTCTTAATGGTCTGTTCGTGGAAGCATAGATATTTTCTAGCATGAGACTCAAAAAATTCTTCCAAACTCTACCCATTACCGAGGTCCCAAACTGCTTCTACAGTTTCTTGATATTTGTTATAGCTACCCCTCACTTCTTAGTACAAACTTCTTAGTCTGTCTTAGAATAACATATGAAGTCTGGTTTATAAAGAACAGAAATTTATTGCTCCTGTTCTGGAGGATGCAAATTCCAAGATTAAGGTGCCAACATGGTGACTTTCCAGGAGGGGTCTCTTCCTGATTCATTAGTGACATCTTGCTGTATTCTCATGTAATAAAAGAAGCTAGGGGTTTCTCTGGGAATTTGTTTTATAAGAATGCTAATTCCATTCATGTGGTTTTCACTCTCATGACCTAATCACCTGCAAAGTTCCCATTCCCTAATGCCATCACCTTTGATGGTTAGGATTCAACATAAATTTTGGGGGACACAAAGACTCAGATCATAGCAGTGTGCTTTTCCCCTCTGCCCTCCCTTTACTTCCTGGTGTTCCTAAGCACCTTCTTTCTTGGTTCTCTTCTCTTTTCATGCTGTGTAAGCTCCTTGGTGATTTCACTGAAGCTGAAGTTTTCATCATCTCTTGATGATACTAAAATATGTATCACCAGCCCAGAAGCTTTTCTGAGATCCAGGCTGAAATATTGAACACTCTATTAGTTATTTTCATTTGATGTCTCATTAGTTCCTTAAACCATCGAGTCCTCAGATGAACTAATTATCTTTATTCTGAAGCGTGACTTCTGCATGTTTATTTTCTGAGGTCAATGAATTCTATAAATTTCATGCAGTGGAGTTAGTGTCCCCTCACAAGTACATTCCTTTAAAGAAGGCAGTGTCATTCAGGCCCTCCCAGGGAACACAATTAGTTGGTGGCTCTTTGATTTCATCCTGTTTCTCACCTAAGTCTTCTACTCTTTTCCTCGTTACTTTGCTCAGGCAGTTCTGTATCTCACTCTTGATGACTCAGACCATCATCATCTCCAAATTCTAAGGCCACCAAAAAGTCAAGGAGAATACTTGACTTTATAAATTCTTACTCTCTCAACACATTGATTCCCTAACTAGTTAAACCCATGCCTATACTTCGTGCTCTTATATATTAATCTGGTGATTAATTTTGGTACATAAGCTATTTCTTGACATAGGACTATGCTTTCCTGCTCAGGCTATGCTAGTTATTAGTCTAGATCTGCATTCTAAACTACATTGAACTGGACTTGGGGGGCATGAAAGAAATCTTAGAATATTACAACTTACATCTGGTCTTCCAAGGGACTAAAAAAATGTAAGTATACAATATTTATGTGATAGAGATATATATATGTGGTACTAAAATTTTATGTTGGGGGTTTAAATGGGAGAATGTCCATGATAATCAGAAGCATTGGTCTATATTCTGAACAGAGTTTCTCAGCCTAAGCACTATGGACCTTTGGGACTAGAAAATCTTTATTGTGGGAGCTGTTCTATGCCATATAGGATATTTGTCAGCATTCCCAGTCTATATTTGTGAGACACTAGTAGCATTCTCTACCTCCCTCCCTAGTTATAACAACCAAGAAGTTCTCTAAAATAAACTTAAAATGTAATACATACACACACACACACACAAAAAAAAAAAAAAAAAAAAAAAAAACAAACCAAAATGGTCTCTAGACATTGCTGTGGTTTTCAAAACTTCACTTGCATTAGAATCACCTGAATCATTAGAAACATAGGTTTCTAGGTTCTGCTCCCAATGGACCTGAGAATTTTCTTTTCTAAACAATTTAGTTAAGTTATGGATTATTTTGGTATTTGCCCTAAAGGATTGATTACTTTGAGGGTTAAATGAAATATGGCTGAGAAGAGCAAGTACAAAAACCTTGTCATTGGAGAACACTTCATTTGATCAGGGAACAACAGGTAGAACAAGGACTAAAGCAAAGTTTTTTTTTTAAAAAAAGGGAAAGTTGAAGACTTAAGACTACTACTTAAGCAGTAGTGAAGTACCCTATCACACAGAGCATGTTGACCACATTAAGACTTAAAATTTACTTCTGAGAGTGATCAAGAGCCTTTGGTGTTTTGAGTTGATAATTAAAATCAGCCAACATGCATTAGAAAGCTTGTCTGGTGTGTGGAGTGTGGACTGATTGGAAGCAGTGGTAGAAGTAAGAAGACTACTAAATAAGAGCTACTGTAATGAAGGAAAAGATGTTGGGCTTTAGATTTAGTGTGAAATTGGAGATGTTTGAGGTTATGGAATTATTGCAGAATAACTGTTGGCATAATATGGTGATGAATTACATATGGGACATTAGATAGAGAGGAAATCAAAGGTCAAGGAAGTTCCTAGGGATTTTGGCCTGAACTGGAATGTGAAGTTCCCATTTACTCCAATCATAGATCAGTGAGGAAATAGGAGATTTTGGAAGACTATGGAGTTTAGCTTTGGGCATATTAAGTCTGAGATACCTTAAAATAGTGTTGTTGAGTGGGTGATTAGATACATGAATTGAGTTCAAGAGAGAGTCTGGACTGGAAATACAAATACCAGTTATAGTCCCATAGATGATCCTGAAGTTCTGACACTAGATCACCTAAAAATGAACGCAAAAAAATGAAAGAGTAAAGATCTGGAGGTGAGCCTATTGTACTACAATTTGAATGTACTCGAAAACTAAGGTTATTATTAATAAAATGGTTTGTGAAGAATTGCTTATCAAAATTTGACAAGATGACTGAAAAATACCTCAAACGTCTCCTAGTTATGTAGTTGGGGCAAAATCCCCAAAAGTTATTATCCTTGGCTTTTGAATTTACAAGACTGAAATGTAGATGTATCGAAAAACTGAATTCGCATCTGTATCCCATAGGCTATAATTGCCTCCAAAAGCCAGTTACAGGAATTAGAAGCAGTCTAATGCTGTTATTTTTTAATCTGAGTAGTTTTGAAATTTGTTTTTATGCTGCACAAAGAACTTGTATGATGTATATTTCATGAGCCCTGGTTGAGATGGAACATTTCATATTAAAATATAT
Source organism: Talpa occidentalis (assembly GCF_014898055.3). Lineage (NCBI taxonomy): Eukaryota > Metazoa > Chordata > Mammalia > Eulipotyphla > Talpidae > Talpa > Talpa occidentalis. Next base: position 24,010,879 of record NW_026555331.1, on the reverse strand, counting down.
AAAAGCTTCTAATCAAACATTTATGTCAGCAAGAATTTTCTTTTGTGGAAGAAATTTGATGTGATAAAAACATAAAAAAGGCATAATGCTGCCCTGAGGATGATAATCCATTTTGGACAAGATAGTGGACAGGCAACAGCCATAGTAATGTGCAGACCTTGACAACTGGATTGAAGTCAGAACCTTGGCCCTTAGCCTTGGCCTTTGAAACGGGGGCTTTTATAAGAAACCTCTTAACCTTCCATTTTCTTGACTAACTGTGAACCCATTCTGTTACACTTACTTGGTAGCGCAGCAGTTGTGAACAGTTATCTTTATTCTAGACACTTTCATATTTGAATGGGAGAAAACAAATTTATTTTTAATAAACACAGGGTCTAATGTGAGCAGTTTATGAGTGGGTGATAAGGTGCTTCACAAAGTACTCATTTCATTTTGTATAATATATTTGCTGCCAGCCTCTGTCTTTTCCATCTATTCCAAGCTGTTAACCATGGTAACTTCTGGCTATGGACTCCTGTTCTCCCTGAAATGCACATTAATTTTCACAGTGTTTGTATTATGGAAAAGGTTTCACTAAGGCAGGCCTGCCTGGTGGCGCAGGCTGTTGAGATCAGTGCTGTGAAGCTGTCCGCAGCCTCTGCAGTGCCAGTTTGATTCCTGCCCACCGCAGAAATACCCCATAGTGTGGAAGACCTCTCCTGTGTAGCCCGCTGCTCCCCTCAGTAGTGTATTTCCATCGCTCTGCCTGTTCTGTTCCCTGCTCTGTCTCTGGTGAATCCTCTCACCCTCCTGCACATCTGGCCTGTACCCTTGTTCTTGTATAAATAAATAAAATTAAAAAAAAAGTTTCCACTAAGGCACCCCTTTCTCTATACTCCTCCATCTTCTACATTGCTTATTGGAGATTGGAATTAATCTGGTATTCTAATAATGATTACTGGACTCTTGATTTCAACTTCTTTATCCTTGCATTATGCTCTCTCATCCACTTTAGTATGTTCTTTTCTGCCTGTAGATTTGGGATCTTTTGCACAAGGGCAGAACTCTGGGCAGCTGAGGATGTCTTTGGAGAAATGTCTGTTTAGTTCTTATGCCCATATTTGATTGTTTTTTATTTTTTGTTTTCTTTTTTGTTGAGTTGTTTGAGTTCTTTGTAGATCTTGGATATTAGCCCCATGTCAAATATATGATAATAACACCAATTTTTAACTTCTATATTTAAGGGAACACAATTTTGAATTTTATGTGAGTCTCAGGTTTATATTCACTGAATATAATTTCATGAGCTGTCAGTTTCATGAGCCTTTTTGAAGTCAGAAAATTCTGTTTAGTATTGAATTAAGAGCAATGACAGATCTTATGTGCACTGCTATACTAATCAATACACCTTTCACTGAACTTTCTTCCAATCAGAAGTGAGCATTTTTTGTTATCATCTCCCTCTCTCCCACTTAAGTTTAGGTTAAAACTGATTTTCACTGGTAAATTTAACTTTACATAACATTGGTTCTATTACTAACTGATTTTCTCACTTCTGAAAGAAAATTGAAACTACTCTAATGACAGTATGACAGAATAATTGACTTTATAAAACCACATTTGACCATTATGTGATATCTTAAGAGAGAAATACATTTGTCTTACATCCTACTGAAATTATATACCTTAAAATGAAGGTACCCATGTTATTCCTGGAGGTGAGAAAATGTTTTGAGTATACTGTCCATATGATTCCCAAAACCTTTAACATAGTAATGGTGCTTATGTTTGAAAAAGTGCTCCCATATGTATTTATTTAGTTAGTTTTTGTGAAAGCCTGGTGTTATAAAAGAGCATGGATTTTGGAGTTGGACAACTATAGAATTAAATACTAACTAGTATCCTACCATCCTAACTAGTGGCCTCAGTCAAATTTGTGAATTTATCTGAGCTCATTGATTTAATTAAAAAAATGGAGGAGATGCTACTTATTTAGGAAAGTAGAAAGATAAAATCACATTATGTGTCCACTGTTCCTGGCACATGGAAGGCTGTCAGTATATTCTGGTTTGATAGCAACATTGACAGATGGAGAGAAGTTAGAATAATAGCCAACATAAATAATTTGCATGGACTTTTTATTAGCATAATTGGTATTTCCCTCTTATACAACAGTGCAAGAAATGTTAATTTGTCTTACTTTTGTAAGTCATATAAAATCTATGTGCCTCTACTTTCCAAGGGTGTGAGAAATTAAATCTCAGTCATGTGTTTTGGTGTCTTCTCACTCCTTAGATTCCAAAGTTGGAGGGGAAAAGGATAATTACATAGATATAGAAAGATGTGGGAGGTGGAATGGTTCTCCCTGTTCTTATAGCTCCATTTTCTGAAAAAGCTACCTCTACCACCTCCCAAACACTGGGATTTTCTGCAAACCCAGAGGTGCTTTCTGCAGATATCCTGTCTATGGACAAGCTTGATTGCTGAAGATCTTTGCTGATCAGTGTTTGAACTGCATGGGGATCTCACAAAGAATTATCATCAGGGCTATTACCATCTGGAGTACTCATGGTATTTCTCCAGACTGCAAATCCCTACCCTGCCTGGGGAAATGTCTTTCACTGGTCTCCATTACTATCCCCAACATTTATCCCTGTCTCCCCAAGGGCTTTCAACTCTAAACCTGTGAAGGATTTTTTGTTGATGCACAACAGATTTGACTTTCAAATCTCAGAATCTCCGAGGCAGTGGATTCCAAAGCTAAAACCATGTTTTGGCTACTTTTGGGGAAAATGAAAGGGAACAATGACTCTCTTTCTTTGGCAACCTATATTAGTGAAAATGATCCCTGCTTTCATACATCAATAAATCATCCTGCAATAATGTAGTTCTTTGGCCACCACATGCTCACTAAGGGAGGGCATAGGTCCAAGGATGTACCCCATTCTAAACTGCAATAACACTTGTTTTTAAAAGAGGAAATTTTCTGATTAAAGTCATCTGAGAAGCTGTTCACTCAGCCCTTACCCTCAAAACATCAAACATAAACATGGCTGACATCTCCCCAGACCTTGTCAGGACTCACCCCATCATGACTCACGTTCCTCTTCTGCTCAGTCACCATCAGACACTCAACTTCCCATGTCATCTGCTCCAACCATCTTGCCCATCTGCCTACTTTGTCTGACTCAATCTTTCTCTCCTCATTGTCTTCCCAAACACTTGCACTACACATTCTGCCATTAGAAAAAATATTTTTATTTGCATCCTATTGCCCATACTCACTCCCTTCATCTGTTTCTAGTAGAAACCTGGCTCTCCCTTGATGTCATTACTCTACTTCAGTCTTCTTAACTGGAGGTTGTGTTTCCTTCCTAATACTCTTGAGGACCTACAAGTAGGGAAAATATTTTTTCCCTATACCCATTTTTCCTTTATTGATTCCAATAAAATAAAATCTTGAATATACCTTGCAGTTTTAAGTTGTTGCCTTCATCATTCCAGTTCAGGGGCCATGTGAGCAATGATATGTGAAATAAGGAGTCCTCAGTACCTATTTCAATGGTAGAGAAGAGAGCGGGGCCTGAGTTTAGTCGGGAGTCTGAATTTAACCAAGAATAGTATCATAAGCCAAAAAAGTATTCAGCAACCAAAGTGATTTTTGAGACAAATATGAACCAAATGTATTCCTATGAGTTTTTCATTAACTTTGGGACCAACGTCTTGAATACTTGGATAAAAATATAAATTTTTAAATTTTTTATAAATTTTCTTTGCTCATTACATGACTATATTAGAGATGAACAAAAGAAACAAAGAAACAATGTAGGAGAAGATAAAAAGCAGAGGAAACTGATATTCATGTATGTCCTAAATATAGGGCCATATGAAGGTCTGGGACTACAAGTATATTATGAGTATTGCTATATGCTGAGTATATGTTTTGCTAAATATGGTTTAAGCACAATCTAACATATCCTCGTTTAAAAAAATTGGGCTCACACTGAATAGTAAAAGAATAATTTCCAAATGTAATTTTTAGTAGCAGTTCTGTTTCCTCAGTTGAAAAGAAAGAAAAAATATATATGGTTATTGTTTGGGTTGGTGTTTTGATATACTACAAAGAAATGATGTCCTGTTCTGGAAGGTAATGGTTTTGGGGGACCAATTATTTTCAAACATTGGCTTAAGATCTCAGCCTGGAGAAGATGAACAAGGAGCATGTTTTGCTACCAGATGGAAGACTGTGGTAAGCAGTGAAGTCAGGCTCCTTTCACCCAGCACATGATACCTAGATATTGAAAGCCCCTTTTAAACATTGTACCCCATTGCCAGAAAGCATTAGCTAAAATTGGCTAATCTTTGCTCTACATGTAGTCTCACAATCTGATTATTTTCTTGGGAAAAGATAAAATGCTAGGATCAAAATATTAGACTCAAAATAAGAGGTTTCCCATATTTATAATCCTTGGGTCATTGCTACATTCAGAACTATATTAGATAATAAAGTTATATAAATCTATTTTCATTCCGAGTGGCTCAATTTTAGTAACTGTTGAATTTCACACCATACCACCTCTTATCTCAGCACCTACTGCCTATGGGAAACTTAATTATTGACAGACCAAATATTTGCATGATGTGGAAACCAGAATACTCCATAATTTAAGAATTTAGCAAATATTTTCCCTTAACGCAACTTGTGGGTTGCATTTAAAAATAGCAGTATAGATTTTTCAAATTGCAATTGAGGTATTTTTTTCTTTTTGAGCTATGATCATAGGCTATAAGCTCTTCTCCCTTTTACAAGTGTTTAATCTTTGCCTGCTTTTGCCATTTTGTCATGCACATTTTATAAAATACCAGCTTACAATCTGGTGAGCCTCTATGTACTATTTTCTTTCTACATATGAGTAATTTCTGTCATGAGTATGCATTTGTAAAAGTCACCAGTTAAGGTTACTGTGTGTAAGAATATCTTGTTTTGAGTGGCAGTGATCACATTTCATTTTCTGTTTCCTTATCTGTAGTTCTCTGAAAAAGGTGTGCTTGACTAGCATCTCATTTTGAGTAAACAATTTGATTTGTTTTATAGAGGCAGACTTCTCTAGGGAACTACCAACTATCATATACAAAGACTTCAAGAAATGTAAAGTGCTATGAAAATAAAATACATATTGTTTTATTTCCGTACAGCCTATCAGCAACTTGTATTTTAAGAATTCCCTTTGGGAAGTACTCCAAGTTATTGGTATCACAGAAACAACTCTGGTTGACTTAGATTTTCCAATCTGTTTTCCACATATCAAAATAAGACTGCTGAAGATGGTTTTTGTCTCTGAGCATGGTAGAGGCTAGATTCTTACTTCTTTACTTTCCCAATGGGCAGTCCATGTAATAGCAGTGGTGCCTGGGATTAGTGAAAATAGCATGAGATTAAGAAACAGAAGATTGCAGTTCAGGGCAGGAATTGTTCTAATATAGTTTTCCTTTTTTGGGAGAGGGATTCATTCCTTTGTGAAACTGTTATGCATTTTTATTTTTTATTTTTAATTAATTTTTTTTATGTTATGTATTTTTAAATCAATCACTTCGAGGATGTCTTTGGGTTTATTTGTAAGGATTGGTGATTATCTAATGGCCTCAAACTCCACATCCCCACCTTGGGTCCTCGCCAAAGGATATTTTCCATAGTAGTCCACACCTAAGGATTTTTCATTACTACGCCTGGTTCAAAGATTATGTTAATCATTTCCAGAAAGTTTAATTTTAAACAAGAACATACCTAATTAAAAATATTAGGTACTCATATTGTTACAAGGCAGGGAGAGGGGCAGCCCAAACCCTGCAAACCTGCCTATTCTAAATGGGTTCTGCCATCTGCCACATCAACACAAATCATATGAGACTTTAATGGGAAGGAACTTTAATACAATTAGGAAACAATACAGGAAAGGCAAAGAATCTAGTTTCTAAATCAAGCACCCAAAGTTACCCGTCCCCTAATGGGTAAAACTCCATCCAAATGGTATTGGCCCAGAGCAAGGCCCCAAAGCCTAGCACAAGTCTAAAGCATCTTTCAGTGGGGACCCACAGAAAAGGGTCAGAAACAACCAGACAAGCCCAGAAGGAAAAGAGCAAAATCAAAATCAAGATAAAAGTCGCCATTGTCACCTCCCCTTGGGTCTCTCACCCACATCTGTGTCACCCAGTCCACAACCAAAAGGCAAGCGCAGTTTCTTCACATGTCTCTTGGCCCCATGTGCCTCCTTCAGGTCTCCTTCTGGATCTCCATCCTGCTTCCTTCCTTCCTCAGTCTCCTCTGCAGCTTCTATCTCTCTCTCTGCTCAGCTCCACCCTCCTTTTGGGTAGGGCAGGAAACCTGGAACTGCCCCCTTTCCTGGGGACCACCCTGTTACAATATCTTTGTTTAAAATTGTGATAGAGGGCCTCCCCTGGTGGTGCAGCAGTTGAGCGCTGGGCTCTGCAGCGCCGGTTCGATGCTCCCCTCAGCAGTGTGTTTCCTCAGTCTGCCTGTTCTGTTGAATGGTGAATTCTCTCACCGTCCCACACATCTGGCCTGTACCCCGGTTCTTGTATAAAATAAATAAATCTTTAAAAAAATCCTTAAAAATAAAAATGTGATAGAGCAAAATTTATTTATTTATTTATTTATTTTTTGTTGTAGCTTGCCTTTATTACAAAGAACGGTGTCAAGGTCTGTCTCCATAGATGACTTATTATGTTACCGAAGAGAAGCACATGCTTCTTGAGGACATTTGGAAAATCATATTCAGGAGTTCTTTTATAGGATGTAGCAAATACTTTGTAGCAGTGGCCTGTGCTGCTTTGTTCCTTCAAGCTGTACTTGAAATGCCTTTGCTAATCTTTTTTCATGAACTTCAAATGCTATTATTCATTGTCATATTTTTCTGTCTAGATTTTTTGAATGGAAAGTTTCTGTTTAGTTTCCTTTTATTTTGGTATATATAACTGCCCTTAAGGAGTCTGCTTCTTTTCAATTTCTTAGACATATTTGTAAATAAAAAAGGTTGAGGAAATTAGGCTATGCCTAGTTGATAAAAGATGGCCAACAGCAAGACCCTGGCTGGGGTAGTGGAAAGTTGATGTTTGATATTGCAATAAGAAATGCATTATGCATAAATAACATCTGAGTTCTCATTGATGAGACTGGTTATCTTGTGAGTGGAGTACACAGGGGATAGAAGGCTATTTCCTCCCCCCAAAAAGAAGAGGGAGAAGCAATATTTAGAAATCCTGGAAGTTACATCCCAGTTGGAGAAGCCATTTCCAGGAAAAAGGTAACTGAGACAGTTATTTAAGAGAACAGGAGAAAAGTCTCTGTTATTTTAGTTTTTGAACAGATCCGTGTTTAAGGACCCGAAACAGCTGGGACTATTAGCATACACTTCATAAAGACCTTTAGAATGATTGTTTTGAACATTATATTCAGAAGGAATAAGATGAAACTGTGCTGTCATTCTAGTACTGACCCATATAAGATGAGGATCAAGATGGAACACGAAAGAGGATTTGCTGAGGTTACCAAGTCAGACTAAAAAAGACAGAGATAAGAAGAGAAACAAGGGGACATTTTCCCTCAGTCAGCATTTGTTAATAGTTTCATCAAACTATTGTGGATGTAGAATTGTTGTAGAATTTGTATTTTATTTTTCATAAATTGTTTTTGGCAGGGCTATTTTATCCATTATGTGATACAGGCATATCCCTAGGGCTATAAATTTTTGGGAGATCTACAAATGTATGTGCAACATAAAAAAACAAAAAAAAAAACAAAAACCCTTAGTAGCTGTAGAATATGAAAGTGTTACAGGGCAGAGAGAGGGGCAGCCCAAACCCCGCAAACCTGCCTATTCTAAAGGGGTTCTGCCATCTGCTGCATCAACACAAAACATATGAGACTTTAATGGGAAGGAACTTTAATACAAATAGGAAACAATACAGGAAAGGCAAAGAATCTAGTTTCTAAATCAAGCACCCAAAGTTACCCGTCCCATCGTGGGTAAAACTCCATCCAAATGGGATTGGCCCAGAGCAAGGCCCCAAAGCCTAGCACAAGTCTAAAGCATCTCTCAGTGGGGACCCACAGAAAAGGGTCAGAAACAACCAGAAAAGCCTGGAAGGAAAAGAGCAAAATCAAAATCAAGATAAAAGCTGCCATTGTCACCTCCCCACGGGTCTCCCCCACATCTGTGTCACCCAGTCCATGACCAAAAGGCAAGCGCAGTTTCTTCACGTGTCTCTAGGCTCCATGTACCTCCTCCAGGTCTCCTTCTGTATCTACATCCTGCTTCCGTCCTTCCTCAGTCTCCTCTGCAGCTTCTATCTCTCCCTGCTCAGCTCCACCCTCCATTTGGGTGGGGCAGGGAACCTGGAACCTCCCCCTTTCCTGGGGACCACCTTGTTACAATAAAATTGCAAATCTAATGCTTAATGAAATACTCAGAAAGCATATGTTATCTGTTTGACTACAACTTAACTGTTATATATTAGGATAGAGGTTAAATGACAAGGAAAATATGAAATATTTGCTCTCAAATAAAATTATGAAATATCTCTCTAAAATTGTTACAGGAAATTCATCCTTCATGTGTGATGTAACACATTATCACATATTTAGTCAACTCAGGGTATGGATGATTTGAGTTCTTTGTTTAGGGTCAACCAGCTGAAAGGAAAGCATTGGTTGGGCCTCTGAACTTATCTGGGTCTTAACTCAGACTTATCTGAACCTTATCTTTTATCTTTTATATATATATATATATATATATATGATCTACTAAAATATTTAGATAATAAATAAATATAAATATTTAGATCTACTAAAATACACTGCTGAGGGGAGCAGTGGGCAAGACAGGAGAGGTCTGCTGCACCATGTGTGTCCCCTCCCTGGCTGGGGATCGAACTTGTGCTGCAGTGTTTGCAGATAGCTTCACAGTGCTGTGCCTTAACCCCTTGCACCACCAGGGAGGCCTCTACTCATGGTCTTTGTATTACTACTTCTTTCATTTCCTCACTATCCCTTCCACTTTTTGTGTTTCTTGTCCATAGCCATTGACAATCTACCACACAATTGGCTTTTGTTTTATTATTTCACTAGTTTATCTCTCTTCTAATGTTTATTTCTCATACTTTGTCTTAATCTGTTCAAGTTGCCGTAACAAGATACCATAAAGTGGGTGACTTATAAAAAATTAAACATTTATTTCTTGCAGTTTGGAGGCTGGTAAGTGCAATATCATGCACTGGCAGATTCAATGTCCAGTAAGGGCTAGTTCCTGATTGAAGATGGGCAGAGTCATCTTCTGGCTTTGTCCTCACATGTTGGGAGAGGTGAGGGATATTCCTGAGGCTTCTTTAATAAGGATGCTATAATTCAAGAGGATTCTGCCCTCATGAGCTAACAATCTCCCAAAGATCTTATCTCCAAATGCCATTATATTGAGGATTACCTTTCAATGTGAATTTTGAGGGGACACAAATATCAAGAGCACTGTATTTTCCCATCCTGTTAGGATGGAATCAATAGTGGGAGTGAATGTGTGTGTGTGTGAGTGTGTGTGTGTGTGCAAACATATCTGTGTCAATGTATGCTTAAATGCCTATGGATAAACACAATGTGTTACAATTAGATATTCTTACATTTGTGTGGTTGAACACATATAACTTTCATCAGCTATCCAAAAGCAGAGTGTTCCTATAAAACCAGTGCAGCCACTATGGAAAGTTATGTGGAAGATCCTCAAAACACTAAAAACGGATCTACCATGTGATCCACTGATTCCACTCCTAGGAATCTACCCAAAGTAACAAAAACACTAATTCAAAAAGAAAATCTGGGGGCTTCCCTGGTGGCGCAGGGGGTTGAGACGCAACCTATGAAGCTATCTGCAGCCAATACAACACAAGTTTGATCCCCAGCCAGGGAGCGCCCACATGGCGCAGTAGACCTCTCCTGATTCGGCCGCTGTTTCTCTCAGCAGTGTACTATGGTCAATCTGCCTGTTCTGTTCCCTACTCTGTCTCTGGTGAATCCTCTCACCCTTCACACCTCTGGCCTGTACCCCAGTTCTTGTATACATAAACAAATCTTTAAAAAAAAAACCCAAAAAGGAAACCTGGACTCCTATGTTTATTGCAGCACTATTTAAATAGCTAAAATATTGAAACAAATGTCCCAAAACAGATGAATGAATCAAAAGTTGTGATATATATACACAATGGAATGCTACTTAGTGATCGAAAAAGACAAATTCGTGTCATTTGCAGCAATATGGATGGAGCTGGAAGGGATTATGCTAACCAAAATGAATCAGGAAGAAAACGATAAATATCAGGTGGTTTAGCTTATATGTGGAATACAGTGAAACCAAACAAAAGGTCAGGAAAAAGAGAAATCTTGCAAGCTGACCATATTTCTGAGGCATACAGCAGGGAAGAGGGAGTGAGAGGGGTCAAAACAAGGGTGGGAAGAGCACAAGAGACTATAGTGATGGTTCATGCATGATAAGGTAGCAGAAGAATTACAGGGGTTACACCTGAGCATAGAAACCAAATACTGTGCAAAAATGATGACGTAAGAAAGATAAATAAATAAATAAATAATAAAATAAAATAAAACTTTTGAAACCTGAAATTGCATAAAGTGAAGACACAATCACCATGGAAAAATTAATTAATTAATTTACATGGAAATTAATTAATTTACATGGAAAAAATTTTTGAGCATTTCCAGATCTCCATCCCCAAATTGTTGTAGAAATAAATTCTAGCCTTTTACCGAGGCAGAGAAAGAACAAGCGGTACTTCAGGAACGGTGAGGTCAGGGGAAGATTTGTTACTCATGCATGAGGTTCCAGACCTGGGTAGCCCTGTAAGATCTGAGCACCGGTTTAAAGACCAAGGGTTTCTTTTATACACAACTGTCTCCATATCTGTTACATTGATAGCATTATTTTTCAGCAGGTGCAACCATTTGCAGCAAAGTCTCCAGACAAGGTGGGTAAAGGAAAGGCGGGAAAGATGCAGGCATTCGGGGATGGCCTTGGAGAGATAGACCAGCTGGTTGGCTGCCCCACCTTGTAGATAAGAGTGCTGAGGCCCTGGTCTTGAATCTTGAAAGGGAAGGAGCTGTAGGTAAGCAAACTTGTTAATTACGCCTGCGTTGGAATGTTCATTGCACCTTGGCTGGCAGTTCTGCTGGAATCTTTATTATACTCATTTGCTCAATAATATATTTTCTCATCAAAATAAGTAAATCATACCAAATAAAACCTAAAACCTAAAATGCACTCATGTATAGCAAAAGCAGGAATGAAAGGTTGCATACTCAGCCAGGGAAAGCTATTCTGGGAAGGAGACTGCTGGGCTCTCTGGCTGCTGCCCCAGGTGCATGCGGCCTCTAAATTGGCTGCCGGAAAGCAAACTCGCTGCCGCTGCCGCTGCCGCAAAAGAGGCCGTCCAACAGTTTTTGCTTTTCGACTTTTGTCGTAAAAGTGAAAAGCCACTTTGGATTTCTCTGGGTTTGTGCAAATGGAATTTAAAGTAGTTCTTTCTTCAAAGCAAAGTGATGTAACTGAAACTTTTGAAAAGCGAGGCACACCCGTATGTCTGCTTTCTTCTGGAACTGGAGGAGTTGGGGTCCCGTGTGTTGGGGTGACCATGATTCCAGGACTTGCCCACCCATAGAAGGAGACTGGGAACTGGAGCAGGGGATTTTTGTGGCAAGACTTTGGGCTTGTTAGGACTTCACCAGGGAAGAGGACCCTTGAGGATGAAGCAACACTTGGTAAGTCTCAGAAACAATGGAAAATTTGTTTTCTGGGACGTATTCTTGGATTCTTGAAAACTACGGGGGTTTGAGGGGCAGAAATAGACATCTAACAGCAGTAGGACATCTTTAAGCAGTAGGACATTTTAAGAAGGGGAGGGGAGCTAGCAGGCAGGGTCTGTGGGTGATATTATTAGTTTTGAACTTATCACTTTAAAAGTCAAGCCATGAAGTAATCTTATGTGATAGCTGTTCTGTTTGCTAGGAACACTAAGATGACTGTATATGGTCATGGCTCCCAGTTAAATTTCCCACTCGGAAGAAATAAGCATTGTATATTTAGAAAACAGTCGCGTCTCTGTAGGAGTGCTTTTCGTCACAGCCATCTGAAGAACTTTCAAATTCAGTATATTTTGGTGTCAAAGCAAATGAAAGCACATTAATTTTTTTTTTTAATTGAAGTACCATTGGTGTATATTGCTGTTAGAATTTTAGACATACAGGCTCTCCCCCTTCAGGGGTAGTCACTGTAGTGCACCCACCATAGTCCATGTGCTCTCCCACCATCATGCTTTCACCCCCTCTCGCCCTCAAGCTGCCTCAGTTCTATGACCAGCTTTCAAGGGTTGGTTTTTAAGTTTGTCTTTGCCTGACCCTTGTTGGTTTCATTCTATTTCACATAGAAGTGACACCACCTGGTATTTGTCTTTCTCCTGGCTTATTTTATAAAAGTACATTTGTAATGGCTGAAAATTTCTAGTCTTCCCCATTTAAAAATTTTTCATTACTAATTATTGCAGATGCTTGAGCTGAAAACTGATGAATGCAGAGCTAGGCACATGGAGTGTTCATATAATTTTTGCCATCTGCCTTAAAATAGAACATCCCAGCATGTGTCTCTAAGTAACAAGAAAACCTTCACCTGCAATTACTAATCAATTGAAATTCTGGTCAACACTTTTCAAACATACCGATTATGGAAAGATCAAGAACTAAAGAGCGAAGAGATAGTTTATGTCAGGAAAAGATATTAAATATCATAAAAGAAGAAAAGAAAAGTGAAAGTAGGGAATTAATTGAACATCAGGAAAGAGATGGACACTTTCCAAGAACAATATATTCCTCCTACTCTAAAGCTAAGAAGCTTAATTTCCTCTCCTTCCTTAATTACTGGGAGATTCTTTTCAGAGCTAATACATTTTATTGGTTCAATTAGAAAATACCTACTAGACCTATATAACTGTGCATATAGTTGTTTTAATCCTTAATTAAAATTTCATATTCTTAGATACTCTATATGTGAAATTATACTGTATTTTAAATATACCTTTACAAATAAGTTGGGATTGCTCCTCTGCTTTGTTGCTAAGTTTGAAGTGAATAATAAGAGTTTTAGAATGCATTAAAATTAACTTTATGCATAGAGTCATCTTTTGAATATATTAAAAACTGGTTTGATCAGATTTACATTAAAGGAGACTTTATGAACTAATTTGAGAAAAGCAGTTGCATCTTGGAACATCATAAAATGAGCAGGATTCAAAATAACTCCACTTGTTGGGAAATTTTTAATTAGACGCTTGTACTTAGAGGAGTATAATACTGTGTCCTTAAACCTGAGTCCATTCTTAGCATGGTCTGGATAGAGACTTTCAGTTAAGGAAATTTATATCTAAAAATCTCTATTTAATAGAGTAGATTTGAACTGACTCCCTTTCAAACTAAGTAGAATATTGGAAACTCCCCAAGGCTGTTTCAGTTCCTAAGGGAACATTAACAATTAAGTGATTTTCTGACTAGATAATACTTTTGAAAAGCAGGAAGTGCTTCCTTTATACCAAAACTTAACTTTTACAAGAAGCATTAGAGGTCATAAAAAGTGAATCTTTATGCTATTTAGACAGAAGTTGGTAGATATGTAGAGAACAAAAATATATTGTCCTCTTATTTTGAAACATTTTATCTGTGACTAGAGAAAAAAGAGCAGATGCTTAGCTTGATTCAGAAGTGGTTCTTTAATAGATAGAATGAGAGGATATGCAAAACTAGGTTTAATAGCAATGCTTTCCCTGTTGTTGAAAGAAGAGAACCACCTACATAAAGTCATTAGAGTTTGACACTGAAGATAAATCCAGAGTTGGAAGACTCTAAGTTAGAAGATAGATGTTCTGTCAAGACTGGAAGTCAACTAGTCAATGACTAGGTGTCACAGAAAGAAATACTCCTAGGCTTAGAAAATACAGAGAAAGATACTTCATGGAAAATCTCTACGAAACACAAAAATGAGCTATAGATTGAGTCAGGAGCAAGTGGTGAATTGACTTAAAAAATGAATTCATTAGCTAATTATATGGTCGTCTTCAAAACTGATAAACTGGGAAACCAGAATGTTGGTTGGGAAAATTTCTGAAATCACAGATTAAACAGTACCAATTTGAATAAATGACATAAATCTTCTTTGGGGTCACTTTCAAAATTTTTAATATTGCAGTTTTTATGCTTGCTATGAAAACAACTGAGCTCAGTTTTCTGTTGTTTCTTAGAGTTTTTCTAATTGATGCTACAAAGGTGAGGACTTTCCTCTATTTACAAATGCTGTTGATTTAGAATATGCTTTTCTCTTAATCGATCCAATAGAGGAGAAAGATAACTTTGAATAAATGAAGGGAATTATTATGTTGTTCAAATGAGATAGTATAGTAAAGGGCAAATCAAAAAGATTTCTTGGTGAGGTTAAATTAGATATGTAGCTTTACAGAGTTTTAAATTGATTATTTTTTCCATTTGTAAAAATACTCTATTTATTAGAAATCTGTTTTACTTGGAGGACAGTGTTTTCTCCTCATCTGTTCTCCAGTCTGAGTAGAATCCTTACATATGATCAATCTGGATGATGCTTCAACAATAATGGTTACACATAAAAAGACATATCCTTGAGTCTGCCCACCTATTACCTCTCTTTATTGTGATGATGTATGTCCATTTCATAATCCAGATATCAATCACCTTTGCATCAGGAGTATTATTTAAGATTTATTTATTTCTGCATACAAGAACTGGGGTGAAAGACAGAGGTGTGGGGAGTGGTGAGAGGATTCACCAGAGATGTAGTGGGGAGCAGAACATGCAGATGTACTGAAACACATAGCTGAGGGGAGCAGCGGGCGTGACAGGAGAGGTCTGCTGCACCATTTGGGTTGCTCCCTGGTTAGCCAGGGATCAAACTCGTGCTGTAGTGGCTGGCAGAACTTTGATAGTGCTGTCTTTAACCCCTGTGCCACCAAGGAGGCCCAGGAGCATTATTTAAATTGAGTTCTGGCCCTCTCCGTTGGTGCAGCGGGTTGAGCCAAGCACTGCAAGTATCGGCCGGGGAGATACCCACATGGTGTGGCAGGCCTCTCCTGTCTTGCCCGCTGTTCCCCTCAGCAGTGTATTTCAGTCAGTCTGCCTGTTCTGTTCCCTGCTCTGTCTCTGGTGAATCCTCTCACCCTCCCACACCTCTGGTCTGTACCCCAGTTGTATAAATAAAAATAAATCTAAAAAAAATAGAGTTCTGAGGAAGATTCACCACCTAGATCTTTTGGAGACACAGTCAAAAATTCTTCTAAATATTCTCAACCTGACAGTATTAGGAAAAAACATCCTATTGATGTATTATCTCTGAGGTCAGGGCCTAGTTTGACAATTTCAGGGTTAACTGCTTGATTCTGTGGGAGGACATTCATCTAGAGTTGGTTTTGCCCTCCAGGTTCTCTCCTTCAAGGCAATAGTCTCTCTGGTGCTGCCCTTCCTGACTCACATCATGGTGCCACTTTCATTCTCCCTGTGCATGTTCCCATTTGGTCCTTGTTTGTCAATCATGAATTTGTGAAGAAGTTTTGTTCTCTAGACTATTTCAGGCTATGAGAAAAAGTTAGCAATTAAGAGATAAATTTTAGAGAAAAAAAAACAAAGACTTTGATCACAATCAATCATGGCAGCTGTCAATATTTATCCCCATGAACATGAAAGTTCATTTGGCCTTAACTCTAGTCATTAGTATGTGCATTTCACTTTCCTATGCAGGATTAGCACTTCATATGTTGAAATATTTCTTTTTGTATGATTATGTTAAATGCAGCTATTTCCTACTCTTTTAAGTGTGTTAAAGAAATCAACACCTAAAATGTTTCTCATTGATATAATCTTAACAGGAGTCAGGCCTTACTGCATACATCCCTAAATAGTTTTTCTTTTTTATTGGATTAGCATTGGTTTATAACTTTTTTTTTTTTTAAAGATTTATTCATTTATACAGGAACCAGGGTACAGGCCAGATGTGCGGGAGGGTGAGAGGATTCACCAGAGACAGAGCGGGGAACAGAACAGGCAGATTGACAAAATACACTGCTGAGGGGAGCAGCGGGTGAGACAGGAGAGGTCTGCCGCGCCATGTGGGTTTCTCCCTGGCTGGCCAGAATCGAACCTGCGATGCCAAGGCTGTGGATAGCTTCACAGTGCAGTGCTCAACAACCAGCACCACCAGGGAGGCCCATTGGTTAACATTGTATGTGACTCAAAGGCATCCTCAGATGCATGTCACTACACCATACCCTCCACCATAGTCTAACGTCCCCATCTCTTCTTGGTTTAACCCTTCCCCCCCTTATCTTCTTGTAGCCTCAATTCTACAGTCAGATTTCTAGGTTTTAAACTTTCTGATTCTTAATTTATTAATTTATAATAAGGAAAACAATACTTAATTGGATGTGGTTGTGACTGTATAATGCTTATAAAAATTATCATGTAAAAATGTTACTAATTTTTTGTTATTGTGATGTCTAGTTATGTGAATTTACTGGAGACAAAGGTGTTTCACCTGGTTACCTTGAAATTATAGAAAAAGACAATCCACAGTTGGGTCTTATT
The DNA here is from genome assembly GCF_014898055.3 of Talpa occidentalis. Taxonomy (NCBI): domain Eukaryota; kingdom Metazoa; phylum Chordata; class Mammalia; order Eulipotyphla; family Talpidae; genus Talpa; species Talpa occidentalis. Next base: position 23,994,174 of record NW_026555331.1, on the reverse strand, counting down.
CTCTGTAGGAATAAAGAGGAGCTTGATAATCAAAAGAGCTTACATGGTTAAATTTTACAGTGAGGAGTAAAGTTGAGGCGTATTGTTTCATGAGATCCTATTATTATGCCATTTGATCATCTGGTTCAAATTGCATTACCCTGTCTGCTAAGCTTGTCTGGGCTGCTAAGCTCAGCCTTATTCTAGATGTAAAGTAGAATATGAAGAGAATTCTCATTAAGAATGACTTAGGAATAAACTTAGTTGAATTGTTCTAACTTGGCAAAATTCCGAAGCTTGTTGTAGTGACAGCAAGGCACAGAGCAGGATCTCTATGATCCAGGCAGATGGGTAAAGGAGAGTCCTGGAGTCCTCCATGGCTTTTCAGACTTTTATTGAGCTTTTTACAAGGCAGGGGGTAGTGGGGGTGGCTGCCAGCCTCCCAGCCCCCAGGGAGTCTTCACTCTTTGTGGGCTCTCTGGCATTCTCTCGTGGTCTCTGCTTCTCCTTTGCTGCTCTGCTAGTTCTTCTCGTTCTACTGGCATCCCCATGATGTCACCTTATAAGCCCAGTCAGCCCAGGTGTGCCCACCTCTACATGCCCACACCCTACTCCAGGTGCCCGCCATTAGGCATGCATGTAGGACTGCAAGGATTCATCATTAATGCTAATGGCGGGAGGGCAGAAAGCCTGGTAATTTTTCACTTACCCTACATTCTGATGTGAAAGACATGTGGATACTCTTAAAATATGACACTTTTCATTTCATTAGCCCCAATGCACACAGATGAGTAATAGTAGCATGAGAGGGTAGTCTTATAAGCATTACCATCAAATAAGATCTCAGATTTGAGTGTGAATTTATGGGTGAACTGTTTAGTCTGATTTATTTTTCAATAGTGGGCCTACCTCCAGTAGTTCCTTTGTGGGTCAGCTAATAGATAAGGAAATTAAATAAGAGGTTGCAATCAGGGCCACCCCGGTGGTGCAGCGGGTTGAGCGTCATGCTGAGTGCTGTGCTGGGAAGGTGTCTGCAGCCTCTGCAGTGCGGGTTTGATTCCTGGCCGGCCAGGGAGCAATCCACATGGTGTGGCAGACCTCTCCTGCCTTGCCCGCTGCTCACCTCAGCAGTGTCTTCAGTCCGTCTGCCTGTTCTGCTCCACGTGCTCTCTGGTGAATTCTCTCACCCTCCTGCACCTCTGACCTGTACCCCAGTTACTGTATAAATAAATAAAATCTTTAAAAAGTTTGGAATCAAAAATCTTAGGTAATAATTAAAGTATTTCTCTCCCTCTCCTTTGAGTGTTACTCAGTGGAGATTTTTCTGGTTTAAGACAGAATGTGAATTTGACATTTTAGTTTCCTTATATGTCTGCCTATATCGTTACGTAGATACATTCCTTATCAGTAAAATAGGTTTTTGTAGTGGCAGGATGAGCACAGTGCAGGTTCTCTATGATCCCATGCAGAAACGGGCGAAGGAGGAGTCCTGGAGCCCTTGGTGGCCTTTTCAGGATTTATTGGGATTTTACCAGGTACATGGCAGGCAGGAGTTCCGGGGGGCTGGCGGGCCTCCCAGCTAGTCTTCACTCTTGCTGGGCTTCCTGCCGTTCTCTTGTGGCCTTTGCTTCTCTGCTCCTTTTGCTCTACTGGTGTCACCATGATGCCACCCTTATAAGCCCAGTCTCAGCCCAGATATGCCCACCTCTGCATGCATGTAGGACTGTAAGGATCCATCATTAATGCTAATGGTGGGAGGGCAGAAAGTCTGATACTTTACTTACCCTACAGTTTTATAAAAGTCGATTTAATTTCTTCTCTAACCTTACACAATTGAGTGATACTTGTAAGTTGAAGAGATTTTGAAAAAAAAAGTGATTATTCAATACAAGACTTAAGATCCTTTGCAACTTCTGTGAAAATTATGAGTAGAAGATAGAAACCTTCTTATGCTTTTCTCTAGTTCTTTGCTTACCCCATTTTGCTTCCCTTTCAAAATAAGAGGACAGGAAATGAATTTATATAAACATTTTTCTCTTTTCAAAGCTTGATTCCATTGAGTCTAGTGACATTAATTCAACCAAGAAGTTGAAAGACAGTGCATGTCATGGTTAAGGGCAGGTTATTGATGTTGAGCCTCCTCTCTGTCACTCATTCTGTCTTTGATGAGGATTTCTGCTCCACACTTTCCTGTATGCCAAGTGGGGATATTCCATCGCATTGTTGTGAGGATTAACCTAATTATTTCTCATGTAGTACTAAGAATAGTGTCTCACATATTCTAAGTTCTCAGAAATTCTCAGTTATTTTTCCACTCACTATTCTTATTACAAATGTAGCTGTAGGGTAAGTTAAAAAGATATCAGGCTTTTCTGCCCTCCTGCTAGGATCGATGATGGATCCTTGTGGTCCTGAATGCATGCCTGATGGCGGGCACCTGGAATAGGGTGTGGGCATATGTACATGGGATTCATCTGGGCTAAGACTGGGCTTATAAGGGCGGTGTCACAGGGACGCCAGCAGAAATGAGGGCTCCAGGACTCTCCTTTACCCGGGCTGCTGGATTTGAGAAATTGCCCTGTGTCATCCTGCCATTACAGTACCCATTTATTTTTCCAGGAAATTTATGACAATCCCAGGCTGACCAACTGATATTTTAAATGGAAGAATCTAGAAGGACTTTTGAAATTAGTTTAAATATTTGGGGTATCAGTGTCTTGTTCCGCAGCATCATGGCATTCTGACTCAGATTAAATTAAGGCTTTTTGCCATGTTATTATATTTGAAGATGGGTTCAGCTTTGGTAGAAGGTGGAATGGTTATGTTAGAATTTATTTCATGTGACAAAGTAAAATCACATTAATTAAAGGAGTCTGCTGTAGCAAGATTTTAACAGAAAGTGTAGTATTTGATGCTGAACATGACTAAGTAGTATATCACTCCATTATTGCTTCTCTGGTGCCTATCAATTGTGTAATAAATATGAAAGCATCTCTGTAGATAGCAATTAAGGCTATTAAACATTCTTCACTTCAGATGGAAAAGTCAGGGCTTCATTTTCCTTATTGATATTGTGTATAGCAGAGAGAACCAAAGTTTTAGCTTTTAAGTAACCAACTATTTGCACTTTTAATTGACAGATTGCATCTTCAGCAAGAAATCCTCCCATAACTTTTTTTTTGATGTCCTATCTTTTTTCCTCTGATGTTTTTAAGGTCTCACAATTTATACACATAATTTGTAGATTATAAAACTCAATAAACAGGAACTTTACATTAATTTGAATTACTTACAAAATTTAGACAATAGTGTTACTTTACTAATGCCACCATTAAGTTATTGTAAGTACTGTTCTAATTATTGAGAGATAGTTGTTGTAGAGGCTAGAATGGCCACTGTGCAGGTTTTCTATGATCCAGCAGACCGGGTAAAGGAGGAGTCAGAGTCCTCAGTGGTTTTGTAGGTTTTTATTGGGATTACCAGGTACGCAGCAGGCAGGGGTGCTAGGGGGCCGGTAGGTTGGCAGACCTCCCAGCCCCCAGCAGGGCTTCACTCTGGGCTCTCCGTCCTTCTCTCGGCTTCTGCTGCTTCATGGCTTCTCTTTTAGCTTCTGCTGGCGTCTCCGTGGCGCCGCCCTTAAAAGCCCAGTCTCAGCCCAGGTGAATCCCATCTACCTATGCCCACACCCTACTCCAGGTGCCTGCCATCAGGCATGCATTCAGGACCACAAGGATCCATCATCTATCCTGATGGCGGGAGGGTAGAAAAGTCTGACATTTTTCCTTACCCTACAGTTGTGAACAAGAATAGGACCCCTTAAAAGAAATTAAATTGAAGATATATCTATATATCTAAATATATATACCAAATTATACACAACTTAAATGTATGAAGTAAGTGAATGTAAATTTATCCAGTGTAAAGCTGTAAGAAAACACTTCAGAGTAGACAAACAGAAAAAGAAACAGCATATTATGCAAATAAATCTAAGCTATTTGTGTATAAATATCATATTTTATATATATTAACAGTAGAAAATTAATGCCCAAGTAAAGCGTGCCCTAGTGTTTCTGAAACAGCCAAAAGCAGGAAAGAAAAAAAAAAAACAAAAACGAAAACTGCTTTCAAAGGGCAATAAATAAAGAGGGTTAAATTGTCTTTATCTATATGAACTTGAAAGGTTTGTTACAACAAATTTTAGTCAAAAATGTCATTAACTGTATTTCTAAATTGGACAAATTACATTAAGAAAAATGATTTTTATACAATGGGCTGTTTCTGGATATGATTTGTTACTGTTTTTATATATCATCCTGGCTGGTTATTGCTTCTCTCCTCTCCTATACTAAGGTGTGGTGGCAAAGACTACCTGATTACTATTTAGCAATTTTCTTCTTCATTGGTAACTAACAAAGCAGATTTCAATTTGGTATTTGAGGTAATATACTTCAACATAAACTGGGTGACTCTTGATTAGCTCAAGTCAATCATGTTAATTCCATTCCCCTTGGCTGTTAATTGATTTAGGAATATTAATCATTTAACACAATTTTTAGTTGTCAAACTTGGAGGAATATTAATTGAGGGGTTTCTATATATATTTTTTATATATAAAGGGATGAAAGGAAGAGGTATTTCCCTTTACTCCTTTGGGTTATGTCGTATGAAGGAGTGGTTCTGGAGCTGCTGCAACCATATTGTAGCTATGAGGGGATTCATTTCAAAGCCAAAATTAGTATGTCGAATGTGGCCAGGCTAAAAGAAAGAAACTGAGTCTTTCATATTACTTATTAAACCTGAAAAAAAATATCTTGAAAGGAGCCTTTTGCCTTGTTTCTCATTAGTTAAGCCCTTTTGAATTTATATTTTGCCCTAGCCAAGAGCACCTTAATTGATTTGAAACTACAAATCTGACCCTGAAGTAAATAAAGTATATAAGATTCTTCCTTATGTAGCCTTAACCTACATTTCTAGTCTGAGTTTCTTCTTTTTCCATACATTCATTTTTTCTAAGCACCAGCTAATTGAATTTTTTACCATCTCCTGGAGTTAAAGACTTTACAAGTATTTCTCCCTTCACCTGGCAAAATTATTATTGTTATCCTCAGAACTCAGACATCATTTTCTCTGCACAGTTTTCCACAACTCCCTCAGGAAGAATTATTTTTTTCTCCTTCTTGTCACAAAACATTATTATGTCCTCTAATATGGGAGTTTTCCTCTCATATTGCATCAGTATTTACATTTCATTTTACCTGAGTTTTTTTTTTAAGATTTATTTATTTATATAAGAACTGGGGTACAGGCCAGATGTTTGGGGGGGAGGGTGAGAGGATTCACCAGAGACAGAGCGGGGAACAGAACAGGCAGACTGACTAATATACACTGCTGAGGGGAGCAGTGGGCAACAAACACCGTGTGGGTTGCTCCGCAGCCGGCAGGGATTGAACTGGCACCGCAGAGGCTGCGGACAGCTTCACAGCTCTGCACTCAACCACATGTGCCACCAGGGAGGCCCTTACCTGAGTTTCTTAATAGCAGAGAAATAATTTTATTTATGACCATATTTCTCTTCCCCATATATTGGCATAATGTGAGTAGTGATTATGTATAATATGAATGTGAAAAATGAAGTACTGGATGATGGTCAATTGTTCATCATTGTTATGAGTGTTTGTGCAATTAAACTCTTGATCAGAAAATGAGTCATGTGACTGAAGGCTGTGTGGTTCATGTTTGCCTAGACTCCATCTAGAAGAGGATCCATTGGTGACACTGTGGCAGAAGAAATAGTGAGGAAGATTGTCTAGATTTCAATTTTTAGAATCGTTTTCTGGTTATACATTGCATGAGAAAACCCTCAGTAACCTGTTCAGTTCAGCTCTTTACTGTGTGCTGTCTCTTTCATGGCCTTTTGTAGACTATTAGGAAAAAATAAAAAGCCTCATATTTTGTGAGTCAGTTTCTCTCCCTACAATCCATTTTGAAATATCAGCAATAGCACAATCAGCATCTCTTTATTTAGCAGAACAGTTTGCAGTTAATTTAAAAAGCAAATACTGCAACTCTGCATTTAATATAGATTATTAGGAAATGTGTCCAACTATCATGATTTTATGAAATAAAACTAAGCATTTCTTGTTATCTTTGCCCAGAACTTCTATAAGTGGAGACAGATCCAATTTGCTAAAGAAGGTGTGGGGAAATAAATATTCATAAGTTTTAAAACTACATAGGAGAAAGAAAACAGGAACGAGAACAGTTGGTTGTTGTTTTGATCATTAAATGGTCCTTCAAGGATTGTGTCATCTTTGGCTGACGATTCAGTTTAAATCTCTGAACATCAGATTCAGTTTCCTTGTGTCGGAAATGGGAAGAATTGTTCAGCTGACTTCTAAGACCTTTCAGGATCAGACCAACTAAAATGGGGAGACTCCATTTTCTCTCTTCTAATGGAGAGGCAAATACATTAATTCTTTTCATATTATTTAACCAGTATGAAAAGTACAAAAAAAAATCTTTCATTTTATTATAGTTCACTTCGGTGAGTGGCATTAACGTCAAAGTTGGGAGCGAACAGAGAGTTTAGGGAGCTGGATGTAAAGACTAACATTCACTCTTAACAGTTTTTCATTTTATGGTTCTAAGAAATTTCAGAATTGTACATAAGGTGTCAAAAGTTATGTATAGCACAGTGACTCTGGGAATTCTAAATATCAGTGTACTGCTAAGAAATATTTCTTCTCTTGGGGAATTTTCTCATTAAAACAAATGTTTTCCCACAGTGATATATTTTTACATTTGGAATAAACTGCACATTTAGAAGTTAGAAAATTACTAATAGACTTCAGATGCCTTTTCATACCGCAGTTAAAATGCTGTATTCAAGAGGAAATCTTTTAAGAGAGTAATAGAGTGATGTTGATATTTGCAAGATGAATTATGTTAGTGTGAGTTCTTCTGGAGTGTCCTCCAGAGTTGACTAGTTTTTAGCTTTTCTGGGTCACCTCAGAAAATTGAACATATGAGAAATAGAATTAAGTTGTACTTTTCATTTTCAACATTAATAACCTGGAATGAGATTAGCATTTTAGGGTGAAAATCAGAACTGTCTTAGAAATAAAATTGTTCTTTTACAGTGTTTGCAGCAAGTGCAAGATTTACACAGCATTTCAACTCCAAGTTACAAAAGGTCAAGATGATGGAAGTATTATTTAAATTCAGAGATAATTAAAAACAATAAATGGCATTCTTTATTTAGTAGGTGAGGTAACTTACAAAGGAAGTTATGGAAAAAAATAATCTGATATTCATAGTACTAGCTTTCCCATAGACCTGCTCCTTCCTTTAGTAGCTGAGGGGTGTAGGTTAGTTTTCGTGCCTTCTTCAGGTATGGGTAATGAATTAATAAGGGAATTAATGATCTAGGCATTAACTTCAGCAAGAGTTTGATAGACGCGGATATTTTATCTTGGGAATTGGTGTGGCGGAGAAAACAGATGTTCATTAGAAATGATGTACAAATAGTTCCTGTAGCTGCATCACATCCCAGCTCCTAAAGTTCTCTTTTGCCTCCACACTATTACGGTTTGTCACAGAGCAGGGTTCCTAACTGTCTACAAACCTCACACTGACTCCATATGCTTTTCTCCTGACTGAGCGGTGATGGAAATGGTGAAGTGCTTGAGTATATTCTTTGTTGGACAGAAAGGAAAACAAACTAAGAGACAAAAGTTATGAACTACGTCGCAGAACCTTATGCTATGGACTGACCGAGGTCTTGTCTTAGTGCTGTAGTGTCAGAACCTTAAACTCTCTCCAGAGAACTACTTGTGTTTTTGGGAAAATTAGAGCGGCCAAGAGACATATTAAATCAAAGTGTATTAGCATTGGCAAGAGACCTAGACATTACCTTGGTAAACTGTGATTCTTTTTATTGGACTTCATTACCTACACTTTGGGAAAAGAGTATTTTATCGGTTCCTAGATTTCAGGCTCGTCTTGGGACAGTGGGATTATTTCTTTATTAAGACTTTCATGACGTGCTGTCCTATCCTGTTTGATTTTAGCAACCTGAGCTTTCGGGGCCCCTTTGTATGTTTCTTCTCAATGTGTCAGTCTCAGAATTGGAAGCACCTATGAGGTTGTTGCCTCCAGCCCAGCCTAAACCAGACCCAGATAATATCTTTGGGACAAATACTGACAAAAATATGCAGCAATTCAAATTCTGACAAAAATATGGTTGAGGGCATGTCTCCAGAGAAGGGAACAATGGCAAACCACTAACAGGCTGCCCTGCTGGGTGGGCAAATGGTGCTTAGGGTGGGCATCAATGACATTTAACCCAAGTATCAAGCATAAAGAAAATATAATCTATCTGATCTTGAATAAAGTAGCCTTCTCAATCTGAGTAACTGCATATCTAAGGCTACAAAGGACTGTTAGGTTTGAAAGAAGGTATCTGATCAAACAAAAATCCTTAATCGTTGTGTTTCCTGTGACATGAGTTAATTTTAGGTTGGTTAGAAAATAAATACTAAACATATACTGCCTGCACTTAGAGCTGTTTATCAAAAATAAAACTTCTTTCCAGGGTAGTATAATATGATAATTATCCATTAGAGTTTCTATTATATTCAAATCTCCAACAACCTGAGCTGCAATGGAGACTGTCAATCTAGAGACAGAAGCCAATATGGAAAGCATTAATAAGAAAAACAAGAGCTGTTAGAAATAACACTTAATAGGCCATGTAAGTATGGTATAAGCAACTCTGGTACTGAAGGAAATTGGGGGTATTGGAAAATTTAGTAACACATGCTTTCAAAGTTCAAATAAAAATTTCATTTCAATTCAGTTTTTCAGAATTACGTTAGTGCTCAATGATCAACACTGTTTTGGGTTTGGAGGAAGACCAGTATCAAAAACACCCTTAGTGGAATTTTTAGGTTCCTATCATTAGAAAATTGTGATATCATACTAATATTTTTTTATTTTAAAGAGCTTTAGTTTTTTTTTTTAATGACATATTCAGAGTGATAACATGTACAATAAATAGTTAAGCTGTGGTTAATGTCCATAATCCAAAAAACATAATCATGATAAAATATGTTCAGAGGAGAGAAAAACTAATGCCATAAAACCAGTAATTTTTTTAAGGACAGTGTGAGGTTGTCATTTCTAATCACCCACGGCCATGTCTTAAAATAAGGATTTGATTAAACAGACTTGATTGTCCTTTTTTTTTTTAACCAGGAATCTTAAATTTTAAACAGTAGTAAAGCAGATTTGCAGATGCAATAGCCATGGTAATTTACTGCTCAGCTCTCTAGCTGCAGGGAACATAATTGACTGATGGTTTCATCTACTGCCCCAAGTAAGTTGAACTCTGCCTTTATGCTGAAGTCACATTTCTTATAAACAGCTCTCAGCCAAAGACTGAGCATGGTGATGATACTATGGCAAATCTGTTTTTGCAAAATGCCAGAACATTCCTATGTTTTGTAAACTGAACTCGCCATTGACTTGACTCAACCCTTCTTGGAACTGTGTTGCTGTCTGTGACTCCTCCTGTCCTCATTACTTTCTCTCTCCTTCCACTGGAGTCATAATCTAAAAGCTCTCTCACCTCTTACTGCTCCCTCCTCCAGTAAATCTCTTGCACGTATAATCTTGCAGTAGTATGTGCTTCTCAGTAGTGCTAAACTAACACAAGTGGTATGAGAGTGGTCCAAGAAAACTGGTGATGGGATGAGGATGTGGAACTGGCTCATTAAGCTTTTACTGGAATCTGCATTAACTGGTATCCTTGGGCAAATTATTTAACCATCCTATGCCTCAATTGCCTAATCTCTAAAATCGGTTAATTAACAGAAACACTAAGAATAGTTTTTGCCTCTAAGAAGTGCTCAAAAGATGCCAAGGCTTGACGGATAGTAAATGAAGGAGTCAGCAGACAGGCAATTACCCTCAGTGCAGGTTCCTTAGTAGTATGCATGTCTTCTCTGGAAGCCTGCGTGTTAGTTGTCATTGTTTAATTTTTTCATTGTTATCTAAAGAAATAAAGATTTTTGAAGTGTGTTTCTATATTTTCAGTTCACTAAAAGTCAATAAAGAATAAGTACTTTATAAAATATGCATTGTAAGACAGTTCTTGGGTGATTTAGTAGATTAGCATTTCTAAAATAATCTGCCATATTTAAAAGAATCCTACTCAATGTGATGAAAATGAGATTCTAGTACATGTGAGAGAGTATACGATCTCTGGTAGCACAAAACAAAACATGTAAGGAAATCAGTAACTTCTTCAATAAGAAAACATGCACAGTAGAATAATCAGTCCTTTGTACTTTTCAAGGAAAATGGCTGCACCAAGTTTTCAGACTTTGAAACCAAAACTATAAAGCAATCACATTATTTCCATAATGATCATGCTGACATTCTTATTAGACAAAAGGGAAGCACAAAATATCTACATATCTAATTCTGTTGACTTAAAGTTAAAAAAGAAATTAAACAATTCATGAACAAGATGCAACATTTGTTTCAACTAGGAGGGTCAAGTCAAAAGTGACAACATTTTAAGGGTAAAAATCATCATGTATCCTACAGTAAACAAAAAATATCAAACTAAAAGTCCTCCCAGGATTCAGGGAAGCTATCAAAGGAGATATATGTCCTCTGACTTGTATTTTGTAGCGTGTATCTCTGGGAAGGATAAAATTGTTCAAATTCTTAAATTTCACTACATTCAGGTACTGTTTTCTGTTAAATCGTATAACCACAATAATAGTTACTATGATTTAAAAATGAACAATATTTACATCTTCAAAGTTCCATCAGGTCAAATCTCTCATGATATTACCTTATGTCCAAAATAGAATTCCACATTTTCCTCACTCCTTTCTACTTTAATTCACACAGATTTAATTATTCTCCCAAATCTAAACCTCAGCCTTATCATCATTCTTCCCACTTCCTCCTTCAGTACATTACTTTGTCTGTTTACTGTTATTTCGGAATCTGCCCAGATTTAGTTGGGCTACTACTGCTCTAGCTTGACATCTCTCTGATTCTTGATCCTGCTATTTCCATATCTGTGAGCTGGGCCCCCTTTAGCACCCCTCATCTATGCCACAAATTACATCATATCACTTTCCTCATAGTCCATATTCCAGACACCTGTGGACTCTCTCTGTTACCCAGAAGGCCCAGGCACTCCCAGGAGGTAGGACCTTGTGTGGGGCTTGTCTCAGGACTGAGCCCCACCACCAATAGCTTCAGCGGGGCCTCAGATTCCTCTCTAGGCAGGATTTCCTGACCTCTGAGATGGACCCAGAGAGGAATCTGTGGGTTCCCTTTTTAGCCTGTAAGCCCCCTTGTAGGTCTCTAGCTGCAGAGGGGTGTGGGGGTTTCCCCTTTCTTGCTGACTAGAAATGACAAGTCCTCTAGATTTGGGGTTTGTTTTGTCCTTTCAATCACATTCCTCATTAAAAAAAATCCCGTAGCATACATTTACTTTTAATTAAGGGGAAGAAAAAAAGTAAACATATGTGTAAAGAAGATTCTGTATAAGTATTTGTTGAATTGAACATGAGATTAAGTGATTTGGGGACTAAAACTGCTGGATTTTATTTAATTCAGAGTTATTATGTGTAAAGCACTGTACTAGGTACTGGAGGGGGGCTCAGATGGTTCCTGTTCCTTAATAAAACATTTGTCTGCTCTTTGTCCTGGGTTCTGGGAGGGAGTTTCTTTAAAAACAAAATACAAGTTTTGAATTGTTAGACTCCTTGTCTTAGTCAGTTTGGTTTATTTGAAGAGAATACCAGAGACTGGAAGGTTTAAAATGACAGAAATTTATTTCTCACATTTGTGGAGGCTGAGAAGCCTATGATCAGGACCCCGATACAGTTGAGTTATGGTGAGGACCCCCTTCCTGGTTGCAGTTGAGTGCCTCTTGCTTTGTTGGGAAAAGAGGGAGAGAGATGGAAGGTTCTCTGTTCTCATGACCTAAGCCCCACCTCCAAAGACTTTGTCTGGGGAGGGCTTGGTAGGTTGCATTTCAACTTATGAGTTTGGGAAGAGTCAAATATTTAGTCCCTAACACTCTTTAAATGAACAGCTTATTTAATGGCAAGTGGCATGTACCAAGAGCAGTCTTTTGTCAGGGTTAAATGCTCTTGAGTCCATGTGGCATTCAACATGAGTATTGAGTAGTTTCTTGGTTTCTCATAGGTTATTTTCTGTATAGGTATTCTTTTAAATCTTTCTGCTCTTTTGCTTCACTGTTTTCCCCTCCCCAAAGTGCTTCCTGCCATTTCTTCTCTGCCCCCAAAACGCAGTTCTTAGTATTTATGCTCTTTGTTAGTTAATTTTTAAAAGATTTATGAAGATCTGTGGTTTCCTGTAAAATAATTGCCTATTTTTTAAATGGTGATACTGAATGATAAAACCTTGGTTTCCTAGAATGCTCAGGAAATGAGTCATATTTGATGCTCTTGTGGGCATCAAATTAATACTTTTCTTATCCCAAGTTTTATGTTTTAATCATTTTGGACAAACTTTTCCATTGGTTTGCTTTACTTGTGAAAGCATACTGTCAGTTTACCACATAGACAGTCTGATCTCACTCATTGTTATAAAGATCTTGATTATTTCTTGATAACTTGTTATGGTAATAAATTTCAAATTGAAGCATTTATTTATTTTTTTCTTTTTTAAATGGTGACATGATCATCTCTTGTGAGACAGTCATTACTTGCCTTTGGATAAACACCATGTATTATATATTCTTATCCTTATTTTATTCCATAACTCATAAGCTGTCTTTATCCACAAATATGCTTCTTAAGATGCGATACTTTATTTTGTTGTATATCAGAAACATTTATTTAAAATCAACCTTTAATGCCACAGAAAAAACATTATTCATCTAATACCAATGGCTTAAAAACAATGGAAATATATTCAATCTAAAAACATTTGTTCTTAGACTTTCCAACTTTGTGCTTATTTTCAATCCTGGCTCCTTCCACTTACTCTCCCCACTTCCCTCCAAGAAAAAAAAAGGACTAGGATCATTACCCCAGTTTATATTAGAAGCTATTGAGGAACAGTGTTTCATTTTACTGTTTGGTGCTATGCCCAGTATGTGGTAAGACTCTATACATCATGAAAATCAACATTATCATTAACATCTCAACACCAGTAATTTGGAGGAAGAACAACCTTTAATTTAAAAATAAAAGTGAATCAACAGTGAAGTGTTGCTGTTACCAGGAATCTTAAATAACAGAATACATTTAATGTAATATTTTAAAGTTATAAGTTATGGAAAAATGTCTTCAGAAGAAAAATAAAAGAAAAAAGGAAGGAACATTTATGAGTTATTTTCAGTTAAAAAAAATCTTGAGTATTTCACCATTTAAAAACTTGCTTTGGTTAAAATAAAAAGGGTATTCTTTCATTTCCTATACTTACTATTATGGACAAAGTTGGAAGCATTTTTGGTGACTATTACAGTAGCCATAAAAATATTTAATTGGGCTTTGCAGGGGCAGGATGGTCACTGAGCAGGTTATCTATGATCTGGCAGATGGGTAAAGCAGGAGTCTTGGAGCCATTGGTGGCTTTGTCAGGTTTTTATTGAGCTGTTACATATAGAACAGCAACCAGGCACATGGCAGGTAAGAGTGCCAGGGGTCCAGGAGGCTGGTACCCCTCCACGCCCCCAGCAAGCCTTCACTCTGGGCTTCTCTGGCTTTCTCTCTCCTGCCTCTTCTGCTTCTTCTGCTTCTCTCCTGCTTCTTTCTCTCTTGGCGACTACCTCAGTCCTCTTCCTATGGCCCACAGCAGTAAACAAGTCAGCTTACAACAATGTAACAACTGCAGGTGCCCCATCAGGCAGGGCAATCCTAATGGTGGGAGGGCAGAAAAGCCTGAAAAACCATTTACCCTACAGGTTTCCATAGCAATTTGTACTCTCCTACATAGAGAACTTGGTGGGATTTGGTTATTATGGGGAAATTCATCTCGTCTGGGAAGATTATACTTTTTCTAATGCAATGATATATACATCAGTTGTCTAGTGTAAAACACGACACTAAATGCTATGTAGTGGGATCACACATAATCTGATTTCGCTAAATCTTCTTTTTCAATTTATACAAATTTGCCTGACAATTATATCAACGTGGAAGCCTGAAGTTCTCATAGTTTTTATACAGTAACCTTCCTATTTCTCTTCTTATGTCCTTTCAGATGGTTCCTCTTTCTCTTCCTAAAATATAACTCCTCTTAGGAGTATTTGGCCTTATGTTTTTCTGTATTCCTTCTCAGTGATTGTTACAGTGTGAATCCCATGACTGAAGTCTATTAGACTGCATAAAGAACATTTTATAGATTCTTAAATTTATTGCTTTATCAAAAATTATAAAGAATTTCTATGTGTGAAGTGACAGGGAGATAAAAGGAAAAATATAGTCCCTGCACATTATTATTATCAGAGCCTGGAAAGAAAGACAGATATGGAAAGATTCTCCCATAGAGTTTTGTAAGGACTAACTTTCTTCCTGATATTCCAATCTGAACCAAGAACAAAGAGGATAGCAGGTTCAAAAATTATGACTTGACGAAGATTCTAGAATCATGAAAATTTCCTAACTCAATAGCTATTCTTCACAATCAGGAGAACCATAGGGATTTTAGAAAACAAGTAAAAAGGAAATTCCTTATTATGAATGTATTTATTATGGGGTAGATGGGTATTTATTATTTGGTAGATGGGAAGATTGGTGTTTCAACTGCAAATGTGGACAGATGGTAAGAATGTCTGGTATTTAAATAGAAAATTTGGGTATTGGGATGCATTGCAAGCTTCCAAGTGAGAAAGAAAATTGAAGGAAGATCTGGACTGCTAAATGCTCCAGGGGATTTCCTAGAGTTTAAGGAATTTCTCCCTGAGGGCAATCTTCAAACTTTTTCTTCCTATTTTCTGGTTTTTTTTTTTCCTCCTGATTTGCCTTTTTACTTTTTCACTAACTTCTTTAATATTCATGTTGTTTTGATTGTGGTAAATCTTTACTTCCTTCATTTAAAACTATCATTGACAAACTCTAATAGCATATTTTTTAAAAATTAATGTTAGTCAATTACTTTTAATTGGTTCTTTTTCAGATTATTTCTCATTTCTGAATGCATTTTTTCCTAATTTCTTGTCTTATTTTATGGTGTTCCTTGATTTTCTCTTTAGGCATTCTAGAACAAAACTTTTTTCTTTGTTATTTTTACTTTATCTGGATTTAATTCTTCTGTAGTTTGTGGATAAACACACATGCACATAAAAACATTAGCACCACAAATCAATGGGAACTGGATGTATTATAAAGAAACTGCCTAATTCTGTTAAAAAACAAAAGTTTCATTCCTCCCAAGTACAAGGAGGCCCTTATTTGCAAAAGGTAAAACAATAATAGTTAATAAAAAAGAGTACTCTTTTATCTACTTAAGAAAAAAGTCTTAAATTTTCAAAGTATAAATCATAAGGCAAAGAAATTGATGAAATAATCCAAGTAAAACATTTCTATTCATAAAGGGATTCCATGGACAAAGTTAATAGGTATATTACACAATGGAGTACTGATTTGCAGTGTTTAAAACTTCTAAGATTTCATGCTCATTTAAAATATCTTTAAAAAATCATTTATTTTAAAAGTGAATTTTCTTCTCTTATTATATGTATATATTGTTTTACACTTTTAAAAATGATTATTGCCAGGTAGAGTGTATCAATATGCAACAGCAGTGAAGAAAAATTTTGTCTCTTAAAGCATGGTTCAAGAATTATCTCCTTCAGAAGAGTCTGGCAAGATGGCGGCAGAGTGAAGGCCCTGGACTAGATTCCTCTGTATACTCACAACTAGTTTGCAGTAACACAAAACAGAAAATCCCTGAGGTCAAAACATACAACTGCGGCATACACTATGGACAACAATCTGGTGGAAAGGGAAGGAGGCTAGGAAAAATTTCTAGTGAATTCTGTGAAGATCTTGGGTAGTACAATCAATAAGAG
This sequence comes from Talpa occidentalis, assembly GCF_014898055.3. Classification (NCBI taxonomy): domain Eukaryota; kingdom Metazoa; phylum Chordata; class Mammalia; order Eulipotyphla; family Talpidae; genus Talpa; species Talpa occidentalis. Next base: position 23,978,123 of record NW_026555331.1, on the reverse strand, counting down.
GGAGGGGGAACTTCTGTGCAGGAGCCCTATAGTTGTTCACTCAAGCACACTCCATTGTTGGGGACTCCTAAGGTCCAGCACTGCACTGGATAGGGGATACACTGTTGTAAAGCTGCAAGAGTTAGGGTGCGGATTGAGGATTACGAATTTGAGCCTGAGGTTCTCAATATAGAACAGCTGGAGTCTGAATTGGCAGAAAGAAACGGGCCAGAGTGCCTGTGTCTCCTCCTAGAAGAGGCTACTACTTGAAGCTGAGGCCACTGGGAGTGAACCACCTGCCACTCCAACCCCAAGGCTAAAACCAAAACAAAGGAACACTTGAAAACTGGAGGTTAATAGGTTAAGCACTTATTAATAACAGAAGCAAACACCCCAGGATAAAGCTGTGTGCTGGAAAAGAGAACAATTCCAGGCTTGCTATCCCACATTAACTACCAACTGTGCCCAGGGCTCCACCTAGCACCTCAACATAGCCTAGAGTGGAGGTGGACATGAGATCATAAGAAACACACCAAGGAACTAGCCTAGAAGAGGGGATCACTGTGGATATGCACGACTCAATTCAGGTACCCATAGTACTGTAGGAAGCTTGAGTTTACTGAAGGTGATCCTTTGGAGTTATATTGCCAGGTCTCTTCTCTATGTACAACCCCTCACCAGTGCCAGTTCTCTGATCACTTCAACAGTTGCAATGAGAAGTCTAAAAGTCTATCCTTATTATAACCCATACAAATTAAAAATGAGGAGACAGAAGGACATACCATAAATGCTGGAGCAAAAAAAAAAAAATAAAAATAGTCGCTAAGGAGTACCAATCAAATAGAACTGAGGAACATGACTGAAGAAGAGTTCAAGGTAAAAGTTCTAACAACATTTAGTTTATGGAACTAAAAAAAGCAAACAAATCCAAAACAATGGGGGATATGAAGCAGTAACAGCAACAGAATAAAGATAAAGAAAATATGAGGTAGCTGCAATTAGAAATAATGGAACTAAGAAAAACTGTAACTGAATGAAAAATACAACTGAAGTTTTCAATAATAGGCAAACTGAATTAATGAGTACTAAAGAGTGAAAACATTTAAAGGATACATAAATAGAACAATGCAAAGAAAGAACAATGAAACAAATGAAAATTGTGTAAGAGCTCGTTGGGAAAACTTAAAGAGAAATACATTCATATTTTGGGGTCTCAGAAGGAGAAGAGAAAGAGAAAGGCATAGAAAATTTATTTAAAGAAATAATTGCTGCGAATCATGTCATTCTGGGAAACAAACCAGACATCGTGATCCAAGAGGCCCAAAGAGTTCCAAATAAAATAATATCAGGCAGACACACAGAACATTGAAAGCCAAGGACAAGAAGAGACTATTAAAAACATCAAGAGGAAAAAAAAAAAAAGCAACCCATGATGGAACACCAATTAGACTGTCAGTGGATTTTTCAGTAGAAATGTTAAAAGCATAAAGGGACTGGAAGGGGATATTTAAAATACTTAAAAAAAAAAAGACTTCCTGCTGAAAATTCTTTATTCTGTAATATTAACATTTAAGACAAGGAAGAGCAGGGAGTGTCACTGAAAAGCAAAAACTAAAATAATTTACCAGCATCAAGCCACCCATGAAAGAATTTCTAAAAGGATTATTATTTACAAACCAACAGAACAACTGAATATAGAGGTAATGGCTAACTCATTGAACTTAGAAGAGAGGAAAAGAATTATCACCATCAGTACTTAGTTAATTGTTGAAAATGCAGTCCCCCTAGCATTGAAACTCACTCTGGGACTGGGTGATCCTTTCCACCCTATAAAAAGTGGGACTACTTCCAAAACACGAACAAGAATGGAAACCAATGGTACTTCAGTAAAAATAAAAGAGTGGGAAAATTTCTATCCCCTGGATATCTCTGTTGTGGGGAAGGAGGATTAATTTCTTCCCTGCCATTTCTACAGGGATTCAGACATCCTTTAATAGGTTGATTCTATAGTTTGCTCTTCAAAAGTCCATACTACTGGCACTTATGATACATGGTAACTTTTTTTTTTTTTCTGAAGATTTATTTATTTATTTATACAAGCACTGGGTACAGTCAGAAGTGCGGGAGGGTCTGAGAATTCACCAGAGCCAGAGCAGAGACCAGAACAGGCAGACTGAAGAAGTACACTGCTGAGGGGAGCAGCGGGTGGCAGGAGAGGTCTGCACACCATGTGGGACCCTCACCTGGCGGTCCGGGATTGAACCGGCACTGCAGAGGCTGTGGGCAGCTTCGCAGCCAAGTGCTCAACTGCTGCACCACCTGGGAGGCCCAATACATGGTAACTTAATCATAATTCTCTCTGTATGGGAAGTGAAAAATGATTTAATGGAGTCATTGTTCCATTTTGACAGATCGAATAGGTATATGTTTTAAAATCCACAGTCTGAAGTAGTAGTTTCCTTTCTCACAATATACTGTACCATAGATGGAATTGCTGGTAGAAGGATGAGCAGAGAACTGGATAAAATAAAACGGAAAAAATATTAGGAAATTTGGTAATAAAAGTTGTTATTTTTCCACCTTGGAGCCTCTGAGTTTCCAGTTCTTAAGGATAACACCTCTTGTCTATGTTTAAGTTCAAAGATAAACAGTCAAAAAGCAGTTTGCATGTTGTCAAAGTGGTGTTCCCATCTCTGTAGTTACTTTGATGATCAATATTGGTTTTAAGTGATTAGTGAAGATTGGAGGCAAACTTTTCCAGGAATGGGCAGAAGATAAATATTTTAGATTTTGTGGGCCATATGCACTCTGTCACAACCATACAGTGCTGCCTTTGCCGTGTGAAAGCCACCATAGACAATACTCTACCAGTATGCATGGCTGTGTTCCAATAAAACTTTATAAGAGCATTTGTGGATTTAGCTCATAGGCAATGGCTCGCAGACCTCTGGCTTAAAAATAAAGCACACTGGTTCATATTTGCTTGTGCTGTATAAGTCAGGATTGGCTATTGTCCCTTAATATCCAAAATCGGGCTCAGCAGAGGGACTTGTTCTGGAAGGAAAAAAAAAATTTCTACAGATAGAGATGATTTATCTATACAAATAAAGTCAGAGTTTATTGAATGTGAATATATTTACAGTGACATATTAATGCTCTCACACAATTAAAAAAGATAAACCAGTAGGTTTCCATTTCCATGGAGATGTTATATAACACAATGGCCTTTTCTCTATGCCATTTTAAGTAATTACCATCAGCGCTGAGGCTATTAATCCACTATAATCAAGGAATGTAAAGGTCAGCTAGTATTACATGGTATCCATCACTAAAATTTCCATACAGTTTCCTGTATTTTGTAATAGAGTTTTCTTGTCAGACTTTTCAATATTATTTTGAGATTTGGCTCTTCTGCCAAAATGAGATGAGATTATTAACAAGAAAGAGTCAGCTTTCATTCACATTTAAAGATCTATTTAATATATTTCTCCTGTTACATTAAGCAGAGAGGCTTTCATTTATTTTCAGTGACCACTTGCTTGGTGTGGGTGGATAGAAAAGAACATCACTTATTGATCTCAGTCAGATTTAATGAGCGGCAGTAACTTGTTAACTCTTGTTCCTTTGTCGATTTTCTTCTTCTATCATCCAGTGACCCAAACAACCATTATAATGGCATTGTTTTGTACATGTATCATGTCTTTCCTGACTAGACTGCAGTTGCAAGTCAGATGGTTTGAACTTGCAACCCTGACTTGCATGGGTTCCATCTCCGTATATAGTCTTATATTTAAAACCTCATCACTCTATCACTGTCCATTTATTGCTTGTTAAGGAAGTCTTAGTAAGTTCCTTAACAAGAAATAAAGTCAGAAATTATATTCCTCATATAATACATGATACCAAAAAGGTAAGCAAACCAAAAACTTAGTTCACAGGGAAAACACGTTTAAGATCCTTAAAAGAGCATAGTCTCATTATAGGGGCTCAAATTCAGAAGGGTTACTCTGAGGTCTCGGTCTCCATAAAGTCTATATTTAAAATAGCCCCCAAAATGGGTAGTAATTTTATGGAATTTCTTTGGCAGCAGGTGCTACAATCTTTCAGAATTTCATCATGTCACTATTAGAGGAGTAGTATACACTGTGCATTACAGTACACTGACAGTAAAATGGAGAGCCATTTTATTGACCATTCTAGCTGACCTCTTCTACTTCACAGCTCTTATAAAATTCCACCATTCATTTAATAGTGACTTTTCAGTGTCCTCACCTCTGATTTTCATTGCTAAAATTTAATCCCTTGTTATATCTAGCTTATTAGATTTATCTCCTGAAACTGACTGCTAAAATGCCAGTTTTCTTGAATTATAATTCATCCTTCATGCTATTATCAAAATGACTTTTCTTACATACAAAAATGGCTACAATACATTTCCTATTCAAAATTCTTCAAGGACTCCAAATTATTCACAGGAAGAAAATTGGGATTCCAAAGCATGTTCTCGCATTCTAGGTTTATTGGAAAACAGAGTCTAAGACAAAGATCTTAAATAACATGGTTAATGTGAGAAGCGAGCCCAGGGAGAACAGGCCTTTTCTGGGAAGATCTGACCTGTGTTATTCTGGGCAGAAGAAGTCTTTACGAGTTAGTGTTTCTGACATGTTCCCTTCCCCTGGCCATGGTAACTAGAGACTTATCAGATGGCAGCCTGGAACAGAACCTTTAGTGGCCACAGGGTCTTTGAACTTCTCTGTCACTGTTACATGAACCTTGCTGCTATGTAGCCTTTCTGTTACTGATGCCATAAAAGACATAAGTTTTATCTTTTGTTTTTTCTCGCCATCTTCTCTTTTCATCCTCATGTTTATTATCACATATTGTCAAGTGGCTACTGTCACTCCAGAAATAATTTCAGTATTCAAAGCAGAAAGAATTGGTAAAGAGGGGTGCATCATTCCTTTTTAGTGAGAATGCAAAAGAATCTCCCAAGCAGCTTTTTAGAAGATGTTCTCTTTCATCTCCTTGGACAAGAAGACTGGGTTAAATGCCCTCCACTAGTTATGAAAGAAGTTAAGGATATGGGCACAGAGTAACACCAAAAGAAACTGGGAAGATTGAGGGGAGTGATGTTGAGTAATGTATGCCATGGGGCACAATCACCATTGAAAAATTCCTTTTACCAAATTAAGAAGGCAACGGGATATAACTCAGTCAAATCCCAGTGGGGTCAACTCAAAATCCCCATTTCAAGGCAATAATGGCTACAAAAAACTATCTTTGTAGTACTTCTCAGCACTACTCTGCATACCAACTCATTAATTTTAACAGCTAAGCCCCATTTCCAAGATTGTTATTATGCATGTGTATGAGTTTTAGTAAAAAATAAATTCTGAGGCAAGATATATTAGTTTTGTCACTTCTTCCCATATAGAAGGCACTTTGTTTTGATATAGAGAAGCTTTAGCTTGATATGCTCGTGATATGCTTCCACAAAAAAATGTTAAAGGGACTTATATATTCTTGAAGACTCATATAATTATGACTTCAGTTGTTATACAAAATGTATTGATCTTTTGGAGACTTAAAATTGACTGGTGGTTTGTTCCAATATTCTAATAGAATCAGAAATGTTGAGTTTTATATCCACATTACTATACTTTCTTTCATGTTTGCTATTTTGGGGATATCACATGTACTGTCCTTGTCCTCCTTCTTCTTTTTAAAATAAGTGTCTTTAAAATGACATGCCCTTTTTTAGAAGAGTTCCATTTTTAATTTGGACTTCTTGATGTACATTATACAAAATCAGTGTTTCTTTTTATATTTTAAAATCTTCTGTTGATGGTATAATGTGTTCAGCATATGTATGGGGGTGGTGGCTGAGAAGATAGGCGTTTAACAACAGTTATTCCTAAACTTTAGGACTGTCCTTTGATTTGATATGAAAATCTAGTCACTAGTCATTTTTTTTGAGTTTTTTGAAGATTCGAAATAATATTGAAATATGCCAAGCCTGCTAATGTTTGTAGCTCTGTTTCTTCCTTAGGGGTTAACTGATAATTCAAGTATTCTCTTCTGATTATGACATATGAAAACCTGAACTAAAACTGGTACTCCTTTGCTCTGCTTGATTATATACGAAGATCATAGTTTTGAAAGATACATGGATAGCATATTCTGAAGTGGTTTTGCTTTAGTGAGTCATCTAGTATAGGCATCAGTGTCCTGAACACAAGTCATTCCTTCTCCTTTGGTTTACCAGTTTATCACAGAAAATTGGAAGGCCTGGTCACTTAGAGAATGTGACCAGAGATTGGGTTTACCAGCATCCACTGAGAAGCCCATGAGGTCTGTGGACAGATATCAGCTGTATAAATGTGTGGACAACTCTGGAAAGCCAAATGAGAATCTAAAAAATTTGGGGTAAACTCTTTTTGTACTAATTATAATTAAATTAAAAGTAGTAAAATTTCCTTTGAAGTACTTAAAATTTGAAGAGCCATCAAGTTACCTAAGACTATGAGCAAGATGAAATTTAACTATTGGAATACTAAAAAAAAAAAAAAAATGGATTATAGTTTTGTGACACTAGCTCACTTATTCACTCACTTTTTGAACAAAAAGATTAACCTTGCTCAAAGAATGGTTCTTTTTTTTTTTTTTTAAGATTTATTTACTTATACATACTAGAACTGGGGTACTGACCAGAGTTGTGGGAGTGAGCAGATTCACCAGAGACAGAGTGGAGAACAGAACAGGCAGATTGACTGAAATACACTGCTGAGGGGAGCAGCAGGCGAGCCAGGAGAGGTTTGCTGGCCAATGTGGATAGCTCCCTGGCTAGGGATTAAACTTGTGCTGCAGTGGCTGCGGCTAGCTTCATAGTTGCATCTTAACCCCTTGTGCCACCAGGGAAGACCAAGAGTAGTTCTTCATTAGCTTCTGAGGGAGAATCTCCAAACTCTTGGAGTATCTTGCCTGATAAAAATGTCATTGTTTACCAGAGGGTCTGGGTCCTGCAAGATACTTTATGCTAGCAGTGTGATTTATGGTGGGGTCTTGTGCCATCCAGTATCAACTTGAGGATCTGGAGACTAAGATAAGCCATGTTTATATGGTGCAATTTCAGTAAAACCCTGGACACAGGTGAATTTCCCAGTTTAGTAGTGTCCATGCATGTTAGAATAATGCTGGGAGAAATTATGCTGCCTGCATGACTCTACTAGGAGAAGACAACAGGAACATTAACAGTCTCTCCTAAACCCTGCTCTATGTGCTTCTTTCCTTTGCTGATTTTAAATTATAGATTTCAAATATAATAAAATGTAACTGTGAGTAAAATGCTTCCAGAGTTCTGTGAATCACTGAGCTACAAGGTGATTTGCGGGATGTCCTGAATTATACTCAGATTGCCATCCATTTGCTATAGTAAGTTTATTCTAGGTCTAAAATTTTGCAAATAACCCTCATCTCTTCCACTTCCATACCAATTTCAAAATAAATATTTCTTTGATGGGCTCAGAAATGCTACAATTTGATGTCTTAGAAGATTGCCCTTTTTCATTGCACCCATATGAGAGGAAGTGTTGGCGGGTTTCTGATGCAAATGTTTTCTTTCATTACTAGCAAAGGTGACTCACATATTCTCTCCATTTTACTGCTTCTGTGGTCAACCCTAGGCAGAATTAGGAAGGATATTAAGAATGTTTTTATCCAGTTCCTCTCCTCCTTTCAACTTAACATCTCATTGCCACAACTTTTGTTTTCCTAAACCACTGAGCTATATTTTCAAACTATCACTAAATCCTGCTAGCATTAGGTAAAGAAAGTGGGGGAGGCATCTTCCTTATGATTAGGGTTGCAGAACATTGGCTTTCTGAAGGTAGGCAGAATAGGAAATGAATAGGAACAAGCAAACTGTCAGTGCTTGTCTACAGTGTTCCCACTGGGTCATGGGCAGATAAAGATAAAACCCAAGATTTCTCTGTAAGGAGAGAGTTGCATTGGGAATAACCTCTCTTTATTTGACCATTCCCGATGGTTTTCATTCAGACCAAATTAATATGACTTTCTTTGCACCCAGAAAAGAGATATGAAGCATTTTACATTATGTCCTTGAGTAGATTCTTGAACCTTTGACTATCTCACAAGGATGTAATCTTTAAGCTTCTTGCACCACCTGCTGTTAGGTAGAGTCTACTTTTCTCTGTTTTTTGCCTCTTCAACTAGCTGTTTGGGATTGACCTTTATTTTGATCCTCCTTTTAGTTGGATTCTCTTTTTTTAATAATTTTATTTTATTTATTTATATACAAGAGTTGGGTTACAGGCCAGAGGCACAGGAGGGTGAGAGGATTCACCAGAGACAGCGTGAGGAGCAGAACAGGCAGACTGATGAAATACACTGCTGAGTGGAGCAGCGGGCAAGACAGGAGAGGTCTGCCATGCCATGTGGGTTTCTCCATGGCTGTCCGGGAATTGAACCCACACTGCAGAGGCTGACAGACAGCTTCACAGCTCTGCGCTCAACCTGCTGCGCCACCGGGGAGGCCCAAATTCTCAAGTTCTTTTCACTTTGGCTTCTATCTAGACCTTAAATACCTCTCTACAGATATTATTACACTTATCTCACTACACAGCTTCCCCTCTAGGGTGAAAGCATTGTATCCATAATTTTCATCCTTGTATTCCTAGCATTTAGCATAATTCCTGGAACACAGTAGTTGCTCAATAATCATTTGTTGAATTAATGAATGTATGAGAGCTAAGTCTACTCCACTTTCACACTCAGATCTGTCTCTAGAAATGTCAGTTTTGGTCAGAATCTTGGCACCTTTAGAATCCTGTCTTAGGCATTTTGATAACTTGAGGAGTAGAATAAAATGGCTATTTTCTTTCTTTTCCAAAAACTTTATAAATAAGAATATCAATAAAATATTTTTTTCAGACAAAAGGATGGCAAATTATCGACAAATGCTCAGAATATTTACTTAAAAATCAGTGCTTATGCAGAAGATCAGAGGTAGAACAATGGCTACATACAATATAAAATTAAAATTGGGCCACTAGAGTCATGGGGCGGGGGTGGAGGGTGGAGAGAGAAACAGAAAGCCTTCTTACAAGTTGTCATTTTTCAATTAAAGATTACATTCTATTTTGGTAGTATCTCTGCTGAGAGCATTCCCACAGTTTTTAATAGTTCAGTCTCAGCTGTCAGGAACATTTGTGTTAATTTTTCCCATTCAGCACACATAGGAATTGCTTTGCCTGTTGTTTGCAGATACTAAAGCTGGCTTCCTAATAATGTGACTGAAAATGTCTATCAAATATAGACAAAATTTTCCCTTTGTTTCTTGAAAACCAGGGGATGTTATAGGAATCATCTCCTGGCATAACAAATGATACAAGCAATTAAATGTAACAACAGACCAATTTAGAAATCATATTTCTTTTTCTACATAGTAGATTGGTGAAATATAGGGAGGATACCATGAAATTATTTTTTTTTAGTCATCATTATTAGTTTCATGGAGAAGAGGATTTATGGTCATTCTGATAACATTAACTACATGTGAACAATAGGTGCTATAAGTTAGACAAAGACTACTCCAGAATCATTCAGTCAATACAAATGCTTCCTATTTTCAATCTTTTGAATCTTCTCCAAAGGGCTACTGCTGCCATAATAATTACCAAAAATTTAGCAGCAAATGGGTATTCAAATAACACATTATTTGTTATCTCACAGTTTTGCAGGTCAGAAATCCAAGTCCAGTGTGGCTCAGCTGGTGCTCTGATCTGGGTTTCACAAGTCTAAAATCAAAGTGTTGGCAAGGTGTATTCTGCAGGCGCTAGGGGTGAATCTGCTTCCCACACACTGGGATTGTTGGAAGTGCTTAATTTCCTGGGGCTGTAAGACTGAAGTTTCATTTGCTTGTTGGCTTTTGACTGAGGCTCTTTAGCTTTCACAGACTGCTGGTATTCCCTGGCTTGTAGCATCTTTCTTTTTCTTTAATGCCAGGGGTGGAAGGTGAAGACCTCTCTAGACTACGACTCTCCCTGACCACCTCTTCTGTTTCCATATTCCTCTGCCTACCTTTTCTGCTGAACCTCTCTTCTAGTTCCAACTGGGGAAATTTTGTTGCTTTACAGGGCTCATGTGATTATATGGCCCACTGGATATTCCAGGATGCTCTCCTATTGTAAGAACTTCACCTAATTACGTTTGCAGAGTACATTCACAGCATAAGTTAATGCTTGATTAAATAACTAGGTGTGGGAAATCTTGGAGGAACCATTATTTCTTTCTTACTAATTTGACTAATATAGGGTGGCAATTTGAAACCCAATGTGGATGGAGGGTAGATGCAGTTTTACCTCTGACCATGTTTGGGATCCTGTGTGAATTAAATAACAACAGTAGTCACTGTGCCCTGAGGTCATCCTGAGGCAGGTACTGTCTACATATATATAATCTAATCCTCAACAACCCTCCCCCCAATGGTTTGTTACTTATAAGAAACACTGATCCAAAGATAAAGGAGTTAGTTAACTTTTCCACAATTGTACTATTTTCACATTGTAGAGCTATCCTGAATCTGTTTGTAATTGACTATGTCTGTCGTGTGGGCTGAAGAAGACAGTGTATGTAGCATGTCCAGCAGAGTGCTTGACTTATACTTCGTAACAGCTGAGTGGCCATTGATGGATTATTTTCCATTTTGATTTCTTTTGTTCCCACGATTTGGCTTCCCACCTCTGTTGTCTTCTCACAAGCAGCTTACTAACTACTGTGAATAATGCAAAAATAAAGACAGTGCTGTACCAACTTGTAAGAATAAAAAAGGAGGTAGGACATTCCTGGCATTAGGAACCCATTATTTGCCCAGTAAAAAGCTAGATATTTTTCATTCTTTTCTCATGTATATGATTCATATTTGAGGATGATTTTAAGGTAACAAAAGTTATATTTTATGAAGATGGAGTTGTATGTAGTAGAGGAAATACTATGTATTTAGTGCCTTTCAGGTAATGTGAAAGCTTGTTATTAATTGTGTTATTTAATCTTCTCATCTAAATTTTATAGATGAGAAGACAGATACCAGGTAGGGAAGCTACTTGATAAAAAATTCTCTCCATTTCAGAATTTAGACTCAAGAATCCCTTCAAAGTAGCCATCTTAGAGCCAGTAGACCCAAGTGACCAATGACTGACATTGTTAAATAGTTGAATGCTTTTAAAAAATCAAAAGCTGTGTTAACTAATTGCTCAATTCAAGAGACATGTATATAAATTTAATATTATCTCTATATAAGCTATTATTTTAATATATTTATTTCTTAATGTCGTCTATGTCCTTAATATGTATATAATGATGAATTATGTATCTTCTGTCCAAAAATTTATTTGGGTAGAGAAATCTAAACAAGTAAATGATAACAGATGTCTGTGAATTGTATGAAAGCAAAAAAAGAAAAAGAACCATGTCTAAAATAGGAAAGACTTCACGAAATGAGATGGAATTGGAGTTGAGTTTCAAGGATGACTGAGACTTGAAGTAGATGAACTATGGGTGCTTTGGTGGTGGATGTGATGTGGGATGTGATGTGGTAACATACGTCTGAAGAGAGGTGGGATCCTATATTACTGAATCATATACATTGTTGTAATCCAATGTTACCACAATAAAAGAATTATGTAAAAAGGAAGAGGTAGGTGGAGGGATATTCTAGACAACAGGAACAACCTGTACAAAGTCAAAATAAGGGGGAAAAGTGCAATTGTATGGGGAATATAACCAAAATGAAAATGCATACATTGTGCAAAAATGAAAAATGATGTAAGAATTATATAAAATAAGATATTTTAAAAAATATAGGGATGAAAGTTTAAAAAAGTATATATTTTTTCATATAAGTTGTGTGTGTATGTGTGTGTGTGTGTATACTTGCTGAAATTTAAACATGGAAGAACTTTTTTAAAAGATTTATTTATTTATTTATACAAGCACTGGGTACAGTCAGAAGCGTGGGAGGGCGAGAGAACTCACCAGAGCCAGAGCGGGGAGCAGAGCAGGCAGAAGGACCGAAGTACGCTGCTGAGAGGAGCAGCGGGTGGCAGGAGAGGTCTGCGTGCCATGTGGGACCCTCACCCTGTGGCCGGGGATCGAACTGGCGCTGCAGAGGCAGTGGGCAGCTTCGCAACCCAGCGCTCAACCGCTGCGCCACCAGGGAGGCCCCTAAACATGGAAGAACTTTATTTTTCTTATTTAAAAAATTTATCCTTTAAATTGAGGTAGCATTAGGATCCCCATGCCCACATCAGGTGTCACCTTTGCAGTGCCATCATCCACCACCCAGAGTTCAGCCATCATCCACCACCAAATCACCCATATAGCCCATCACCAGAGTCCATTGTGCTTCCTTTCCTCTTTGTAAACTTTGTTTTTCAATACATTTTACTAACTATCAAATAGCTTTCCTGCTGAGCACCTGATTTGTTAATATCTCTGATCCAATTCTTTAGTTTTCAATCATATTTGGTTATTTAAAATCAGTCCCAGTAACATCTCAATATTCATACTTCTTCCTCCACTGCCCTACTAGGGCAGTAAAGACTAGTAGCAAACCTTGCTTTCCTTCATCCTTCCTTCCCATTTGAATATGCAATTCATTTCACTAAAAAATCTTCAGCTTGTGAAGTCTTTTGCTTTCTGGTCTATCTGCTTGGCAATCTTTTGGAGGTCAGAGTCATCCAAAGCTAATTTTCTAAATAAGTGGAACATGGTGTCAAAATTGCTAGAAAGTACAAACAGCATGCTGCTTTAAGGACAATAGATTCCATGTATATCTCATCAATTGCCTTTGGAGGACATTCTGAAGATTGTTTTGAGTAATAACACACCATTAGTATAAATTTCTATTGGAAACAAATTTGAATTAAAACACCAACTTAAATATTTGCTAAAAATGTAGTTGCATTAATACATCGTCACAGATTCTTCTTTTTCATTCTTTTAGAGCTATCTGCCTCGATGTGGGGCTTGTATATTATTAGTACAGAGACCTCTTGAAAGTTCCTCTTTCTTGATTTAATGCTCTGCTGTTTGTGTCTTGAAATGACTAATAATTTTATCTTTGAATTTGTATTTTGTAAGTGAAGTCTAATGGGTCAGTGGAGTCTTTTGGGGGTAGAGAGGGCAAGATGCAGGCAAATTCTAGGCAATGAGGGTGAAGAGTAGGGCAGGCATTAGTCTCTAAGGGGCAACAGATGGCTGATGGGGAACCTGGGCACAGAAGGGCAGCTGCAGTGGCTGCAGTGGAAACAGTGTTGGCAGCGGTCACAGCTCCAGGAGAGAGTTGGGGCTCTACCTGGAACAGTGTCTGCTTGCTCATCAGTTTCCGGATTCCAGAACTTAACCCTGTGCTCGTTGCTCAAAGGTTAACTCTCCAATCTCTGCTTCAGCACAGATACTGACAGAGCTTGGACAGTAAACTGTAAGTAAATTACTGCAAGATAAAAGCAGTGGACATAGCAATAAAATGTATCAGAGTTCATAGAATTTGTAATCTGTTTTTAAAAAGTGCTGTAGTACTATAAGGCAAATATTCACCAGCTTACAAATATAAATTAAAGGTTGTTGCATCTGATTGAAAAGAACATTAATTTTATATGATGCTTCAAGTAAAAGCAACTATTAAGGAGGAAGATGACATTGATACTATGTTTGTCCTTGTTGAGGATACATGAATAAAATGCATCAATATTGTTTTGAATTCTACACACATCATGAAGACACTTTTTTTTTTTTTGGCATGCCCTATATAAGTGGCAAAAATGTCAGAAGAGTCATAAAAGTGGTCTAGTATACATTTCATTTGAAATTAAATTTAGACTTAAATTTAGAGTTAAATCTTTTAAAAAATATTCCACAAGACATGTCTAGATGTATCAAAAATTTATATTTTAAATAATTTACTAGAAATCTAAGCCAATTTGTCACCATCTATAAAACACTGTCAAAAGCTGGCTCCTATAACAGTTGAATCAGCAGAAAGATTCTTTTCAAAGTAAAATATTTTCAAAAAATTGCCAAGGGTAACTGATAGCACTTTCAATTATCTGGACTGAAAATGAAGTTGCTGAAAGTATAAATTATGATGACTTAATAAAATGAATTGGCAAAAGAGTGATCTAGATAGAGAGTTCCTATGCACAATCAGGATGTCTATCATGTTAACAAATAATTATTTATAATATTATATAAAATCATCATACCAATAATTTTTTTTGTAATTTGAAAGTTCAGATTGTTACACATGTATTCCTATTGCCCTACTACATTTGATAATAAAATATTTTTAAAGAAAAAAATCATGATTTAATAGCATTAACTGTACTTTTCTCCCAGCATTTTGTGCAGTCAATTTTTTTTAAAGATTAATTTGTTTTTTATACAAGAGCCGGGGTACAGGCCAGAGGCACGGGAGGGTGAGAGGATTCACTAGAGACAGAGCGGGGAACAGAACAGGTAGACTGATTGAAATACACTGCTGAGGGGAACAGCAGGTGAGGCAGGAGAGGTCTGCCATGCCATGTGGGAATCTCCCTGGCCGGCCGGGAATAGAACCCATGCGGCAGAGGCTGCAGGCAACTTCATAGCGCTGCACTCAACCTGCTGCACCACCAGGGAGGCTCTCCCCCAGCCTTTTGAATGATGGATCTCACATTTTTATTTTACAAGTTATATAGATTGTAGGGAACTGTAAGTTATATACCTGGTCCTGCTACCTTTTATCTAATTTTAAATTCCTTTTCTCCCATTGTCATTCACTTACACTTTTCCTCTCTGCAACATTTGTGATCCTTTTATAGAGTTGGATTTTATGTAGCTTTTATGATATTTTTGGCTATATATTATTTACCTGTAATTGTGGATAGCTAGTGTACAGTGACTAGTGGTTCAAAATCTGAACAGCAAAGCTATCATATCAGACTGGTTTTTTTCTCCACTTAAATATGCTTTTCAAGATACATGTTATATTTCATAAAAATCAGAAAGAATAAACATTCATCATATTATTCACTTAAAGATAAAATGAAAATGAAAAATTTAAATAAATACATTTGAATTATTATCTTAGCTCTGGAAAGGCACTTAGGGGTCAGAGGGCTAATCCACTGACCTTAGAGATAAGAAAATTTCTTACTAGAGTTTAACTGATTTATTCACGCTAATTTGGTAATTTTCTTACAAATCTTGACCTGTTCTCAATTAGTACAATTAGAAGGTAATGTGATTCCAAATGTATAAGGGTATTAAATGAACAAGTTGTTTTTTGCTAAGTTTTATAAATTTTAACATATTTGCCTTTTTTAATAAATATCTTTGTCAAGAAAATCAAGTAGAAAATGCGTTGTTCATTTTATAACATTCCCACTTTGATGAAAATAATATTGAATTTATAACATTAATTCTTAGACGCATTTGAGATAATTTCAGGATTTTATTTCTCAACTGTTCCATTGGTTTGTTTGTCTTGAAAACATTTGGTTTTAATTATGTGTCTTTATATCTGGCAGTGTTTAATATCATTTTTCAGATTTTTAGAAGCTATTCTTGCTTGTTTGTACCTATAAAATTTGATAAACATATTATCTGATTTCAAAACATTCTCCTGTTATTTCTGTTGGAGTTTAGTTAAATTTATAGCTTTTATTTTAATGGAAATTAATGATGTTGCTTTCTTATCTAATAAAAATGGCAAGCCTTTCATTTGATGAGGGCTTCTTACATATTTTTCACCAACTTGGAAAGTTTCTCAGTTAGTCTTGGAAAGTGTTGGGTTAGTTTTATTCTAGGAATTTAATCTTTTTGGTTGCTGTTGTGAATTGTCTTTGCTCTCATCATACTCTTTCAGTGGTTGTCATTTGAATTTATGGAAATTTAGAAATGATCTTGAGCCCAATTACTTGTGATCTATGGAAAAACATGAATTACTAAAGTATAATAATAGACAATCTTCTGATAAAACAGCAGTCAAAAATAATCCTGTCATTTTCCCAGAATTGTCATTTTTTATGATACTGGAATGAATTCCTCAGAGAATATGTACACTATAATCCCTTGTACTAACCAGATTTGCTCTGAAGCATTTCTCAGCTCACTCAAATGCTGGGCTTTGTCACTTGCTGTCAAACTAACATGAACATGTGTTTTCTGGTCTTATTTATTTTTTAATGACACTGGAATCAAATGGGAAAAAAATCACTGCATGACTAATTCACACTTAGGGTAAAATGTTTATTTTGTACTGCTCAAAGTAGATTCACCTTTAAATATTCTGTCCTCACTAATGAAATTATTAGATATTGAAAATAGATCTTAAAGAATCACATGACTCAAATCAAAAAGTTCAGTTTAGATTTTGATCACATTTTATTTGATAGATTATTTTTCTGACCTAATTTACTAAAAGTCAGTGATATATGGTTACAATTTGTTGAAAAGGCCTAGCGGAAGACTTTGAGAAATGTTATAAAAAAAAGAGTAACAACTTGTAACCATATATCACTGTATGTGTATGTGCTCTCAGAATTCATATGAGGAAACCCATCCCTCCAATGTCATTGTATCAGGTGGGGTTCAGGGGACATGATTTGGTAATGAGGTTGGAACCCATGGTAAATGGGATTGATCCCTCACCCCTTCCATCATATGAGTTTACAATGATAAGATGGTCGTGCCATAATCTTGAACTTTTCACCTTCCAGAACTGTGAGAAATGTGTTTGTTGTTTATAAGCCATCTATTCTGGACTGACAGAGACGAAAGACTTCTATAATGAAGGTTTTTGTCCTGTTTTCCCCATCTGAGTTTATGAAGAGGGTGATAAAAAAAGGAAGATATTGCAAAAAAGTATAATAAAACAAATATCATTTACTGATAATTTGCAATGTTTCAGATAAGTTTCATTGTAAATCATCTCTCAAGTCTTGTTGATAATTTGAATAAATTTGGGGTTTATAGAAAAATATTTGGCATAAAATTAAATCAAAATAATAGCTGTTAACATTTGCACCAAGACTAGACCCAAAATGTGTCTACTTCTATACACATTATAGAAGTAGCAATATACAGGCTATTGTGGACTGGTTAAATTTTATTCTGGTAGTTTAGATGAGAAAGAGAGAATTAAAGATATCTAATTGAGGTCTAATTGATGTAAACAGAGCAGAGAAGTAAGCTGCAGTTTTAGAATTAGAACTACTAGATAGATTTTTCCCCAATTCTCTTATTGTATAGATTGATTCTTTTGTTAAATTCATTCTTTCTCTAAATGCTGACAACTGTTAGCATTTAAAATATGATGCTGTTTTTTATTTGGTATAAAATACCAATATCATTATCTTAAAAAGAAATATGCATCTGGACATTTTAATTCAACTATAAAATACCTATGTAATAGTATTTTTTCCCAAAATGCAGCACACTGTGTATCTGATGCAGTTATAAATAAGATTTCATCTCTTTGTGCCTTTCAGTGAACATGAACAATATTATAACTTTCAGATGCAAGTATTATTAGATAAGTAACATGAGGATGAGGACAAGATATCAGTAGTATTCTTATTTCAAATATGAAACTTTAAAATCAACTTATCATCAGTATTTGCCTATAATATTTTCAATGAAGTCTTCACTGTTACTGATTTTTGAAATACTCTAATCAATTGTCTCAGAGAGACCAGGCACAATGATTGACAGCATGTGAATAATAATGGAACTGGAAATTTCAACATGTTTTTTGTACTATGTTAATTTGTACAAAAGCAAAATAAGCTTTCTTATTTAAAATTCTTTGTAAGTATGAAGTGAAAGGAATACTTTCCTTTCTGAAAGTATGCTGTGAGAGTCTAGTTGATTCAAAAATCTTTGGTTAGGGTCTGTTTGAATTCCTGCTTATTGAAGTAAAATTTCAGATTAGTTTTATATATATATATATATGTGTATGTGTGTATATATATATATATATATATATATATATAGTCTCAGTCAAATCAATCTTAATCAAAAGTTTGAAATTCACAAGCAGAATATAAATAATAACCCACTATAATGTAGAAGGAATGGGCATATGATTTTGCTTTCTCTTATCTGTAGGACACTTATGGTTTTTTCCTTAATGTGAACATTAAGGGAATTAAATGATGTTTACATAAAATCTGAGCAGTTAGTTGAACTGTAAAATAATTATAAAGATCTACTTAGTGGTTGGTTTAACTACAGTGGCAATTAGCTAGGCAAATATTTTTCTTTACTCAATTAGCAAGACAAAATCCTTTAAATAGAGCAAATAGGCTGCATTTTGGAAATATGACACATTAAGATTCTCATTAACTCTTAAAGCGCTGAGATTTTCTTTAGCACTATATGATTGAATGTCTATTATGGACTAGAAATAAAAGTGAAAAGACAATCATAATTGATTGATTTAGTTCAAATATTTTTGCCACTGCACTTCCTAAACATCATAGCTATATTTTGTTTGGGTTTGTGTATAGCAGGGAGAGAGAGAGGGAGAGAAATAAAGGTGAGTGAGGGGTTTAAGAGGAAATTAAATGAAGTGGTGGTATTTGGCACAAAATCAATGGACCTTGAGTGTTGAGTGAAATCAACCCAAAAGTGAAAGACCCATACCAGATGGTTTCACTCATCTGTGGAATGTAAATAACAAAAAAATAAATAAACCCAAAACAATAGAAGAAATAAAAATTTGAACTCAGAAAAAAAGATAATTTTTGCCAGAGAAAATAAGGGAAAATATTGAGGGGATGGAGCATGGAGGCAGGTGGGGTATGGGCATGCACCAGTTGTTTGGTAGAGACAATAACAAAACAATAATATGGTTCAAATAAATGAAAAAATAATGATAACCAAAAACTTAAAAAAAATAGAGGGAATTAAGGGCTAAAAATGAGAGCAAAGAATTTTCAGTGTCTTTATATGCAGTTAAGAAATGATTAAGTGGGAGAAAGAAAGGGAGAGCAGGACATATATTTAAGAGCAGAGTCAACTATTTAAATAGGATATTAGAAAACAGTTTCATTTAAAAGCAAAACACTAACATATTTAATGGTCTAACAATCAATAACAACCATATTAATTTAATCAGAATTTTATATAGGTTTGATCTCGTGAATATTTCTCAGACCTTTGTCCTCTTGTTTATGCTTCTTGCTGTTGGCCTTGCCTTTTAGGACTCTTTCAGTGTCTTTTCTTGAAGTAAGTTCTTTGTTCTAGTGATTCTAATTCCACACTTGTAACTGAGGTAACAGTTTAAAGCAAAGTCTTGATTCATTTTGTCTACCTCTTTAAAGCCTTCTGTGACTTCCTGTGGTCCTATTACATAGACTGAGACATTTACAACCCTGAACCTGCATATTTTGTTATTAAACACAGCTTTATGTTTCCTCTGCTGTAGGTGTCCCATCCTTGTTGACATTCCTTTAGCATGTCAGTTTCTGTCATATCTTTGAACTTTTCATTTATTTTCCACTAAATTTAAAGTGATTTTACTCCCTTTACTACTTTCTGGAAATTTTGCCAATCCTTTAAAACCTTGTGTTGCAATTCTTCATATTCTCAAAGTACTCTGTTAGTTCTTCTGTTATTTCACTAATTATAGATTGTATTGTAATAATTTGTTTATATGTCTCCTATCCCTACAAGATAGTGACTTAAATACAGAGACCAGTGTTAGTCATCAACTTAGTTCTTCCTCCATCTCTGCTATATTTTCACCTGGTCTATCAGATAATTAACATAAGAGTAGTTTTAAATGTACAAAATAGATTTGAATATATTTAGGTTTATAGTAGGTGTCTCACAAATTGTGCTCAGGTGATTAAATGAAGCAGTTCAGACTAAAGCATATGAAGAATTAAAAGTCAGTTGATAATCATCACTAAAGACACAGATTAAGTGAAAACATACAAATCGATTTACGATAATTTGTTTTTGGTGTTTCTAAAAAGTTACCTACCTTGCCAACTTTTTTCTTCACTTATTTTTGGTGGGAATATTCTGACTGCTAAAAAATTGCTGCATTCAAAAATGAATAAAATAGCAGTTTTTTATATTCATATCTCAAAATAACTCCACAGATGGTCTTCAAACTTTCCAAGAAAATAAACTTTGGAAAGAAATCAAGCATCAGATTTTTCAATCTAAAAATATACCTCTCAACCTCAACAAAGTTATGGATGTAAGGTAACTAGAGGTGATTTGACTTTGATTAATTAGCACTTTTGTTGATGAAAATATTGTTGCTTATTGGAGAAAGATATCACAAAATTCATGAGTTTTAAAAATACACACGAGTTCGCATAATTATTCACATATATTCAATATTAAACTTTTATTTCATCATTAGCATTATGTCATGCATATTATAATAATTATGATTTGTGTAAGCTACTCTCAATTATTGAGTACTATTTGCCAAGTACTTAATTAATTATTTTACCTATTGTCCTCATTTAGTCTCTAGACATCCCTAAGGCAGATACTGAAGTGGGCTCACATCATATCTATTTTAATTCCCTTCTCCCTTACTTTTGTGTATTACAGTGGTTTTTAGAAAGTAAAATTTTAGAATTCCTAACCATTCCTGTAATGAGATATGCCCATAGTGATATCATTCTAACCAACAGGACTGTGACACCTGCTTTGAGTCAAACAGATTCCATCTTGTCTCCTAACTACCATGTTGTGAAAGTTAAACAGGAGGACTCAGCAGTTTAGATGTAAGAAACAGACCCCACACTACAGCCTTATCTTTGGAGACTTTTGTCCACCAAAGATGGACAGACAAATGAATTTTATAAACTATTCAAAAATTTCAAAGCAACTAACTTAAACTCAGCCCTAATCCCTGACTCTGCCTGGAAACCTTAGAACACCCTGGGTGGCAATGCCCAAATCATGATCCCTTTTCTCAAATAAATGCTTGCTAATTACACTACAGCCTGATTTCTCCCTGGTTGATAAGATACAGATGAGATGTCTGTATAGAGAATCTCCTATAAATTTCTTTCAAAGAAATTTTGCCCTTCGCCTTTCCCCATGTTTCTCTACAACTTGACCTGATGCCTAGAGGTGAGCAGACCCTGAATGTGTGAGGGAAAAGATGCTAAGGATAGAGGAACAGGAAGCATTACTTGGAGACATTAAGTAGGCTATTAAGAAATACCGCCTTCTGAAAGTAAAGCATTTCCCATTTTTATACTAAATAAGAATAACAAATAAAATCAGAATGCTATAGATTTTGATCTCTTGATTTTTATTTTTCAAGCCTTGTCCTTCTGTCCACTGCCGCTGGCCTGGCCTTTTATGTACCTTCCCATTTAGTTTCTTCCTCATGCTGATGACTTTATGAAACTACAGCTTCCCTCTTGAATTCTCAACCTTTGTATTTTTAGTTATGTGAGAAAAAGAAAGTCCTTATTTAGTTATGCAGCTGTGATTGGGGTTTCCTTATACACTCAACACAAGTGTAACTAATTTAGATCAATTCTACCCTGCCTATTTTATAAATGATGAAATGGATGATCAGAAAAATCTTATAACTTGCCCAAGGTTAACACATGTTATAAGCCTTTTCTCTAAGATTCAAATGCAACATAACAGAACCTGCAGTTGATTTTCTTTACATTATAGACTTTTTTTTAAATGTTAGGGCTGAATCATTTAGAATTGTCAGTGTCAACTTTATATGATTCATTCTAATTGGGTGAGTAGTATAATAATAACTTGTATATATACATACACATACATATATACTAGAATTCAAATATTGCATCTTTATGTTTCCTGGTCAACTCACAAAAATAAAGTTTGATTATTTTAGTTGGTAAATACTGAAATACTATAAATATTAAATTAAGTTATGACTTCCCAAACCATTATTTTTTATCTATAAATATAGTTCTAATGTAAGACTATCTGGCATTGTGCCTAGTACTCAGAATGGACTCCAAAAATACTCATTGACTAAAGAATATTTTGAATTTATAACCTCCTTTGCAAATGGCTTTTTATGAAAACATGCACTTTGAATGAGGAAATTTCTATGATGCTTCCACATTTGTTAGCAATGAGATCTCTATGAAAGACAGCTAATGACTGGTATGAGTAAGAATAAAGGGGAGAGGTTGAGGGTATGAATATGGCAAAGTTTTGATCTGCTTTAGAAAGTTCTACTTTTTTCCCATATATTGGTATGATATCATCATTGATGGACTCAAGATATCCATGATAAGGGGATGTAGCTCTCTCTGTATGATAGAAATAAGAGATTTGTGGTGTTGGACAAGATAGCATGGATCCTGAAAAGGTTTTGCTGAATATTATAGACCTTAAGGCTTATTTATCTTCTGATAGGAAGCCATCTTTGTAGCTTGTCACATAGAAAACAAGGTCAAGGTAACCATAGTGTGGTTTCTGTATAACTAGTGGCTCCTTCAGGAGAGAGGTTTGGGTTCCTTTAGGAGAGGGGATTGCTACAAAGTTTGCTGCTCCCTGAAAAGGCCCTTGGCCTTTCTCCTGTGATGCAACCCATTGTGTTTGGAGATGTCACCTAGTCCTTCACATTGCTTTTGGTAACTAGGGCAAATACACTGAAGTTCATGTTGCATATTATAATCAGAGTGCTTGGTATAAAGTCCTTTGTCTTTTATCCAGAATCATGTGCCCTCTGTCAGCATGATAGTACTTGCCACATAATAATCTAGTAGCTAGATTGTTAGTTTGTAATGAGGTAAAATCTCAGACCCTTCCTACTTCTTGAAATTGATGTCTTCTACATAAAATGTGTGCTTTGTGAATAAACAAAATTTTACATCAATATTGGGTGCTATCTAAGAGACCATTTGTATCCAGGGACATGATGGCTGACCTAAAAAAAATGAAAGTGAATGTGAAAATATTGTGACACCTTGAGATAAAGTGACACTCATATTTTGATCAGTCTGTAAATTTAATTTTTTTGCTACAGTGAATAAACATATTCTTATACCTATGTTAGGTTTTTGAGACAGGAAAGCTTTATAGCATTGAATTTCGGAGTACTGTTTGCTGGATGTGAGGGGTAAAAGGCATAGCTGACACCAAAGGAAGACTGAATGTTTACTGGAGCATTCAGGAAGTTTCTCTCATACATTTATAAAAGTCTATAAGTAGTTCTATTCAAAAAGCAATAGTGAGTTGAAGGACAATCAAGTGAATAATGCAGTAACAGTAAGACGCTTTTATAAACACTAGGAGACATGGTTATATATATAAAACAGACAGAAAATTGTTCTGTTCAAGCACTAACATCGTATTCAAGGGCAGTCAAGTGAATAATGAGATAATAGTAAGATGTTTTTATAGTACTGTGAGCTGTTAGTTGTAATGGTCATTGCATTGTAATCATTGCTGACTTGTGAGGTTTTATTCTTTCAGATGTAACATCAAATATTCTAGTATAAAAATTGTGTGTGAACAAACATAAAATGTTGGGAATGGCTGGCAAAAATCAGAACTGGGAATAAACTTTCAAGATACGAGAGTTAATGATTTAAGCTTGCTGGCAAATAATGAAAAAAACCACAACAGGAAAAAATGCCACAAACAAGGGTTCACTAATTCAGACAATTTTCACAATTATGAGAATTGAGATTCCACAGTGTGCAGATCTATTTATAAGCATTTAACAATCTAGGAGCAATAACTATCCAGGGAGGTAGAATTTTAATTAAATGCCTAGAGGCAATCTAAAATGGGGTAAGTGAATTTAAAATTTAAAAGCAAGTAATTACTTATAATTACAAATATAGATAATTAGACTGAATTTCTGTGGTGATATAATTAAATGAATGGCTTGTCCTTTGGTCCCTGGTTCATTTGTTCAATAATTGAGCTGCTCCAAAATATCATCCATTGTTCCTGTCTTTAAGGAGGTGATATTCTAGTGGGAAAGAAAGTATATAAACAATTGCCTACAGTATGTCAGAATTAATTAACTGCTCTAATAAGGTACAATGATGGTTTGAGACTAATTTCTGACTAAAGTAATCACAGAGGGCTTCATGAAAGAAGTAGCTTTACATCTTGTTAATACTCAAAAGACTTTTTATAGACAAAGGAATTGGGAAAGGCATGAATTAAGGCACAAAGGTGTGAAGGTGCTGGGCTAGTTCAGGGAGGTTTTAGTGTTGTGGAATGTGAGTGGAATATTGGATTTTGTTTTGTTAGCTAATGTTAAAATCTTTTGATATTCTTTAAAAGATGATTTAAACCCATACGTATTTACTAATAGGGTAAATGTTTGACCTCTGTTCTGTCATGTAGTTTTCACTTTATGTGATTTTAGTTCTTCACTGGATGGTTTATTTACTCATTCTCTCTTTTGGGGTATATCTTTTCATATTTTAGGAAGGTTTGTACTTTTTTTAATAATTGCCTTAGTGCTAATATCTTTATTAATACTCTTTCCCTCCTTCTGACCCTGTTTGTACTTCCACCACCCTGTGGCTTTCTTGATTTTCTGTTGTTACTATGAGCAACACAACTTATCTGGTAAATTCTCTTTTTTGTCTCCATTCTCTTCCGCCTCCATATATTATTATTTCAGTTCCAGTTGTAGTCAAGTAGTAGGTAATTCACATTTATTATTTAAGCAATTGGTGTATTCATTTTATTTCTTAATATACTCCCTAATACTGTCCCATCCCCCCCTTTTTCATAGTTGTAATGTATTCTTTTCTTCAGACCATGTGGACATTATATATTACCAAAATCCCTTGCAATCATCATTTAGTAAATATTCTATGCTTTTAATGTTCTTAGCTTGTCTGAAATTTTTCTTACAGATTTCTCAGGAACAGCTCATGAGCATATTTCCTTTGTTATTTTTTATTCCTATCACTTCATCAGCAGCCTTTATAATTGGGGATTGGTGTGACCAGATATCAAATCTTGGCTAACACTTTCATTTCTTGAATTTCTTAAATGTCTCTCTATATTTTTTTTAAAGAATTGCTACCGAAAAATCAATGATAAACCGCCTTTTACTTTTTTTCTAAAGTCCATCATTTCTTTGAATAGGGATTCTCAAGTACTTTGGCGTCAGAACCTCCTTACAGTTTTAAAAATGATCGAGGATCCCAAACTCTTTTTTATTATGTGAATTACATCTAATGACATTTACTTTATTAAAAGTTAAAACTTAGAAAATTTGGTACTTATTGCTTCATTAATAATAATAATATACCATTATATATTAATAGAAATAATAGCTATTAAATGAAAATTAATTTCTTTTCCTACATAAACAAGGAGTGAACATCGTTATTCTACATATTTGTAAATGTCGTGCTTGATAGAAGACAGCTGGATTCTGACACTGGTACATTCAATCTTTTAAAGTATTTTGTTTTGGTTAAAGTGTTTGAAGAAAAATCTGGCTTACATAAATAAGTAGATGGAACCAAAGAGGTATTTTTATAGTATTTTCATATAACTGGATATTCATCTTTGATGCTACACCAAGATTTGACAAGTGGCAGTTTTTTTAAAGATTAGTTGCAATGAGGAGTCTGTAACCATAGCAATGAGCTTTTGTACTTGGCCAAATTAAAATCCATTTGTCTGCCTTGCGTTTTGAATAAGTCTGGCTTTTTCCCCCCCAGCGTCATGTATTGGTCATTTGGAAACTATGGGTTTATTGAATTATGTAAGTCTTCTGAATGTTGACACATTTCACTATACCATACCAAAGCATCACATTTATTAGAATCGCTTGATCATATCAGAAAAGTCTTTGAGTATTGGGAAACTACTAATGGTAGTAGATAAATTTTTTTGCCCCCAGTTTCCTCTAGAATGTTCAGATTTTACTGCTGGTAATTGTCTCTTTGACCAGCTTTTCTTACTTCTTAGTGTAACTTTGACTTGCTTTTCTGAGTTTTCTCCTATTTCCTTGAGTTTATTATTGCAATTTGGAACTCTATCTGATGAGGTGGTATAATCTTTCATGTCTTTGTGGTTTGATTCTGGAGAGTTGTCCTCTCCTTGGGATATCATGTTCTTTTGAGGTCTCAAATTGCCATGTGTTATTATTTAAAAAAAAAATTATCGAGGTCACAATGGTATATAACACTGTATATTATTTAGAGCTATAGGATGACACCCTTCAGGTGCATGCTACCACACCACACCCACCACCAAGGTACCCATGGCCTTTCACCATAGTCTATTGTCCTCCCACCTCATTGCTCTTTCCCCTCCCTGCTGGGCTAATCTCAGTTCTACAGTCAGATTTCTAGGGTTTGCTGTTGGTTTGCCTATAACCCTATGTTTTGTGTTACTATATTCCACATGGAAGTGACACAATCTGATAGCTATTTATCTCATTTTGTCTTATCTCACTTAGCATAATCCCTTCCACTTCCATCTCCATTGTCCCAAATGGCAAGAATTTATCATTGTTTTATAGCTGAGTAGTTTTCTCTTGTGTATACATATACCACACCTTCCTAATCCATTCATCTGTCTTTGGGCACTTAGGTTGTTTTCATAACTTGGCCATTGCAAATTTTGTAGCAATGAATATAGGAGGCTATATATTATTTTTGTCTGTCTGCCCAATTTGCTACTTTAAATTTTCTGATTTCTTTTTTTTTTTTTTTTTTTAATATCTGTAACAAGAGCCGAGAAGAGTTGTACTACTTTTATTGTTCCTGCAGTTGGTGCTATGGTTTACTTTATTTTATTTGGTCTCTGCTGACTTCTGTAGGTACTGAGGCCTGTTTTTACAGTTGCTGTGTCAGCAGCTTGGAGAAAGGAGCTGGAAGGATTCAGCCACTGCTGTAAACGTGCTGGGAAAAGGCCTGGTTTGTATTGATAGCACCTCCAATAGCCCTCCACTCTGGGGTCCCAGCGCTGAATCTGGGCAGTCTGTGTGCTTGCATTATTATTATTTTCTTTACTTTTATTTTCCTTACTGGGACCTGGCTCAAGTGGGAAACCCTGGTTCCTCCATGTGGGTTCACAGAGATGTGTGTGTGCTTCCCTGCTGTTTGTTTTCGTATCCAAGGGCCCCTGGCTGAGCTGGCAACCATGGTATCCATGTCCCTCACCCTGAACCAGAGCCTCCAGGTGTTTCTCTCTGCCCAGGTTTAACAAATCCCGAACCTCCTCCATGTCCCTGATGGCCCAGTCTGTGCTGGTCTGTGAGGCATGAGGGTCTCTTCAGTCACACCCTGAGCTGAAGGACTCTCTTAGTGTGGTGTCTTTCTGGTCAATTGTTAGATGTTTCTCTTGGGAGCAAACAATGAACCTCCCCTATTGCCTCTTGGTGATTCCTCAAAACTCCCTTTTATAGCCTCTTGCCAGTTTCTTTGAGTACAAAGAAAAAGAACAACAGGAAAAGAAAAATGGTCCAAAGTGACTCGGTGATGTCCAGGTCCCGCTGTGGGTACACACTTCATATCCCTAAATGTGAAGCATACGAGTAAGATTGGGTGAATAGTAGGCCAGGGGGCCCATGGTGGGCAGTTCCTATCCTGCTCCCCACTCCAAGAGTAGAATTTTTAAAATATTTTTTTTACTGTAACTAACTGCTGTATGTAACCTTATGAATAATAAATTTATAACGATCCCAGTTCAACCTTCCTTGATTTCAATATGCAGTTTTATGATTTAAGAATGCAGGGTAATGAGTATCACTTTCTTCACTGTGTTTTCACTGAGTACCACTAAAAGAGATCAGAAATGTGTGTTTTAATGAAAAACCCAGAACATTCCAAGAAAAGCCACTTCTCTTGCAAAGAACATAATATCTGTATTCTCTATTCAAGTTGTTAGTCCTACATGATCATCATTCTCAATCTTAGGTTTCTGAATAGTTCTCAAGCAGTGTCAAATTTCTCCATAACTGCATTTAATCATCATATTTTATGAGTGTTATTTCATTTCCCTAGCCTCTAAGGTCAGTATTAAGTATTAAATTCATTTAACTAAATGAAAGGCTAAGATTCTGTAATACTCTGAGTTATCAAAATTTCTAGTATGAGAGAATAAAATGGAATTATGTACCCAGCTTGAAAAGAACCAATGTTTACTAACTAGCTTATATTTGCAGGGAAATGCTGCATATACAAATGAAAGTGACTCCATGAAACACAAAGGGCTAAGATCAGAATGTTTTAAAATTTTATGTCAAGTTGAATTTAGGCTTTATAGTTTTAGGTGATTGGGTAATGATCTTGGTATGGAACATTCCAACTTTAAAAAAGAAGACAGATGTTTGTAGAACTGAAGGATCTGCAAACCACATTTTTATTTTGCTTTTGGCTCTCTGCAAGGTACTACCCATCAGGGCAGTATTACAGACAGATCCTGTAATACTTAAGGAAGAAGGAGAGATGTAAGACAATACAAAGTGGTAAGGCAGGTTGGTGAAATGAAGGGTACAGGCAACAAAGAAAGGCCTTAATTGCCTATTTTGTTTTATTTATTTTTTGTTCAAATACTGGTCACAGTAATCATCTGGTCCAATACTTTAAATCTGTATTCCTCACTACAGGAAGGAAGTGGATCCTTCATGTAGACATCCTAAGTCCTTGCTCTGGAAGACTTTTTTAAAAGCTATGACAATAGAAGAGGAAGGAAGTTTCTTATTGCTCAGAGAGGGAAAGACTAACAAAGGTCAGCTGTCCATAGAAAATCCACAGTAGCATGACCCACAGATCAACTAGGTCACTGTAGCAGAACTGTGGCAAAAACAGTTGGCCCTAGAGCTTCCAAGGTGCTAATTGTAAGTCAGATCACTCCTTCTATCTCTCCCTCCCCTTCCGACTGTGAAGAGAAAAATTGGGGTGATTCTGGGAAAATATTAAATTTCCTTCTAATCAGACTTCCTTCCAATCAAGTTTCTCAGCATTAATAATTCAGATATTATAAAACTGGCGAGTCCAGTTTATCACTGGGAAAAACTGTATACTTTTTAAGCATTTTTGTTTAATATAAAATGATTATTAATAACACTAATAAACTTATTAGTATAACAATACTAATAATACTAATAAACATACCATTAAGTTAAAGGGTATTTGCTGAATTTATTTCTTATGAGGCTAGTTGCTGCTCTATTAACAATGATTGGAAAAAACTCCAGAAGATATATGACTGACATGATAAATGAGAATATGTACATAAACAGTTGTATATACATTTATGGCAGTTTGTATAGAAAATTATTAAAGAGTTTGTTAGTAATGGATGATGACATGGCAGATAGAAAAAGAGAAAAAGGTAGTTTTAATCAATAATCAGTAGACTGAGCATACTAATGGAGATAATATGCTAGTCCCCAACAGAAAATATTTAATTAGATCAGAGTTAATGGACCTGTTATATATTTGGTGATTTTACATATATTAATATATATGTGTACATACATGTCCATAATGACATTATTATTTAATATGTGTGCACATATATACTTAAGGTATCTCTTGAAATTTTATATAAAAGGACTATATGTAATTTAAAAAATGAAATTCTAAAATTTTATTTCCTAATTTTAAATATGATTGTATTGCGTTGTATCATGTGACATGTTGTAAAGCTACTGGGTTTTAACCTATTTAAATTAGATTTGATAAAGTAGATCTTTGAGGTTACCTATCTATTCAGTTATTTTATTGTGTAATGCAAAAGGTATTTGATATGCCTGAGGGGGTGTAAATCAATTAAATGCTTTTCCTTAGCCTATAAAATTTTAAAACTTGTGATAGAAAGGATTTGTTGGGAATTTGGGAAGGTAGAATAAGAGAGCAATTAGAAATAAGGTAGAGTGAGAGAAAAAAATTAAAAACTGGCAATGCCAGAAAATAAATGGAATGCAGGAATATTTTTGTCATGACAAACTGGCAAGGTAGTTTTAACCATTTTTTTTTATGAATGAAGAAAATAGATTATTTTAACATTATTTTTTGTTTTTGAAGTGACATATCAGTTTTAAAATAAAACTTAGAAGATTTTGAATACATTTCATTTTAAATGCAAACTTTAGGATAAAATAGATGATTATTATTTTCTGACATATTTTTATTCTAGCTTTAATGTACATTATTGAGTTTAACTTTTTTCTCCTTAGCAGCTCAGTTATGTCAGAATATCAAGCACTGGGAATATTATTTCCCTCTCCAGTTTTCATTTGCAGATTTCATTATGGCAAGATATACTTAACATCTGGCATTTCTTATATAACATTAACTCAGGCTTTTCAGCTTTGAAATAACATTTCAAAGCAAATAGAAATCCTTTCTGAGAATATGATTTCATGTAAGTAACACATTTATAAAACATAAAACCTAGTTTAAGTTCATACTTTATTATACATATTGTTAATATGTAGGTGGCAGAATTATATGCATTTAAAAAGTATATTGATTTTTAATAGATTATTGTGCTACTTATCAAGTTGTTCAAATTAGCTTTTTTGCTTAATATTACATTATCATTTTAGTTGTTTTAAAGTCCTGAAAGCTCTATCATCTTTTTTTGAGAAATGGATTGCAAATTTGTCAAGTTTCACCAGGGTTCTTTAAACATCTCTGTTGAATAATGATTTTGTGAATATGTAGATAAAGCTTTCTGAAGGAATAAGCATATGAGCTTACTCTTCCTTTCTTCTCTTTCTCTATGTCTACAACATACATGTATGTATATATGTATATGTATCTGCATGT
The DNA here is from genome assembly GCF_014898055.3 of Talpa occidentalis. Lineage (NCBI taxonomy): Eukaryota > Metazoa > Chordata > Mammalia > Eulipotyphla > Talpidae > Talpa > Talpa occidentalis. Next base: position 23,947,341 of record NW_026555331.1, on the reverse strand, counting down.
GTGCATTTTTTCTTGTGTGAATTAAGAATTCTACTTTAATTCCTTAGATTCCACTATAATCTTGGTAGCAATTCTTCAATTTTAAAATTAATCTTGTGGATGTGTTTCAGTCATATTATTTTGTTGATCTAGCAGTAAGGTTAATTTGTACTTAATTCATTTTTTTAAAGATTTATTTATTTATTTATACAAGCACTGGGTACAGTCAGATGCGCGGGAGGGTGAGAGAATTCACCAGAGCCAGAGCGGGGAACAGAACAGGCAGATGGATGAAATACACTGCTGAGGGGAGCAGCGGGTGGCAGGAGAGGTCTCTGTGCCATGTGGGACCCTTGCCGGTGACGGGGGATCGAACTGGCGCTGCAGAGGCTGCGGGCAGTTTCGTAGCCCAGCGCTCAACCGCTGCGCCACCAGGGTAGGCCCTGTACTTAATTCATTCTTTTTTTTTTATTGTTTTATTGAAAAGTATAATGTCTTTATTCATGTAATATAAATTATTAGTATTGTTACCAACTATAATTTTAATTTTCAAGTATGTTTTCTCATTTGATCTTTATTTTTTTATTTATGAAATTAACTTTTTTTTTAAGATCTTACAAACCATTTTATTTATTTTAGTACATTTTTTCCCCATTTTATTTTATTTTATTTTTTTAATTTAAATTTTATTTTTATATTCCCCATACAATTACAACCCCCTTATTTTTACCCCAAGCTCTCCTTTCCCTGCCCTCCACCCCCCATAGAGTGTCTCTTGTTCATAGTTATTTGTTAAAGAGGCAACTTGGGTCCAGTGGTTAGCACAGTGCTGACTACAGTTAGTATCAACAAATGTTAGTTAAACTTTACTCAATCCGTATCATTATCTTTATAAGTTCACTTAACATTGCTGTTCTACATATGTAACAACTTTTCATTGCTAATTAAAATTGCCTGAATGTCTAGGAATGGTTTCATATAAATTTTTGAGGTGCATTTTTGGTATATGACTGATATATTGATGTCAACAGTCATTTACTATTTGGTAGGCACTCCAGATCACAAGTTTTACACTTGTACAGCTGAGTTTAAAATATATATATGTATAATTAAGTATACATAGTAGCTAGGCTTTAAAGATATTTTTTCATACAGCATCATCTCCTAATGAACTATTTCTCCTAATACTCATGCTCTTCTGTTGTTTCCTCCCTTTGAATTAGAACTGGCTCTTGACTCACTTGAGGTCAATTGACTATGACAGAAATGATGCTGGATAGACTGCCAGTTTAGATCAGATGAAACCTTGCAGCTCTGCTTAGCCTTTTGAATCTCACTTCCTATGAAGATAGCTGCTGTCAAGTAGAGAACCAGCCACAATGAGGCTACCATTTTGTGAAGAAGCCCAAAATAGCTGCTTAATGAGACTGTGTGGTGAGGGAAAGGTCTAATTAGACCCCAACTATTCTAGTCACCCTGGTCAGATTCCTGACTGAAGAAGCCAAAGATGATTCCAGTTTCAGTCAACATCTGATTTAACTATTAAGGGAACTCATGTAAGAGCTGTCCAGTCAAGACACTCAACTTTGGGATGGTATATCATAGCCAATAATGTAACAGTATAGTACAGTGTGATGAGTATACAATGGAGATTCCCAGAGGAGGTAAGCTTGGTGATGGCAAAGAGAGAATAGCAGATGGGGTTCTTGGAGATTACAGACAATGTGGAAAAACAAGTAGATCAAGATATGATCCCTGTCTGAAAGAAATTGTTTAAAACTGCAAAATTATTTTAAAATTTATTTTACTCAAATTGTTTTTTATCGAGGTGATGATTTACAACATTGTACATGTTTTAGGGGTATAGCCTCACAATTTTATTTTATTTTTTTAAAGATTTATTTATTTATACAAGAGCTGAGGTACAGGCCAGAGGCGTGGGAGGGTGAGAGTATTCACCAGAGATAGAGTGGGGAGCAGAGCAGGCAGATAGACTGAAAGCACTGCTGAGGGGAGCAGTGGACGAGACAGGAGAGGTCTGTGCACCATGTGGGTATCTCCCTGGTCGGCCAGGACTCAAACCTGCACTCCAGAGGCTGCAGACAGTTTCACAGCGCTATGCTCAACCTGCTGCGCCACCGGGGAGGCCCAGGGGTATAGCCTCACAATTTTAAATGTGTTATTATACCATGCCCATCATCAAAGCACCAATATTCCTCTACCATACTCCACTGAGCACCTTCTCCCTTCACTTCTACAGTCTACCCGTTCCCCCTTTCTGGCAGACTTAGTTTTGCAGTCAGGCTTCAAGAGGTTTTGTTTTGCTTTGTTTTTGACTGTTCCTTTGCTTTTTATATTTCCTGTATGAATGAAATAATCTGGTGTTTGTCTTTCTCCTGAGTTACTTCACTTAGCATAATCCCCTTTAGCTCCATCCCTGTTGTCATGCATGGCAAGATTTCATGTTTTTTTTTTTTTTTTTTCCAATAGTTGAGTAGTATTCTTTATAAACTCATAGGTGATTAGACACTTACGTTGTTTCCATACCTTAGACATTGTAAATAGTGCTGCGATGAACACAAGAGTGCATATATTCCTTTGAATAAGTGTTTTGCATTCCCCACATAGATACCTAGGATAGGGACTGCTGAATCATATAGTGGACTTAATTTTAATGTTTTGAAAGATCTCCATATTGTTTTCCATTGGAGCTATATCAGCCTACATTCCCATCATGCAAAGTTATTTTCTAACTACCACTTCTCTCAAACACAGGAGTCTGTGCTATAAACCTCTTTAAGGAACTTCACTTATTTATTTAAAAAAGTTTTGCTAAAGGGCTACTAGGTTCAATGCTTGGGAATAGGTATGATCACTAGGTGAGTGAGCTGAGCCAGGAATGTCATTTACTTGTCATTGAGCGTGGTGGTAAATGGAAATGGAGGTGACAACTGAAGTGGCAAATAGAGGAGAGATTTTTTATGTTATTTTATTTTATTTTATTTTCTAGAGATGTTTTTAAAGTGGAGGAAAACAGAACAGATTTGTAAGACAGAAGAAAGGTGATTACATAAAGGGAGTTAATTAAGGGGATATAAACAATAAAAATTAAAGCATCAATGGAGAGAACAGTAGTACTTGTTTCTCTGTGGTGTGAAGAAAACAAGATACAAAGATAGGGGAAAATAGCAAAGTTTTTGATTGAGGACAATTTTGTATCTGCTGGCATCCATTGTCCTAATGGAGCAGAGGGTGAATTAATTTGCTGGTGATGGGTGGGGGGCTGATGTGGGAGCACTGAAGTAACTGCTATAGTTTATGTGCTAAGCAATGGGATAAAGAACAGCTAGTGTTAGATAAAATCATTGTTGGATTGCAATGACGATGCAGCTGAGGGAGGAATTCATACACTTGTATTGCAACCTATCACCATGGCAATGTGTCTCTTACAATATAATTCTCAAAGCAGAAAGAAGGGAAATGCATGTTTGAGTTTAGGTTTAGAAGCAGAGATTTGGGATGTATTTTCAATATTCTATAAATCACATTGATTTTAAAGAACTCAATATGAAGGTATTAGTATTATATGTATTATGAAATAATACACACCACCTTTTGTCTTTGAGCTTTGACTCTAAATTTGTGGAAGACTTGGGAAAATCATCTAGCTACTTAACATTTTTTCTTATACATAAAATGGGAATGTTACCTATCAGACTTATTAAGAGGCTATAATTAAGAAATCTAAATAAAGTGCTTAAAATATTTAAAGGTATGATTTTGCTATACTTATACATTTGTAGATGTGTGAATCTATCGCCCCAAGGCAGATACAAAGATGTAAACCTACTTAACCTCAATAAATATAATTCTGGGGAAAAGAGTTATAACTTTTCTTTTTGACAGTACATAAAAGTGTAACTGAATGGCTTCAGTTTCATCTTGCCTGTTGCTCTTTGTTAATCTTTCTTTTCATCTGCATCTATAGAAAACTTAATGTTATTACAAATAGTTTTCTTTTTTTAATTTTTCTGTGAACTAAAAGTACATTTTTTATCACAGTTGTTTGTGAAATCATTTTACACTAAATGCTGTTCTCATAATGAAATGTTTGGACATGTAACTTCTCAAGCAGGAACTACATAGTTAAGGACCAGGCATAGAGATGAGGGATGTGGGCTGAACGGGGACTGTGGGTAGAGAAAGAAAATAGGGCAGTAACTCCAGGAGAAATGGGGTGCTGTGTAGTCTTGGTCAGGTCATCTAGCACATCTCACAATTGAGCTAGTTGCTAAGAACTGGAAGATTTCAAATTCAAATTTTCACTTCTTGTGAAAAAATAAAAGATTCTAGTAATTGCAACAGTAAGTAGCCCATAGGAGGTAACTGATGTTGCTAAATAACTGCTACTTCATTTATTTTAAACATTATCTAACTACCAGTACTCCCATGTGGCCCACATCACTCAACTTACTTATATGCCTGGTCCTTGAAAATATGTAAGTATGTAATTTCTGCTTGAGCCCAAGCTAAATTTTTCTTGAGATAATTATTTACTTTACGAGGCTATCTTTTTTCTTTTTTTTTTAGCTTATGCAGACAACAAAGTAATATTTGCTTCTTTTCCTTCTTTTAAAAAATTGTTCATTTGATTGAGGTAACATTGGATTACATGTTTTAGGGGTATAGGTTCACATCTCTGCACATGAGACCATCATGTGTGCTGTGGGATATATAATAGTATTCCTGGCATTTACCCAGTTGATGACAGTGACAACTGTTCCTCTCCCATCCAATTATAACTGAAGATGTGTCCAGACATTACCAAATGTCTTCTGGGGAGGCAAAATCACCTCTCAGTAAGAAGCACTGCTGGGGGGACTTAATAGTTATTCTAAGAATTTTGACTTTTTCTCAGAATGACATGAGAAATCACTGGGAATTTTAGCAACAGAGAGGTATAATTTAACATTGGAACATGACCATTCTGGCTGTGGTGTTGAAGGGAGCAAGTTCTATACCAAGCAGATAAATGAGTGGGTGGGAAACATGATACCTTGGATCAACATGATAGCAGGAGGGGGAAATATGCTCACATCATGGATGAAAAGAAGTTGCTAATGGATTGAATGTGGGATGTGAGAGAAAGAGAAGGGTCAAGAATGCCTCTAAATCATTTGGAGTGAAATGGAAGAGTGTAGATAGAATAAATTTGAAGTAGATGATATATGAAAATGTTATAACTGTGAGATACCTTTTGATACTAGACATTCAAATAGATCTCACAGCTACAATGGTGTTTAGGATTTAAGTGTCATCCCAAAACTTTTGAAAAGTTGAAAGCTAGAAGGCCTATTATTGTTATTTTATACCTGGTACTTGCAACCACAAGGCATTTGTGACTTTAGAATTAATGAATCTATGAGCACTCATTTCATTAGAAATCTTTGATTAGATTCTTCAAGAAGGATACTAAGATAGAATTAAATACTAAGTTATTTTCTTATTTTCTTCCTAAAGTTTCTTGATTGAAGAGCCATTTAAATTCCTTGGTCTTTCTCAGGTCCCATTTGTTAGATATGTAACAGTCTTTTCCTTTTACCCTCTCTCCTCACCCCCATGGTGTTGTCATTATTCTTATTAAGGCATCACTACATTTGGAAGTTGTAAATAAAAGTCATAAATTGAGTAACTATTTGGTAGCCAAAGAACTTGATCACACCATTGTTCCAATTTAATGATTTCTTCTTTTCCTATGACAATTAATGAAGTTGTCCATTTTTTAAATTGCCACATATATCTATTTTTATTATTTGCTTGCTTTGATAACTCTGTTATCTCTAGAAAGTCACTGTTATTACATGTGGGTTCTTTGAATGGTATGACTCAAAATAAGTCTCCTAAGAGCTATATGCTTCCTATTTATTTCTGAAATTCTAATGAAACCCTCTCATTGGAGGCTGATAGTGGAGCCCACAGTACTGATAGCTGTTGATGGTTGACAAATAGGTAAATTTTTAATATTTTCCTGCATTTATATTGAAATGACATTTACCTGTGTGAAAACATGTAATGATAAAATTGCTGCTGTTCTTTATTTTTTTCCTTTTAAATTGATTTCAAATACATAGTTATTTTCTTGAGAAATTGTAAACTATGTAAAAATGAAATCTAGGGGAAGATAGAATGTTATAATAAATTCAAAAGAAGTTTTCAGGAATCCAGTGGGAAACAAACTAAGGCAGGAGACAGGTTTATCTGCCTCAGAAGTCATTAGATGAGAATCTTTAGTTTGCAGGAGGATGGAAATGACAGAGTTAAAAAAAAAACAACAACTGTGCTCTAGAGTATGGGAAGGGAGAAGTCACCTCTTTAATTACTAGGCGAGAGGAGGAAATAAGATTGATATTTGGATCCATTATTTGCATGTAAATTGCTTTTCTTCATCAAAATATGAGTCTTAATTTGTTATGATATAGTGAGATAAGTTTATAACTTCCTCTATAGCAAGTGAAGCAAAGTGGATAACATAATTATGGTGTTAATTTTCAGACTACCTGAGAATAAAGAGACGTTTCAATTATTTTCCCATTTTTATTTTTGTTTTCCAATGGGGTTTCTTTTTCCTTCCCAACTTCACAAAAAATGGATATAATGAGAGGGCACACTGTTAAAATAACAAAAACAGACATCATGGAAATGTATTAGCTAAGGGCACATTCAATAAAAATAAAGTTGAATTATTTTATAGTCTTTTGTCATTTGACCAGGACCTTTTCATTTCAATTTATATCTCCTGGTTGTATCTATTAGAAACTGAGTTACAGCAAGTACCTCAGTCACCCAAGGCAAGTTGATAGTAAAAGAAATTTGTGGCAAATCAGAGCAGATTGTCAACATTCCTATGGGAACAATAATTCAGCAATTTTGTCCTATTTTTTATTAATGATAAAATTCTCAGTAATAATTTCCATAGATGATGGTATCAGTCTATCAAATTTAATGCTAACCATTGGATTAATATATGTACTACTTTGTCTCTATAAACCATTATTCAGAACATTAAATGAATATGGATAATGGTATAAAACTAAAGTAGTGAGGGTAAAGGAAATAAATGTGAGGACATAAATGTGAAATTTAGTATACCTTGCAGGGAAAGTACATTTTTTTTTTAAAGAAGGGTTTTTCATTATGTCAGAGTACTAGGGCAATCAAATCTCTTAGCTCCTATATTGTTTGTACTCAAGGACTTCTTTGAACTCTTTAGGTGTGTTAGCTGGAACTTGATATAATTAGAATAATTATTCAAGATCTAATGTGTACTATGGTTTTCAATGAATGAAGAACATAACAACATTTGACCCCAAAGCCACTATCAAATGCATTTCTGATTAATTGGGTATAATTTTCATCATTTGAAACTTCCCTTTATTTATTTTAGGAATCATGTTCTTTATTTATTTTAGGATCATGTTCTTTATTTATTTTAGGATCATGTTCTTTAAAATTGGGATATTTGATACTAGATATGATAGAAATTGAACTTAGCTAAAACACAATAAGCAATAAACACAAGTATATCTAATTACTGAAAATAATTTGCAATGGAAAATTGATAAATGTTATTTTGTTGCAAAAAGGAATGTAAATGTATAATCTATTATTAATATTTGAACATTGATTTTAATCAATTTATGTGGGAAACCTTTGGTCTCTTTAGCAGTTTTTTTTTTATTTGATATTTTGTTCAGGTTAAACATATCTTGAATATAATAGCAAAATATGTGAAGACAAGGTTCTTAGTTATCTCCATTTTAAAGATGTGGAGCATATATACAATGGAATACAGCTCAGTAATCAAAAAACATGTACTCATGTATTTGTGGTAATATAGATGGAGCTGGAAGGGATTATGCTAAGTGAAATAAGTCAAAAGGAGAAAGACACCTGATAGTGTCCCTTATATGTGGAATATAGAGAAACCAAAGAAATGTTAGATAAAGCCAAACTCAAAAACTAACCCTTACAAGCTGACTAACAGAACTGAGGCATTTACAGGAAGAGGGCTGGGAAGAGGTAACAACAAAATTGGGGATGTGTCCGTTTCTGTTATGTAAGTATTGACAAGCCAAGCAAATAAAAGCATTACGTTCATGTAAAAAAAAAAAAATGGGGAGGAAGCACAATGGACTATGGTGGTAGCCTAAGCTTGTGGGTGCCTTGGGGGTGAGAATGCTTTGGCAGCAACACCTGAGGAGGGGAGATCGTATGTCTTCAAAATACAATGATGTAATCCATTACTTCAGTAAAAACAAACAAAAAAATATGTGGGAAACCTTTGGTCTCTTTTCAACAGTCTCTCAACAGGAACTGCTCAAAATCAATTTCTAGCATGTTGTTTTCAAAATGATAAAACTGTGACTCTTACAAATGAAAAACACATGACAATGATTTTATTCAACACATACATATACACCCCCCCCCAATAAACACATGCACACCCTATATAACAATAAAAGGTACTGTTTGTTGTCATCTTTCAATTGGATAGGAATCAGCTGGATCTGTATTACAAAAAAATGCATTTGCACTACTGCTGATGTGAATCATTTACATTATTATCAGTTTTTTTCAATATAACTTCTCTAGTATCATCTCTCTCTAACTTGATTGCTAGAATCAGTTTGAAGTCTACATTTACACATTCAAAAATCTTATGGGAAAATCATAGAACAAAAGGGACTTCTGTTTAATTTGAACACAGAATATTCACATATCTAGAAAACATCTTACATCATGCATATCTGGAAAACAGCATTCTCGTAAATATCTGTGAAACTTTAAGGTGATTTTGGGCCAGAATTACTAAATATTCTCTCTTTATATAACTTAGATTTTTGATCTGTCTGCTATTACAAACTTGAATCCCAAGAAGCAAAATAGGAAAAAAAAAAACCCTCCCTATAAGCTAACAATTTATTTCTATATCAGATGTTAGCAACGGAAATGTCTTGGGAGGAATACTAATACTAGGTCAAGTTTAGGCAAGTTATCCTTCTGGAATCCATTTTTCATTGTGTAGTAAACTACAAGTATGATTGTTCCTTAAAATAGAAATAAAAATTTTCATGGCTTAATTTTAAAAGTTTTAGAATTGGGCCTCCCTGGTGGCACAGTGGTTGAGCGCTGGGCTGCGAAGCTGCCCGCAGCCTCTGCAGGACCGGTTCGATCCCCGGCCATGGGGCAAGTGTCCCACATGGTGCGCAGACCTCTCGTGGTGCGCCCGCTGCTCCCCTCAGCAGTGTACTTCATCAGTCTGCCTGTTCTGCTCCCCGCTCTGGCTCTGGTGAATCCTCTCACCCTCCTGCACTTCTGACTGTACCCAGTGCTTGTATAAATAAATAAATAAATAAATCTTAAAAAAAAAAGTTTTAGAATTGACTTGAATCACATTTAGTTCCTGTAAGAAGTGGTTGTTGCGTTTTGTGTGGAAGATAGGCAATGTTCCTTGATCCAAAACTTGAGTATTGGTCTATCTCCTACTCTCCCAACTTCTAACCTTTCTTCTCTTCCTTCATAACATATGCATGTATTTTGCATCTACTAACTGATGGCCACTGTATTAAGTCTGGGTTTATAGTTGTATAAAAAAGACAAAGTATGTCTGTGCTCACATAGCTTTAAGTTTGTGGGAAGAAATGCAATTAAAATGGAAATATATAAAAATATGTAAAAGTGTTGCAATAATATAAATACTTGTATAGGAAGATAAAGGTATGGAATTAATTATTTAATGTGGTGATAAATTACCTCAAAGATAGTGGACTTATAACAATAATACACATTTATTATTTCAGTTTTAATGAGTCAGAAGTGAAGATAGTTTATTTCTGGCTCAGAGGCGCTCATAAAGTTGCAGTCAAAATGTTGAGCAGGACTGGGTCACCTGAAAGCTAAGTGGGTCTGGAGGATGTAGACAATCTTGAAGAAGAACAAAGGGAATGGCTCACTCAACTGTTATAAAGAGTTGTTATAAACTCTCCTGTAATTTTTACAGTGTGGCATTGACACAGGATGGTAAAATTTGATTTGCAGGCTGGAGAGTAGAAAAGCAAACTCATGTTTATATGAACTCTTAGCGTTAGAGCAGTGGGGTCTTTTTAACAGTGATTTTGAATGATTGTATTTTTTTTTTAAATGAAGTCACCCCTCACCCACCATAATTATTATAAAATTAACTCCCAGTGGACTATAAAATCTGTGTCTAAAAAAAAGTATTTAGGAAAAAATGGTGTGTCATATTCTGAGTGACAGAAACATACTTCAAATGAACACAAATAGGAAGATCTTTATTGGCTAAAGTAATTGGAAAATCTGGACATGGGTCATAGTATCCTACCAATTGTTGGTCTCCATCACTTTGCTCTGCTAACTCATGCATAGTATCATTTTATTTAGGCTCTGTCCTCCAGGGGACAAGAAGGCCACAATGTGCCAAATTCATATTCTCTGACATTGGTAACTCCACTGAAGAGAGGTGATTGAATTTTCAGATACTGCCTGGTGAACTTGGTTCTGATATCCATAGTGGATTTGGCATGATGTCTTGAGAGGAGAAACTTTCTAGGTTCAGCCTAAATTATGTTCCTCTGGAGGAACAGAAACTGCAACTGACTACTCAGTAAGCACAACCTAACATAGGAGAGCAGCTCTCTTTTTCTAGGAATCAACGCTGATCATTTGAGTTTAAAAAGAAAATAGCAAAATCCATAAATTATCAAAGCAATGTAACAGAATCATAACAGTCAATGAAAAAAATTAATGCAATTTAAAAAATATTACATACTGATTTTTTCCATGTTAAGGAAATATCATGTACTGAAAACCTAATATGTCCTGCTTTTAAATACATTACCCCTAACTACATTATCTTTCACAACAAATCTAAAGATTCTATTTTTACTTCTGTTTTCAGAAGAAAAAATGTCATCATGGGAATATTATGATCATAATCCATTTTTATCCTGAGACCAGACTGTTGCTTTTTAATGTACCCACTTGCATCTCACTAGAAGATTTGCTAGCTTAAGTAACAGTGTTGATAACACTCATATTAAGCAAAGGTTACTAGGTAACTTCTTGTGAAATAAACTTGGATGCATATTTGAAAAAAATCCGATATACAATTTTTAATTCAACGAGGACAATTTTACATACTATATTTAGAGCTATATTGCACATAAATTAGCAGTGACAAAGGAAAAAAGCAGAAATATTAAAAACAGCATACATTGTGTTCCCTGTGACTAACACAATATTATTTACAGGTTTGGTTGCTGTGGTGATGGTCTCATATGTTCATCTTCATCCAGAAACCCAGGAGAGATTTCTAGCAGTCTAAATAAATACAAAAATTAAGATTTTTATTTTAAGATATCAGTTAATTTTCATGAATACAGAGAATATTCAATTATATGTAATTTGATTACAGCACATTTCATAGTAGTAAATTAAAAGATATGAAGTCTTTTAAAGATTAGATTTGGAACAGAGCAATTTGTTGTTTCTCTGATTTCTGCTTGGCTTTGCATATCCCTATAATGACATGTTTTTATTTGCTTAAAACTGGAGACTTGTGAGCCTTTATAGATAGGAGAGCACAGTTTTAGCCAGTAACTTCTCAGTATAATTTTTTAATAAAGTCCAAATATAAAGAAATATATTGGGAAGATAAGATCTCAGAAAGGCAGTCAATAGAGGAAAATGAGCAAAACGTTGAATTAAGTAAATAATGGTAAGAGGCAGATCTCTTTTCTGTGTGAAATATGCAGTCATTTGGAGAAGTAAGGTTTTCTTACATGATGGTAAGTCTTCATTCTTACAGCAGATCCTACCTCCATTCCATATAGGTATTTGCCATAGTAACTTCTTATTGACAATAGAAACTCTATGGTATTTAAAATCAAAGGGTGCTATTAGTTAAGTAAGTTCTCTTCTGTTGCCACCCTTTTATAGTTTCCTGCATTGATTTTGAGAGCTAGCTCTTTTTAATGTGCCCTTTGTGTCTGATGGAATGATTGATTATTGTTATTATTTACTTTTTATGTTCTGGATTAATCTATATACAGTCCATATTTATTTTGACAGATGAGAAATCATTTTTGTTTTCCTCTTCCCATATCTACCATTTAATTGCCACTTTTCTTGACAGAGCTTAAATTTTCCTTGTCCAAAATGTCATCAATGACTGGAAAATTTGAAATGATCAGTTTACATAGAAATTAACACTTCAAAATCTATATAGTACCTGCTTATCTGGTAATGGTTTCCAAATAGTTATGATGGATAGTTTAATTACTGAAAGTGTGAAATATTCTTCTCTGTGTGAACACAGCCTTTATTTCTTATAGCAGTCACCAATTTTAAGCCATCCTAATAATAATATGAAATTATAGCACTTATGGGATTGTTATGCACTTTCCTTATTTATTAAAATAAGTAATTATAAAATTTCATATTCAACAGAACATTTTCATGCCATCAATGATATGTTTGTAGCATGTTGGGACAACTGATTTAAAAGATAAAGCCCAGACTCCCAAATCCTAAAACACCTTCATTCTTTGCAATATCATTTCAGCTAGTTCTTTATACTTTGTAGTTTTTCTTTATTATATAAACATTTTCCTAACTTTCTTGATACTGTTTCCTTAAAAGAAAATTTTCAAATTCTTCATTTAGAAAACTCTCACATTATTTTCTACATATTTCTCTTGGACCTGTTACATTATATTTTTCTAGTTGGTTGTTAAGTATTACTTCTCATAGACTGTGCTTCTTGGTGAATTATCTGCTCCATGGTTTTATTGACATTAAATCTCAAGTAATCACTATTTACTGTAAATGATGTTTCAAACATCAATGATTTTTGAGATTTTATGTTAAGCAAATCCTTTCTCGTTCTATTTTATTCTTTGACAATAAATTTTTTGACAATAAAGTAGTGAAAGAATATTTGAAAAGTATTGGACTTCTTTTCCACTAAGTTGTTTTAGAATTTGGGATTACTTTAAAATCAAACAATTATATGGTGTCAGCCTGGTTTGTGAGTTTGTTTACAATACATTTTCCTTAAAATCTTGGAACATCTAGTCTATTTGTTTCTTGTCAGTTATGTAAAGAAAGTACAGCTAAGGATCTTATCTAGCTATAGTTAGCAATATTGAAGAACCTCTTCTTTATCTTCTGATCTCCATGGTTGGCCCATTGTTCTTTCAGCACTTAACTGAAATAATTTGGTTTGATTAGTTAGAAGCTTAGCTCTCGTTGACTGATAGAGAAGTCTTAATGTGAGATGCTTTGAAAAATTCACCCTGAAGCCTTACCTTCTTTTTTTTTAAGATTTATTTTTATTTATTTATGCAAGAACTGGGGTATAGGCCAGAGGTGTGGGGGGTAGGAGAGTAAGAGTATTCACCAGAGTCAGAGTGGGGAACAGAACAGGCAGACTGACTGAAATACACTGCTGAGGGGAGCAGTGGGTGAGACAGGAGAGGTCTGTTGTGCCATGTGGGTTAGCTCCCAGGCCTGGGATGGAACTCATACCACAGTTGCTGCCAGTAGCTGGATAGTGCCGAGACTTAACCCCTTGTGCCTCCAGGGAGGCCCCCTGAAGCCTTAACTTCTATTTAAGCTGTAGATTCAGTTGATTTTTCCAATCTTTCAAAGCCCCAAGTTACTGGTCTCTATGACATTATCTATTGCAGTTATCAGTCTGAAAGCTGCTCTTTGCAGTTTTTCCATCTCTCCTTGAAAATTGGCTAATTCAAGCTTAATTTCATCTCATTACTTCAGTATCTTGCAAAAAATAACAAGTAGCCAGCATAAAAACATTCTCTGAAAATACCAACAGCCTTTTCTATATTTTGACACATGGGAGATACATCATGATCTTTCCAGATTTCTCTAGATGGCAATTTTACCAAATTGTGATGATACAGTTAGGTTCAACACTTCTCAAGCTGCAGCAGCTGTGTCCTTATTATATGTTGTTCAATTCTCATGAGCGTTACATGTTTTAGGATTGGCAATTCTTCTATTCCTCTTATATGTACCAATTTCTCTGTTATCTGGGATATAACCAATACAGTTACAGATAGCCAAGTGAGAGCAAAGTTTATTTCTCTCTCATAACAATATGGAGGTAGGTCCAGCAGGGTAAATAGATAGTTTTGTATCTGGTATCATTAAGGGACCCAGGTTTTTTCTACATTATTTCTCTGCCACCCTCTATTATATTTAAGGTGCCTATGGAATCCAAGTCATGTACCAGTGGGAAACTGCAATTGCTAAGGGTCTCCACTTTAGGTAATGGTAGACTTCAGTGCTAGCTATACCTCTTATGATATGATTTAAGCTTATATGTTATATTTAGATATGTTATATTAATCATCTGGAAAATCACATATTGGTCATTCTGTTCATTGGAGGATCTACTTACTTTCAAGTAGTCTTTACTTTTTTTTTAATTAATTAATTTATTTATACAAGCATTGGGTACAGTCAGAAGCGCAGGAGGGTGAGAGAATTCATCAGAGCCAGAGTGGAGAGCAGAACAGGCAGACTGACAAAGTACACTGCCGAGGGGAGCAGCGGGCGAGGCAGGAGAGATCTGGGCACCATGTGGAACCCTCACCAGTGGCCGGTGATTGAATCCGTGCTGCAGAGGCTGTGGGCAGCTTTGCATCCCAGTGCTCAACCACTGAGTCACCGGGGAAGCCCCTCAAGTAGTCTTTGCTTTCTTTAGAAAGAATTGACTTCAGATTAGGCAAATACTTAAGAATGCTTTGAGTAGCATGGGTACTTGGTTGCATGGGTGTGTCATTTATAGCCTCTGGGGATCCCAAAGAGGATGATGACATTAGTAAAGGGAAAAATTAAAATCAGGAGAAAATCTGGAGAAAGGGAAAAAAGAATTTTAAAAAGAGCATAGAAGAGGAAATGAGGAAAAAATCCCTTGTATAGTATGCTTGCTTGTTTCCTTCCCAATGCCTCTCTGTGGTAGCCTCAATCTGGTAGATTATTCAGGTAGAAATATTTAAATAAAAAGTGGCAAAAAATAATAATGGCATAATAGTAATGCATTATATTTGTGTGGTATTTTTGAATTTCCATCTTCCCTTAGAAAATGAAACCAAACCTTTGACAGAATGACATAGAAAGAAGAAGCTTAAGGGACCAGGAAAAAGACTAATTAATACAAAGTAAAAATCAAAGTCAACAAGCAACTATAAACCAGAGACACACCACAGGGGGAGGGAAGGGGAGAGGAAGGACTAGGGTCAAAATAAGGGGAGGCTGCAATTGTATGGGGAATATAACCAAAATGATAATGCATACATTGTGCAAAAATGAAAAAAATGATGTAAGAATTATATAAAATAAAATATTAATTAAAAAAAAAGAAAGAAGATTAAAAGTGATAAGTTAGTGGGACTCCCTAGTGGTGCAAGGGGTTGAGTCTCAGCACTATGAAGCTATCCACAGTCACTGCAGCACAAGTTTGATCCCCGGCCAGGGAGCTGCCCACATGGCGCAGCAGACCTCTCCTGACTCGCCCGCTGTTCCACTCAGCAGAGTATTTCAGTCAGTCTGCCTGTTGTGCTCCCCACTCTGTCTCTGGTGAATCCTCTCACACTCCCCCCCCCACTTCTGAACTATACCCCAGTTCTTGTATACATAAATAAATAAATCTGTGGGTGGTGAGAGGATTCACCGGAGACAGAGTGGAGAACAGAACAGGCAGACGGACTGAAATACTCTGCCGAGGGGAGCAGTGGGTGAGTCAGGAGAGGTCTGCTGCTCTGTGTAGGTAGCTCCCTGGCAGGGAATTGAATTCCTGCTGCAGTGGCTGCGGATAGCTTAATAGGTTGCGTCTTCATCCCTTGAGCCACCAGGGAGGATCAAGAGTGGTAAGTTCTGAATGAGAATTGTCTTTCAGATAACCAGTTCTTCCTATAGGAACCATATGTCTATCCATTAAATATGTATAGCCAATGAGATTACAAAATCCAAACCTTCTTCTGAGAGCTAATAGATGAAATCCTTTTTAATCAGGGAGATTCCACTGATATTCAATACACAGCACAATGAGAGTATTTTCTTAGGTGTAAAGGCCAAGCTAAAGCAGTCTATCCTTATCCATGTAACTATTGTGTGAAGTTCTTCATAGGAGATATATCCCTACAAATGCAGGCAAAGAAATTCTAGTTTCTCTGTGCAATTATGCTAAAATAAAGGCAGACCAAGTAAGTCTAAGAGAGAAAACAATACACCTGTAATCAAATGATTACAGGTAGTGTGAATGTAGAATTTGATTA
Source organism: Talpa occidentalis (assembly GCF_014898055.3). Lineage (NCBI taxonomy): Eukaryota > Metazoa > Chordata > Mammalia > Eulipotyphla > Talpidae > Talpa > Talpa occidentalis. The sequence continues at coordinate 23,930,980 of NW_026555331.1, read as the reverse complement.
AAAATTTAAATGAAAAAATTTTAATGAACATTTTATTTTTAATAATTATCTTGATCACCTTAAGTATCAAATTAATTATTTAGAAAAGTGATCTGAGACTTTTAGTGAATCATGAATATCTCCTTTATGTGATTTTATTCTATTTTTTTTTTTTACTTTGGAATAGAAACAGTAAATACTATGTTATAAAATAAATTGTTAATGACAATAGGTATTTCAAATCACTCCAACTTTAATAGACTTCATTTTTAGAGCAAATTTGATTTATAAAAAAAAATTGAAAATACAACATGGGATAACCATAGGTTGCTCTGCTATTATTAACATCTTTCTGAGTAGGGTACATTGTTACATTTATTTAAACAAGTTGATTAATATTATTAACTAGAGCTCATAATGTATTCATATTTCCCTAGATTTTTACCTACTATCATTATCTGTTCTTAAGCCTCATCCAGGGGCCTATATTATATTCAGTCATTAATCTCTTTAAACTCTACTTGCTCTGAGAGTTTTTCATGTTTTTTCTTTCCTTCTCCTCCTCCTCCTCCTCCCCTCCTCCTCCCCCTCCTCCCCCCCCTCCTCCCCCTTCTCCTCCTCCCCCTCCTCCCCCCTCCTCCCCCCCTCCCCCTCCTGCTCCCCTCCTCTCCCTCCTCCCCTCCTCCCTCCTCCCCCTCCTCCCCCTCCTCCCCCTCCTCCTCCCAGATGTAGATTAGATGTTTGAGAGAGTAAGTAGGGAATAAATGGACTATGTCTCTAATTATATATCTAGATTTCTTTTATAGCTCTAGAGAAAGGGCATCTTTGGTGGTTCATAATTTCTGTAAGTTCTAATTTTTTTTAGTGACTCCAAAAGTAATTACTCTAAGATTCAAGAGTGTATATATTACTTTGGGGAAAAATGTTTTGAAACATTATATGATGCCTTCCATTATTATAATACAGCAAAAACAATCATATCTACTTGACTTTAAGTAGAATGATGGAAAGGAAGAAATAAGTGTTTTAAGGTGAAATAATCCAGGGTGTAATTTCTGATCCTTCTCATTGCATGACCTTGAATGAATTTCAGTATTTCTGGGTGCTCCATAGTTTACATAGTGTTGATATTTAAACTATCAACTTGGCTGTGCCAATAGTTGCTCAGATATTTGCTCAAATATTATTCTAGGTGTGTCTATTAGGGTGTTTCTGGTGAGATTAGCATTTGCACCGGTAGACTGAGGAAAACAGATTGCTCTCAGTCTAAGGTGGGTTGGCCTCAAATTATTAGCTGAAATCTTGATTAAATTAATAAGAGAGGGACCTCGCCGGTGGTGTAGTGGTTGAGCGCTGAGCTGCAAAGCTGCCTGCAGCCTCTGCAGTGCTGGTTCAATCCCTGGCCGCTGGGCGAGGGTCCCACATAGTGCACAGACCTCTCCTACCACCCGCTGCTCCCCTCAGCAGTGTAATTCTTCAGTCTGCCTGTTCTGCTCCCTGCTCTAGCTCTGGTGAATTCTCTCACCCTCCTGTGCTTCTGACTGTACCCCAGTGCTTGTATAAATAAATAAATAAATCTTTAAAAAATAATTTAAAAAAATCAGTAAGACAGGATCTCCTGTTTGGCTGCCTTTGAACTATAATGTGGGCTTTTTCCTTCCTTTGGATTCAAGCTGAACCACTGACTTTTCTTGGGTTTTGTTTTTTCTCATTAGAATACCACTGGAACACCTAAGAAATTAGGGTCTCCATCTTGCTGACTGTAGATCCTAAACTTGTCAGTCTCCATAATTATATGAGCCAATTCTTTATTTTGGAGTATGCCTGTTAATAGTTACCTTATAATGATATTTTTCTAATGATATGCTAGAAAATTATAGTAAGAAATATCTTGTATATTAATACCAATAGTCCCCCTGTCATACATATACACACATACATGGGAGATAAAGGTTGCCTTTTTAAAAAAGCAGTTTCATTTTAAATATCATTTAAGATCTAATAGCGCTGATAAAAATCCCCAAACCATCTTCCTCCAAAATAGAAAATACTTAATTTAATGTAAGGAGTATTTGACTATCTAGAACACACAATTAAAGATGAGAATGCTATTTGTGCCTGAATGAGTCTTTTTCCTTTCATTTCTCCATCTGAGTCAAGGTTGAAAATTCTGGTTCAATTAAATAAGTTGTGAATAATAACACTTTCTTCTTTCTATTTTTCAGTTTAAAATATTCTTTTCCTAATCCAAAATCACAATAAATGTAATATCTGACAGTTACGTTTCAATGTAAAAGAAGAACCACATTGTAATCGTTTTAATGAATTGTTACAATTAATAAATTATATGAAGTTGAAGTATAAAGTTGAAGTCAATTATTGATGCAGGATTTTGAGAAGCAAGTTAATCCTTCTAAAAGTTTTTCTATTTTTTTCGGTAAAGTGTTAATTAAAAGTTTGACACAGAGAAATAAGATGCAAGCATATTGCTAATTTTATTTAATTAAACTCCATTATTAGTGCCCTTTTCAATGTGATGCAACATATTTTGGGAATATGTGGGAGATAGGATGATGTGTTTGAGTCTTGTTTGCCATAACAATAACACTGTTGGAAGCTTCACTTGTTTGCTGTGTTGACAGTATTGTTAATTCTCCCACCCCTAAAGTTTAGCCCATAAAGAATGCATGAAATGTCACCTAAGTAAGCCATTTTTTATTATCAAAATGCCACATAGAAAACATCTGCTGACTGTTCTACTTTACATTTAGAAAAACATGAAATTCACTTCTGAGTTCACAATCTGTCAAGAATTGTGAGGTGTCTGAGATTTTGCCCTTTGTGTAAGCTAACTTGTTAGCCTGCTGAAGCTTCAAAGACACTTGGCAAAAGGCATGAGACTCAGGGGACAGAAATGAAGGATTTTATTACTCATGGCAAACAAGGCAGCATGACTTCACATTTTTTCTTGCTCCCATTCCCTCTGGGGGTGACATGGAGGTGTCCTGGGTCAATGCTGTGCATAGGTGGATGTGTGTCACATTTAGGAAACCCTAATCTCTGTTTCAAATAAATTTTTGATTCAAACTTCTACTTGAAAGGAGACATAATTTTATTATCCTGGATGTCACACAAATCTAGCTTTGTATCGGAGAGACAGTATCTCCATTTTCTAATATCACATACTATATACATCCCCAAGATTCTGAGCAAAGCTGTCACTGCTGCTATTTGCAAGAGGCAGAAAAGCAAGACACAAGGCAAATTGTCCCCCCACATAATCTCTGTTAGAATCTTCCTTGGACAACTAATAAATTTCAGGATAATATAAGTTTAATCAACTTTAGGCAAAAATATTAGATACTATGGTATCACTAAGAAGTGTAGTTTTATACTGTTATATTATTTAAAAAAAAGCATACATTCCAAATTCCATAAATAATATAGGAATTATTCTTTGGACAGCAGTATGAGCGATTTTATTTTCTCTATTATCCTGAATTTTGCACTAAATAAACCAAAATCCTTCTAATTGGCAACTACAGAAAATTAAAAATAATATATACATCAATAAATATTTTTTCCTTTGAAAATATTTTAGAACATGTCAAAATGTTAGTTTTTTGTAATTTTAGATTTTGAAGTTTTCAATATCTTTTTAGATTTTGAAGTTTTCAATATCTCTTTTGCAGAAATGTTAAGGTTAGTGTATTGAAGTTCATTATTTTTAATTGATGTTTGTACAGTTAATAAAATTATAATCTGAAACACATGCCAAAAATAAACATTTGCGGATGACTGATATTAAATAAAGTAGAAGTTTGCTGATTACAGAGATGATTTTTTTCAAATATTTATATAATTTATGATTTAATTTCCAACAATAGATCCTGAATTTTCATCATCCTATTTTTAAAAAATAATAAGGCAATTCAATTAATGGATAATGTTTAAATTCAATTAAAATATTTCAATTATTATTATCAAGAGGTTGTCTGTCAAACTACTGTTAACCTTTCAAACACTACATGGAATTTGTGCAAGAAAAAAAATCCTTGCAAGATTTTGGTGATAGCTGGTAACATTTACGTGTTCTGGTCAAAATTCACTGTAAATATGCAAAAGAATGAAGCTTGACCATACACAAAATGAAGAATGAAGCTCACACCATATACAAAAATCAACTCAAAATGGATTAAAGAACTAGATATAAGACCTGAAACCATAAAATAAATAGAAGGAAATATAGGCAAAACACTACGTGATATTCACATCAAAGACATCTTTACAGACACATACCCAAAGCAGTGATAGTGAAGGCAAAGATAAACAGCTGGGACTACATCAAATTAAAGAGCTTCTGCACAGCAAAAGAGACAATAACCAAAACAAAGAGAAACCCCACCAACTGGGAGAACATTTTTGCACACAACACTAATGATAAAGGACTGTTCACAAAAATCTGCAAAGAACTGATGAGACTCAACAACAACAAAGAAAATAATCCAGTAAAAAAATGGGCAGAAGAGCTAAAAAGAAACTTCTCTGAAGAGGAAATGCAAATGACCAACAGGCATATGAAAAAATGTTCAACATCACTTGCAATCAGGGAAATACAAATTAAAACTACCATGAGATACCATCTTACACCAGTGAGAATGGCACATATTAAAAAAAACTAGCAACAACAAATGTTGGCGAGGATGTGGAGAAAAAGGAACTCTCCTGCACTGTTGGTGGGAGTGCAAAGTAGTCCAACCACTATGGAGAGCTGTGTGGAGATTTCTGGACCTACTAAACATAGAGCTTCCATATGATCCAGCAATTCCACTCCTAGGGATTTACCCAAAGGACACAGACACATCAATTCCAAAGAGCACTATATTTATAGCAGCACTATTTACAATAGCTAAGCTTTGGAAACAACCCAAATGCCCAAAAATAGATGACTGGATTAAGAAGATGTGGTACATATACACCATGGAATATTACTCAGCATTCAAAAAAGATAAACACATGCAATTTGCAGCAACATGGATGGCGCTGGAAGGGATCATGCTCAGCGAAATAAGCCAGACAGAAAAAGAAAAATACCGGATGGTCTCACTCATAGCAGGAATCTAGAAAACTTAAATAAGGGACCAGGAAAAAGAATAACTATAAGAAAGAAAGTATCAAAATCAACAAACAACTATGAACCAGAGACACTCTATGGGGGTGTGAGGGGTGAGGAGGGGAGGGATTGGGGTCAAAATAAGGGGGTTGCAATTGTATGGGGAATATAAAAATAAAATTTATTTAAAAAAATTCACTGTAAATTATGTTGACATAATGACAGGCAAAATCACACACAACAAAATTAAGAAATAAGATCAAGCAATCCTTACCCAATATATGTTTCTAGCAAATCCCTTTCATGTGCCTTTCCCAATACGCTCACAATTAATTGTAGTACTGTTTTGGAATATGTGCAGTTCCTAATTAGGACGTGTGAGATAAACTTTAGTATAATACATGCTATGCTTGTTATCTTATTGTATTTTATCCTATCCCATTCATTTCCATTCTCCCCTTCCATTCTGTTCTAGTCTACCCACTCTATTAAAAAAATACTGATCACAACTCAATCAATTTATTTCACTAACCATTAATAGCTTTTAATTTGAAGTTAAAGAAAAATAATATGCCCCTGTGTCCTAAAATAATTCAAGTTGTTTCCAGTTTAGGAATATATAATCACTAATAATAGATATCTTGTTTTAGTAATAATATAACACAAAAAGTATAATACAGGTATCAAAAATAGTTCTGAGTATTTTTTTGTTTCTTTTTTTTTAAGATTTATTTTATTTTTATGCATACAAGAGCTGGGGTACAGACCAGAGGTATGGTGGGTAAGAGGATTCACCAGAGACAGAGTGGGGAACATAACAGGCAGATGGACTGTAAAAACTGCTGAGGGGAGCAGCGGGCAAGTCAGGAGAGGTCTGCTGCACCATGTGGGTTGCTCCCTTGCTGGGGATTGAACTTGTGCTGCAGTGGTTGCGGATAGCTTCATAGGTTGCATCTTTTTTTTTTTTTTAAATTTATCCCATTTTTTATTTTTAGTTTTTAAAGATTTATTTTTTTATTTATGCAAGCACTGGGTACAGTCAGAAGCGTACGAGCGTGAGAGAATTCACCAGAGCCAGAGTGGGAAACAGAACAGGCAGACTGACGAAATACACTGCTGAGGGGAGCAGTGGGTGTGGCAGGAGAGGTCTGTCGCTCCATGTGGGACACTCACTGGTGGACGGGGATTGAACAGGTGATGCAGAGGCTGCAGGCAGCTTTGCAGCCCAGCAGTGCTCAACCACTGCTCCACCAGGGGAGGCCCCATAGGTTGCATCTTAAACCCTTGTGCCACCAGGGAGGCCCTGAGTATTTGTTTTGTAAAAATGACCTTTTTAACCTCAGTGCATTTTTTTTTTAAAATCACATACTCTGTGATCCACGAATCTACCTTTCTTTGAAATATGAAAGAAGGTAGCAAAAGGCTGTCATACTTTGTCAATTCCTATATGTATGCTTTGGGCACCTTTGTCACTATATTTTTTTGTTTGTTTGTTTTTGGCTTCTTTTTTTTTTCTTTATTTCTAAGTTTCTTACTAGATCTAGTACTTGCAAAAGGGCCCTTTTTCTGCATATCTGCACTGCATTGAAAGGTCATATGAAATTAAGTGAAAAACTCTTGCTCTGTCATCTGAAAAAGTTATAGAAAATAGATGCTAGTAATGAGTACGAAAGATGATTTTGCTAATTGAATGATCAAATATATCTGCTAAATTTCTCTGAATATTTATTTATGAGATAATATGATGAAAGCCAAATGAAGACATAAGGCTCTACTTATCCATGGGTTGAGGATATTGGAATTCAAATTACTTGGTTTTCTGAATTATTTCATTAGCATATTTTATTTGTTTCTGTGCATAATAGTATATATTTAGCTAGAAAGAGAGTAGAGGAGTGCTTAATAAAAGTTAGTAAAATTGATAGTACATTTCTTAAAATTATTATTACAAAGTTAAATACTGTCTTTAAAGTTCAAAAAAAAAATCTGTTTTGCATAGAAATTATTGAAAGGAGGAGTTATTTTCCCTTGTTTGAAAATGTAAAGATATTTACCTATGAAAAGAAGATATGAGGACAGTTAAAGATATGAGTGCTTTTTATTTTTCCATTTCATCCATTCACTCATTCACTTCCTGATGACTTTTGGTCAAAGTGGAACTATTGTGCAAGAAAGTATATATGTGTGTGTGTGTGTGTATGTATATATATATATGATATATAAATTTTAGGAGCAAGGTTTGTTGAATTGAATTACTTACAAAAGTATAGTTTCCATAGCAACTCTAGTTGTCTTTTATTTTCACATGTACCATTTAGAATTAGTTGACAATAATAATTATAGACTACTTTAAGATAAAACATTTGCTGTACAGCGAAGACATCTGTAAAGACATGGTTTGAGGAAAATTGTCCTGCTTTTGAGAAAGTGAAAATACTCTTTAAGAAAGATTTGATGTTCTTACCTAGATGATTAAAATTCTACCTACATAGCCAGTATGAAATAATGATATATTTCAAGGAAAATTTTCTATTCCATAATTTCAAAATTCACATTACCCTGTCAGCCCCCCTCCATGCATGTGCTAAATTTGTTAAAACTTTACTTCAATTATTAATTTCATAGAAATAATTTGGTATTGAACATAGAGTACAGTACCATTTTCTTATTTAATTTAAAATATCTTTAGACCATAGATCTTCTAAAGAAGATCTCATATAATTGGTTTCTGATAATTGGAAGAAATGTTGCTCAACTTAGAACATAAAAATGGAAATCCAAAAGTTAATTTATTTTCTCTGTACTTAAAACTTAGTTGCATTGTGTTTGTTAAAAACTAAATGTATTTGTCTATCTCAGTGGTTTTATATATTGATATATAAGCAAGAAAGTATTTTTTGGATCCATTGAATTATTAATCGTGCCTATTAAAACAATAGCATACTGAGAATGATGTTACCAGTTAAGAAATTATTCAAATAGTATTTTAATTTGTTTTGAACTTCTCCCCTAGAAGACCATTTTATTGATGCCACTAATTTTTGTTCAAGAATAAAGGTAAGTAGCCTGGCAGTAATAATTCCATGTAGCATAACTAATTGTGATGCACTTTGGTATGCAATAATGAGAAAAGTATTTTCTAGGATATAGAGTTTTCTCTGAGCACAACATAAACAGAATTCTTTTTATAACTTTTTTAGAATACTAAGTTATAGGGCAGGAAATAATGTGGTAAGATGTGGGGCTGACACCAACTGCAGTGATGAATGCTCTAGTTCATCCACCAACAACTTGTGCTTATTGTCAGGTCTGTATCATAGTCTGAAGTGTCTTCCCACCTTTTCTAGATCCCTCTTCTACCCTTCACAATCATTCCCTTCCGCTCCACCCCAGTACATGTCTTGCACATCATTGATATTATAAAATTCACCAGTCTTGCCATCTGCTTTGCAGAGAAATTGAACTAAAATTGAAGTTGGGGTAAATAGCAACCATTTGATGTTGGGTATACTACTTAAGGGTTATTTATTGGCCACCTAGATATAGACACTGAATGGGCAGTTAGACACAGAATTCTGAAGATGAAGGAAGTGAGAGGAGAGGTCTATTCTGGAGTCAGAAATTTGGAAAATGACCAACTATCAATAGTATTTAAACTGTAAAATAGAGCAAGTTTACCAAGGGAGAAATACAAGTAGAGGTAAGAAGAGGTTGGGTTTACCCTTATTGATTACCTTAACCAGAAAAGATGACTGAATGGTAGATAGGGGGAAATCAGGAGAGTATGATGGACTGGAAGTCAAGTGCAGAAATGTTTCAAGGAGAAGTTTATGATTACCTTGTAACATGGTGATGGGTCAAGGGATATGAAGTCTGAGAACTGATAATTGGATTTAGCAATGATGGGATAATTGCTGAGTTGGAGAACAACATTTTTAGAGGAGAGACAGGGGTTAGTGGGAGCCCAACTTGAGTGGATATTCAAGAAAGAAAAGGTGAAAATAAAGATATAAATGGAAAGTGAGTATAGAAAATTTTGCCAAGTTGTTTTGCTGTAAAAGTGAGCAAGAAATTTCCTGGAGGATTATTTAGATTCAAGAAGTGTTTTATTCATTTGTTTGCTTTTGTTTTTGAGATGGGAAATTTTAATTATGATTTTTGCACTGATAGAAATGATGCAGTGGGGAGGGGGGAGTGGTGGTAACAGTAGAGAAGGTAGCAGGAAAAGATTTTCTGAAGCAATGTTCCCCAGAAAATGGAGAGAAGGGATAAGATGGACAGTTCAATCCTTATAATAGGAGAAAAATCAGAGTGAATAAGAACAGATGGAGGTAGGTGGATAAATGTGGGTGCTGGCCCTTGAAGAAAAGGAAAAAAATCTCTTCTAAGTGATTCTATTTTTTTCTGAGTCAAAGCGGAACCAAAGGGAGGTGTTAGAGGTTTCTATTTATTTAAGGAGAATGAATAGATTCAAAGTTACAGCATCAAGAACCCATTTGGGGCTGTAGGCATGAATGTAGAATGAGAGCCGTCAGCACACATGGTTTTTTCTGAAATCAAGATCAGTTCTAAAGGGCAGGCACAAATAGTCACTGGATTGGGTTTAGTTAGGGTTTGGATCTTACCAGTTGAATACCAGGAAGAGAGAGAGGAACAATGGGCTTGAGGAGATAAGCAAGAAAGTGATTATAAGACAAGTGGGAACATGAAGATGATACATACTTAGGTAATCTCATTACCCCTAAAGTCATACCATGTAAGCCATTGCCAATATAGTTTAAGAATAAAGCTCTCCTTATGTGACAATTTTTACCATAAATTAGTGTGGCTTAGAGAAAGATTTGGAAGTGGAGGTGCTTTGCAAAAAAAATAAAGAAAAAATCACTAAGGGAAGCACCAGAACACATCACTAATACTTCAGAGATAGTAATGGCTAATACTTCAAAAGAGTAGGATTTTCATGTTAACAAAATGCATAAGTGGTAATATTCATCAAAGTAGTAAGCTTACTAACGATAATGTTTTGTTATATAACTTGGGCTAGCAAACATATTGTGTAGGAACCAGTTAGAAGATTTTAATGAGAATAAGAATTTCACATTGAAACACTGAGCTTTCTACTTCAGTTAATGTCTTTGTGTATTTAATACATTATACTTAATACTAATTTACATTAAAAATGATAAATGCAATCATTCCTTGTATGTGTAGGAGAAAAACTATAAAACATAAATATATTTTACATGTAACATGGCCACTCCTACTAGATATACCTCAGCAATTTATGTTGAAATTGTTCATTTAGTTACTTAAGCATTATATTTGCACACTCAAACGTTTTTAGTGTTCTCTACATATTTTTAAAGAAACCAGTAATTCCATCATTTATATTTCTAAACAAGCTAAATATTGTTTTATAGTAATATTTTAGATTTTTGGAAATGGTCAAATCTTTGAAAATGATGGGGTATAAAATTAACAGAGTTTGTTACTTAAATCTGGTTTGCTATGTGTATATGTGTTGACTAAATATGCTGATATATAAATAAAAACAAAGTTGACTAGGCAGTAGTATTTAAAAGTTTCTTTTGAAATGTTCATGTTTATTTATTGATATAGCTAACACCACATTTTTGGAGAACTAAGAATCATCTGTGACAGCAAAAATTATACAGATATAACATATATAATACAGTTTTTTTCATTTTCCAACTATTATTCTAAAGTAATATTTTTCTTGTCTAATAATGACTATAAGGCATGACAAAACTGTTCCTTAAAAGCACCATTCTACCTCTGAGAAAAAGCTGATATTTTTCTTAAGGCATATGAAATCTCTCCATCCACAAGAAATTGACTTGCCTGCCTAGGAAGTGAATCCTGATTACAGTTGGTGGGAATAATGACATCTGTGCTATGACTTTCAGGAGTATTGTTTTAGGGTCCAACAGATCAGGCTTCATTCCTGCCTCTGCCACCTGTGTCTGGGCTGAGGAAATTTGGGCAAGTTATTTAATCTCTTAATGCCTCACTTTTGTTGCTTTCACATGCTGAACAGAACATTAAACTAAGACTGGGTCTGGCTTAACAAAATCTCTAGTACTAGATGGGCCCTGGATAAGTATATGTAGAATAAATCAATGCATGAGATGTATCCTTAGATGAATATAAGAATAGTAATGGTGTAAGGGGTATTTTGCAGATAAACTGACATAATGCATGATTAGTACACAGCACAGCACTGGGTCAGAGTTACTATTTTTATTGGGGAGAGTGCTAGAGAAGACAGGGTGGTTTTATTTTCTGGGTCTAATCTCTTTTTCTCCTTTAAACTGTGGTTGGGATTTATATTACATCTAGTGTTCCTATGCCATTTTCTAGCATCCATGAATTGTGTAAAAGGGAAAATCTTGATTTTATTACTACTCATATCTCCTAAATCTTTCGTATCTGGGAGAAGTGGAAAAAGGCCAAGTGGATTAAAGTGCTTTAGTATACAATCTGTCATTAATGAAAATGTTTTCTGAGTTAAGCATGCGTGCCAGAAAAATGGGGGGTAGTATTTATGATATTTCATTGACTGAAAGATGTATTTTTAAAATTTTTACATATTCAAGGTCTAGATGCATTTTACATAATTTTATAATTCTTGGCTTCTTTCGTTCTCTCTTGCCCTCTATCTCTCCCTCCCTCCCTCCCTCCCTTTCTTACTTTCTGTTCATAATAATATGGGGAATCTTTAAAAGATTTGATGAAATATAGTATAGCAACATATTAAAACAGTATTTCTCAGCATTTATTTCTTATCACAACCCAGTCCTGTCAAGAAGTATCTTAGGTATTTTTTCCTTATTTCCTACTTCATGAAACCTTAACACCATGGGTATACTGTATATCTCCTTATGTACCACATGTATTTTTGTATTTTATAGTAAAAAGAATAAGATCTCTTTGGTTGCCAAAAACCAGATTTCATCCCATTGAGAATGTAGGTATTAAAAGTGATACACATTATACTTATTTATACAAATCTCTTTTTCTGGAGTCTTGGGAATCTTAAGGTAATTTTGACTTTAAATGTATAACAGCATGGCTAGGATTTCATTATTACCATAAATGACTGTCAAAACACGTGCATGTTGAACACTTGCTATTTATCCCAATAGTCAGAAAACTATCCATACTGCCTTTTTCTTAACAAATAAAAGGTCTTCAAGTTCTTCCAGAGATGGCATTCAACACACTAGTCTCATTTTATGAAATAAGACTATTTAGTCATTTCAGTGTAGAAATTTAGGATGTTTACTACTTCACTACTACATATTCATGATTTGAAAAATATATGTGCTGCTGAAGCGAGCACAATGATTTGAGAAATATAGCTTGAACAAAAAAAATCAATAGGGTTTTTATAGTATGACCTGAATTTCATGGATTATGAAGAAATATCTTCTTTATTCCACATTTTGCACTCACTGGGGAGAATGAAGATATGCATATTCTCGAAGCCTTTGTGTGACACCCCTATCCTCCATTCTAAGTAGTTTTTAGTTGTTCAACTCCAATAGTAACAATGGGATATATAACTCAGTCCATTTGTGATGTGGGTTGTGCTGGAGGGCAGATAGAGAAACAATCTATGACCATGTAAAAGGAGGGTTTTCTCTTGTGAAGATTTTTATTGTAGTCTACACTTAACTGATGGAACAAATGATTTATGTACTTGAAGGATATATTTATATAGCAAAGTTGGTGAGTGCATTCTTAAATGTTCACTCATCATTTCTCTAGGCTACACAATTTAATTTCAATTTTTAAAGAAATTAGGGTTCAAGTAAAAGAGTTTAAAATTGGAGATACATAAAACTTGTAACTTTGTTGTAGTATTGCAAGGGGATATTTTCATATTCAACAATTCAGGCATGCATCTGTTGGCCCATTTGCATTGGTTTGTGTTAACTGTTTGACTATTAGACTCTCAAATGTGTCAAAACAATGTGTAATTGTTTGGGGGCGGGCACAAACTATTCTAATAGACTAAGCAGTGTATCAGCAAACATGAAGACAGGTAGTACTCAAAAGAGACTCATCAGCAGTATACAAACATCCATATCAAGGCTTGATCAATCATATTAGTTTTACACAAGCTTTTGTAAATAAAATGTAGGTAAATTCAAAACCAGAAATCATCTCCTCCACTGCTTCTCGTACTTGCTCTTTCTCTCCCTTTTAATCGCAGCATCTCCATGATGCTCCGGGCATAGACATCTCTCAAGTTAACACTGATATATGAGTCAGTGGCTATATTCTTGGTGAGCTTCTTTAGGGCTTCACGCTGTCTAACAGCTGCTTCCTTGAGCTTTAAGGTGAAATAGCAAGCAGAAAAACGATCGTTAATAATAGCAATAGGCAATGCCAAGACAAGGATTCCTGATAATATACACATGAAGGCCACGATTTTGCCTGTGGTGGTGTCTGGTCTAATGTCCCCATACCCCACGGTAGTCATGGAGGTTGTGGCCCACCACCATGCACAAGGGACACTTGTGAAGGTTGTGTCGGGAATGCTTTGCTCAGCAAAATATTCCACAGTTGAAAATATAGAAATTCCCACCGACAGAAATAGGAGCAGTAGGCCGACTTCTTCATAACACTGGGTGATTGTCATCCCGAGGGAGCGTAACCCTGTAATAGAACAACCACTGTCAGTCATGGACTTCTCTGCCCTCCTGCTCCTCTTTCCTCACTTCCCCTCTGCCTCCCTGCCAGACACCCACTAACATGCCTTGCTCATCTTTTTTTTGTCCTCAGCAGTGGAAAATGCTCTGGGGATACAAAGATGATGAGCTATCATCTTTGTGTCTTCAGATTACTCATAGTCTGGTTGATGGGGCCAACTGAAGAGGATGGGAAGATACAATTTTATGTATTAATTCTCTCATATATTTATTAATGCTATCATGTGTATAAAATAAAGTTAAGAGATGAGCTAAAAGGAGACAACATATGATAGAAATTTGTACATTAGTCTACACAATGGGATATTTGTATAGACTGCGATATATAGACTGTGGGCTGTACTTTAAAGTATATATGGGCTATCTGTACAGCATATGGGGCTATATATATAGTATTTGCAGGATTGCATGTGGAAGCTTCACATATTCAGAGCAGCATTTCAATGCCTTACTTCACAGTTTTCGTATGCCATTGTTTTCTGTCTTATTATGTTGTACGTGTCCTTTCTTTCTCACTCTCCTAATGAAGTTAAAATAATTGGTAGTATCATTGCCTGAAAGTCAGAGGAAGTAAAGGATTTTCACCAGGAGAATGCATTGTCCTCCTGCACACTACTCTAGAATACCTCTCAAGTTTAATTTATAGTTAATGCATGGGGGGATGTAATTTATTTGTATATTTTGCTAAAAGTAATGCTTAAGATAAAATTGTTAAATATTTATGCAAGTATTGATATCTTTTTCATAAATTAAAGCTTTATTAATACACTGTACTGCTTTAGAACTGAGAGAACCTTTGAAGAGGTGGCATTGTGGAAATTACTATTATTTTCTTTTTCCTTTCTTTTGGGAAATAATGTAGTCTTTACTGGGTGTTTTTAAATTGAATCCTGTGAAGAGTTTATAAATACTAGAAGAAAGCATCCCATTATATGTGTCAGGAAACAAAGAGTTGTACTTCTAAAAGTTGTTGGAAACCCCATTATCAAATCCCTGGAATGTGAGAGTAGCTAGGAAAATACACTACCAAAATTATATTTGGATAAGTCCTAATTACCTCAGAGATGTGAAAAAAATATATCTGAGGTTAACTTCTCCCTGCATTTATAAGGACAGCTACTATCAACCTCCTCTAGATGACCATTCAGGCACGTATCTGGGGAAATAAGGTGGGTATAGGACACTTTACCCAAATGATTTGTAGTCCTATGCCTTGTGTTTGTACTTATTATATTAATATGGTACTCTTCTCTAGTGAGCTTATTAAAATGTATGCCCCAGGATCCCACTCCTACAAGTAAATAAGTATCTGACTCTCTAGGGATTGAGGCTCACAATTTACATTTTCACAATCTTATTTTGAGGGATTCTTATTTTCATTAAATACTAAAACAAGGCTATATATATGTATATACATATATATATATTTTTTTTTTTCCAGAATTTTCAATAGCCACAAGGCCAGTCACTGAGAATCACTGCTCTGGAGGATGCAAGGATGAATGGATTTGTGTGATTTTCTTTGATATTGACTGTAACATTCAAGTTCAGTTGTGTGTATATAAGAGAGAGAGAGAGAGAATATTCATTAGATTTTTGAGGCTTTATGCATCCATAAATCTAAAGTATTCTTATTACCTTCTCTTTCCTGAATTCCAGATTAGGGACAAGAAATTCTCAGATGCTAGAAAAAGCATTTAGTTAGTGTCTTCTTTTTTCTTCCAAGGCAAATATTTCCATTGTTTCTTCAAAAATTATGAGCAGGCTACCAGCATCTGGTCATCTCTCTTGGGAGGACTGACATTCTCTTCTGCCAAAGAACGTGTGTAGTAAGCAAGCACTTCCTTGGACACAGAAGAGAAACTGACTGATGTCCCTATATAGCATATGCAACTTCTGTGCATCTTTCATATGTGGTTTATGCATATTTTATCTAGAACCTTCTAGAAGAAGAATATCTTTAATTTTTGTAAATCTTCTGGGCACTGCACTAAAATAATTTTAGTTTGTTCTATGATCAAATTGTCTATCAAATGTCTTATGGAGATAAAGTATGTGAGAGACCTCTTTACACCTGGGATAAAAACTCTGTTTGGCTTCCCTATATCTATTTTGAGATTAATGGGAGTTGTAAATTTTGAGTAAAATTCAGTCACTTCCCTTGGACTGTGATCAGAGCACTATTCTTACAAAGAATGGCAAATTAAGGGGCATCAGCGAAATCAGAATACCTGTGGAATGTCTGCCCAGCTTGAGCATGCGCAGAGCCCTGAGCAGCCTCAACACCTGGACGATACGGCCCACGTTTTCCAGCTCCTGAGTCGTCTGGCTCCCACTCAGGCTCTCTACCAGAAGAGTGATGTAGAAGGGCAAGATGGCAAGGAGGTCTATGATGTTTGGCACTTTTCTCAGGAAGCGGCACCTGTCCCGAACGCAGAAGAAGCGCAGGACAAACTCCCCGGTGAACCAGCTAATGCACACATACTCCAGGATTTCCAGCAGCTGCAGGTCCAGCCAGCTTAACTCAGATGACATCAGGGCCATGTTGACAATGGACACCACCACAAAGATGATGGAGATGACTCCAAAGATTCGGGCAGCCGTGGAAGACCCAGGTTTCTCCAGAATGTTCCAGAGCTTCTGGCGGACAGTGGGACAAGGTCCTTCTGAGAAGTCCTGCTCACTCTCGTGTTGACTTTCCTGGTCTTCGGTGTCCTTCTTAAAGTCTAAAGTTTCGCTCAGCTCCTTTCTTCTGAAGTATCTTTTAGACAAGACAACCTGATGATTAGTTTAACTTTTTATTGTTTAAAATATAAAAGAATTAAACTGGGCAGTGAGGTCATGTGTTTTATTTTGGTAAAATACAGAAAAATGTCCATTCGTAATTTACCTAGACTGTCTCCTGCCCACAGTATTCAAAAATGTCTCACTTGAAATTATGACTTTAAAACGACCATTGCTTGGTGGAAGTTTATATAAAAAACGATTTTTACCCAGCAAATCTGATGCATTCTGTTACCAATTTTCTCATAAGAAGAACATAAGTTTGCCATATGGAAACTTTTTGTGTGTGAAGGGAAGGTATTTATGAAGAAATGGCATAAAAGCAAGATAATAGCAAAGTCATCATCAAAGTCCCACCATCATTTGGTCAAGGAACCAACTTTCTATCTTTGGCATTTAAAGCGCCCTCCATCCAAGCTTTTAAAGTTAGTGGCCTAGGTTTGATAAATGATAACACCTCATTCTGAAACCTGCCTCCCTCTACATGCATCATTTGGAGCAGAGCTTTTTTAATTATAGAGTCAGTCACCAAATGTTTATTGCAGACCTGATCTCTGTGCGTTAGACATGAATAGACACTGGCTCGCTCGCTGGCTCACTCACTGGCTCACTCACTCACTCACTCAAGAAATAAATAGATAAACAACAGACAATGCAAAGCTCAGAAAGTTCAAAAGGTTCCACTGAAAAGTTAGCCTGGGCACTTTCCAGCCCCCACCCTGTTTACCGTCTAGCCCAGAACTGGTTGAACTAGGCTCCTATAAAGCCTCCAGTCTCTACCTCTGCTTCTCTGTCCTACTGCCCCCACCTTTCCAACCCAGCCTTCTGCGCTTCCCAGTACCTGTCCCTGCAGCAGGAGTCAATGCTGAGTTCGTCGATGCCCCAGTACTGGATCTCCTGCAGGAAGGAGAGCGCGCACAGCTGTTCCATGACGTGCAGGCGGCCTGTGCGGTAGTAGTGCAGGACATAGCGAAAAGCCTGGGAGCTGCGGTCGAAGAAGTACTCGTTGTCCACCGGGTTGGCGTCGTCACAGAACTCCAAGGGGCTGGGCACCGCGGCCAGGGCCCCTCGGCGACGGCACGAGGCCACCACCACCGCCAGCTTGCCAAGGCGCGTGTGCGGGAAGCAGGACAGCGCCTGCTGCGAGAGCACGAAGCGGCTGCCACCCACGTTGACGGTGAAGCAGTCCCCTAGGGCCAGGGCTTCCCCTTCGCCTTCGCTGCAAAAGACGCTGGAGTCTAGCGAGGTCAGGGAGCAGCTGTCCAGCGGCGAGTCGGGCGGCGCCCGACCTCGGGGAGGCAGCTCCATCCTGTCCGCTGCTGCCTTGAGGTCTCCACAAAGTTGGGGGCGCGCCGGAAGCCTCGGTCCCGTGAGCGGGGTGGCGCGGCCCCTGGTGGCAGCCGGGATTTCCCGGGCTCCCAAGGTGGGTGCCTTGCAGCGGCGCACCCCTTCTCTCTCCACCCCCGGTGCGCGCTCCCCCTCTGTGGCTGGGGAACGGCGAGGGCACCGTAGCAGCGCACAAGTGTCGGGGCGCGGGGCTGGGCGGGGAGGAACGGTCGCGCCCAGGAAAATGGTCAGATGTGGTCCAGGTCAAGGATGGTCCCGGGGCGCACTGCCAGGAACCGAGACCCTTCTCCGGGCCCACGAGCCCCCACCCCAACTTTGTGATCCAGATCTCCAGCCCCGGAGAGGAACGGAGAGAAAGCCCCCCTCTTTGGAGGTGGGGCGGGTGCCGGGAGCAGGGATGGTGGCGGAGGACGAGTTGACTCTTAGTGCAAGCTCGGGGGATGGCGAGACTCGCTCCTACCCGCAGAGATGAAAACGAAAAGTTCAGAAAGCAGAGGAGATGGTGACTGGGATGCGTTCCTTCCAACCTGAGGAGAGAGCTATATATATTCCTCCCTCTTCTTTCACTGCGACTTCATAGGCCTTTCCGGGAGCGTTCGATGGGGGTATGAGCCCTGGGGGGAGGGTGTTCTTGGTGAGGGAACCCGCATCATTTGCTACCAGCTATTCTCATTTTACTCGGTCACTCACGTCACTCACGGTCCATTTTCTTCTCCCTTCTTTCTCAGGTTTCCTGGTTGAGAAATAGGATACAGAATAATGACTTTTATTTGAAATCCCAACGAGTCCCTTAGAACTAGGGGTGACCGATGCCAGCTTCTAGGGCGCGTTGAGGCACTTTGCACCGTTCAGGTTAGCCCTTTCTGTTCTTACAAGTTCCTCAGAGAACAGGTGTTCTAGGCTTGTTCGCAGGCACACAGCGGAGCTCTCTTTTTAGGAGGAGGGAAGGCAAAAAGACAAGGAATAGAACAGGCGTGGGCTGGGGCAGGAGTTTAAATAGTAACCACGCCTCGGTAAGGGGAGAAGCTGAGCACCGCGCCCAGGTGAGGCTAGAAGTGTACCCACGGGGTTCCTTGGAGTCGCGCCCCAGCCGATCTGCTGGACCTGGGGCCGGGATGGGGAACAGTGCAGGGGGACTCACCTGAGGCTCCAGGCACATCTGGTTGTGCTCAGGGGTCACTGCTGGTTACTGGCCTTCCTGATCCTGGTCTCCAGGTGAGGTCAGACTTGACAGATTCGGGCACTGTGCTACCAATTAAGCCCTTCGCCGGCGCCCAGCCTCGCCGCGCCTGCACCTGCTTCCCGGCTCTGGCCCCTCGGCTGGCTACCGCAGAGTGGCCGCCCCCGCCCGCGCTCGCTCCGAGCCATTTGCAGTTCCCAGCACCAGCTGTGGGGAATGCTAGGCGCGGAGGGAGGTGAGACCGGGGGAGGAAGCGAGCACTTGATGACACTGAATATTATATTCATCCTGAAGACACTTCAAGAATTATTGTATTAGATTCCCATTTCTCTGAATCTGTGTGCTCACAAAGGCTCAAGAACATTATTTTTCAGTTGAATAAGTCTGCTAAACTCAGGGTTACAGCAGTTATATTAACTGCTTTGCATGGCACGGTTCAAGGCTTTCTTGTTATTTCCAGCAAGCCTCTCCGAATCCTGCAAGAGAGAGTGAGCCAGCCCATCTCCTTTGTTTTCTAGCAAGTAGTTTTAGAAAGTATATATAAAGGGATGAGCAGGCAGCTTGATGCAGCAGGGAGAGCTTTTTTCATAGATTGAGTTGAAACGTGGCTGTTTAGTTCTGGCTTTGCTTGACACGTGACTGTTCAGACTGGCTGTGTGGCCCCAACTGTTATCTACTTCATGAGCTTCAATGCCTTCCTCAGTATCACTCCAGGTTTTAATAAAAACAGCCAACATGCCAGGAAATTTTGTAGGCCATTTGCCCATGCAGGACCTTACATTTTCTTAATACTAGTAATTAGTGATAGCAGTCCGCCTATGTTACAGAGGGGAAACTGAGGCACAGGAGAATGAAGTGTCTTACTTAGGGTCATGCAGCTCAAATTTAATCCCCACACAAACAAAATCTTTGGGATATGTCATTTTTGTGTGATTTTTAAATAAAATGGCTTTGCTTTTATTGATTGATTACAAGTTTCAAAAGGAGAGGCATTTCTCTTCAACTAATGTTTATGCACTAGGTGACAGGCACTATATGACACAAAGGGACAAGATACTGTTTTTGTGCAATTTGCATTTTTCTTTTGAGGATATTTTTGGCATTGAAAAAGTGCAACATCCATCAAAATGCATAAAAACAATATATCATTAATAGGTTATTGTGTTTTAAATTAAAGCCAGATAAGATCTTTTTTAAGTAAAAAGCATACTAGATGACATGCACTAATATGCAATAGAATATAGTAAATATAATATGCTTACTGAAAAGTACATGGAATAAATTTTGAAGAGGGATTTGAAATATATGGACATGATTTAGCAATAAAAAATCTTCTTTGAATTTGCCATTTTTACTCAGGGCATTGTTCTCAGCTCTGACTGCACATTGGTTTATCCTGGGCAGCTTTATTTATTTACTTTTAGTCATAGTATGCCTTCCCTACCTCCCCCCAACTCCCTGTAAGTTATGGTTCTTTTCAGCTATCCACTTGGTTACCTATACTTCTTTATAGAGAACTGTTATACATAGAATGTATGAAGGGGTTAAAATGATCCCAGTAAATAGTTCCTCATATTTAGTATAAACTATGTGTCATTAATTTTTCTTTAAGATAGCACATTGGAAACATGTCAATTGTAGATTATTTTGGGCATTGAGAAAGGCAAGAGTTCACAGGCACAGAGTTGAACCATATTCATTACTTAGTGTGAATAATTAATCAAAAATTAGCAATGCAGCTCTGGCCTGGTCTTAGATTTTTGGTGGAAATAGAGGAAAACCTTTAGAGGAAAGTGATAATTTTAGATGAAGAGGAAATATTTATCAGATAATCAGAGGTTAGTGACAGGTGATTGAGACTGCAAGCCTCTACTGCCACAGGCTTCTGTACTTTAGTTGTAATGAACGGTGATTAGAAGGAATCATGATAATAACTACCCTGTATGTGTCAGGGCCAAGGTGAGCATCTGAATTCTCACACTGATCCCAGGATGTAAGTATTGTCATCTTTAGTTATAGATCTCAACTGAGAGGCTCACAGTTACTAAGTAAATTTTCAGGTGAAATAGGGAATTTTTGAAACCCAGGTCTTTCTGACTCCAGATTTCATCTCAATTGCAAGGGGCCTAAAATTTCCAATTGAACTTCAATTGTGATTTTGAAAAGTTATGTGAATTAAAACAATCACAACTAGAGAAATGATGACTAGTTAACTGGGAGTATATGCACAAAATGATCCATTTTAAAATATAGAGTCTCCTTTGTAATTAAAATACCTGCCTTTTTATCTGTTTTGTTAATCTATTGTCTCCCTTGCCTCACTGGTTGCCCAGGTTTGAGTCAGAAGGCTTAATGCAGGGGATATGAAAAATAAGAGGGGGAAATGTCCGTTCAAAGAATGTATTCCCAGGTCTTTGATCAGACCTGAGATATACTCTGAAGTATGTCAAGAAGTAAAAGGAGAATTGCTGATAAGTAGTTGGGGGCGGTGAGGTCTTGCTTTCTTTTTGATTTCATTCCTACATAGCATGGGAGGAATGTGATTTGTCATGTAGGAGGTAGCACAGTGCTGAGATGTGAAACTCGACTTTCTAATGGCTTTGGATGAATTTCCCTAGTCATCAGATGGTATACCTGGGTGATTTTCCATGAATAGTCTTGCTATGAAAGAATCTGCTCTACTGTTGTTTGACTTTATCCAGTCTTCCAGATATTGATTTGTATATTGAATCTCTGGGTACAATTAGTATTTTTAATTCTTTCAATTTCTATGACTATTTCTAAAATTATTAATGAACAGAATGTATTCCTAACAATCACTTTTGAAACTAGATCAAAAGAAAAATCACAACATACTTTAAATATCTGATTCGATGGCAATTATGAAAACCAAAGTTAAAAGTTATTTGACTCACATAAGATTTCTGTTGTTAAAAATTTAGAGCACTAAACTTAGGTTTTTTTTTTTTTTAAGATTTAAATATTTATGCATACAAGAGCTGGGGTACAGGCCAGAGATGCGGGCGTGAGAGCATTCACCAGAGACAGAGTGGGGAATAGAACAGGCAGATTGACCGAAGTACACTGCTGAGGGGAGCAGGCTTGAGTCAGGAGAGGTCTGCTTCACCATGTGGGTTTCTCTTTGGTCAGCCGGAGATCGAACTCGTGCTGCAGAGGCTGGGGATTACTTCATAGTGCTTTGCAGCTTCATAGTGCAGTGCGGTGCTTAACCCCTTGCACCACCAGGGAGGCCCCTTAATTTAGGTTTTTGAAAAAATAATGATTATGTTTTTATAGTAATATAAATATGCTCATATAATATTTTTCTATGACCTATTAAATAATCTATTACGTTGCTATGAAATTATTTCTATGATTGTCTTTAAATGATTATACATATATGATCATAAGTCATTGAAATTTGTTATTAATTTATCTCTGAAATACTGCAAATCTATATTTTTAGTAATTAAATGGACTGGGGAGATATAATGAGTGAATAAGTTTTATTAAGGAGTTTCATAGAATTCAACTTGTGTAAACTCTACCATTTCATTTTACCCATTCAATGTAGCATCATTAGTTTACACTGAAATCCCTTTAATTTTGATTATTCATTAGCTTTGCAGGTCATATATTGTGGATGTGTCTGCTGATCCATCTTTCACTCTGTGTTTAGTTATCTAGCGACTGACAGTCAAATGTACTAATTGTAATGTTTTAATTACTTTTGTGTATAGACAAGATGACTGTCCTCTTTTCCCTTCATTGCATTGGGATATGTTTAAAGGTAGAGAGAAATCTGACAAATTCTATCTATTCATCTTTCATGTGCCTTGTAGGTGCTTGGAATAAATCCTCCCAACTGTATAACAGCCCACTCTAGTGCAGAATTTAGCTTAATGTGGGCTTGTTCTGGATTCCTTCCAAGGGGAGGCAATTATCTTTGGAGGTACCCAAGATCTCATTTTTTATAGCCTAGTCTGCTACAGATATCATGGGATAGGTTGATGATGGTGGTGTTGAGGCTAATATCATAATAAAGCTTTTACCTTTACATATTTAATTTCCATTCTGTCTTTTATTGGCTGTGCAATGTTAACAAGTTTATAAGGAAAAGTCTCATTTTCCTCGTCTGTAAAATAAGGATAATGATAGTACTGACCTCATGTTATTGTTTTAAAATTAAATGTGATAATCCATGTAATGTTTAGTACATTGTTAGTATTGTTGTCAAATTTATTATTATTAATTAATGACACTGAGATGATGTTGTTTTAGGCAAGTTTTTCTGATGCCATTTTATTGAACACTTACTATGTGCATAGGTAATAAGGTAAGAGCTTATCTCATTTTTAATTCACATAATCTTATGTGGAGGGTAAATTTCTCCTTCTTATTTTATAGATAAGACATCAAAATCACACTATTTGAATAATTTCTCAATTATCCTACTGATAGTAGATATCTACTAAGAGTAGAAACTTAAACATTGTTTGGTTCAAGCCTTTGAAAGACATTACTATGAAAATAATAAGATGATGAGAAATAACTATTAGAAATGCTCTTCTCATTTTTAAAAATAACTTTACAAAGAGAAAATTCCTAGTCTGTGCTTTGAATGACTCTTCTTTATATAGACTGTGACCAGTAAATTGCCTGTGATTTCATATTTTAATAAATGGATCTTTCTTCTCACCATCATAAAAGGGGCAGTTGGTTGTACTGATCATTAAGTTGTTCTCACTGTGCCACTATGATATACAAAAACAAAGTGAAATTTGTTGAGTTACCAAGAAAATGCATAGAATTAGTCACAGTGACCAACCACATTGTTCATTGGATTAGCTCCTATTATTACACTGAAGTTTAACTTTTATAAACAAGATTTGGAAGCAATGGTGCAAAAATAGGGCAAGTGTCCTGCTCATCTTGTTCTGTAAGCTGTTAAGTGAGCCCAATATTGAATTTGAGAATTCTAATTAAATCCTTTTTATCTGGCTCTATCAAATTCCCTTGTGTTGATAGAGTTTGAGTTATATAAAGCCAAAAAAACACTGCTTCTTATTGAATATATGATTTATAAATATTAGAAGTAAAATTACATTTAGACTTATTCTTTTAGTGTTTTTTTTTTCATTATCAAGGAACTCAGTAAAATTGAATTTCTTTCTGTGATTAGATGAAAAGTAGTCTTTGTATTTTATAATGTTATTAAGTTTTATATCTTGTATTTTCTTGTTTTTTCCTGGAATCAACTCCAAATTGGAAAAGTTTTCAATCAATAAATATTTACAGAGGTATACTTTTGCAAGCTTTGGAGTGTGGTTATAAGTATACAAATAATACAGATAGAAAATATATATCATTTGCATCACATATATGATATACAGAAGTCATACAAAACATACACAGCATGGGCCTCCCCGGTGGTGCAGCAGTTGAGCGCTGGGTTGTGAAGCTGCCTGCAGCCTCTGTGGCGCCGGTTCGATCCCCGGCTGCTCCCCGGCCACCAGAGGAGGGTCCCACATGGCGCGCAGACCTCTCCTGCCGCCCGCTGCTTCCCTCAGCAGTGTACTTCGGTCCTTCTGCCTGCTCTGCTCCCTGCTCTGGCTCTGGTGAATTCTCTCACCCTCCCGTGCTTCTGACTGTACCCAGTGCATGTATAAACAAAACACACAAATAAATAAATAAATAAATAAATAAAACATGCCTCTATTAAAAAAAAATTAAAAAAAAACATACACAGCAATTTAATAAAGTTTTTAATGAGTAATGTTATTATTTTGTGCTAGAAAAGTGAATAATCAGAAGCAATGTAAGAAAAATAGGAGAGATAGATAAGGGGAAGACAATTTTGCTTTATAAAAAATTTCATTATATGGTGTAGTTCCTTTAAACAGTGTCATCATGGCATTTCAAACATGTTCTTCTTAAAGAAAAACATATAGACCATGATCAATATATTGCCTGTGCTTTCACATTTTAATTAAAGAAAAATATGAAGTAATTTTTTAGGACACATGTGCTGAAATCTGTGAACCTGTATAGAATAGCTATTAATCTATTCTCAGTTTAAACACATGGAACAGCATTGTTTTAAACAAGCATTTTAGATATTAAATACACTGCATGAAAATAAGATAACCACAATTCTGTTAGAGCTACAGAATCGCTATACTTTACACTTAGCTATATGTTCATAATAGTTCAGAAAAAAAAAAAGAAAGTATGGGTTTCAGTTGGTATGCATTAATTTTGTTGATTTGGAAAAAGAATCCTGAATCAGTGCATGCTTTCCAGAGTACATATTTTTCTATATAGAGTAATTTTGTTGGTGGGAACTGAATATGAAAATTTGTCATTTTTCAACATGAAAATAACAGTGAGCCATATGGCTTCTTCCTTACACCATTGCAACTGATTGATAGCTCAGTTATAGACCTGGCCTTCCAGTTCTCCCACAAACAGATTTCCCGGAAATCTAAACCAAATGGGAATCCAGAGAGAAATCAAAGCAAATTTATCTAGGTCTGCTTTACAATTTTCTGTAAGCTCAAATTTATCCATTTTAGTAACTGGGAATGTTTTATTTTCATGACAGCTGCAAGATATAGCAAGAAAAAATTTGTAACTTTTTAGATGAAAATAGGTCTCACGTAATTTGTAAAAATGAGAATTAAAGCAAATAGGGATTTAAAAATGAAATTTGGAGAATAAACTTAGTAATAGAGGCAATATTTACAATAACTGTGGGTCACATTTCACTTTTGATAGCAGAAGTGTGTGAAAAATCAAGAACAGATCATGACTGACTAAATGGAAATTTTGAGAAGAACAAGCAGTTTTAGAGAGTACATTTTATATGCATATATAGAAAAGATATTTTAATTTGATTTTTAAAAATGTGAAACCAGAAACATTCTAGGAATAATTTTCCCATTTGATTTTGTTAAATAAATAGGAAAGTATAACAGAATGTCTTTTTTTCTAGCATAGGTTACGAGAAGACTCTGTGCAGTCAATTTCTGACTTGCTTCACTTTTATACTCTTAATAATATTACTAACTAGCAACAAAAGTCTTTATAAATATATATTGAATGATTAATGGTAAAATAAAAACAAGTTAGGGTGTACATGATCAGATAGGTGCTTGAACACGACCACGGCAGTTGGAGCCAAGTTCACTAGAGAAAAGATTTACTTTCATCTCCTATTTAAATGAGCATCTAACTCTGAGGCAAAAAGTGTCATGAAGTGAGTGGTCCCCACAATTCCTGTGAATTGGTGGAGATTACTTTCTTATATAATAAGTACTGGTTTAGGGATGCTATTAAAGCATTTGTTTTCAAGATTCTAGGTTTTCAAATATGGTTTTGATAGAAGGTTGCTGACTGATACTTCAAGGCATACTCTTAGCATCCTTTTACACTCTCAAAAATTACTGAAGGTTTCAAAAGCTTATGCTGACCTGGGCTATATTTATCATTTAAATATTAAAACAGAGGCCTCCCTGGTGGCTCAGGGGTTAAAGTCTCAGTGCTATCAAGCTATCCCCAGTAATTGACATGTTCGATCCCTAACCAGGGAGCTAACCGACATGGCATAGCAGACCTCTCTTACCTTGCCCGCTGCTCCCCTCGGCAGTGTATTTCAATCTATGTGCCTGTTCTGCTCCCTGCTCTGTCTCTGGTGAATCCTCTCACCTCCCACACCTCTGGCCTGTACCCCAGTTCTTGTATGCATAAATAAAATAAATCTTTAAAAAATTGAAAATTAAAACAAAAATTAAAGGACTATTTAGTTGTTTAAAAACAATAGCAACAAGCATAATACATGTTAACATATTTTCTAAAAATGACATTAAAATAAGAATATATTTTAAAACAGGTAGAAAAGTGAGAGACATTTTAATACTGCTGTTTATGATTTTGTGTATATTCTGTGCTACATTAGAACTTGCAGTTTAATTCCAAAGTGAAATCTGAAACTATAGCAATAAAATTTATATTTTTAGTTACATTAAAATCCATAGGTCTGTCATGTCCTTTGAATGGATATTTTTATCCATGCATGATTTTATTATTTCATGCATTATTCATTTTGAAAACATTGGTTCCTTAGTTATGCAGATCCCAAGGTATGGTATCTTTATTTAAATAAAATGAAGAAGCCCTTTTGCTTCATCAGTTTTCATCAGAAAACTTTTTAAGTATTGAAAAGTTATCAAGCATATTATAGAAAAAACTTTTCCAAAATTATGATTTTCACTTAACAAATACTGTCAACAAATTGTGTCAACAAATACTGTCAGGTTTCCTAGTGAGTGATAGACTTCATCATTCATTAAAAAAATCATAAATATCATAAAAACAGTTTGTTAGTCACTTTGTCAAGTTAAAATGGCAATCTCTTGGGAAAAAGCAGCTAAATCAAGGCAATCGCGCAAATGCTTGCCCTCCAGAAAACCATGGTATTGAATAAACAACAGAGGAGCTCAGGACCTACTGAGGTTCATCATCAATGTGTATTTGTAGGTAGCTGATCCACTTGATGTTTCTATCTTCCCCCAAGTTTTCCTTCATAACCACGTTGCCTTCCTAATTTTAAGTTTTGGTTCTCAATTTGTTTCAGTGTTGCCTCCTTAAGAGATATTTGAAAATATGGTCACTGTGTTGGTGGCCGCAGCGGCTGTTTTCACCTGCCACAATATTTTGAAAATATTATAGAGAATGCTACCTAGAGTTGATCTTAGTTATGCTAAATGCCCTTCACCATATGGGTTACAAAGCATTGCTCTTCCAAAAATGTTAGTAGGGCTCTGATGAGAAACATGCTCTAAGCTACACATTCCTGAGATCCTAGGGAAGGAGGGTTCACAAGGAGCCATGAGCTCTTTAACAGAGACAAGACTAATTATCTAAGTCTTCCAGCAGTCCTCCAGATGGCTGTCTTGGACTGACTGTGAAAAATGTCATAGACCAGAAATACAAAAGAATATTAGTATCATCTAATGAAATATGTACATGCATTAAACTTTGAACCTGTGATCAATTTTGAGTACCATCATTGCATAGGGATGGCACATTAAACAAAAGGATTAACTATATAAGTATGTGTGCATATATTTTAAATTATGTATATGTGCATACAATAAAATGGCACTGTTCTCTTGTAATAACTATGGAGGTGTTGCAGGTCCTTATAGATGGACATTGGCACACATTGTAGAAACAACCTGTCATGTGTGTTCCACAGCTGAACTTCCAAGGCTTCCAGATTTATAAAAAGTTGAATTTTTTTTTCAGTTTCCTTGGTCAATCTTCTTAAGGACATAGTACCCTAAATGACCTTTCTAGTTTCCAGCTAATCATTTTACCTCTAAAATTGCAAATGAGAGTTGCTACCTCCAGAATGTCTTTGTGATGTTTTCTATTCACTTCCCTGTATTTCGTCAATCTGATCTTTCCTTTATTAACTCAGTTTATCAAATGACTCCCTCACATGTGAGAATACAGTTCGATATGGAAATAACAAAACAGAGTGCAAATTTTTAGCTAAATGTTCCTTAGATACTTTTGATACTGTTCACTCCCAATATTTCAAACCTACTTGAACGTTGTTTAATAAAACATACATTTTATGTGTAATATTTGTACAAAATTTTACAAATTTGTACAAAATTTCCTGGAATTTTATCAGTAAACCCTGAATTTTGAAATCAGAATTCTTTACAATTTTTCCATATAATTTTGATTCTTTAAATTAATAAACAAGCTTCAAATAATACATATGAAATATTTTTCATTGGGATGTGACATATTTACAAAGGTAGACTTTCTCTATAACTATCTGATGGTTTGAACTTATTTAATTTTGGGATCTATTTCCCCTGCCAAGTACATTCATTAATGGGCATATGTTATGTCTGGTGACAGCAACGCCTTTAAATTGCTTTTTTTTTTTTTCTGTAGAAAACATTAAAGAGCTCACATGATGGATATTTCTTGAGTCATAAATTCATTTGGAGTGATCAGAGTCAGTAAATATTTCACAGATATTTAATTTTAGAAAAAGCCATGATGTGAGTTACCACACAAGTGACAAAACTTGCAATAATACCTAGTGCATTGTGTATACTCAAGGTGTGTTCTCCTCCTCACAGCAGGACTGAGGTGAATTAGCTGTTTTATTAACACAAATATCATGAAAGAAATCCATGTCATCTTTTCAAATTTTTATGCTTAGTAGTTCTTTTGTAAAATGTCAAATTGAAAATAAGAATGACCTTTGCGAGAGGCTGATTTATGTTTGAAGCTTCTAAGAGATAGCAACAGTGTTTACATCATTCACAATCCCTGTGACTATTGGTGTTTCATCTTAATATTGGTTTGGCAGATTTGCCATGGAAATGCATTTTGTTATTTAGAGATACCCACAACCATGTAGAATGATTGTTTTTTAGTGTGGCCTGCAATTGTAACACAAAGTTTTTCATTGGTGGTGAGAACTGAAAACTCTTAATTCTTTTTGTTTCCCAGGACTTGTTCAGTAACCTGCAATGAGGCGTAGTTTAGATAGCTGAATCTGAAAAGTTCTAAGTCTTAGATGGGATAGCGTCATTAGGTAAAAAGGAAACAGCATATATAGAGAATTGAAATATATATCTTAAGACAGTGAGATAGAAGCATCTTCCCTAAGACACTAGAGGGAAAGGAAGAATAAATCCCTGCCATAGGGGCATCCAGCTTTCTTTTGGTGGCAAAAGGATGATATGTTTATGGGGATTGGAATATTTGAGGATTAAGTGAGATCCTATGTGAAACATTTTAAAAGTCATATTTTTTCTTTCCTGGACATACAACATAAAGGTATTACTAATATTCGGTCATTACTACTTTTATGTTTGATGGGAAAAAATGAAGTGGCAAATTCTCAGCAGTCATTTCTCCCTGGAGTGTGATGTAGACACAAAGGCCATCATTTCTTCATGATTTTAGCCACTACTACCATCTGCCTTTCTGTAAAATCGATTCTTAGGTACAAAAGGAGCCTGCTGGTTTCTGATTACTGCACACCTGGAATGTTCGATCACTGCTCCTCTAAGCATCCAGCGAGTCTTATTTATTGCATGAAGCTGTGCTTCAGCACATCCTTAAAATATTTGTTCTCTTTTCTTCTTTGCCTTTTGATGGCTCTGCCTCAGCTCACCATAGATTTTTGATGTCAGAGTAGCCTTACTCTACTCATCCTCCCCACCCCTAGTGTTGTGGATGTTAGATTAGGGCTGTTAACTTCTAATTTCAGGAAGAGGCCATTTGTTATTGATGAATCTATGGAGTGTGTTTGGCAAGGGCAATCCTTCTTACTTGTGTTTGGTGGTACAGGGTATGAATGGCTACAGTTTTGGAAGAGCCTTTCCTATTAATATTTCCCAATTCTTCTGGAATCCTTTTAGATTGTCAAGAAGTGTTTTACAAAGGATAGGCTCCTTTATGGAGTGTCTTTGCATTAAAAAAATAAAGAGATTTGTTTTCCTCCCAAAATATTTTTCAAATCCAATCACCTCTCCATTTCTTCATTGTTAGCAGTCTGAGCTATCATCTCTTGGTATCCATTAAATATTTCTTTGCTTACACTCTCAATTTCTACCAAATTCCCTCAGATTGCTTCATAGTATTAAAAAATTAAATCATGTAATGCTGGCCCCAATTAAAAGCTTTCAGTTCCGTTTTTTCCATGGCCTTCAAGTCTTCTGTCCTTCCCATTTACCTCTTCAACCACTCATTTGTAATGACCTGGGCTACACATCAAGATCTTCTGTTGAATATCCCCCATGTTGTATTTAACATCAGTTACAAGGTGAGGAAATAAAAATATGTTAATACTTAATACCTCCTCACATCACTGCAGTGTAACCATGTCAATGTCGGGAGGATAGTGGTTTTGTCTGTATTGCTCATTACTGTATTCTCAGGTCAGATCACATATCTGGCTCTAAATACTTACAGATTGTATAGACAATGACTTATCAGAAATAATAATATGCTTCTGTTCAATGTACCCATTCTCAAAATTCAGGTTTGGAAATATTTGCTTATCTAGAGAAATCTGCAGTTTTCCAAGCCAGAGCTAATGACATTTCCTTTTAATAGATAGGCTAGTTTTGGGACTTGCTTATTCTTTCTGATAATTGTGGAAAATATGTCACCTCTTTCGGGTACTGCTTCTTTTGTCTGGCTTAGAAGATCTCCAGGAGTCTTTTAACATCAATTATAACCATGTGCATGTTCAAACTCAGTGCTCTGAAAAATATCTAATTTATTATTATTCTAGATACCCGGTGATAGATCCTTTTAGTCAGATCATTACCAAGATATTCATTGAAATCACACTAAATTGATCTACTGTAGAATAATTTTTTAAATTTAACTTACATCTTGGTGTACCTTTGCTGGTCTGTGGCAATGGGCTGTACAAGAAAGAGCCTTAGGCAGATCATTTTGTGTTTATTGCAATGATGGTGTTGAGGATAATAGTCATTCTATTACACAGTGCTCTTATGAGGATTGCCTCCATAAAATTATCATGCTTCTCAGATTTTTTTTTTTTTAAATATTAAATTTTATTTTTATATTCCCCCATACAATTGCAAACGCCCCATTCTGACCCCAATCCTTCCCCTCCCGCCCCCCCACCCCCCAAAAAGTGTCTCTGGTTCATAGTTTTTTTGTTGATTTTGATTTTCACTTCTTATATTCATTTTCCTGGTCCCTTATTTAAGTTTTCTAGATTCCTGCTATGAGTGAGACCATCCGGTATTTTTCTTTTTCTTTTTGGCTTATTTCGCTGAGCATGATCCCTTCCAGTGCCATCCATGTTGCTGCAAATTGCATGTGTTTATCTTTTTTGAATGCTGAGTAATATTCCATGGTATATATGTACCACATCTTCTTGATCCAGTCATCTATTTTTGGGCATTTGGGTTGTTTCCAAAGCTTAGCTATTGTAAACAGTGCTGCTATAAACATAGGAGTGCAGGTGCTCTTTGGAATTGATGTTTCTGTGTCCTTTGGGTAAATACCTAGGAGTGGAATTGCTGGATCATATGGAAGCTCTATGTTTAGTAGGTCCAGAAATCTCCACACAGCTCTCCATAGTGGTTGGACCAGTTTGCACTCCCACCAACAGTGCACAAGAGTTCCTTTTTCTCCACATCCTCGCCAACATTTGTTGTTGCTAGTTTTTTTAATATGTGCCATTCTCACTGGTGTGAGATGGTATCTCATGGTAGTTTTGATTTGCATTTCCCTGATTACAAGTGATGTTGAACATTTTTTCATATGTCTGTTGGCCATTTGCATTTCCTCTTCAGAGAAGTTTCTTTTTAGCTCTTCTGCCCATTTTTTGACTGGATTATTTTCTTTGTTGTTGCTGAGTCTCATCAGCTCTTTGCAGATTTTTGTGATCAGTCCTTTATCATTAGTGTTGGGTGCAAAAATGTTCTCCCAGTTGGTGGGGTTTCTCTTTGTTTTTGTTATTGTCTCTTTTGCTGTGCAGAAGCTCTTTAATTTGATGTAGTCCCAGCTGTTTATCTTTCTCTTCACTATCACTGCTTTGGGTGATGTGTCTGTAAAGATGTCTTTGATGTGCAAATCCCGTAGTGTTTCGCCTATATTTCCTTCTATGTATTTTATGGTTTCAGGTCTTATGTCTAGTTCTTTAATCCATTTTGAGTTGATTTTTGTGTATGGTGTGAGGTAGTGGTCAAGCTTCATTCTTTTGCATGTAGCGACCCAGTTTTCCCAGCACCATTTATTGAACAAACTTTCTTTGCTCCAATGCATAGTCTTTGCTCCTTTGTCAAAGATTAGTTGACCATAAATCTGTGGGTTTATTTCTGGATTTTCTATTCGATTCCATTGGTCTGTATGTCTGTTCTTGTTCCAATACCATGCAGTTTTGATGATTATGGCTTTGTAGTATAGTTTGAAGTCTGGGAGTGTGATGCCTCCATTTCCTTCTTCTTTTTTCAGTAGAGCTTTGGCTATTCGGGGTTTTTGGTGATTCCATATGATTTCATCAATAATTGTTTCTATTTCTTTGAAGAATGCCATTGAGATTTTGATTGGAATAGCATTGAATCTGTATATTGCTTTTGGTAGGATGGCCATTTTAATAATGTTTATTCTTCAATCCATGAGCAGGGGATGTCTTTCCATTTCTTTGTGTCTTCTTCTATTTCTTTTAACAGTGTTTTATAGTTTTCTTTGTATAGGTCCTTTACCTCTTTTGTTAGATTTATTCCCAAATATTTGATTTTTTTTGTTTCGATAATAAAAGGGGTGGTTTTTTTGATTTCTTCTTCTTCAGATTTATTGTTTGTGTATAGGAAGGCTACTGACTTTTGCGTGTTGATTTTGTATCCTGCCACTTTACTGAATTGATTGATGAGTTGAATTAGTTTTTCTGTGGAGATTTTGGGGTTCTCTATGTATATTATCATATCATCTGCAAATAGTGATAGTTTGACTTCTTCTTTTCCTATTTGGATTCCTTGGATGTCTTTCTCTTGTCTTATTGCTCTGGCTAGGACTTCCAGTATTATATTGAAAAGCAGTGGTGAGAGTGGACATCCTTGTCTTGTTCCAGATCTTAATGGAATTGCTTTCAGCTTTTCACCATTGAGAATGATACTGGCTGTTGGCTTGTCATAGATGGCCTTTATGATGTTGAGGTATGTTCCTTGTATCCCAAGAATTTCAAGGGCTTTTATCATGAATGGGTGTTGCACTTTGTCAAAAGCTTTCTCAGCATCTATTGATATTATCATATGGTTTTTATATTTCTTTTTGTTGATGTGTTGGATAACGTTGATTGATTTTCGGATGTTAAACCATCCTTGTGCCCCTGGAATGAATCCAACTTGGTCGTGGTGAATTATCTTATGGATACATTGTTGGATTCTGATAGCTAAATTTTATTGAGGATTTTTGCATCATGTGTTCATTAGGGAGATTGGCCTATAGTTTTCCTTTTTTGTGTTGTCCTTATTCGGTTTTGGTATTAGTGTAATATTGGCTTCATAAACGTGTTTGGTATTGTCCCTTCCTTCTCAATTTTTTGGAAGAGTTTGTGAAGGATAGGCACTAATTCGTCTCTGAATGTTTGGTAGAATTCATTTGTAAATCCATCAGGTCCTGGGCTTTTGTTTTGGGGAGGTTTTTAATTACCATTTCAATTTCGCTGCTTGTAATTGGTCTGTTTAGGTGTTCTATTCTTCTTTATCTAGCTTTGGGTGATTGTAGAGTTGTAGGAATTTGTCCATCTCCTCTAGATTGTTGAACTTGTTTCCATATAACTGTTCATAGTAGTTACTGATTATTCTTTTGATTTCTGCTGTGTCCGTTGTGATTTCTCCTCTTTCATTTATGATTCTGTGTATTTGTGCTTTCTCCCTTTTTTCCTTTGTGAGCCTGGCTAGGGGTTTGTCTATTTTATTTATTTTTTCAAAGAACCAGCTCTTGGTTTCATTGATCTTTTGGATTGTTTTTTTAGTTTCAATTTCATTTATTTCTGCTTTGGTTTTTATTATTTCTTTTCTTCTACTGGTTCTGGGGTTTTTTTGTTGTTCTTTTTCTAGATCTTTGAGCTTCGAGATTAGGTTGTTTCTTTGAGTTCTTTCTTGTTTTTTGATGTGAGCTTCTATTGCTATATATTTTCCTCTTATTACTGCTTTTGCTGCATCCCATACATTTAGGATATTGGTGTCCTCCTTGTCATTCAATTCAAAGAATTTTTTAATTTCTTCTTTGATCTCCTCGTTAGTCCAGTGGTCTTCCAGTAGTGTGGCTTTTAATCTCCATGAGGTAGGATAGTTCCTTGCCTTCTTTTTATGATTTATTTCTAGTTTGATGCCTTCGTGGTCAGAAAAGATGGTTGGTATGATTTCAATCTTGGTGTATCTGTTGATGTTTGTCTTGTGCCCAGTATGTGATCGATCCTGGAGAATGATCCGTGTGCGCTTGAGAAAAATGTGTACTCCGTTTTTTTTGGGTTTAGTGTTCTATAGATGTCTGTTAAGCCCAAATGCTCTAGGTCCTTATTTAGAGCTTTAGTTTCTTTACTTATTTTTTGTCTTGTTGATCTATCCATTGTTGATAGTGGTGTGTTGAAGTCTCCCACTACATATGTGTTTTCTCTGATGTCTGTTTTCAGAGAGGACAACAGTTGTCTGATATATTTTGGTGCTCTTTCGTTTGGTGAGAATATGTTAATGAGTGTTATTTCTTCTTGAAGTATTGTCCCCTTAATCATAATGTAGTGACCATTGGGGTCTCTTTTTATTTTTTTGAGTTTGAAGTCTGTTTTATCTGATATAAGTATAGCTGTTCCTGCTTTCTTTTTTGGCCCATTTGCTTGTAGGATTGTTTTCCATCCTTTGACTTTGAGCCTATTTTTATCTTTTGTAGCTAAATGTGTTTCCTGGAGACAGCAAAAGTTGGGTTTTGTTTCTTAATCCAGGCTGCAACTCTGTGTCTTTTTATTGAAGAGTTTAGTCCATTTACATTTAGAGTTAATATTGATATGTTAGCATCTGTATTTGCCATTATGTTTGTCTTTCCTTTGATTTTATTTATTTATTCTTTTAATAACTTTTTTTTTTTTTTTTTTGGTCTTCTTTCGTTGTTATTCGTCCCTCTGAGGTTCTGGCTTTAGGATTCCTTGTAGTATTTTTTGGAGTGGGGGTTTAGTCGCAATGAAATTCCGGAGTTTCTCTTTGTCTGGGAAGGTCCATATTCTTTCTTCATGGAGGAAAGCTTTGCGGCTTTAGAGTATTCTTGGTTGGCATCTGTTTTCTTGGAGTCTGTTGACTATGTCCCTCCACTCTCTCCTTGCCCGTAGTGTTTCTTCAGAGAAGTCTGATGTCAGCCTGATTGGTTTTCCTTTGAATGTTATCTGTTTCTTCCCTCTTGTCAGCTTCATTATTTTTTCCTTGTCCTGGATTCTTGGGAGCTTTACTATTATGTGTCTTGCTGTGTTTTTCCTTTCGTCGTGGAAGTTTGGTGTTCTTCTTGCTTCTTGTATATCAATTTTCAGCTCCTTCTTCTCATTTGGGAAGTTCTCTTCAATTATATCCATGAATATTTTCTCTGTTCCTACATCTCTCTCCTCTCCTTCTGGAATTCCTATAACTCTTATATTTCCTTTCCTCATGGAGTCAGATAGTTCCCGAAGTCTTTCTTCGTTCTTTTTCCTTCGTACTTCTCTTTCCTTTTCTGTTTTGGTTCTTTTTATTTCTGTGTCTTCAAGATTACTTATTCGTTCTTCCATTTCATCTATTCTGCTTTCATTGCTTTTCCCAGAGTTCTTTAGTTCCTCCATTAATTCTTTGTTCTCCTGCATTTCTCTTACTTCCCTCTTTAGGGACTCAATTTCCTTCTTCTGATCTATCACTTTTTTAATCATGGCAATTTTAAATTCTCTTTCTGGAAGGCTCAGAAGTTCTTCCAAGTTGCTGTCGTTGCAATCTGGGGAGTGGTTTTCTTTTTGTGGTGTGCTTCTTTCCTGAGGAGTTTTTAGGTTGCGTGTGGTTCTTCTACTCCCTACTGTCTGTTTTCTAATTTGTCGTATGCGTTGGGACACCGTGTTGCTCGGACTGACTGACATCTTGGGTGAACTTCTCCGCTCCCCTCTGGCTCTTCCAGGAGCCATCTCTGTCTTCTGGGGGAGCTTTCTGCTGGTTTTAGGCAGTTTTTACTGAAGAAATGTCCCTGTTCTCAAATGGCGAAGCGGGATGCAGTCCCTGCGCCTCCGGTTTCAGGCACACTCTTCTGCGCACCCGGTCTGCCCCGGACGTGGGTGCCTGCTCCCTCTGTGGGCTCAGACTGCTGGTCGGAAGGGGCCTGGCGTGGAATAACTTCCCGGCTGGCCACTGGGTCCTCCAGAAACCTTCTGCCCTTTTCAAGCAGTCTTAAGAAATGTCCTGTTTTATAGGGTGTTAGTGACTTTTTTTTTCCTGGTCGCTAGGTGGCGCCAGAGATCTCTCCTATTGTCCTTGGGGGGCTGTTTTTCGCCTCCCCCCACCCCGTGGGACAGAGAACAGAGCGGGAATGGTAGGGTACACCTCAACAGCTTTGGGGTGCTGTGTCTGCCTTGTGCCCCACCGTCGTGGAGAAACCACGCCCCGAATTTTCGTGCCCCGGGTCTCAGTTCAAAGCCCTCAGTTCCAGGACGCAGGCTGTAGCCCAGTTCAGTGGCGCGGGAATGGCGCCTTTTGCACCGCTCCCGTGCCTGGGCGCCTGGATCCTGCTTACTCAGGGAGGGACCTTCACCTCAGTGAGGACCTCCGCGCGTCTCCCCGCAAGCCTAGGTCATCTCCCCGCAAGCCTAGGTCGCAGGCGCGGGGACCTGGGCAGCTTCGATCCAGGTCTGCACTTGCTTTTCAAGCGCGCCGAGCACTCCGTGTTTCCGCGCCAGCTTACCGGCAGCCCGGGCTGTGTGCGCGTCTCCCGGGGTCTTTGTTCTTCTCTAATGGCGCCTGGAGCCATTCGCTCACAGCCGCGGCGGATCCTGCAGGGTTCGCCTCAGCTCCCGTTCACGGGGTGTGGTGGCTGCACTAGTTCCTTTCCGCTCACAGTCCCGCTTGCTGCGTCGTTTGTTCTTGTGGGCTGTTTTGGTTTGTTGTTTCCTCCTCTCTGTGGGTCGGAGAGTGCCACCTCTGTGGGCCGGGGAGGGGAGCAGGGTTCTGCGCTTCCCTCCCTTCTAGTCCTCTTTTATGGCCAGTTTCTTCTTCGGGCAGTTCGCTGGCGTCACCCGTTTATCTTCCGTGGCCCAGTTCTCACTGGGACCTGCCGCTTTTCCTCCCTATTCACTTTTTTTAATGGGAGATCTTACTCGCAGCGTCTCCTCGCCGCCATGTTGCTCCGCCCCCATGCTTCTCAGATTGAATAATAATTGGAAATTGGTTTATTTTGACTGCGGACATTAAACCATGGAGGATTTTTTCACATCATATTTTTGAAAAATATTACAATTAAAATGTATGAAGTGCTTAAGAGGTATTTAAGAAATACCCTTTTCTGTAGCCACCCTAACTCATATTTCAGAGAATGTGTGCCATTCTCTCTTGCTTCTGGCCCCTCGCATTCTATGTGTAGAACAATTTCTCTCTCGTTTTCATCTTCCTGTCTCATATGTCTTTTGGGCTTCAGCCGGGGTATTTCCTCTGTGAATCTTGGTGATGTGCTCTTCTTTTGTTGTCCCATGGCCCTCTAGTGTATCTCTCTGGAACTGTTGGTTTTTAATTCTAGCTCCTTTTCCACAGGAAACTAAAGTTCATTTTAAAGAGACAGAGTGTCTCTGTCAACTATCTTGTTCTCTACTCTTACTCTAGAGACCAACATTTAATAGACCTTCAGTTTTTGCTTTTTCAATAAGTTAATGGGTTTTTTTTAGATATTATAAATATATTTTCTTTCCTTTTTAAATATTTTCTTTAAATGTATGTGATTTTTTAAAAAGATTTATTTATTCATGCATACAAGAGCTGGGGTACAGGCCAGATGTGTGGGAGAGTGAAAGGATTCACCAGAGACAGAGTGGGGAACAGAACAGGCAGACTGACGAAATACACTGCTGAGGGGAGCAGCCAGCACAACAGGAGAGGTCTGCCTGGCCATGTGCGGTTCTCACCAGCTGGGATTGAACCCGCGCTGCAGATGCTGCGGACAGCTTCACAGTGCTGCACTCAACTGCTTGTGCCACCAGGGAAGATCCAATTTATGTGATTATTAATATAAGCCTCAATTGATCTGTCTCAACATGAGTTCAAAACTCAGTTCCTCTGCTTACTGGATGTGTGTCTTTGGGAAAATTAAAAAAGATCTTTGTGCCAAAATCTAGAAAAAATGACGCAGAATAGAATAGTATGGGTAGTGGTTGTGATAAAACATGAGTAACATAGTATATGGAACAGCACTTACATCCATCAGTTTTTGGATTTTTTAGTAGAAGTGTTTGGTTTTGGGGACAGATAAGTGGGTTCAAATCACAACTTTGCCTTTCTTTTGGGTTCCTGCACCCAATTTCTGACGTGAGGGGAAGAGGGAGAGTTTCCCCCATACCAATAAACAATGCCCTGAACATCAGCTAGATGTCCTACAATTTGACTCAACTCTGACAGTACCCAGAGATAGCATCAGATTCCACAGGTTAAGGATTCAATCCCACAGTTCTCTCCTCTCCTCTATGCTTCTGATCGCATTGGTATAAGTTAGAATTTCCAGTGACTTGCCTTCGACTTCAGGCATAGTCACAAGACTACATGGTTCACTGTACTTCTGACCTCCTGGATATAAATCAGATGTCCCCATACCCTTTTCTCCTTGGGTTCAATTAATATGCTAGAGTAGGCCACAGCACTCAGAGAAACACTTTTCCTACTGTATTACTAGTTTATCATAAAAGGACATAACTCAGATGCATAGGGCAAGGTATGGGGGCAGGGTAAAGAGCTTCTGTGCCCTCTTCAAAGCACCAGTCTCCCATATCCTTATGCTGATGAACAAAGAAGCTATCTGAACCCTGTTCTTATAGATTTGTATCTAGGCTCCATTACATAGACATGGTTGATTCAATCATTCTATTGGTTGTTTAGTACTGGCCAGTGTGGGGGACTGGACTGTCCTATCCTCTAATCCAATGGTTGACTCCTCTGGCAACTAGCTCTCATTGTCATTACAAAAGCCATGCCATCAACAACAAAAACACCTTTATTGCTCTCAAGAAATTCCAAGGGTATTGGGATCTCAGTAACAGAAATGGGAATGAAGACCAAGAATATATTTTTCATAATAAATGACAGCATCATAATCTCTTATTAGATATGTGAACATGCTGCTTGAGAGTCATTTTTGTCATCTGTAAAATGGGGTTATTAGTAATATCTACTTGCACAGGATGCCATGAGGCTTAAAAAAGATAATGTAAATAAAACAATATATTACCTGGCACATGATGGAGACCTGATAAATAATAGATATCACTGTCATCAGTAAATATGTTCCTCTCAATAATTTATAAATTCACTGAAGTCACAGATTTTTGTTTCATTCATCTTTGAATTCCATGCCATCAGTGTGTACTTTGAATGTAATAATGTTTGCATATAAAGTAAAAATAACTGTGAGTAAAGTCAAGCATTGAATTCTTGTCCACTTACAATTGAATGTGACTCAAAGCATTAGCCAGTTGGAACTGAGATGTACCAGAAATGGAGCCAGTTGTGGGGGGCATTGTTTAGGAATGTGGCCACATTTTCCAATGAAGATAAGCCTATGTGATGACAATATCTTTATAGAAAGAAATGTCAGGAGCCAAGGAAGAAATACAGCAAGGTTGATTGGGAGAGCTTTTAAAAACATTTAACCTAATTCTCAATTTTAGCTGTGGTTAGCTTTAGGGCATAGTTTTGGTGCTAATCCAAGGAAATAGAAAAAAAGAATTTTGTAAGTAGGCCGCTTTGCGTGGTATTATTGTTTGATGACAGAAATTCCATAGAATAAGATAATTTGGTAAATAGGCACAATATGTTTTTTTGGGCTGAAGTTTATTTGAATAGACTAGCGAATATGCCCAGGAGGGTATGTATTAATTAGTAAGCTATTACTGTTAAATTGCTGCTAATTTCGATGTTATAATTGAAAGGAAGTAGAAAACTACAGAATGGTGTTGACAGCACATTGGGACAGAAGGAAATTTGAAAGAGTTCTTCTCCATCTCCTCTTTCAGTGATGAGTCAGGGATTGTTTCATGTGAATAAATTAATTGTGTTTCTGGAACTTCCTGTTTCTCTTTAAAATAACTAAGTATGGTATAGAAATAAATGAGAATTATTTTCAAAGTCCAGTTTATTTATTTACTGAGGTAATATCAGTTTATAGCACTGTATAAGTTTTAGCAGTATAGCTTCACAAAGTACATTTTCAATATAATACACATAGTGCATTAGAGTAATATACATTGTGCAATGTTTTTAAAATTGTATCTGATTAAAAACCAAGTTTTGTCAAATTAACACCACATATATAATGCTTTTTAAATTTAATTGTAAGTTTATAGAGTGAAAAACTCAATATAAATACACAATTAAAAAAAATCACACCTATAGTTATAATTCTTAACATATAATAAAAATGGAGTTACGTTCTTTTCCAGAATCAGAGTGTGAAGAGCTCTGTGGACTGCTTCCAAAGAAACAACCATAACTGCTGAGATTATTTTTTTAAAAAACAACAATGCAAAGTCTCTGGAAACTGTCCTATATATATAAAGAGAATGGAGATAGATTTCTTCAAGAAAATCCACTTATCTTTGCAAGAAGAGTAAGACTCTTTGGCAAGTGTTCCAGCCCCTTGTCTCTGCCCCACCCCAGCTGGGTGTGATAAAGGTTCCAGTCTGGACAGCTGTGATCAACAAAATGAGGGCTCTGCTGTGTGTGGCTCCTAATCAGAGGACTATGGCATCTCATGAGGAAGGGCAGGCCATCATCACCCTCAGAATTTCTCATCACCTTCAGTTCTGTGTGGCAGAGGTCAAGTCCAGGTGAGTATGGCTAAGCATTTAGGAGTTTCCTTCTTCCACCCAGTGGCTATTCCAAGTGCTGCTGTGCTGGGAATATCAGGGTCTGTTACCCTCACCACAGCTTACTCATAGGGTGGAGGTTCTATTCTGGGAGATATAAGCCTAGAGGAATAAAGGCTACTATCCTTGCCCAGTGCCCTGCTCATAAAGTAGGGGTGCTACTTTGAAAGAATCAGGACATTGTCTCTGCTCCTTAACTCCAGAGCAGTGGCTCCATAGCTGTCCATAAAGAGTTCCAGAATGCTCCAAGAGGAACTAAATAATTGAAAAGTTGAATCAGGATGTGAGAAAATTCATGCCTAAGGTTACCCTGAAAGCAATGGAGATTTGGTTAAGTAATTAATAGGACACTGGTAGCACCATGAGGGCAACAAATTAAATCTTATGCTGTCTAGTTTACCAGAGACTCAGAAAGAGAAATTGGCCTCATACTGGCTGATGGGACTGTCACAAGCTGAAGCTGCTTTGAAAAACAATTTGACAGTTCCTGAAAAACCTAAACATAGAGTTATCCTATGACTCAAATTTCACTATTATAGATAAGAAAAAGGAAATACATGTCTGCACAAATTTCTTACATGGAAGTTCATAGCATTTTTCATAATAGACAAAAGTGAAAACACAAATGTTTATGAATTTATGAATAGATAAATAAATGCGGTATATCCATACAATGGCATGTTACTCAGTAAGAATAAGGAATGGGATAATGACATATGCTGCAATATGGATAAAACATGAAAGCGTGGTAAGTGAATTAATTTAATCACAAAAGACTATATATTTTATGATTCTGTTTGCATGAACTATTTAGAATAGGCAAGTCTATAGAGACAAAGTAGATTAATGGTTGCATAGGAGAAGGAAGTGGCTGAAAGAAATGAAGAGTGACTTCTAATGAGTATAGGATTTCTTTTTTGCGGTGATGAAAATGTTCTAAAATTGATTGTGGTTATGGTTGCACAATTCTGTGAATATACTTGCGTACTGAAGTAACCATTGATGTGAAGTGAATTCAGAATTTGAAGAAATGTATCAAAGTGCTTATTCAGAGCCAAACTGAGGATCCAGGGCCAAGGAGTGGTCAACATATTTCTCTGAATGACTTACCCACCCCCCACAGGTACAGTTTCAATTTATATAGGTAAGTTAGATGCACAGAGAAAACAAAGAGCTGTTCTTTCAAAAAGGAGATATCTGTTTAATTTAGTGGACTAAAAGAGGTTGATTTCCAACATTTTTAATTAATAGTAAAAGAGTTATTTGTAACTTCAAAATGATCCCTTAATTTAATAAAGTCTATTCATTCAGAACTATCTGTGTAGGAAAAGAGGCAAGGACCAAAGGTTATTTGAATCTCTTATCCTACATTGTACCCCTATAGACTTGAGGTACAGTCAAGTCTTTATATCATATTTCTTTCAGTAGATTATAATGATGACAGAGGCAGACTCACTCTTGCAATTTTCAGACATTTCCTTTGCTTCTTGCCACACGCTTCTTCACAGCAAAATTATTGTCTTGATAGGGCACTCTAAGGTATCCACTCAGGGCAGAGGAGACATTTCCAGCACAGCAAAATGTAGAATTTAATTTTTTTGGGCCCACATGCTAAAAACCATTGAAGTATAAATTTTGAGTGGGTGAATTATAAGTTATGTAAGTTATATCTCAAAAAGATTCTATGAAAGAAATTGAAACTTGCTTGACTTATTTATAGAAGCATGATTTGAGATTTTTTTCCTAGGGATTTTATGGTTTCATATTTTACATTCCAGTCTTTTATCCATTTTGAGTTAATTTTTGTGAATAGTGTAAGTTGAGTTAATGGTCTAATTTCATTCTTTTGCACGTGACTGTCCAACTTTCCCAGCACCATTTATTGAAGAGGCTTTCTTTTTTGCAATGTATGCTCTTAGCTCCTTTATTTTCAGAGTAACTGTCCAGATAGATGTGGGATTATGTCAGGGCTCTGAATTCTATTCCATTGTTCTCTGTGTCTGTTTTTGTTGCAGCACCATACTGTTTTGATTGTTATAGCTTTGTAGTGTAACTGTAATACCGCTATTCTTTTTCTTTGTTAGCATTGCAAAATTGTGGTCTTAAAAGTAAGCTGGAGCTAAGGATGTGAGTAATACCACACTTATTGCTTCCATCTATGTACCTTTATAATTATACCCTTGATCCTAGGCTCAG
Source organism: Talpa occidentalis (assembly GCF_014898055.3). Taxonomy (NCBI): domain Eukaryota; kingdom Metazoa; phylum Chordata; class Mammalia; order Eulipotyphla; family Talpidae; genus Talpa; species Talpa occidentalis. Next base: position 23,886,998 of record NW_026555331.1, on the reverse strand, counting down.
TGATTTGCTTTGAGTATATAGTTCACAGGGCAAAAAGTATGTACAATAATAGACCTCAATTGTGCATATTATAATTGCAGATACAGATACACAGAATTGACTTTTAATTCTTAATACTGATTCTAAATTCCTAAGGGAAACTCGAATATGGATCAAGTAGATCCACCCTGGTCTAGCCAATATATGTGAAGGGTCATTAGGTCAAAAAAGGTTTAAAGTGACTACTAAAATTCTCTTGCTATTTATAGGGAAATGAGAGTAAAGAATGGTTCTTAGGAAATAAGTGGTTGGACAATCAACCCAATGAGAGATTAATAAAATAACATGATTTATTGTATAAATCAATATTTATGGTATATTTTAGAAATGGAAACTATAAGTTAATGGAATGAATACAATTTTATAGAGACAAAGTTTAGACCAATTCAGATTTCCACTAGTAGTGAATGGATATGGATGAGGTTGTTTCTCTGCAAACTTACCAACATTGAGCACTATCAATTATTGAAAAATCTTCAGAATAAGGGGGGGAGCAATTGTATAGGAAATATAACCAAAATGAAAATGCATACATTGTGCAAAAATGAAAAATGATGTAAGAGTTATATAAAATAAAATATTTAAAAAAGAAAAAACTTTACCAATCTTATGGATAAATGTATCTTAGTATAGGTAAAATAAATCTCATTTTAATATAGTTTTACTAACTATAAAACATTGAATTTATGTTCTGCAGTACTGAAAATGGGTCTTGATAAAATTATTTAAAGGCAGTTCCTTTATCTATTCAACTCTCCTGCTACCAGATCCCAGTGGAATTATTGTACCCTTCCTAAGACTGAAATTCCAAGGGACCCATAATGAATGCCTAGTTTGGAAACTTACACACTAGCATATAGTTAGTACCTCTTGTTTCATATTCCTCTTCACCCCCAGCTTTGCTAACTCCCTTTTATTTGTTATATATCTATCTCTCTTGTTAAGTAATTTACTCCTTTTAAAACAAATTGCATTTCATCAATCTTTAGCACTTTCTTAAAGCCAGTGTCTAGTACAGTGCTCAATATATACTTGTTGTGTGAGATGATTGCCTGAGTGCTTGAGACCAATGTACTTATTTTCAGGAGAACTAGTATCATCACCTGGCTGCTGTCTCTGCCTCTATGGTTGCCAAGTGCTTTTTCTCTGGACCACAGTTTTCCTATACACATAATCAAAGTTCAAGTGGAAAAATCCCTAAGGTTTTCTTTTTTTTTTTAATCTAAGATTCTCTAATAATATTTTGCCTTTTAAATTCAAACTAACAATTTCTGTATACATTATAAAAAATTAAATAATATGTTGCAAATGTCCACCTGACACGTCTACAGAATCTGTTTTATTTCAAATGTCGTATCACTTACAAAATGGAGTATTTTAGTTAGCTGTCATCTCTCTGCAGTGTGTTAGCCCCATCTAGTGAATGATTAATGAATTCTCAGAAGCCAATAGCTTGTGAACAGTTTTTAAGCTATTGCTGAGTAATGTGTCAGTCATCTTGTTTCCAGTCTGTGAACTTTTGCCATTTTAGGTTAGCCATGGTTGAAAGAGGAATTTATTTTGAGATTAGTTTGGGAAAATTTTGAATGCCTTTGTAGAACAGACTCATTTTAGAATGGAATGATATTAAGGTTTGTAATCTATTTCTCAATTTGTATCCCTCCTCCAGTTTTTATTTTTACCAAACATATAAATTCTCATAGTGATGTAATTGTGAATGATTAAATACAGCAAGCAGAACTCCCTTACTATTTCCCCCTAATTTTTTCCTAAAAGCAATTACACTTACCTGATCTTAGCTGATTATTTTAACTTTTACCTGCAGGTCTTAAATAACATGTTTATCACTACTTGATTTTGTTCCGGCTTTAGGCACTACAGAAAAAAGGAGTTAACTTTCTTTCCATTTCAAGGATACATCATATATAGTGAGATACTATGTGCTGAGGCATACAAAATTGGGTAACTTTCCTTTCCTGCTGACTTTTTCTTTCCAGAAGTTGTCGTATTTTATCACTTGCTTAGTTTTCTAGGTAACAAACACAGAGCATATGGAGTAACTAATACAAATATTCTTTACTACTTCAGACTCGCATTTATTGCCCATTAATAGCAAGGCTGGGAACATATCATGCACGCCTCCTATTTTCTCTGGTCTCTGGCCTGCTGCTCTTGGGTTGTTCCCCCTTGCCTGGAAGACATTTATTATCCTGGATCTACTTTCATCATCAGCCTGAGAAACCTGCTCCTCTTTCCCTATGGTGGTTATCTATGTTGTATGTTTTCCACTCCTTCGGTTTATTCAGATTTTAATGAAAGATACCCTCCAGGAGCCTCCAGAGTAAGTGCATGGGAAATATATTTTTTGAGACTTTGTGCGGTGGAAATAGTGAGTTGTCATTCAAAATTATTTCCTTCAGACTGGAAAGTTAAAAACTATATTTTCTCACAGCAGGGTCTTAGAACTGCTGTAGTTTGTGCCAAAGAGAATTGTAGTTTGTGCCAATGAGATGTATTCACACAAGTTCTGAAGGTGGAGGAAGATGTTTCACTTTTGGCAAATACTACGGTGTGGACTGAATTCTTTTGATCATGGAGGCTTCCTGTATATGGTGGCTTCTATGTACCAGAGGGAGCAGTATTCCCTTTGGTCCAAAATCATTCCTTTTTAAAAGCCCAACTTAGTTTATTCAATCACTTACCACCCTGTACTATTGCTTAAAACTGTGGTGGGTTCTGTTCCCTGCCCTGACACTTGAGTGATACTCATACATATACTAGCTTCGTGAAATATAGAGCTCTAATTTTTTTTTTATTTTATAATCTATGTTTCTGTTTTGAAATATTAATTCATATTAATCTTTGACCCAATTTATGTGACTTTTTCTCCTCTTTTGTGGGAAGATGAGGGGAACTATTCTTTGGCCTTAGTGTTCTGCAAATTCAGGTAATGTTCTATAATTTGTCTGTTTTCATGCATTATGCTCTGCTTTTGGCGGGGCCTGTCAACAAAGAAATTCATGTCTTTTTGGATGGAAAATCATTTAATTGCTTGGTGTATTTACTTTCAGGTGTATTTGCTTTCCAGGTTTCCTCTGCTCTTTTATTTTGGGACTGCTATTTTTTGGTTATTAGACTTTCTGCATTGGCTCTCTCTCTTATTTTCCTTTTCCCCATCTAAACTCTTTTAAAAGAGATGTCCTAGCTTTTATCTTTAAACTTATATCAAGATCAAAAAACATTTGCTATTATATTTTCTATTTCAAGAACATTTATTTTTAGTTATCACATTGTTCAACTTTGATAGCATCCTATTCTAATTTTATTTCAATATTTTCTTTTTTCTTCAATATATGCATGTTATCCCTGTTTCATTTAAATTGCTTTTTTTCCTGCTTTTGGATTTCTCCTCTATTTTTTAGTAGTAGTTTTTCTCAAATATCTGATAAACCTTGGAGGCTGTTCCTAAGTAACCATGAGGTACATAAAGGGTACTGGAAGCTCTGAGAACGGGTTTGGGTTTGTCTACCATGAGCTTCACTGCAGGGTGCTCTGGAAGGGTTGTTTAGCCACAGTGATATTAGCCGTCTTCCTCAAAGCAGAGTGTAACTATCTCCCTTTTAGAGGGAAAATGCATATATGTCAGTTTATAAGCGTGTGAGACAAGCAAGTGGGTCAGAGTCCTAGTCTTTGGTGTGATTTCTGTAATAGGGGAGTAAAGAAGTACAGGGACACTGAAAGATGCCACAGGTTCTAATGTGCAGGCATGGTCTCTTTACTCTCACAAAGAGTAGCAAAACTTTGGTTTTAGACACTGAGAAGGAGGAGTCCTAAAGATTTGACTGTTTCTTAAGCAAGCTTTCAGGTAATCCTCTTTATCAATCACTTCTTTTAACCCCAACTTCTAGAAGGACTGGAGACTAACAGTTCCAGAGCACTGTGGTGATTATGCATGGTAGATTCTGTTTTTTTTTTTTTTTTTTTTTTTTTACTGTTTTCCCACTGCCCCTCAAACTTGCTCCTTTTCTCAGCCGTGTTCTCTCTATGCGGTTTTCTTTTTCAGGCAGCTGCTCTCCATATGGTAGAAAAGTAGTTACTGGCAGGCCAATGTGTGCACTGTCCTCACTGGTGTAGTGATCCTAGAGAAAAGGCCAGGTTCTGCTTGGATCAGAATTCCTGCAATCTCCCAAAGGATTCTGGTTGGGCTTTAGGGCTGGTGCCTATAACTGGATCAGTAGTGTTCCTCACACAGTAAAATACTCTGATTTGCTAGTCTGTGTCACACATGTATTCCTGTATACAGAAAGCTAGGATTCCTTTGGTAGCTAAAATCAATTAGAATTGGTGGAAGAGCTCTTCTTAAAAGTTCCTAAAATTAAAGGATACACAGAAGATGTTCAAAAATCATACAGGTAATCAAGTCTTAGTTTGGAATCTTTGGAAGGTTGGGATAAAATTTTTTTCTTATACATACTTAAAAAATATCTGTTAGCAGAGTAGTTTAAATATCACAGAGGATATTATCTTTGCATGAAGATGATTGTGAGGCTTTTTGTTTTTTAAAAAGATTTATTTATTTTTGTATACAAGCTCTGGGTACAGTCAGAAGCACAGGAGGGTGAGAGAATTCACCAGAGTCAGAGCAGGTGGAATGACAAAGTGCACTGCTGAGGGGAGCAGCGGGCGGCAGGAGAGGTCTGCGCGCCATGTGGGACCCTCCTCTGGTGGCTGGGGAGCAGCCGGGGATTGAACCAGCGCTGCAGAGGCTGTGGGCAGCTTCGCAAGCCAGCGCTCAACCGCTGCGCCACTGGGGAGGCCCTATGAGGCTCTTGCTATGTGAACCCTACCTGAATAGATTAGGATGTGTCAGAGACCCAAATAGGAATGGAAAGTACACTTGTTGGAGCATTGTCTCAATCAAGTCAGGTTAGATTGTGCTGTAGAAATAAACAGCTTAGTTATAATTAGCTGAATGAGGGGAAGATTTATTTCCTTCTCAAGCTACACATTTATCATAGGTCAGCAAGTGGACCATGCTCATAATGGTCACTCAGAGATCCAGGCAGAGTAACTGCCTTCTTGAATCTTTCCAGTCACTATGGCAGAAATCAAGATAGCTCTAGATGGTTTCATATACATAATTATATGTTCTGACATAAGAGGGACACATGTCACTTAACATCTTCCTTCCTCAGAGGTACCAGAATCACAATCCTGTGTGTCTGGAAGGAGATGACCTGGAAGATTTTGGTGAATGACTAACACAAATATTTATCCTACTTATTCACTGGAAACCATGTTAGAAGATTATGAGACAGAAACATAGTTTCAGCTAAGAGGAGACAAAATCTTCCCATCTAATACAGTCACTGGGGAAAAATTTTTGGAAAAAACCAAAGAAACAATATTAAGATACATGAATATTGGAGTTACTATTTAAAAAAATAAGATTTAGAAACTATTAAATTTCATTATTAGAATTTATCTATGCTAGGAAAATTTGTAGGTAGTATAATTGGTAAAAATATTAACTATAAAAACAATTTGTGACAAATATCTCCTGAATTCTGGACTAAATCTATTCTCCGGATATCAAAAAGTAAATACAATATAATTCACAATAAAATATTCTTAGGTTATTCTTAAAATAAATAACTGTTAATTAAATGACAATTATATTCTTTTCATTTGCCTGTAGATTAAAATGGGTGAATTGAAACAATGTCACTTATAAGATAAATGATTTCTGCGGTTTTCATTCTGTGGCATCTCCTATTTTCTAATAGAGCTCCATTCTTATCACTTAAACCACTATTGCCATTGAGTTCAGTGGGATTACAAAGTAGTGAATGGCAGGTAATTTGCTATATGGTATGAGGCTTTGTGGTAATGTGGGATAGGGCATATCTCTGTGAACACCTTATATTTGCTAAGCACAACAGATTCACGGCACTGCTTGGGTCTATCTTTGAAAAATTCTATCTATTTTAGTCTCCTCATGGCTTACTGTAGACTTGAAATAAAGAGGTGTTGACGAGGATAGATTATCTGGAGGGTCCAGCACTAATCTGCATGGGTTGCAAGGTTCACAACTGTGATTTTATTGTCTGTATGATCCTTTAAAATACTTTAGCATAAGCAATTGTTGTTGATATTTATAAGGTAACTAAAATCTCTAGTGCAGGGAGAATTGATAGGTATTTGAAGAACCCATAACAAATTTTTTTCATTCTCATGACTGGGTACTTCTTGAAATCTGTAGTAAAGAACTTATATTATCATAAAAGAGGATAGTTTTTTTTTTTTTTTTACACTCATGAAATGAGTGGCCTTTATGAATGGAATCAGCCAGGAAAATTGTAGAGATCCCATTCCCTTGCATTTGTAAGAATCCACAAATCTAATCATAGCGTGCCAGTGGGTTAATTCTGTTTGGTCTTTATTCCTTCATATACGAGAAGACATATCACCTGCTCTAACTGTAAACTGGATGTTCCTGTCATTGGTGCTTCTTTGAATTTACCTCAGAGCAATCCTTTTATTTATTTTTTTTTTTTTTAAGATTTATTTATTTATTTATACAAGCACTGGGTACAGTCAGAAGCACGGGAGGGTGAGAAAATTCACCAGAGCCAGAGCGGGGAGCCGAACAGGCAGAAGGACTGAAGTACACTGCTGAGGGGAGCAGAGGGCGGCAGAAGAGGTCTTCGCGCCATGCGGGACCCTCCTCCAGTGGCCGGGGAGCAGCTGGGGATCGAACCAGCACTGCAGAGGCTGTGGGCAGCTTCGCAACCCAGCACTCAACTGCTGCACCACTGGGGAGGCCCTCAGAGCAATCCTTTTAAACAAGGGTCTTGGAGCACAGTGAAATTACTTTAGAAGTTTGCAAATCTTTTATTCTCATATATACCTATACATCCATCCATCCATCCATCTATCCATATGGAATATTACTCAGCCATAAAAAAAGAATGAAATCTTGCCATTTGTGACAACATAGATGAACCCTGAGGGTATTATGCAAATTAAATAAATCAGATGGAAAAAGACAAATGTTGTATATATTCACTCATATGTAGACTATAACAAAACAAATGAAAAAAACAAACAAAAAAAACAACAAAACAAAAGCAAATTCAGAGATACAGAGAACAGATTGGTGTTTACCAAGAGATAGGTGAGATGAGTAAAGGGGGTCATCTGTATGGTGCTAAATGCAAATTAGACTTTGGTCATGAGCACAACTCAGTGTATATGGATTTTGAAATACAATGTTGCACAACTTAAATATATATAGTGTTATAAGCCAATTGTTTAATCAAATAAAAAACTAACATATTTGTAATATATCATGAATTCAGTCAACATATATTTTATGTAAATAAAAGACACAAATGCATACAACATAACATTATATAGTCTGCAAAAAAATTATATTCCCATTAGAGTAGATGAAGAGGATGTGTGTGAAGAGTGAGAATTAAAGAGAAAGTAAAACAAAAGTAGGGTCTTATGTAGACCCACTAAGAAAATTTTTGAATGACCCAAGAAATGATTAACTTAACTTTTAAAAATTGAGATTCAAAAGGAATCAATCAAGACCAGATTTTATATATCTTTGAGTGAATTGTTTGTGGCATTTAATATTTACATCCAAGTAGAACATATTAGTTGTAATGCTTTTTTTTAAAGCCAATAACTCATGATTCTGGTTCAAACCAGATAGCTAGTGGAAGAGTAAACCAATGGAGGACATGTATTTGTAACTCCTTTTTTTCACTGCTAAAGCTTTGGGAATTGCAAATCTTAGACATATGCCAGAATTAGAAGTTCACCCCTTTCCATTCTAGTTTGCTTAAGTACTAAAAAATTCAAATGTCAGCATGTATTTAAAAAAATTAGAGTGTAATAGTAGAATATAACATTGAAAAATTTAACTAATTACATTTAAAAGCTTGCTGCTTACAGTCTTTGAAGATTTTACAGTACAAAATGAAAAACTGGCTATTACTCTATATAAACGCTGTTATCAGTTAATCCAAATGACAAAAAGACAAAATGGTATTAGAGTACCATGTCTGTAACTTACATAATGAATTAAATTCTTTAACTCAGTAATACAAATGTATAAAAATGTTTAACCTACATATCTAGTGCAGAAAAAGGTGCATTTTGGGCAATTTTTTCTTGCTAAATATTATCATCAGAAAATACTATTAAGAAATTGAATCCATTTTGTTTCAAAGGAAATTGTTGATGGAGTTATTGGCTGCAAGGTAAATTAAATCCCTTTTTCTACCAGCAATTTGCTATCTGTTACAGAGATGTCTCTGGGTTTATAGGCACTCCTATGTCTATTACCTTATGAGTAGAACTTTAATAAATAAAAGTTCATGAGTTGAAGGAGATTGCACAGGCTGTTATATTTTTAAAAGGGAAGTTTGACTCATCTAGATTAATACTCCTAGCTTGCTACATGTGGCTTAGCTTAAGAGGAAACTGCTCTGTGAGAATCTTGTCTTTTATTGTAGTATATTGTATGAAAGTTGAAAAGGAGAAAATAACTTGCAGGTAGAAAACACTAGCAGTCATTTCTTAAGCATCTAGTATTTGGACAGGGGCTTTAATTCTATCATCACTTAATATTTATATTTTTATTGCCATATTTATAGAATTAGAACCTGTGACTTGGAGAGTTTTAGTAGGTTTCACAGTTTCAAACAGAAAAGGGTAGGTAAAAGTCGAACAAAGTTCAGTTTGGTGCCCAGGTCCTAAATCATTACATGCTTGCATCTCTGGACATTCTCAGTTACCTTTGCTGGATACATGAGATTTTACTTTTGCACACAAGTAACCGTAGAATGAAATGAGAGTCTGAGACAAAGATCAAAGATACCATCAGGGATGCCAAGCACTTAAATAAAATTTAGATTCTGCTAGGGGGCTAATTCAAGAGAGAGAGAGAGAGAGAGAGAGAGAGAGAGAGAGAGAGAAAGAGAGAGAGAGAGAGAGAGAGAGGAATGTTTTTAATATATCTCCTATGAAACGTTTTAATTTGATATTGAGAAAAATGATTATTGTTAGGTAAACAGAATTAGAATAATATCATGGCTCTAGAACACTGACATATCATGCATATTTGTATTTACTATGCATTTCTGTAAATACAGAGGAAGGAGAATATCTTTGGGGGTAGACAAAAGGTTGGGAATCTCTTGTGGAGTTTTTCTTGCCCTGTAATAATAATATCAACCTGGGTTTTGTAAATATTCAATGAAATAGTACATGTAAAACTACAAGTCAAGTGCAAAACACACAATAGACACTCAGTAAGGGTTGCTGCCCTCACTGTCCTTTGTATTCTGTGATGATGGCACCATTACTCCCTTATCCAAAGAGAGCTTTTTGTGTCCATGCAGTGCACACGGATGGGCATTCCCGGATTATAGCTACAGCGGGTGCCTTGTGATCCTTTGCTATTTGCATTACCTATTTCATTTTCAGCATTCTACAAATATTTAATCAAACCGTGTATTCCTATGTATTACTATATGTAATATATGCCAAATTACTACAAATTCTCCCCACCTTGCTCTCCCCACAATCATATCACATTTTCTATTGCCATGTTTAAAAGTATATATATATCACAGTGTTAAACTTTATCTCTCTTTTAGACTTAACCTACATCACTAAAAAAACATATTTGGTTACCTGATTCTATTTCTTCTTCTTTTTTGATTTTTACAAACTTTTAAATATTTATTTTCATACATCATTGTTAAATACTGGATAGTATTCGATTTCTCCCCTTGGTATTGTCCCTGTATTTCTTCTAAATAACACTTAAAATATACAGCTAGGATTTCAGTTTTATTGACATTTACCTTGCTATCATACTAATTTGATTGTCTTGTAGCTGAAGGTTGTAGAACTGCTAAGATACAGTTCATCAGTTATGCTGATGTCTCATATTTAGTATGTATACATTAATCTCATTAGTTGAAAGTCAACATATGCTTTATTTATTCATGTTACCTTATGTCATAGGTAACGATCAAGACATTTTGCAGCTACCCTTTTTCTTTTGGGCAGTTGCTTAATCAATAAAGGCACAGGCAAACACTTTTTATTTTAAATCAAGTTTTTAAACAGTAAGAATGAAACAAAGGGGATTCTCAGATTTATCTTTGGTCAAGGAAAGAATATACAAAACTAGAAAAGTCTATTTTGAAGCCTATTTCATGCCCCCTTCTGTAATTTCATTAGCAATTTTTTAAAAAAAGATTCAATGCATTATAAAATAATGGATTGAAAATGTAGTTATGTAAGAGTTAAAATATTAGCCATAAAAATATGTCTTTGGTATCTACCTGCTATCATTGTCATGATCATTCATCTGAAAGCCTTGGAAGATTCCAGATGGATTCATAATAAATCAATTTTCAGATGAAAGAAAGTTATTCAAGCATTTAGAAAAGCTGTTGTGATCCTGACTCATGGTTTGTCCTACCAATCACAGCATTTCTGAAATGCTCTAATTAGATGTGTGTCTGTATAAATCCCTTAAAGTAAGTATATATGATTGTTATTTTTATTCTACTTGGAGATGCAAAGAGTTTTAATTGGAGTGCCAATTTTCTGCATCCTTAGCTTCCTTAGAATTGTTAAAATGTGTTTCATTGATAAAAGACTTTTATGAGTTTATACGGAAAAAAGCTTGTTTTATTCTGTTTGGAAACATTAACAGATATTTTCCAATTTAAAGAAATTGACTTTTTGAGCCTAATTCAGTTGGGCGAAATATAAGATTTTAAAAGCAGAATCCAATTATCTCTAACATGTACACTTTGCTGAAGAGCTATTAAATTGGGAAATTTTTGAGTTTTTTAGAAGGCACATTTATGCTTTCCATTGACAATCCATGCAAAATAAAAGTGATTTTAAAATGAAAACCTTGACAGATTAATCATGTTGCCTTCATAAGTGATGTCTTATATGTGCATGAAACTAGGCTCCTGACCTAGTCATTTATACTTTCAGTTTGTGAATATTTCTTCTGTTGATTACCAAATGTAATTCCATCAACACAAAATTCTGTCGCTAGGTGGCTCCATAAAGCTTTTTAAAAGCAGCATTCTATGAAAATCTTTTTGGAGCATTTCATTTTTCTTATTTCATCTCATACATGTTTTGTCTTGCATTGTAGTCTGTGTGGCTTAGTTGCAAACTATTAACTATGTGAAATTAGAGCTGTGTGCAATGTGCCTGCCAAGTTTTCCGGTCAATAAGTAACAAAAGGTAGCAGCTGACAGGTCCACAGGACTACAGTTATTGACTGGAAGGTGTTACCCAAAATTACTAGCAAAATTATTTCTGCACCTGTTTTCTCACTTCAAAACTCCATTGGAGCATCATGTCACATCATTGTCCCTATAGTGAGAGAAATACCAAGAAAATTGTGGTGGGAAGTATGGATTTCCCTCTTAAGTCTCTGAGAAATTCCTGATCTGAAGCTAAAATGTGAGCTAGTAGAAAATGCCTGCACTAGCAGTAGGAACATTTGCAATCTAGATTGGCAGCTAATTCAGTTATTCTCCCTGGATCTTAATTTTTTCATCCATAAAGTAGAGGAACTAGACTAGATGATATTTATAATCTCTTCTAGCTCTAATATTTTATGGTGTGTTATAGGCCCAGGGATATTCTTTAAGCAGAAGTGGCCTTGTCTGTAGATATTATTTACTTTCTTATTATTTACTCCTGAGGAAGAGACAACTATTATCATTTCTTTAGCCCCCATGTCCCAAACTGCCTGATATGTGGCAGACAATTGTCAAGTGTATACATAACTGAATAGATGGAGTCCCTAAAAATACTGAATGGCGGAGATCCCAGGGAAATGCTGCATCTCCAAAGTCCTCCTACCTCTTACTCGCTTTGTTTTTAAATTTATTTATTTATGTATATTTTACATCATTGTTCATTTTTAAACAATGTTTGCTTTTTTTTTTTTGTCATGATGCACCATCACCAGTTCCCTGAGCTCCTCCTACCCTCCTTCTATCCTTGCAGGATGTCTCTTTGATTGGGCTTCTGGTTTCTGTCCTTAGAGTCACTGATTAAGGCAGTCACCTTACAGTGCTGTTGTTTGTTCTTGAGAGAAGTGAAAATTTCTAGGCTTTTTAGATTAAATAGTTATTTATAGATCATTTAGAAGGCAAGGCCTACTTGTGAAAGTAGATTTGAAGTCCTGGGGCTGTCTGTGACAAACTCTTGATATAGGACTCTGATTATGTTGACTGACTCTGAAGCTGTTGGGCAGAGTATAAAGAGAAGGGCCTCTGAAATGGGGTCCTAAGTGAATATGGGGTGTCGAGTGAGGGTTTGAACATGGGTAGAGAAGTAAAAGGCTGCTTAGTGAATTTGAACTGAACATTCAATAGGGCTTAGATAAAAGCAAAATAATTACTGTTAACAAGAAAAAAAAGTAGTTAAAATACCACCTTTGTGAGGAGTGTAGGAATCTTGACAGCAAGCATTTAGGCTAAATTGAATCAAATATCTAAATCTGAAACTACCTGAAGGGAACTTCTTGATAAAAGAAAGAATTATGTAAGAATCTTCAAACACATAGATAGTATGAAAAGAGATTCATTTTGCATTAACAACACAATTATCTTAAAAAAATATATATATATATAAGAAATTAAACACTAAATAGCATGGTTCTGATATATATCTCAATTATTGTCATCTCTCAGTTATTAGCTGTCAGGAAGTAGAAATATTTATGAGACATTTCAAAGTTCTGCTTGATCTCTTTCTGCTTCTCTGTATTATACTGTGCTATAAAGAATTGAAATGTCTTTATCTTGCTTGATTTTTTTGAAAAGATTTATTTTTATTTATTTATACATACAAGAACTGGAGTATAGGCCCGAAGAACGGGAGGTGAGAGGATTCACCAGACAGAATGGGAAGCAGAACAGGCAGATCTACTGATATACACTGCTGAGGGGAGAAGAAGGCAAGACAGGAGAGGTCTGCTGAGCCATGTGTGTTAGCTCACTGGCAGGGGATTGCACTCATACTCTAGTGGCTGGCAATAGCTTGATAGCACTGAGACTTTAACCCCTAAGCCCCTAGGGAAGTCCTTACCTTGCTTGATTTTTATGTAGAAGAGGAAAAGTTTCAACTGGACATGATTCCCCCCACCCCTTCCCCATTGTAGAGATGCTTAAGAGTCTTTAACTTTTGCTGGAAAATACTATTTAGATATTCCTGCTGACTGCAGCAGTCTTGAGTGAATTCCCCATTGAATGATACTCCCTGGAATGTAGGTTACAATGACAGTATAATGAAAGAAAAGGTATTAGGGTTATTGATAATTTTCTTAATGGGAAAAATATTCACGCTACCAGGGTACTGGCAGTTTTGCTTAGATGCTCTCAAAAAGCACTTGAGAAATTTTAACCCTTTGTCAAACAGTGTCTTCTTTTGATTCAAAGATAATTCTTTGGCTTATGTCATTTTTATATGTGTTATGACTGCAGTGCTTTGCTATGGTTAGAGAGAATAAAAGACAGCCATCTTTAATGATGAGGAATAATTTTTTTTGTCATATTTGCAAAACTGTGATGTCAATCTGCAGTAAAATAAAAAGTGAATTTTGTATAATGTTAACGTCAAATTAGGGTATAAGATTATAGGTATGATATCATAAATTTATAAAAGTTGGGCCTCCCTGATGGTGTGGGGGTTAAGTCTCAGGGCTATCACACTCTCACTGCTGTGGCCTGAGTTCAATCCCTGGCCAGGGAGCTACCTGTATGGTGCAGCAGACCTCTCCTATTATGCCTGCTTCTCCCCTTAGCAGTGTATTTCAGTAGATCCACTTGTTCTGCTCCCCACTCTGTCTCTGGTGAATCCTCTCACCCCCTGCACCTGTGCAGTTTTTCTATACATACATAAATAAATAAATCTTAAAAAAATACATATTTTTAAAAGTTGAACATTCTGTAAGGATAAGAAGTAGATGATGTGGGGCCTTCCCTGAAGCATGGTGGGTTGAGAACAGTGCTGTGAAACTGTCTGCAGCCTCTGCAGCATGGGTTCAATTCCTGGACAGCCAGGGAGAAATCCACATGGTGCGGCAGACCACTCCTTGCCTCACCTGCTGCTCCCCTCAGCAGTGTTTTCGGTCTGTTTGCCTGTTCTGTTCCCTGCTCTGTCTCTGGTGAATTCTCTCACCCTCCTGTGCCTCTGACGTATATCCCAGTTTTTGTATAAATAAATGATTCTTAAAAAAAATAGTAGATGATGTGGACAAACAAAATTCTGATTATTTTTCTTTGGATCTTATTGTGATTTTCTACTTAGTTTTCTGTTATTTTAATATAATCTTGATGATAAGGTTATTTAAGGTTATATTTTAGTTTTAGATAGGAAATTTCATTGAAACACTATATTTTCTTGCATTAATTGATGTGCACTGTTATTCTCATATCATAACGTTTATGAGATACTCAAGTGTTTTAACTTCCATTTCTTTTCCAAAGAGAAAAAACTTTGATGTGACACAGAGGAGACAATGTGGCAAAATGGCTAGAGCTTAGTGGAAGATGAACAGGAGGTAGATCTGTATAGGTTGATGGAACTGGAGAGGAATGAGTTGTCTCTTGACTCATCCTTTCCATTACTCTGCTTTGGATGGCTATTTCATGCCCCTGTTGTGATATGATGGATTTGGAACAATTTTCATACTGGAAGGAATTTAGACTTTGGATTTCATTCATGATCTGGATTCAGGTCAAAGAAGGCAAGGAGAAACTTTGTATGCTAGCCTCTAGAGCAGGGAATTAGAGATGGGTCAAGGTAAATGAGTCTCTGGTTTCTTCTATGTCTCATTTGGCTTCATCTGGGCAGGGAATCTTATGGAATCAATCTCTCTTTCTCTCTCTCTTTTACATATATACTCATGGATACACTAAATACACATTTTGGCAACCAAGCCAGAATAATCCTGGTTATGATGTTCTTTAGTCAAGGATTTGAGGATTTGAAATACCAGCTATGTCTGACCATCTTAAACATCTCGATTCTATTGAAATGAAATCTTCTTTGTGTATATATGTTAATCTTTTAAATCTCACTCACCCATTATAAAAATCTCCTCAATTGAGATGTTTTTAGACCGCAAATGAAGCTATCTCATATACCTACTATAATTATATGAAGAGTGACAAATATCTTATTACAAATGCTGCTAGGCTATACTGATTTTTATTTTAAGTTATAAGAAAAGCAGCATAACATGGAAGAAAAGCAGTGGACTGGGAGATAGAAAAAGCTAATTCTGGTCAATCATTGTTAGGACCAGCATGGCCACTTTTACTTAAATGACTCAAGTTCTCTCATGGACTAGTTGATCTCTAGGTAGGATGATCGCACAGGCTCTGTTGCTGGGATAGTTCCCGTTTACACCTGTTATCCCAATGTAATTATTAATAGAACCCTTTTCACTCTCAAAAGTGTCCTGGTTTGGTTGATAAAGTATATGGTTACTTTATCTCTAAAGCTCCTTTTAACTTGTATATTCTTTGATGTTGCCTAGAGATGAGATGTGGAATCAATTGTCTGAGAGCAAGTCATTGAAATTCTAGTCCTTTATTTTGAGCAGTGGTGAGAGATGAAGGTATTGAGTTTGATAT
The DNA here is from genome assembly GCF_014898055.3 of Talpa occidentalis. Lineage (NCBI taxonomy): Eukaryota > Metazoa > Chordata > Mammalia > Eulipotyphla > Talpidae > Talpa > Talpa occidentalis. The sequence goes on along the minus strand of NW_026555331.1, from coordinate 23,871,246 downwards.
GGCCCAGACCATAAGGGTCTGATATTCAAAGACATAATTTTTTCCTGACGCCTACAGGGAAACATTTCATCAGGGAAGAAACTGAGACATCACTTCAGCTGCATTTTAGGAGTGGATTTTAAGAGTTTACTGCTGAGGACAGCAAGATATTAGATGTTAAAAAGTTAAGACATTATCATAATAATTTAGATAAGAAATGATGGACATTTAATCAATATAACAATGAAAGAAAAAATACTAAAAAAGATATGCAGGTAGTAAGATCTATAGAATACAGTAACTGATAATGGGAATTCTGGGAGAGGTTAGAGTCTATGATGAACTTGCCCCTATCCCATAAATTTCTTGAATGGTAGTATGGATTATGACATTATTATAGAAAAAAAGACCAGAGATGTATTAGTTCTATATTGAAGATGTAATTGACTCATTTCCAGACTTGCAGAGCTTAGTACATTTCTGGGACATACAAGTGGAAATACCCAGTAGATATTTAGATATAAGACAAGAGCATTAGAGTTTTGGGGTTTGGTAAGGTAGAGTTTAGAGTGATTAACACATTCAAAGATCCTAGAAAACTCTAGGAAAATGAAGAGTGAGAGAATATTGAACCAATGAGACAAACCTGGGATCCTTTAGCTTTTAAGGGAAAGGCACATTTTATATAGAGACCTTAAAGGGAGACTGATAAGGAGATACCAGAGAAATAGAAATCCTTGAGAAAAATTACATATAAACACAGAATTAGTTACAAATTCTTTTATAGAACATGCATATGATCTTTTAATTTAGTAGTATGCAGCCTTTTTGGTCTCTGGATTCTTTCATATTTATAAATTTTCAAGACCTCAGAATTTATAGATTATAAATGTTAATACTTATATTAGAAATAAAACTGAGAAAGTTGGGAACATTAATTCATCAAACTGTAACAATAATAAACACTTTGCCTATTAGCAAAACATGATTTTGTGAAAATGTCTATATTTTCCAAAAATTTTGGTGAGACGAGTGACATTGCTTTATGCAAATCTTTTTAATGTGTAGACTTATAGAAGGTAACTGGATTCTCAGCTCTGCTTTTGCATTTAATCTGTGCAATATGTTGTTTGGGTTAAGTTATATGGAGAAAATCTGGCCTCACATAAATATTTAGTTCTAAATGAGTGGAGTCTTTTCATAACCTTTTAAAGATAATTGTGAATGTTCTTAGATATTATACCAGAATTTGCTTAGTGGTAGTTTCTTGAAGGTTACAACATGAAATCTAAAACAACATCGATGAACTTTTCATACTGTATTATATTAAAATCCCTTGGTATATCTCAAATTTTATCTCGAACTTTAAATGACTCTTTCACTTGTGCATGATTTTATATTTCTTGCTGGTCATTTGGAAAATATTAGCTCACTGAGTTTTGCAGATCTGCCAAATATTGACATTTTTATTATAGAATATTAAAAATTGCATTTATCGGGCCTCCCCGGTGGCGCAGCAGTTGAGCGCTGGGTTGCAAAGCTGCCCGCAGCCTCTATGATGCCGGTTCGATCCCCGGCTGCTCCCCGGCCACCAGAGGAGGGTCCCACATGGGGCACAGACCTCTCCTGCCGCCCGCTGCTCCCCCCAGCTCTGGTGAATTCTCTCACCCTCCCGCGCTTCTGACTGTACCCAGTGCTTGTATAAATAAATAAATAAATAAATAAATAAATAAATAAATAAATAAATAAATAAATCTTTTAATAAAAAAAAATAGCATTTATCAAATTACTGCAGGACTCTTCAGAAAAGTATTTAAGTATTAGGAAACTGTCAAGATCTCAGTGGCGGTTTTCCAATATTCAAATTTTCTCTCGAAAGCTCACATTTTATCATTGGAAACACATTTTGTCAGTTGTTTTCATTGAAGGGACAAAATTTCAGCAAAATGTCCACCAAATACTTATTATGAACAATCCTGGCTTATCTTTCAGTTGTTCTTTTTGAGTAAAAATTGTATTCCATGAGACAAGCAGCTAATTCAAAAACTTAAAATTCAGTTGCACTAGTGTTTTCCATTGCTATCTAGCTGAGTTGCTTACTATGCTTTCTATGTTATCATATATAGACTATTAAAAACACAGGTAATCAAAGACTGATATTTACTAAAATTAAATTTTACAAAATCAAGCATATTATGTAGTGAAATGACTATTTTTATTAACTGTGAACATACTGTAGTGAAAAATTGTGTTGCAGTTGAGGGTCTGTGCTCTGATTCATGATAAGGAGTTTAAGCATCATTGATTTTACAAAATCAATCTAAATGTCAAAGCAGCAAAATGGGTCAATAATGTCTTTGTATTATTGTGAAAATAGTTTTGATTTTGCAGATGACCAGAATGAGTTTTGGGACCCCAGAGACATACAAGCCCCATGTTGAGAATCACTGCTTTAACTAAACTCTGAGAAGGCTGCACCATTAAGTGCTACAGGAAAATTAAAATAACAACAACCTGAAAACAACTGAAAGGTCTCCATTTGATTTTGCAACAAGGGATTGATGGCTGCTTTAGTTGAAAAAAATTCTGTTTTTTTTTTTTCAGGTTAATTTATCTTCAGTGAGTATTTACCTATGTGAAATGATATAAAGAGAAAGAATACTTGTCCCCCTTCAATGAATGTATTTGGTCCACTCCCAATAGAAATGCTTAACTTGTATGAAGGCATTAATTATGGTTGTCACCAAACCTGGAAGAGCATATCAAATTTCTCTGACTGGGAACTAAATTTCTTCTCCTTCTTTGAATTGTGTATCTAGCATATAAACCAATTTGGCATGCCATTTATAGCAATTAGGGATAAAAAAGCAAATCCCAAGAAAGTGATTGTCAGAAACTCCATACCTTCTGGCTACAAAGTACAAAAGTCAAGTGAAATGATGCAGTATATTAATAGTTGGGCCTTTCTTTGAATTAAAAATACTATCTATCTCATCTTACATGTCTTTCAAAATACTTTAACCCAGACATTATTAACACAGACATTAATAACCCTATCTAAGGCTATTAACTTTATCTAAAACTCTTACCTAAAAGTGTTTTTCATTAGTTTAGATAATTTGCAGAGGTATTGAGTCTTTGATTTTTTTGATTGTCATCTGAATGAAACCAGTTTTCTTATGAAGTATAAATTCTTCTTATTCAAAATAGTTGTTGAACTTTGGATATACCTACTGGATACTGTTCTATAATGATTAATAACATAGTTTCAGTAGATGTAGATATAAATGCACTAAATATTAATTATATTAATATTTAATTTTAACTAATTAAATAATTTAATTATTGATGTTGATATTAATATTCATTTTATTGGGGTACACTTCCCATCATGCTTGAATACATGCTTTCTGGAGGCAGGGGCTTAGAACTCCATAAAAATCCTGTAATCAATGCTTAGACAATTTAGTGTAGGGAGGATTTTATCTAAGTAACAGATATCCTTTGCTGAAATACTTATTTTATGATATTCATGTTACCTGCACATATTATATGTTCATTCCCACAATAATCATTTCAGGTCGGCATTATTTAATTCTTACATAAAAGAAAATTGAGATTAGTGTTTCACTAATCACTCCTCGTTAACACTAATAGTGCCATACAAAGCTAAGATTAACATGTAGCCTATTTTGAAGCAGTCATGTTTTTTCTCATCAAACTCCACACTACCTTTCTAAGTTGTTCTATAATCTCAAACCCCTAATATTGTAATTATATCTACTGAACTCTTCTAGTTAAACTCACAATTGGTTAAGACATCTTTGCCTTGGAATTTAATTAATCACAAAAGGCATTCTCGGTATTGAATGAAAAAGTTAGCAGGATTACTACTTAAGAATGTATTGACCAGAAACAACAGAGCAACTGGATTATGAATGTCTTAAGGATTAAAAGTTTCTAGGCTTATGTACAGTAAAATCATCACTTGAAGTTTTTATTTATGTGTCTATGTCTAATGTAAGTAACATTTTATTTTATTTTTATTTTTATTTTTTAAAGGCATTTGGATTTCCTTCCTTTTTTTAAAGATTTATTTATTTATTTATACAAGCACTGGGTACAGTCAGAAGCACGGGAGGGTGACAGAATTCACCAGAGCCAGAGAGGGGAGTAGAGAGGCAGAAGGACAGAGGTACACTGCTGAAGGGAGCAGCAGGTGGCAGGAAAGGTCTGCGCGCCATGTGGGACCCTCCTTCTGTGGCCAGTGAGCAGCCGGGGATTGAACCAGCGCTGCAGAGGCTGTGGGGAGCTTTGCAACCCAGCGCTCAACTGCTGCACCACGGGGGAGGCCCCATAAGTAACATTTTAAAGATCTTGTTCTATTGCTTTACTAGAAGGAAGATAAGCTTAGGTACAGCAGGTTAAAATAATATCACGGCTCCTAATTATGAAGCAATTGTGCAAATAAAATTGGAATATTGACTAAATATATCCATATAAAGAATAACATTTGGTGAAGGGGCCAATAGTGTGGTGAAGGATAGAATTGTACCTTCAGAGGTGAACATAATGTAGTATATACATGTTTACTTTCAGTGATGCACACCTCAGACTTATATAATGTTATACTGCAGCGTTACTTCAATTAGAAAGAAAGGAAACACTAGGTGGGAAGTCTGGCAGGGCAGCTAGGTGGTGGGAAGAAATTGTACATATTACAGAGCAGAAATGCTAAAGTCTATATAATTTTCTGTTTTCCAGTTTATAGGGCTTCCCCCCCCCCATTAATCATTGTATAACATTTATTAGAAGTGAAGTAGAGGGCTATTGGTTGAGTTACTGTGAAGCATGAACTTAAAAGTATGTCATATGGAATACATTAAAAAAAAATGTTTCCTGAAATGGAGAAACAAGCTTTTTTTATTATAGGGCTGATTAGAATACAGACTATAGAGCTGTGGGTCAGACATAGGGAGACATTCTATCCTTTTTAAAGCTCTGTTCTCCTATGATGAAAAGCACAATGCATTTGGAAAGTGAATGGAAATTCTAATTTTTCTTTACTTCAAGGTTTATTTTATTCAGTTTTGTCTTGTGGAGTTAGAGGGCAATGTGCCTGCTGTTATGGGCCTCATTTTCAACAGAGAAGTGAATCTTTACATCACAATGAAAGGAACTACAGGTTCAATGTTATTTTAGGAAGATGCCATATTAGCATAGACACAATAACACCAGAATTAGCCAAGGCAATTATAACTGAGACAATATAGATAGTGGAACTTCTGTGGGTAATGAGAACGTTGAGTTTTTTTAAGCAGTAAAATATTTTAATGAACAAATGTCTGTGAAGAGAGACATCAGTCTCCCACTTTCTGGCTTGAAATGATGGTATCATTATCAACTTCTTCCTTTGTTTCCACATTCAATATCAAATCATTCACCAAGTTTGCTGGGTTTTCATAACATTTTCTTCCTTCCAATTTCCACCATGTATTAACTTCCAATTGCTGCTGTTATTAATCACTAAAACATAGTGGTTCAAAACAACACAAACTTAATCTCTCACAGTTATGGATATCAGAGATCTGAAATGGTACTTTTTTTTTGGTATTTCTTACTAGGCTAAAATAAAGGTGCCAGTAGATCAATCTGTATATCTATCTATCTATCTATCTATCTATCTATCTATCTATCTATCTATCTATCTATCTCTCTCTCTATCATCTATCTACCTATTCCCTCTGGGGGCTCTGTGGGACAATCAGTAGTCTTGAGTTTTTCCACATCTAAAGGTTTAGATTCTTTGGCTGAGCTCATTCCTCTTTTAAAGGCTGCATCTAGAATATTTAAATCTCTTCTGATCCTGACACTTCTTCCTTCTTTTACTTTTAAAAGAGACCCTGAAGCCACACACATAATCTGGAGTAATTCATAGCATGATGCTTAACTCAATCATATCTACAAAATAGTTTTTTTAAAAAAGATTTATTTATGCATACAAGATCTGGGGTACAGGCCAGAGCTGTGAGGGGTGAGAGGATTCACCAGAGACAGAGTGGGGAACAGCACAGGCAGACTGACTGAAATATACTGCTGGACGAGTCAGGAGAGGTCTGCTGTGCCATGTGGGTAGCTCCCTCACTGGGGATTGAACTCGTGCTGCAGTGGCTGTGGTTAGCTTCATAGGTTGTGTTTTAACCCCCTGCACCACCAGGAAAGCCCCCCAAAATACTTTTTATCATATAAGTTAACCAATCCATAGACCATGGACATCATCGGGGATTGTTAATCTGCCTGTGATAATCCACATTTTTACCCCAAAGGTCCAGATTTTTACCATATGCAAATGCAGCTACTCTAGTTTAACATCCCTAGAAAGCTCAACTCATTAGGGCATCAACTCAAAGTTTAGCAACTTATCTAATTCTTTCAAATCTCATCATTTAAACCATCTGAATCATATAGAAGTCTATTTATGATGATTGAAGTACTCCCTAAGAAAGCATACTTTTCCCCCTCAGTGACCTTATTAGCAGTTGTTAACATCCATATAGATACTAACAATATCCTCAAGGCAATCCAGGCATTTGAAATCATGCATCTCAAAATTCTTCCAGTCTCTTCCCATTGCTCAATTGCAAAGCACTTTCAAATTTTTAAGTATTTGTTACAGAAGCACCCTACCTCCAGGTACCAATGTCTAAATTGTCATAGCTAATTACCACCAATTTAATGAATCATAACAGCACATCTCATTATCTTATAGGCATCACTGTGACTTCACATCAAAATGTTATTGCTTCACTCTCAGGCTACTGAATAAGTATTCAAACTGCTCTTCTTGCTTTTGCATTTTTGCAGTCATCTCCACTGTCACTGTGACTGAGGGCTAGCCAGGGATCTCAAACTATAAAAGGCTGTACACTCTAAAAGGGGTCCAACTGTCTACTGCACAAAGGCAAAAGAAAAAGAATCTTAGTGTGAAAGATCTATAGAAAGAGAGAGAAGAAAGGATGAGAGAGAAGATAGAGAAATATAGAGAAGGAAAGATATTCCTATTAATAGTTTCCTAATAACCCACCCCCCACAAAACACACACATACACACACACACATTACCTACCCCATATTGGCCAAATGCCCAGAAATAAGATTGAAGCTGCAGAGGCCCAAAAGCTTGCTACAAATCTAAGGTAGTTTCTGGCAGGAAACCACAAAAAGGGGTTACGCAGGTCCCAGAGAACTGGGACAGCGGGAGATAGAGGAAATACAAAATATAGCATATCATCTGTTTGGTAGGTGAATGAATATCCAGTTCTCTGAAGAAATTACTGTCTTACTAAGTAGTTAAATCAAAACAAATACTAGAAATATGACAGCAGAATTGAATCTTCTAGAGGGGAAGGAAAGATGGGGGTGGATACAAAGTGGGGAGACTATTCTCCTAGTAGTCTATGATGAAGAACTGCAGTTCTTTGCTTGTGGGTATGGTATGGTAACATACACAGAGGAGATGTGAATGTATTTGTATTACCCTAAATTTACAGTGCTGTCAACCAATGCTACCTCAAAAAATTGTCTTTCTAAAATACAGTTTTCAACTTTCAAACATTGTTATTAATCCCTTTTAAAATGAAACCTAAATTTGCTATAATATTTGTTATTATATTAAATTTTAGTATTTAATTTCTATTTCCTAAACATCTCTTATACTCTTTTACCTCTGTGTGTTTGTTTTTGTATTTCTTACTTGGGGAGATACTCAGTTATTTTCTATCCTTCAGTGTCTATTTTGTTTTTTATTTTTTTAAAGATTTATTTATTTATTTATATAAGCACTGGGTACAGTCAGAAGTGTGGGAGGGTGAGAGAATTCGCCAGAGCCAGAGGGGAGAGCAGAGCAGGCAGAATGATGAAGTACACTGCTGAGAGGCTCAGTGGGCGGCAGGAGAGGTCTGCGCGCCATGTGGGACCCTCGTCTGGTGGCTGGGGATCGAACTGGTGCTGCAGAGGCTGTGGGCAGCTTCGCAACCCAGCGCTCAACCGCTGTGCCACCCAGGAGGCCCTCAATGTCTATTTTAAACCTCATCTTCTCTGTAATCTGTTCTAACAATTTAACTGTTAAGTTCCACTGTGACTAATATCTTTATCATTCACTTGACCAATGGCATGGCTATTTCATGCTACATTTTGATATATGTAGGCTTATTTTTACTTTGTAATGTCATATTAATGTTACAAACCTGTTTTTTTTTAACCAGATCTTACATATGTTGAAAAATAGCGGTATGTGCTATCTAATTAATAATTAAATAACCATTTGGAGGTGTGTGTGTGTGTGTGTGTGTGTGTAAAAATCCAAATATCTTGTTTTAGGATAGCAACCAAAGAATATGATATTTTAGTTCCATATTGTTAAGTCATTTATATATTTATTTATAAGAGTTTATTTCTATAGATGCCATATATTGTATTGCTCTAAGCATATTGTGCATTGAAGTTGATGGCTGCCCTACCTTGCAGTATTTTGTCCATCACAGAACTATTCTAATAGTTCTTTCTTACTAGAACTTCCATAACATCACATTTCAGTCAAGCTCACAGACTATCAACAGGAAAACAAAACTTTTTTTTTTTTGTACTACAGAAAATCATTTAAATTAATCTTCCACAGAACATAATATGAAATTTCATTCAGTGCCCTTTAGAGCAGTGATTCTCTAATCATGGTTGTGACCTTTCATTAAATGTTTTCTGCATTCACCAATAGCTGACATAATTCCATCAATGTCTAAAGGTGATTTAGGAAGGAAAATAAATTGCATATGTAAAGCCTGTATGCTGATAAATGTTAGCCTCCAAAGTAAAGGTTTGAACTTTTGTTCTTTATCTTTGTATAAAAGAACAAATATCTCAGAGTAATTTTGCTTAATTAAAAACCAACAACAACATTTACTGGGTGTCTAATAAATGGTAAACATTTATATATGCTAGAAGATATATAAGATTTTTTCCAAAGAATTCCAGTTGTTTGGGGGAGCTCTATGTTTATATAACTATTTTATTCATGTGGGAATGTTTTAAGCACTATGATACAGACACAAAATATTGTTAGAGTTCCATCAACAAAGCAGAGGGAATGAAAATCAGGTCATTTTAAGATTTTAGTAAAGAATGGTTTATCAAGTTGTGTGCAAGATGTAGAGAGGGCAAGTGTGTTTCCACCTTTGATGTGAAGAGACAGAGAGAGGGAATGATGATTGGAACTCAGGAATTTTGTGTGCATTTTAGGAGGAGATTACTGTTTTAATGTCAGTGACAGAGAGAGAATACAATAAAGGAGCTGGGGGAGTAAATACTCTGACCTCTCCTTCCCCTTCCCTGTGTTCTCCTAGAATCACTCCATGTTGGTTGATCCCAAGTAGAATTCAGAGCCTGGGGAACCTACCCATGAGTGCACAGGCATAGCGAAGAAGAGTACTTCTAGAGGGGCGTATGGGAGATAGTCATCACAAATGCTATTAAAGTATAAAGGAACAAGCAATTGATTACTGCTGAATGATAAGAAACAACTTTAAGCAGATATTTAAGTTGGACTTTGGGAGATAAATGGTATTTTAATTAGAAATAAGGAAGTCGGGGCCTCCCAGGTGGTGCAAAGTCTTAGATCTCAGCACTATAAAGCTATCCTCAACCACTGCAGCAGAGTTGATCCCTGGCTAGGGAGGTGACCCACATGGCTCAGCAGACCTCTCCTGCCTTGACCGCTGCTCCCCTCAGCAGTGTATTTCAGTCGATCTGAGTCTTCTGCTCCCTACTTTCTCTGGTGAATCCTCTCACCACCACCACCCCTCCCCACACCTCTGGCTTATACCCCAGTTCTTGTATGCACAAATAAATAAATCTTTTAAACAAAGAAATAAGGAAGTCATCAGAATTTCATGTAGAAGGAAATACATAAGGAAAGACTAGAATGTACAAATTTGTTGAGCATTTGGGGCTTCTGAGTGTTGTTGCTTGCATATTTCAAACGTTTGTATAAAAAATAGGATGGAAATCTGACAATACAGGGTTTTGTTATTCTAGGAGTGATAAGACACAATTACCAATTTCAGTTCTTATTATTTTAAAGGTCTTCTCATTGATGTAAATAAATCAGTTTAAGTTTTTGGAAGAGACGAGGCAAAGCAATGTTTTAGGTCACTTTTGCAGTTTTATTTTATTCAATTCTTTTCCTAAGCTTAGGTAACATTGAAACTGTCCTTTAAAATTCTGCTCATTGTTGCAGTCTCTTTTAATCTATTTTTCTGCTTCATCTCAAAATCTTTCTAGTTTAGGGGAATTCTGGAGGTAGAGGAAAGATAGTTGAAAGAATTTCGTATAGGAAGAGGTAAGATGCAAAAGGAAGATCAAGGTGAGGAGGAAAAGAAGATAAAAGAAGAGGAGAGAGGTGAATAGATCAGGAGGGGAAGGGGAAGACAGAGACAGAGAGTAAGAGAAAGAGGAGGATGAGGCATTGTTGTCTTTTGAGTAAAAAGATCAGGGATGTTGGTGTCGGATACCCTTTGCATCAAATCAGGTATTGCTATTTATTTACCAGCTATTTAATCTTGAAGAATTTTTTATTTAAAATGAAAAGAATGATAAATTTAGACCATGGTACCAGGAAAAGGAAATGTGATTTCACATCTAATAGGCCTGAGTATGTTGTTCAATAGCTGTTCATTTCCCCTCCCTTGTTTAAACCATCAGAAGATATTCAGTATGAATTTTGCTCTGATGTTGCTACTGATCTGGTGTGAAATATATTCAGGTTCTTTCTTTTTTTTTTGTCCTTGTCCTTTGTTGGAAATGAAATCCAGGCATTAGAAACACAAATAGTCATTTAAAATATCAACCCCTAAACTATCAGCAAGTAGCAATAGTACTAATTACCAAAGTTCTATTCCAGGAAAATAGAGGTTATTATTAAAAGCTACACTTCTCTGACTGAATAAAATACCAAAAAAAGGAGGTCATTATTCTCACCTCTTTATGATATAAAAAAAATTAAAGAATTAATTTAACGGTAACAAATGGCAGTTTGTTATATGTAGATTTTGATAGAATAAAGAGGACTTTGGGGTTGTTTAAGCATGAATAGCCCAGAAGGCTAGCAGAGACTGTTTGAACAAACTTAGAATCCTGGAGTTAAAAGAAAGAAAATTATGCAAGAATGACTGGGATTTTGTAGAACACTTTGTACTAATATTCACTTTCTCAACTCCTAAATAGTGATGAGTTCAGCGTCAGTGGGAAGACCCTGATTATTCCTTTGGTGATGACATATCCTTGTTTCAGATCCATTTCCAAGGGCTTACAAGGGACAGTGTTGTGGTCCTACTTGGGTGCTCTCTCTTTTGAGCACTGAGCTGAATTGTAAATAGGGCACATACACTGCTAGCAGTCAAGATCTGTTTTTTATTCAGCTCACCTAACTCGTCTCAGATTGATGTTCTAAAGAAATATTGCCATTTTAAAATATAGTAATTACCTCTATTTTCCTAGCTTCCAATAGATTCTATTTAGCAAATATTTTATAATTTATTCTTAGAGTCCAAATTGCTTTCTGCAGATAGAATATCTGAAATTGGATGTTAGCTCCATTTGGCCAGAAGCTGTACGATGCAGTATTATTTTTAAAGAGAGTTAATTTTAATTATATCTGCTTAGAATCAAAGTATTTTAATATGTTTATAGAAGTTATATTTTGAATTAATAGTGACAAATATGCTATAATTGTTTTTGTTTTTGTATAATAAACTATCTCTACATGTGCTGTAAACTTATCTTCCTTTGAGAATTTAATGTTGTATTAACTAAAAATATACACTACTAGCTTGATTATTATTCTTTTTCTTATCAAGAAATAAGGATATCCATATGTGCTTGCATTTAAATAATTATTGAAAAATTGACTTGATGCTAAAAAATTAGTTAAATTATATTCTTCAAGGCCTTATGCTGAATGTGTTCCCTCCTGTGAAGTGTCAAAGTATCAGTTCTATTATGTGTGGGGCCCTTTGCATAAAGGTTTGCAGGCAGATGTGATATTAACCTATTTTATTACTTTGGATTTTTAACATGATTCATGCTAATGTTCTGTGTCATTTCTAGTTCCTTAAGCTTAGATAGCTAGTTAGAGTTTGGGAGAATGCACTGAATAAAATATGATTTCTAAACAGTTTTTATTCTAACAAAAGGAGAAAAAGGTACAGTAAAGAAGGTCAGTATTGCTATTACATGTGGAGTGTTGTTATTCTGGTCAAATCTTATTTTAGAAATTAAATGCTACTTCAGGCTTCACAGCTCACTGGATATTTCTGTGAACAAAAGAGAACAATTACAAGCTGTTATTAAGGCAGCGTGAGTGTCTGCATCAATACAACTTTTTAAGATTAAGTGACACAGGTCAAAGACCCTGGTGGCAAATGCATGTTAGTGGTATTGACTTCATGGTTAGTACTGCCCTAGATATGACTTGAAAGGCGTAACCCAAATGCAATAGACTGTGACAAATTCTCAAGTTTCAGAGACACCTCATTCCATAATTTGTGCCTAACTGTCATCTCTGATGGTCCTTGATGTTTCTTTCATAAGGACCCTCTGATATCAATGTAGCAGATAAGCCTTTGAGAATTAGAGTATTAGGATGTAAGCTATTCAGAATTGGGGAAGATGTGCTTGAAGATAAAACAGTGCAATTTCGCAAGAATCTAAATCTAAGACTCATGAACAGGAAAACAGGTATGGACCAACTCTAAATGAATAAACACCCATGTAAAGAGGACATGGAAACCAGCAAAACAAGACTTGCTGCCTCCCTCTATAGTTTGCTCTAAAATAGTTTCTGAAAACTTCATCTTTATTGACTATATCCATACCTGTATTTATTTTTAAAATTATGTTTATTGAGGTAGCATTGACTAACACAAGTGTTAAAGGTCATATCTCTACAAATGTTTAGTAGCACCCCACGACCACCACCACAGCCCCAGTACTCCACAACAGTAGATTGAGGCCCACTCTGCTTTGTATCCCACACTCACCCATTCCCTCTGGTGTCCTCAGTTTCGCAGTCAGATTTCTAGGGTTTGCTTTTGACTGATCCTTTGTTTTGTCTTTTATGTTCCACATATGAGTGAAATTACCTAGTATTTGTGTTTCTCCTCACATCACTTAACTTAAAACTCCATCTTTAATGCAGCATTTTAAATTCTAAGTAACATTAAAATTGTAATTTTATTTTTTTAAATATTTATGCATATAAGAACTGGGGTATAGGCCAGATGTGCAGGGTGTGAAAGGATTCACCAGAGACAGAGTGGGGAGCAGATCTACTGAAATACACTGCTGAGGGGAGCAGTGGTCAAAGCAGGAGAGGTCTGCTGCGCCATGTGGGTTATCTTCCTGGCCTGGGATCGAACTCCTCATATCTAGAATGTGAACTCTTTGTAACCTCAGATCTAACCATTAAGATACCTTGTGTAAATCCTTACTGAGTTTTAATATGAATTATTTTATCTGAATTAACTCTTAAATCTATTGTAACTTCAGTTACTTATTTAGCACAGACTTCATAATTCAGTAACCAATTCTCAAGCTACCTGACCTAAATTTATTTGCCTATATGTTTTTTTTTTTTTAAGATTTATTTATTTATTTATACAAGCACTGGGTACAGTCAGAAGCGTGGAAGGGTGAGAGAATTCCCCAGGGTCAAAGTGGAGAGCAGAGCAGGCAGACTGACGAAATACACTGCTGAGGGGAGCAGCAGGCGGCAGGAGAGGTCTGTGCACCATGTGGGACCCTCGCCCAGCAGCTGGGGATCGAACCGGCGCTGCAGAGGTTGCATTGCCAATATGGTTTTTTAAAGCATTTGCCCTCATATATTAGGTTGACTCAAAAACCTTATGAATTGATCCTATTACTTCTTTTTCCCTGGGATTACCCAAAGATTCTCATTTCTACAAGATTCTCATTTCTATGACATTCTGTACCGCCCTTTGATGAGACTTGATATTTTCCACTGTTGCTTATAATATACCAGTAATTTATAATGAACGATTTCTATATTTCTTCCACATGGAATGTTTGTAAGTCATATTTCCCAGTTGATATATATGTATAATTTATTTCTGTATCCTAGATGTAGAACATTTCATTTGACACCTTTTGAATTTCATGTTCTTTTTTTTTAAGATTTATTTTATTTATTTATGCATACAAGAGCTAGGGAACAGGCCAGTTTGGGGGGCAGTGAGAGGATTCACCAGAGACAGAGCATGGAGCAGAACAGGCAGATCTACTGAAATGCACTGCTGAGAGGAGCAGTGGGCGAGACAGGAGAGGTCTGCTGTGCCATATGTGGGTTAGTTTCCTGGCCAGGGATCAAACTCATGCTGTAGTGGCTGCCAGTAGCTTCATAGTGCTGAGACTTTAGTCATTGCACTATCAGGGACATACCATGTTGTTTCTTTTAAGCCAGAATTCCAGTCTCTTGAAATGAATTTTATCTTTAGTGCATGACCTTTGATATTAGTGCATTTCCCCAGATTTGTTTTGTCCTTTTGAAAAAAGCATTAGACATTTGGGTGGGATGCACCAATACTATGTTCCTGTGTCTTTATCAAGTGCATTCTATGTTATACAGTTTAATAAAGTCATTAGAGAACACTCAGTCAGTATTTTTAATAAGCTATAATTTCACTATGCTAAAGGGACTATACATTTTTATTTCTTCAAATTATATTTCAGTATTGCATTAAATTTCTCTCAAAGTTCAGACTTTCCTCCTTTCTTTTGAAATACTTTTTAAAATTCCTTTCTTCTTTGCCTGGCATGGACATTTTTTGCTTTCCTTAAACATTTTTTGCTTTCCTTATAATATTACAGCTATTTATCAACAAACACACACATTTACTTAGTCTTTTGATTTTCAATACAATGTTCCAAGCTCTTTTTGCTTTTAGCTTTTTGGTCTATTTTCAGTTCACACCCAAATTGCTGTGGTATTACCACATACACAAATATGTGTGTAAATCTGATGGCAGGGTCACCATATTGTATTATCTATGCAAAATTTGTCAAGTTTTCATTTATTGGTGATTTTCTTTGGTGAAGTAATATGATATAGGCTGTGTAAATAAAAAGTGAAAATCATATGGTCATATAATCTGTGTTAAAGAGGAGAATACATTTTTTGTCTCATCAATTTGACAGTACTACAGTATTATATTAAATCTCTCTCAAATAAAAATCAAGATTTTTCCTTTCCTCTTTCAAATATTTTCTTTTACTGTCTTTCCTCTTTCCCTGTCATGAACATCCTTTGAATAGCCTTGTTATAAACCTCAAATGATTTTTGATTTTGTCTTTCCCATTCACCTTAACACATTCTTCAGATACCAGTTATGTCAGCTTTTTCTTCTCATATTGCTTGCATTTTATAAAGATCATAGCACATCATCACTTATATGCTTCTATACTCAGTATTATTTAGTTTCATTCACTTTACACTATGCTCTTCATCAAGAATGGTACTGATAATAATTTGTCTCTTTGAGTCCAAAATACTATATTGCCTACTGATGTGGTCCAATCTCTTTATGCTGTCATTCAAAGTTCACAGAAATCTAAGTTTTTGTAGAGACTCAGCTAAATGAGTCTGTCTTTCAATAATAAAATTTAGACTACTGAGCCTCCATGGTGGCTCAGCGGGTTGAGCACCACGCTGTGAAGCTGTCCGCAGCTTCTGCAGCACCAGTTCGATTCCCGGCCATCCAGGGTGCAACCCACATGGCAGGGCAGACCTCTCCTTTCTTGCCTGCTGCTCCCCTCAGCAGTGTCTTCAGTCCATCTGCCTGTTCTGTTCCCCACTCTGTCTCTGGTGAATCCTCTCACCTTCCCGTGCCTCTGACTGTACCTCAGTTCTTGTATACATGAATAAAACTTTAAAAAAATAAAATTTAGACTATTTATAGATAGGATTCTTCACAGCTGCTGCTGTGAACTATATTAGAAGCTTTGTCCCTCACCTTGTCTGTTATCAACCTTGCAGTCCTTAATTATTCCAGTAATAAGCTCTTTTGACCCATTATTTGCTTGCTTAACCTCCTGTCTTTCCTGTTACTAATTAGGTCTTATAATAAGAATCTGCATGGACACAGACTGATCACAAAGGTTTTCTAGCACCTCCAGGTCTCTGGCTGGGTCATAAGAAGTAGAGAACTTTGTTTTCAGTTAATAATGTAAGAAAGCACATCGTTTCTACAGTTCTTTTAACTTCTCTATCTCACGAGGCAGCCAAGCATTTCCATATCCCTCTTCTCAGAGGCACAGGATTGAACATTATAGTTTTCGGTGTGATTTATTTCTCTGCTTTTCATTACTGATAATTATACATTGTTTATTTTTGCTAGACAAGAAACTAGGTTATACCGTAGATGTAAATCCTTACTGACTGGTCCAGTGTTCATTAACCTCATTTTCTATTTTTTTTCTAGAAATCTTATAATTTGTTTACAATCTTTAAAAATATATATTTTTTGAATTCCCCCTTGCATTTGAGTCTATATTAAATCTTTTTTTCTCTTTATTTTCAAAATGTCTGGAAAAATTCTCCATTCATAATGATTTTTCACAAACATATTTTCACTGAAAAGCTTATAAGGTGATTTGTAATTTTACACGGTAGTCACATGGATTTTTGAAGATAAATCAAGTTGAAATTACAGACAAAATTTCCTTTCAAATTGCCTTTAATTCCTTGGTTTTGAACTTCATGCAGCAGTTTCCCTAATGGAGATGATGATTATCTTTCACTTTAGAGTAAATGTAGCAGGAGAGAAAAGGTTTTTCAGTAACAGCATTTTAACCTCTCTGATATTATTTAACCCTATGTATTTTTATTACCACTTTTAATTAATAATATTGAAAATATTATAATACCTATCTTTGCTAGGATATAGTACAGATCCTAGATTTATACTTTTATTTAACAATTTATAGGTAAAGCAATTCATCTAGTTGCATGGGTCACTGTTGGGGCATTAGAATTGTGACTTGATCTTTAATATTTATGTTATATTATGTTTGATTTCAGTTTTACAAAAGAATATGAAGACATAATCTTACCTTCTTCCTTCTTCCCTCACTACTTCGCTTCTTCCTTCATTTCTAATCAAATTGTATTTATTTGTCATTAGTGTGCATAACTAGATATAATTCTGGGAGTACAATTTCATGCCTCAATATTTGCTCATGATTCACTCACCTTCCACCTAATCTTCTGTGCCAATATGCTATCATATCACATTACCTTGCTCCCCACCTACTTCCCTCCAGTAACCACCAGATTTTTCAGTCTAAGAGTTGTTTTTGCTGTGTTTCACTAGTTTTTTTTTTGGTAATATGTCTCTATTCTATAAATAAACCTGACTTCCTATTCTATTACTTCAGTGGGTAGGTAAGAGTGTTTCCCAAACAATTATTTGTTATCATCCCATATTTATGTTTTTCATTGAGTGAATTACATGTGGTATATTACAACTTTCTTGACTTGGTTTTTTTCAACTTTGCTTGTCATATTCACAAAATATTTTAAATGAATGAATTTAATCAATCACTTTTGAGAGAAGTACCAGTCTAGTTGAACCTCTAATCAATATTTTAGGCAATCAGGCTGATGGCTAAGCAGTAGTCCTAACAGAAAGCTGTTTGGGCAAAATCTGTCACACATTATGGAGACAAAAATGACTGCTGGAGTAGACCCAATTCTAACTGTTGAATAAATGTTTATTTTCAACACTTGGAAATAGGATGACATAAAAATCTTCTGCATGAGATAAACATTTGTATCATTAGAAAACTCACTTTTATAGACATCTCTGGAAACTTTTTAGAATTTCAGTGTGCTAACAAAGTACTTTCTGTTTAAAAGCATCTTCAACATTTTTATTGCCTTGTCATTAGAGGAAATGTGAATGGTTGTGCAGTATTGTCAGCAGCTATTTACATGGAAGCGTTGAAGTAGTCCCTTGTCTCTTTGACTAATTAGACATGAGTTGTTAGTTCTTTTTATTATTTTTGAAACTGCTCATACAAGTGTAGTAGATTTTGCATAATTTATCCAGTTCTACACATTTGAAAACTCTCTCAGTACCAGTCAGGGTGTTATTACTTATGCCAATTTGTTATTGGTCCATTATTATCTCAGGTTGAATTATCTTAGAGAATGATTCATTTATTTCAATAATGAATCTTTCCATGAAAAAATATTTCCATCTTTTAATTATTAACATTTATATTAAACTATATTAATTTTTAACATACAGAAATAAACATTATTAAAAATGTACACATTATTGACTTTAGTAAGCTTGCTTCATTATTTTAAAAGTGAAATTATATCAGGGTTTCTTAGTCTGTTAAGCTACTTTTCCAAAGAGTATTCCACACACACAAACTATTTATTACTTCTTTTTAGTACAATTAAATTGTATAAACATAAGATTGCACTGAAAGAAGTGGCATTCAACACCATATGAACAGAGACCCTTAAATATTGGAATCACTTCCTCACTTCTTATAGGTCCTTGGTAAATAATGAGTCATGCTAAGCAAGGACATAGTTCCATATGCCTCAGTTTCAGTTAACACTGCTTTGCAAAACAAATACTGACTGTAGTTTTGGTAGTATAATTTTCCTCTGTAAGTAACTTTATAATCAAATCAAATGTTTCTCATTACTATGCAACGAAGAGTACTTCTTCATGGATGAATTTTCCCATCAGCTAACATATTAGATATGCGCATCTAACATTTATAGTGAATAACATTTTTTCATTAATGCTTTTTTCTCAAAGTGAACAATATAATCAATATTGGCACAGTGCTATTATTTCTTGTTATTATGGTCATGCTGAATTTTGAAGTGTGCTCGACCTTGGGGGTCTTTAATTCTGTCCATAAAACTATGATTCCTTTCTAAAATTCTTAAATTTGTCTTGAGATTAGCTGTAGGAAATTGATTGCATCTGGCCCATTCATATTTTTTTTTAAAGTTTATTCTAATTTCAGAAGAAACAGGAAAATTATAGTTTAATCTGGTAATAAAAATGATCATTAAAGATAGTTTTAAATAATACATTATTTTAAGACTTATTTATTTTTTATTTATGCATACAAAAACTGGGGTGTTTGCCAGAGGTGTGGAGGGAAGGTGAGAGGATTCACCAGAGACAGAGTGGGGAGCAGAACAGGCAGATCTACTGAGATATACTGCTGAGAGGAGCAGAGGGCAAGACAGGAGAGATCTGCTGTGCCATGTGGGTAGGCTCTCTGGCCAGTATCAAACTCATTCTGCAGTGGCTGGTAAAAGTGCTGAAACTTTAACCCCTGTGTCACCAGGGAGGCTCTACAGTATTCATACAATTTTAAATATGTATAGAGATGTTAACAAACTTGCCCTGGCACCATCCCTAGGAGGTGATGAGTTATGTATCCTGTTCTCAGTCCCTGCTAGTAGGCACTGGAGTACATGGATGAATATCTGATAGCTAAGTTATTGAACTAGATTTAAATGGAAACTTAACTCCAAAGTCAGTCAGACTGAACAAGCATTTCTAGATGTTGGCTTAGAATGTTCTCATAGATTTTCTCCTTGAATGATAATAACCCTAAAAATATCTATTAATCTCTCAGGTTTGCAACTATGCCTCAGTAAAGTTATATTTTGAGAAGTGAATTGAAAAATTAAAAGTGATTTTAAAAAATACTTCTGCCCTAAGAGCTAAAAAGAAACTTCTCTGAAGAGGAAATGCAAATGGCCAACAGGAATATGAAAAAATGTTCAACAACACTTGTAATCAGGGAAATGCAAATCAAAACTACCATGAGATACCATCTGACACCAGTGAGAATGGCACATATTAAAAAAACTAGCAACAACAAATGTTGGCGAGGGTGTGGAGAAAAAGGAACTCTTCTGCACTGTTAGTGGGAGTGCAAACTGGTCCAACCACTATGGAGAGCTGTGTGGAGATTTCTGGACCTACTAAACATAGAGCTTCCATATGATCCAGCAATTCCACTCCTAGGTATTTACCCAAAGGACACAGAAACATCAATTCCAAAGAACACCTGCACCCCTATGTTTATAGCAGCACTGTTTACAATAGCTAAGCTTTGGAAACAGCCCAAATGCCCAAAAATAGATGACTGGATCAAGAAGATGTGGTACATATATACCATGGAATATTACTCAGCATTCAAAAAAGATAAACACATGCAATTTGCAGCAACATGGATGGCGCTGGAAGGGATCATGCTCAGCGAAATAAGCCAGAAAGAAAAAGAAAAATACCGGATGGTCTCACTCATAGCAGGAATCTAGAAACTTAAATAAGGGACCAGGAAAATGAATAACTATAAGGAAGTGAAAATCAAAATCAACAAAAAACTATGAATCAGAGACACTTTAGGGGAGGGGTGGTGGGAGGGGAGGGATTGGGGTCAGAATGAGGGGGTTGCAATTGTATGGGGAATATAAAAATAAAATTTATTATTTAATAAATAAATAAATAAATAAAAATTAAAAAATAAAAGAAGTGATAAAATTAAAAAAAAATATATGTGGCATACATAACTAAGGCCACAATGTTGACTTAAATTCTTAAACATGTTTTGAAAAATTATTCACAAACTTTTCTTTTTTCCATGTATTTTTATTATTCTTTGTCAATTCCTTTTTCCTACAATTCTGCTTGAGTGTTAAGTGGTTTTTTCTTTTACAGTATTTTATTTATGATATTATATTACTTTTTAAAGTAACTTAAAATTACAAATAAGGAATATAAAATTCCCTGTTATATAGATGATGACTACTAAATACTCACTTTACCACGACTTGGTATTGGCAAAAAATACACACATCTGTCTGGCAATAAATATATGATAACTATGAACTGTAGAAAGTCATATGTTAAAACTTATACTTAGTCCTGTTTGGCAAACCTAAGTATTATATAACTTTATAGTTTAGTGGGAGTAAAGTGATTGCATAAAGGAATAATTTTTACTTTTATCTGCTTCCAAAAATATATATGCTGCTGTTTTGAAATGCAAAATGGAAAAATCTACTTGAAGTGATTATCTCTCTGTCTAGCAGATTCAATAAATAAGAAAAATACAAAAAAAAAAATACTTCTGCCCTTAGTCAATTCATAGAAAAATATGAGCTGAAGTTGTCCTTACGTTTGGTATGGGAGAAGAGGCTAACATTGACCGATGTCTTCTCTTAAAGTCTTGCTATTCTTAAAATTCAGTATGTTTCTTGAAATGAAACTATTCCACAATAGATTGATTTAAGACAGTAGTTTTTTTTTTAAATAAAATATAGCTTTTATTATTGGTTCATTTATTTTGTGAATGTTCAACAAAACTTTTATCTGCTTATAATTTAGTATGAATATCATTTATAATAATTACATATCTGGCTCACTGCCACTTAGGATCAGAAAATAGATACTTTACCCCCTGAATTTTCTGTAACATATACAATACCATTATATAAAGCGATTAAGATATCCACACAAAAGAAAGTATCACTATATGATGTACTTAAATTGACAAAAAATAATGGAAATATTGTTCTGTTTACACTCCAATCCTCTTATAACTTATTATGGTTAGCAAGCTTAAAGAAACGTGTTATTTTAGGGCCTCCCCAGTGGTGCAGTGGTTGAGCACTGGGCTGCGAAGCTGCCCGCAGCCTCTGCAGCACCGGTTCGATTCCTGGCTGCCAGGAGAGGGTCCCACATGGCGCGCAGACCTCTCCTGCCACTCCCGCTGCTCCCCTCAGCAGTGTATTTCATCAGTCTGCCTGTTCTGTTCCCCGCTCTGGCTCTGGTGAATTCTCTCACCCTCCCGTGCTTCTGACTGTACCCAGTGCTTGTATAAATAAATTAATTAATTAAAAAAAAAAGAAATGTGTTATTTTATATAACATTTCTAATATAATCCATGGGGAAAATAAAATCAGTCTGGATATAGTATTACAAACTGTAACGAAGGGGATAATTTTGCACAGGCAAACAGATTTATTTAGATTCAATACATCCATTTTTTTCTATCATCACTCCTAATTTTTTAAAATAAATTTTATTTTTATATTCTCCATACAATCGCAACCCCCTTATTTTGACCCTAATCCCTCCCCTCCCCTCCCTCCACCCCACATAGAGTGTCTCTGGTTCATAGTTGTTTGTTGATTTGATTTTTACTTTCTTATAGTTATTCATTTTCCTGGTCCCTTATTTAAGTTTTCTAGATTCCTGCTATGAGTGAGACCATCTGGTATTTTTCTTTTTCTTTCTGGCTTATTTCGCTGAGCATGATCCCTTCTAGCGCCATCCATATTGCTGCAAATTGCATGTGTTTATCTTCTTTGAATGCTGAGTAATATTCCATGGTGTATTTGTGCCACATCTTTTTGATCCAGTCATCTATTTTTGGGCATTTGGGTTGTTACAACAACCCCACCAACTGGGAGAACATCTTTACACACAACACTAATGATAAAGGACTGATCACAAAAATCTGCAAAGAGCTGATAAAACTCAACAACAACAAAGAAAATAATCCAGTCAAAAAATGGGCAGAAGAGCTAAAAAGAAACTTCTCTGAAGAGGAAATGCAAATGGCCAACAGGCATATGAAAAAATGTTCAACATCACTTGTAGTCAGGGAAATGCAAATCAAAACTACCATGAGATACCATCTCACACCAGTGAGAATGGCACATATTAAAAAAACTAGCAACAACAAATGTTGGTGAGGATGTGGAGAAAAAGGAACTCTCCTGCACTGCTGGTGGGAGTGCAAACTGGTCCAACCACTATGGAGAGCTGTGTGGAGATTTCTGGATCTACTAAATATAGAGTTTCCATATGATCTAGCAATTCCACTCCTAGGTATTTACCCAAAGGACACAGAAACATCAATTCCAAAGAGCACCTGCACCCCTATGTTTATATCATTCCTAATTTTTAATGACAATTGTACAAATTGCAGTGTACCTAGTTTTCTGAAGTAACATATTTTTAGTTATTAGGAGCTACCTATAAAGGGGAGTGAGAGGATATTGTGGAATATATGTCTTGAGAATAGACCATTTGTTTCCATATTGGTTCCTTAGCAATTCGTGGTTCTTGACCTTATAATTTCTGCCCATTGTCCTATTGCCTAACCCATTCTAACACAATCTGAAGGAAAATTGAAAACTTCAAATCCAGGAAGTAAAGTTCTATGTTTCTAAAGGAATTTGGGTGAAAGATCAAGAAAAAGGTAATCACATAGAGCAGTCTCCTTTCAAAATGGATATAGACAGTCTTCTCTTTGTATAGTAACTCACAACCACAAAAATCACAACCCATGTTGAATCATGCAAAGCAGACTAATCAATGAGAAATAGTGATGACTTTTCTGTGATTTTTAAAGATTTTTTTGTTAAAACATTAAACTTTTTTTTAAAGTTATAAATTTAAAAGAAAATAAAAAGTAGTGGAACTACTTATAATTATTAAAAACTATCATTATTAAAAGGTATTGTTTACTTGTTATTTATTTATAAATTATAATGTATTTTCAAGCAACTGACAAAGTATATAAGAACTTATATACTTTTTGTCTTCTTATTGAATAACTTACATTATGGAAGCTGCATCCCTTCTATATCTTGGCAAATCATCATACTGTTACTTGAATAGGCTGGGCTCTTGGTCCTCTTGTCACTACCAAAAACAAATAAGCAGAGACGGGAACTGAATCTATAAGATGCGCTTTATTCTGATGTGTGACCAGTGATCTGAGAGAACAGCAGGCATAACACACTGAAGAAACCATTCTGACATCTCATCTCAAACTGGCTTTTCTGTATTGAGTGAAACAAAGACATTTTGTCATAAGCACTTAGCCCATCAGAACAGCCTGTCACAGGTGATGTTCTGGTATTCGTCACGTTCAACCCCCAGAACTTAATATCGGCCTCCTGGTTAACTTGACCCTAGTGTATCCTGGCCTTCAGATCTTGGTTAACTTCTGATGTCATCAACATCCACACTCATTTGGGCATCATTGTTGTAGGAACTTCATTTCAAAGCAAGAAGTTTAGTTTAAAGAAAACAGGTCATTAGTCATATAATGTGTACGTGCAGCCTACATTATATGTGCATGTGCATGGTGCTCTTCCCTTCCTCTGGAGACTGAATCATCTTCCAATATTTTCTGTTTTCAATACTATAAACTATCCCATGAATTACTTTGATGTAAAGTTTTTTTTTGGGGGTAGGGCAGTACCACTACCTCTGGGACCCTTCTATCTTTTTGTCACCCCCTCTTTTCTCAGTTATGTTGATAAGTTTAACTTCACTTTGTTCCTCTGGCTTTATAGTTGGAGTCTCTGAAATGGCAGTAATGTCATCATTCTCAAAATTAGCTCTAACTCTATATTTAGGTTATATTTTCCTTTTCCTTTTTTGTGGGTTTTTTTTTTTTTTTTGCTTTCCTTTTATCTTTGTTCACCACTTCCATTTTTTGATAATTGATTTTCTTTTTGTGGGACCCTCTCCGGTGGCCAGGGATCGAACTGGCGCTGCAGAGGCTGCGGGCAGCCTCGCAACCCAGCGCTCAATCGCTGCACCACCAGGGGAGGCCCTGATAATTGATTTTCGTATAATGTTATATAGATTTATTACTAGGAGGCAAGGAATCAATGAAGCTACTTCCTTAGTAACTAGTTTAGCATGAACTAAGCAACAGATGTGCAGTGATGAATCAACAGATTTTGAAAGAAATGATGAGATTGATCAATAATTATGATGTGCACCTGTTACTTAGAGAGTGATTTTTGGCCCAAAGATCTAGAAATGGTTTGTACTTTATAGTATTATAGTTGTATACTATGGTAACTAAAATTTAAAGCATTTGTTGGAAGGACTGTGTTATTTGTATTGAGCTAAACAGTGATCATTGAAATTCATGCATATTGGAATTGACCAAATCAAAGACTGAATGGTATAATGCAACCATGTTTAATATTAGTATTCTCATCTTTATTTTTCTATTGTCTTTGATTGAATGCCTATTGTGTGTTACCCCTTGCTTGACTCTTTCCAAAAATTATTTCATTTAATCTTCACATAAATTTTATAAAGTATTATAATATCTACTTTGTTGATGAGAAAACTGGGATATAATTACTTAAAATATTTTTCTAAGACTCTTCAGTAAGTGGCACAGTTAGAACCAGACTAATCTATTCAGAGCCAATGGTAGCTTGGATTTCACTTTACTTATTAACTCCTTTTAATGTGGCCAACCATGGATTCCTATAAGCTTCCTATTATTATAAGATTTCTCAAACTATTTATAATTCCAACTTGGGCTTATGAGATACTCTTTCTGAGATGAGAAGTTTCACTTATTTACTACCTGTCATTTGAAGAAGTGTAGTAATGTACTTAATAGCTGATATCATTTATTAAAGTCCAAATGTAATTATATTTTATTAAAACTTGTTCTTATAGTGTTCATTCTGATCCTCCAAGCCAATGCTACAGAAAAATTGCCATGTATTTTATATCACAAGACATCTAACTCAAGCTATTATAAGGGCGTGCTCAATGACTTCCTAGAATTTGAAGTCTACTAATAATAAATTATTTGCTTCTATTCTATGTAACTGCCAGGGCAGACCACAGAATATTACAGAATAAGAGCTTAGAAGTTTGGTTTAATCAGGTGCTGTGTCACAATGGTGATTCCTTCCTAAACAAAGCCTTCTCAGAAACAAATGTCAGAAATATACTAAGTAATTAAGTGATATTAATCATGAAAATGAGCACCAGAATTAATAAGCCATTTTTATATGCATTCATATCCTATTTTCCTTTTTGCATTGCTTCAACATTTATAAGTTATACACTTCATTGTTCTTTTAGAATTCTAAAATGAGCTTTATATTAGTTAAAGTAAGCATTTTACAACTCACGAGACTGATTTTAGTGTTTTTTTGAGTTGTTTAATTTTCAACTTTTATTTAAAATTATAAGAAAATGCTAAATATACGATAAATTGAAACCAACCTGGAACTTTGTTTGACATCTAAGATTAAAAAATCCATCTTCCCTAAGTGCTGGTTGCTTTTTCTAGCAGTGAATCAATAGTTGTGTGATTTAATTTAACTCACTGTGGCTGTAAAGCCCCTAGAACACAGTGGGAACCTCACAAGAACCTTGTCACCCAGTCAGTCACCCAGCTCCCTATGTGTGATATGTTCAATGACAGCCCCAGAAAGAACTGCCTCTGACTAAGTTTATGGAGATGATAGATGGATTTTCGTTTCCTAGGTCATTGTTCTTGACAAGTTTATTTTTGGGGATGAAGTGTATGGCATCAAATTTAACAAAAGAGAAAACTTAAGAAAGCTTTTTAAATACTCAAAATCTCAGCTTCTTAAAAGCAATCTAATTAATGTCGATGAAGTGATTTTACTTCTGTATGGGTTGTTTTCCCTAAACTATTCCTAGTTTTTTATGTATAGTTTTATGTTAAACAGAGGGTTAACACATATCTGCTCATATTTGCTTTCATATTTAGTAGATCCAGGTAGCTGTAGGAGAGCAAAACTCTCCCATCTCCAAATATGTCTTTTAGAGGAAAGGTTGATTTCATGGGAGGGGCTCTGATCATTGGCTGGGGTTTGCCTTTGATAAAGATATTTACATGTAAACTTCTGTGAGGGTGTAGGGGCAGGAAGGGAAGACCTGATCTCCTTATCCCTTTTTTAATGGAGAAGGCAGAACTTAATTCCATTTGGCTTTGACTACTGATCCTTCTCCAATAACCTCCCTAACTAACCTTTCTTTTCTCCTCCCACAAAGTCATTTTGTCTTATTTATTTAAGATAGCATCTGAAATCACATGGGCAAGTTACTCAATCATGATATGTCTCTGCACTATATCTTATTATTAAACTTTGTGGGGGGCTCTTACTCCTTTCCATCTGTCTGACGCTTGTTTGGTTATTTTCCAGCCCAGAAGAACTCAGAGGGGTATGGGATGATTTCCTTTGTGCCCCAATATATTTATTTCATATCAAGCTGAGTTGATGTGTTCTTTGGTAATATGTTCAGTCATTTCAGGGCTTTCCCGGTGTTGTGTATTCCTACATGAAAGTAGGTCTCTTATTATAATCTATACCTGTTTTCACTTTTATTATAAGCTACCTTATTTTGAAACACTATCATCATAAGGAATAAAGTGCTTGAGTATTTTGTCTTTTGAATCCAAAATTGGTTTTTTAACCTCGGCCTATCCTCATGAGGAGGTCTATAGTGGCACTTCAGTGCACCTGGGATCTCCATATAGTCACTTACAAAATTGTGTGTACCTATATGCATTTTTCCAGGGAGAGCTTTCATCTGGCTATCAAAAGACTGAGAAAGACTGTTCTTACCAGACTTTAATTGTATTCTTCACTTTACTTTGTTCTTTTACTCTTAGTGGGTAGTTCCCCTACCATTGACCCAGTTGCTGATCTTTCATAATCAATTCCAACCACCACAGTCTACCATGGTTCTGTTCCCTCAGGGGACATTTGGCAGGTTCTGCCCCAGAAATGCAGGTTGGGTCTTGCTTGGTTGTCAGTTAACATTCTCTGCTACTCCTTCCTAAAGTCTTTGTTTGCATCATGGCCTACCCTCACTTGCATGTAGACATTTCTTCTGTGCTGTATCAGCCTTAAGTTCCATATAATTTGACTACATTTACTTTTTTAATAAACAAGTTTATTTTGTATTTCTATTTCACAGTTCTTCAAAAGACATTTAGAAGAAATCTGAAAAGGAGCATATAGAAATCTTCAAGTTAGGAAAGAAATTCATATTTGTAGTATATTCAACAAAGAAAAACTTATTTCTTGATGTAATAGGTATTTATAACCTTCTGCAACAGATCTAAAGCTACGAAGTCTATCCAGGTGCCTAACTGGAGGTAATTGGGTTAATAGGAGCATTCTGGAATAAGACCTTCTGTCCTCAAGCAAGCCATCAGTGTAGTAGATATGTCTTCTAACCTCTGCAGCATTCATTCTTCCTTTGTTCAGTAACATACCCTCAATTTCCAACCAGAGATACTCTTTCTGTACTTTCTACCCTCATGAGTTGACAGGCCCACTAGTGTATCTATCCTTCTGCAGAAAAAGTGACTCAGTTGAGGAAAAAGAGATGCACATTCAGGACTCTTATTTAACTACTAGAAGAGATTATTTCTGTCTACCTGTAGGGTAAAGAAAATGTCAGGCTTTTCTGCCCTCCCGCCATCAGGAGAGATGATGGATCCTTGAGGTCCTGAGTGCATGCCTGATGGCGGGCACCTGGAATAGGGTGTGGGCATAGGTAGATGGGATTCACCTGGGCTAAGACTGTGCTTTTAAGGGTGGCATCACGGGGACACCAGTAGAAGCCGAGAACGAACAGAAGCCGAGAGAGCTGCAGAGAACGCTGGAGAGCACAGATAGAGAGAGAGTGCGGATTTGCTGGGGGCTGGGAGGCCTGCCAGCCTCCCGGACCCCCAGCACCCCTGCCTGCTGTGTACTGGTTAAATCCCAATAAAAGACCTGCAAAAGGAGGACTCTGCCTCCTCCTTTACCCGATCTGCTGGATCCTAGAAAACCTGCTCAGTGCCCTGTCCTGCCTCTACGCTACCTAAGTACTCTTACCCCACTATCCCCACTTGCTCTTCCAGAACTGCTATGGAAATCATGTACCTTGAGGGGAAACCTATTTGAGGAAAAAAAAACCCCAACAGTTGGGGAGCAAGACTGAATGGGAAGAAACATAAGAGGGTCCTGAGGGGTCTTTTGAACCTCTGTATCAAATTGCACCTGAAGTTAGTTATACTTGGATTGTTTAGTTAGATGTGCTACACATTTTTTTTTTCTTCATAAGTTAATCTAATGTGAGTTTATTATGTATCATGATGAACTTCTAGCTGATATACAAGGGCTGGATTTAAATCAAACAGTAAATGTGGAGATATTTGCATCTCTGAATGTCATCCTTTCATTGTTTCACTGTTCTTTGGTGTTTCTGTCCTCACAGCACTCACTGCTCTCAGATCACCCCCATTGGGTTTACCTCATAGGTCCCTTTTGGCAATAGTGATAAATCCCAGCCTTCCTTGAGACTCTAATTTATGTTAACTAATATCTTTATCTCACAGCTTTGCTTGCTGATTGGATTATAGGACATGAAATTACATTACTGAGTTAACAATGGGCAATGTCTTAGTAGTCTCTTATTAAAATATCATGTACCTGTTAAAAGGCGAGTCACTGTGTTACCCGAATGTGTGAACCTTTTAGTCCTTTTGATAAATACCTGAGGGAAACGTTTTATTGATTTAGATAGCCTGTCACTGGTTTTCATCCGTCTACTTACATGTTTGCTAAAGTGGTTGAAATATCTTTGAAAGATGTGTCCTTGTTTTATTTGCTTTTTACACTCAATGCCTGATATTTCCTAGGAGCTAATAAATAACACTTTAACTAGAGGCATCTCTCTCATTTTTAGGTCCTGGAATGAAGTGCTGTTTTTCAGTGACATTTGAGAATCTACTCAGCTACATTTTGGAAGCTTGATTTACAGTAGGGAGAATCAGAGCCAGAAAGTCTGCACCTGCACAGTCTCTGTCTAGTCTGCCCTGTCCTCAGAGTGGGTGTTGGTCTGTGGTGCAACTGAGGCACAGACATGGAGGAAGGGAAATGTTTGTCTGCTGAGAAAAGATCTGGGCATTGCTCCAGGTAATCCTGCATGAATATGGGTCCTGGCAGAATATGAGGGACTGCCAGTGGGTCACATACTCTATCTTGTCACATGAAGAAAAATGACCCACTTTTCTATTGATCAGCAAAGATATTTAAGGTGTGAGTCAAGGAGGGGATTCATGAGAGAGGGAGAATTTCTGTTTAACCAGCTCTTTCCCAAGTATCCTAGAGCTGATTAGCACTCTTAAATACATTTCGCTCTAGTCATGGGGTATTTCCTTCAATCACTTTCCTTAAAAATGTTGCTATTGGAGATCTCGGGCTGCAGACTTTCAAGGAAAGATAAATACTGGATGGTGTTACTCATATGTGGAATCTAGAGAAATGAAAGGATCAAACAAAGGCAAAGATAAAAGACCCTTGACAGCTGACTATAGTTATGAGACATTCAAGAAGGAAGGGCAGAACACAGTGGGAGAGGTGAGCACAGTGGACTATGATGGAGGGCTGTGGACATTGGTGTTAGGAAAATTATGGTGACCATACCTGAGGGTAGATCTCCTATATAGTGAAAAAATAAGCAAGGATGTTAAAAAAAAAAAAAAAAGACAAATATCCCCACTAGGTTCCTCTCTGTATAAACAGCTAGTCCTAATTTTCAAATCTCAAATTGTTTTTCAGTAAGATTGACCCAATTGAAGAGATTTTAATTTGCTAAAATAGGGTTGTCATTTGGCTCCTTATTTCAGTACCACTTCTCATTCCTATGGAAACCAGAGGATCTTACCAGAGTCCTTGTTCAATCTCGCTGTTATCTGTGGAAAGACTGGCTGTTTTCCTTGGAATACCAGTTGGTGGTTTTCACTGTTAAATCCTACTAGGGAAAATTAGTAGATCAGTTCTGCCCTTTTTGTTGTACCAGGTCATGGAATAGTTGCAAGGATCAAATAAATTAACTTCTCTAGTTTAAATAAAAAAAAAAATTCAAAGCTAATTTGTTGAGCAATAATGGAAGGTATTTTAAAATGCATTATCAAGTCAATCAAAATAAAAATGGTCTTATGCCAGACATTATTCAGAGCAGATTAATAGCAGTTTTCTCTTACAAATTTAAAATCTTACTGGAAGATAACCATCTGTTTCTAACATAAGGCATTTTACTTCATTTTTCTTCCATTTTCATGAACTATCTCTACTTTTGAAAATGTTCGTCATTCTCTATGGTCAAGCTACTTTGAAATCTAAATTTTCTTTTTGTCCAATTATGTTGAAAAAGAAAGAAACCCCATGCCTTCCCATGCTGAATTGCTGATTCTACTGTTGATTGTAATTATCAAATATGATATATAGCTATTTAGATTCATTAAAGTAAGATTTCAAGGCAGAATATTTTAATTATGTCTCTTCATATTTTTTGTCCCTTACCCTACTAAGATTATCAGTCTTGTTCTGGGAAGAAAAAATTAGAACCAAATATTTGATTGAAATAATAATGCCAAGATTTCTAACCAGTTAAGCAGATATGATGCTATTTTTTTCTTCTCTCTTCCTCCCCAATCCCCCCATCTTGCTAAGGTATGAACGACAAATTAAAAGTTGTATATATTTAAGGTGTAAAATTTGTGTTTTGATAGACATACACACTATGAAATAACTACCACAATTAAGTTAAATTAAGTTATTCATTATTATATCTGCAATATAAACATGGGCTGCTGAGATGTTTGGGTTCAAAGTAGTTTCAGAAATGTCATGAGCATTGCTTTTGATGGGACTTAGTATGGCAAATCTTTCTAGTAGATAATCCTATCAGTTGTTTTATAGTTTATTAATTCTGATTCTGTAGTGAATTCACCTATTATGGACTCAAATACAAAATAGATTTTTCTGAATATTAATTTTTTCCCAGAGAAAATAGTAATACCCAATGTTAAGATAAATGAGTCTGGGGATAATTCCATGTTTGTGGTATAATGATAATGTAGAGCCAAAAACCTCATGCTGAGTTTTGCTGCCCTAAGGTAGAGGCAGATGAAATCATTTTCTTCTTTAAATGTATTTAAACTACAATCCTTTAAAACATGTAATCACTTTTTTTCTGACACAACCTTCACTTGATTTTAAGCAGCAAAAAATAAATAAATAAACAAACAAACAAATAAATAAATAAATAAAATTGTGTAAAGATGTAAAAGAAATATTTTTCAAAGAACTTAAACATCTGGAAAAAAAATCCCAAAGAATTTTTTATGGGTTCAAATAAAGAGAATTATTTTCTCTTGGAGGAGAGATTGATTATTTTTGTTAATTAATAATTTGACTCAGCATATGCAGCACTCTTTAAATTTCACAGTTTATAAGATTTATATGTCACAGGCAATTGCATTATTTACAAAGGAATTTTTTGCTATTGTAGTGGCAGGATGGCCCAGTGAGCAGGTTTTCTATGATCCAGCAGATAGGTAAAGGAGAGTCCTGGATCCCTGGGTGCCTTTCTCAGGCTTTTATTGAGCTTTACATGAATGTGGCAAACAGGTACACAGCAGGCAGGGGTGCCGGAGTGGGGGGTGGTGGTGCCAGGAGGCTGGCAGGCCTCCAAGCACATGGTAAATCTTTACTCAGGGTTTCTCTCTCTCTCTTCTGGCTTTCTTTCTCCCCTTCTCCTGCCTCTCTCCTGCTTCTGCTTCTCTTAGTGACTATATCAATACCCCATCCATGGCCCACAGAAGTAAACAAGACAACAATGTAACAAGACAACAATGTAACAACTGCAGGTGCCCCCTCAAGCAGGGCAATCCCCAATGGTGGGAGGGCAGAAAAGACTGAAAACCATTTACCCTACAGCTATATTTAAAGATTTTACAGAGACCCAGGATATTTTACTATGTTCCTTTCAAAGAGAAAATTACAGACTCTACCCTGTTATATTTGTAATACTCTCTATATCAAAATAGGAGACTAGTTAATACATCAAAATAAAAGCTGCATTTGATTTTCATTTTATCTTAGTATCTTTATCTCATCGTATAATCTGTGCTGCTTTGCATTTGCTCATGTTCCAAATATCCTCAATTGAATGACTACGATCTTGTGTGTGTGTGGGGGGGGGGAAAGCTAGCCAATGGGGGTTTTATTTCCTATTTATAATATGGTTAAGTAATTTTAAAGGTGTGTTAGGGATTGAGACCATTTAGGAAACAACTGAAGTTTAAAATGTTGAAATGTCTTTTTTTTGACAACTTCCATGATGATGGATAAAACTCAATTTATTTGTATATTACTAACATATGCCAGATGTCAAAGGAGACATTAGAAAATATTAAGAGCTTTCAGTACCCATGTTTAGTGAAAGGTGAATCTTTTGATCCTATCATTTTTAGGACCTATGGTAGTGAATGAATGTCTCCCTAGCAAAATACAGATGAGAATTAGAGTAAAAATATATTTTCTTATAATTTTTAAAAGTGATTTGTTTGGTCTAAATCTATATGTTCACATTTGTTTGATTAGGGGAGGGTTTCCAAACTGACAACTGATGTGAAAAATGTCAATGTGATTCTTGTATGGTCATATTTTCACATATTTTGATCAATAGATAATATTTGATACAGTTTTGCCTTTAAATTGATTTAGAACAAATGCTGTGCATTTTGAAAACAAGTGTGTGTGTGTGTTTGTGTGTGTGTGTGTGATAGTAATGTATTGTTAATGAAACAGTAAGCACTCTTACTAGATGGGTCATTTCTTCTACTTTTCCATTCAATACTCAATATAACCAAGAATCAGTAAAGTGGATGGTCAAAATCAAGAGTACAATCCTATTTCACATGAAGAACTAACTAAGCCCATAAAGTGAAGGAGCAAATAATATTGCAGTCATTAATGCCAGATTGTTGCTAGGTAAGTTTACCAGTTTTAGAAATGTCAGAAAAGGGAAGTGACAATGGATTTAAATTCTTGCCTTCACATATATTTATAGATAGATCTCTAGTTTGAGCAAAGTGAGGGTTTTGGGGAAAAGTTGCTGGGATTTGCCTCTGAACTTGAGTCTACACATTACTTTTGGAAGGGACAAGTTATTGGAATGTTGACATCTTCATAATTAAAGGAAAATATGCATATCAAAAGGCAGAATTTGTTTGTAATGGTTCAAATTATATAGAAATCTAGCACAATTTTGTATAACTTAAAAAGTGGATCAGGTAAATGGCCATTAGGGCAACTAGTGTTATGGGATTATTGCCTAAAGCCTCTTCTTGAGTGTTTTAATAAATTTAATTTTACATTAGCCAAACAACTGATTTTTCTGGTGCTTTGTGCATGTGGTGGTGTACAAATTATGTTGAAATTTACTTGATCTTTTACATTCTTGGTTTCTCTGTATTTCATGTCCTCTGACACCAGCTATAATTAAAGTGAAGTTAAAGTGAAATTAGAGATTTCTTAGAGGAGAGGACACTTCAGCTCACTTTTACTTACCTGTTCAGAATCTGAACTTTTAAGGTGTGAGAGCAAGGTGTTTGCACTCTTATTTCAGTTAAGTTTTTGACCATCACATGAGTATATAACTATAGTGTTTGTCATACATATTCCAAATAATGTCCTCTTAGATAAAATGCATGAAAAAGATGGTTCATGGACAATCAAGAGTGGAATCTTCAATGTTGCATAATGCCATTTAGGAAACCAAATTTTTTCACCAAGATACCCATTTGAATTTTTAATTAGATAACTAAAAGTAATTGTAATTAGAGTGGAAATATCTTAAACAATGACACCCCATGGAACATCAAAATGAAAGCACATTAAAGAATGTAGATCGATGAAAGGAGTCTTCAAATGTGCTTCTGCATTAATCACTGAAAATTAATGATTATAAATGAAAATTACATAATTAGTAATTTGAGGACAGCTCATATTTTTTTCATCTTGATTCTCTATCTTTTCCCTCCATTAGCAAAAACACCTGCCATTTAAAATTTTCTTACAATTTTATGTGGGAAATAAATTTCCTTTGTTTGAAGAACCACTTTGAAATACCTTTCATTAATTACACTTAGTTCATCATATCAAAAATTAAGGACATATGACCAAATTCATTTCATTAATAAACAGAAATGAAAATATAGGTTGCTCTTAATTCAGTGACAGTGAAGGTTCTGAGATCCAACTCCATTTAGGAGATAAGAAGTTTGTTGGCTACAGTCATGTAGAGATGGTTGCTGGACCAGAGAAGAAGACATCAGTACCCAATTTCTCATAGTCAATGGGCCATTCAGAGTATTGCTTTGTGTCACTTTTCTGAGCCCCATTCCCCATGTGAGAGCTTACTCCATGAGAGCCAGGGGGTAACTTAATATGAAATAAAGTACAGTGTAAGAGATGAACCCAGAAATTAACAAACAATTAAAAAACCACATTCTGATCTTATATGGAGTTTTTGTGACTTGAGCTGCTCACTCTCCTCTGAGAGGAAGAGAGCTAGAGAGAGGGAGGGAAAGAGGAAGAATTGGGGGAGGAGGGGAGAGAGAGAGAGAGAGAGAGAGAGAGAGAGAGAGAGAGAGAGCGAGCGTGCGCCAGAGAGAGAGAGAGAGGTTGATTTACCTCTGGATACAAACAAATATATTGTGGGGAGGGCAGGAAGAATCTTTATCTTTACTAATTGGAATCATCTCTGGGAAGGAAAATGTCTCTAAGATCTTTTATTGTAAATAATGTTTTCCTACCCAAAAATCTCTAAATTGGCACGTGATACCTTTGCTCAGAGGACTGGAACTGAAGAAATACAAAATATTCATGGAGAATTGTCTTTATCCCCTAATACTTGGCCTTGAAATTTTCCAATTTTTACCTCAGTGTGTCCTTTTCTTAGATGATGTTTTTGCTTCATTTGACATCTGGTTCAGAGCATCCAAGCCTGGCCAGAAGATTAAATCCAACCCTGTGCTTGTTTCCTTTTCCTGCTGAGGTTCTGGTGTCTCTTCAGAACAATTTACCCCCACACCCCCCATTTCTTCTGCATCACTCATTTTGTGTTTGGGTCTTTTACTATTGATAGTACTCCACTTGTAGATAAAGCTGGTCTCCTTTTCTAGATCTTAAAACGTCTTAAGCTTAAATCTCTCTGTTTTAAATTAGCAAGTGAATCTTTCTTTGGGTCTAAGTTAAATGAATTTTTAAACTCATTCATTTCTTTATTTGCAATCACTTATTTCCAGATACCATATAGCCACTGGATATTCAAAGATAAATATATTACAATCCCTACCCTAAAGTGGTTCTAACCTAGTGGGAAAAATCAAACTTGAAAATTAATTGCAATGTGTTACAAGTAAGGTTCTAATTTATAAAAGTTGAATCAAATGGATTCAAGAAGTGGATTCTATTCAACTGTAGGCATCAGGAAGTCATTCAAGAGTAAATTAATATCAGTGATGAAAGATGTTGTCCCCTTGTAAGGATGCTGGAAATTATGAAGAAAAAGGCATACCTGGCAGAACAGCAATGTGATAAAAACAAGGTGGCTAAATTAACGTAACATTTGGAGAAGCATGAATAGCTCAGCATGCAGGAAAGTAGAAATTGAAGAGAAGATAGAGAAAAAAATAGAGCTAAAGACATAGGTAATGTCAGACTACGAGTCTTAATTGCCATATTAGGGCATTTCTGTCTTATTAAAGCAGTTTCAAAACTTATTTTCACAATAGGAAAATTAGTTCTTCATTGGCAGTTATCTCAGTTAAAAATTTTAAATCTTGCTATAGATAATAATATGCTTAAAGTGACTGTGGTAGGAAATACTTCACATTATCTGTATTTTTAGAAAGTTTATCTAAAAGTGTAGAATGGTTTGAGTAAAGATAAATATGGAAGGAGAGATGATTGGAATATTTCAAGTAAGAAATGAAGAGATTATGAGTCAAGGCAATATATGTGGAGACAGAAAATAAGGATATAAAATACCAAACATGGGGGCCTCCCTGGTGGCCTAGGAGTTAAGTCTCAGTGCTATCACTGCTATGGCCTGAGTTCGATCCCTGGCCATGGAGCTAACCCACATATGATGTAGCAGACCTCTCCTGTCTCACCTGCTGCTCCCCTTAGCAGTGTATTTCAGTAAATCCACCTGTTCTGCTCCTTACTCTGTCTTTGGTGAATTGACTCACCCCCTGTACCTCTGGCCTACACCCCAGTTCTTCTATGCAATACAATACAATACATATCAATATGACTAATTGGATATGATGAGACAGGGTTTAGCACAGGAGACTACATAATTGCTTATGATATTCACTGAGATAAGTTTGACTTTGAATTTACATGATTATGTAGATTTGCAGAGCCTATTTATAATGACTTCGGTACTTCTGTAAGATGTATATAAGAGGACTTATTTCTTACAATTATAGTGAAGTTAAATAACACATATTACTTACTACATAATGAATAGGTATTACAGTCATGATGAGCAAATAGAAATCTACAGCTGGTAAATAAATAGTTGCATGAGGAACTGGAACAAGAGATTTATTCTGATCATGAAGAATTGAGAAAAGTCTGTATAATGTCAAGTGTAGTCTTTCCTGATTCTTTCAAGTCCGTTGTCCATCTTACTGCATCTTAAAACAATTGCTTCTCTAAGTCACTTATCCTAAAATATGTTTGAATGAAACTATTTTCAGAAAATTTTTTGACTAACTCATTTGTATTTGCTCTCAAGTGTAATTTCAATAAATTGCACATTTGCAAGTAGAGTTGACAATATTTCAGGTAGCTTAATGAGAGGAGGAGTGTTGGCCAGGGACATGGTGTGATGCTAATTGTTTGTTGCATAAATATGCCAAGATTCTATACCAACTTAGTCACTAAATGACAGAGAATGATAAGAATGGTACTCATGGCTTTTTTCACATTTTTAAAGGCCTAAATTTTTTCATCTGCAAAATTGGATGGTAGAATTTATCATTTCTAAGATTCCTTCCAGTTCAATCTAGAAATCATAGTAGGAGGATGAATCTTTTTGTAAGTTGAAACATGCAAGTGTAGTGGGATAAGGGTGAGAGGAATGATGGATGGAATGTCAGAGTTGTAGAAGGGAGTGAGTTGATTGCACGAGTTCAAATAAGGACATGGTGAGTACTTCAAGAGCAGTGACCTAAGAGAGGCACTAAAATTGACATTTATACAAGGGAAATTCAGTTTATAAGTTTAGAACATTTCCCAAACTTAGGCCTTTCTTTCATTTTGGAGGACAATTAAAATCTGGCAGAATGGGCTATAGAATTTTCTGCTCTTTTCTCAAAACTTTTAAGATACTGAAGCCCTTGAAATGCCTTGCTCCTGAGAAGTGATTTTTTTTGCTTTGAGAGTTAGCAAGGTTATAACAGAGAGGATTATGCTATTCTGTGTCTTTAATGCTATGATTTGAAAAATAAAGGGAAGAACTCAGATAAAGGCATGACTTGATTTACTGAATATTGAATGAGATAAAAAACATCAACCATATGCTTTTGGAAAGCAAAAGCAATACACCTTGGTTAAGAACCTTTCATTTGCACCACTTCTGCTACTTTGCCGTGGCAGATGTATATTGAAATAAAACACGTAGCTCTATCTCTTGAAATCTGATTAAAGAAAGTCATTATCTTTATATAAACAAACTAATGTAACATAATGTCATGCTAATTTTTTGACCTTTATAATGACATCAGAATTAATTTTAGTTTTAATTTAGAATCTCATAGTTAGTTTGTTATATACAAATTAAGCTCCTTCTTATTAATGGGCCCTCTTCAAATTCAAGATTCATCTTAGTAGGAGCCCCAGTAACCAGTCTCAGGGAGTCACATGGTAATTGACTTCAGGGAGCACTTAAAAACAAACACATGGGATTATTTTAATTTGGTATTTCCCGAGAGAAAATAGCAACTATTTTGAAAAGTTCATTACATTATATTGCTTCGGTGATAATGCTGTAGCAGGAAAAGCACTTACGGAATACAGGAAGCAGTGAGACAGATTTTCTGCCTCGCTTTCCATCTGTTCAAGAGAACAGGCCTTCCTCACAGGGACTGCCCTTTCTACTCATTCACATGGTACCCATACTAATCCTGACACCAGTCCTCATTGTGGTCAACCAACCTACGGTCAGTCGTGGAGTTAAGGATTGAAATCAGAATGCCCATATTTCCATTGTGCATAATTTGGATGGGCAAAAATACAATCTGAGAACCAAGAAAGGCAGGCTATTTCTTGGGTGTAAAACTGTTCCATTGGAGGAGGTGATATGGTTTTAGGGTGAATCCATAGCAGATCTTTAGCACAAAAGTTGAGAAGCAGAGCAGTGAGGACATCTACCCTTTTCCAAAATCATGTGCGCTGGCACCAAGCCCTTGAAGACTAAATTCAATAGCAAAAATTCTCTCCAGGGAGCTCTAGTTGCACATTTGTTTGGAATGTGTGAGCAATAGGCTCGTCTACAGTTAGGTTCTTAATTATAATGTATATGTAAGTTCCCAAAAGAAAAAGAAAAAAACAATACAGAAGCCCCATCTTAAGACGTTTGTAGTCTAGTGAAGACAAAAATATGAAACATATATATTAAATAAAGTATGTTGTATATTTGATTAAAATATCTTTGGAGTGTGATGGTGATACTAAATGAGTGTTGAAGAGTTGAAACATCTGAACATTTGGACAAAGATTTATCCAGTTCACTGCTATTCATTTAGTTACTGCTTCTGTGTCTTCTGCGTATGTGTTGATAGGTGGCATACTGCTTAAAAGCATATTAGGTTTTTGAAAGTTCCTGGAAGTAAGGTATATTTCTATCACAAGTCTTTGGATGAGTTAAAGATAGTATAATTAGAACTGAAAGATTTAAAAATCGGAGTCATAATTAAACGTGTAAGACAAATTTGCTATTTTTTAATTGATTTCAGTTATCCTAGAAATATTAATTTATCTTTTAACTTCAAGCTATATGTTTTCCAATAAGATGAACTCATTACAACACATCAAATTTATGTAGCATTTTGTCATTTAAGGGGTTTATATATGATCTTACACAATCTGTCACACAACCACCATTTTCAGATTTTTTTTTTGCTTATTGATAGTCAGGTTTCAGTACTTCCTCACCCTGAGAATAAGAAATTGCAGCTGGGAAGAGAGTAGTTGCCAAAGATATGTAGTCAAACAGATGTTGCTATTTATAAACTATGGACCTACATAGAATAAATTTTTGGATCTGATATTTTCAGCAGAAAATATTGAGAATTTGTCCAGTTTCCTTTTTTTTGTGATATTGCTATTTATTTTTATTTTTTATATCATTGTTCATTTTTGTATGATATTTGATTTCTCTTCTTAGGTATAGTCCCAATAATTCTCCCACCACCGCAGCACCCATGGACCATCACCATAGTCTGTGTTCTTCTCTCCCCTGTTATGACCCCTCTTCCTGAATTTGTCAAATTTTTTTTTAATAATAAATTTTATTTTTATATTCCCCATACAATTGCAGCCCCCCCATTCTGACCCCAATCCCTCCCCTCCTGCCCCCGCCCCCTAAAAGTGTCTCTGGTTCATAGTTTTTTGTTGATTTTGATTTTCACTTTCTTATAGTTATTCATTTTCCTGGTCCCTTATTTAAGTTTTCTAGATTCCTGCTATGAGTGAGACCATCCGGTATTTTTCTTTTTCTTTTTGGCTTATTTCGCTGAGCATGATCCCTTCCAGCGCCATCCATGTTGCTGCAAATTGCATGTGTTTATCTTTTTTGAATGCTGAGTAATATTCCATGGTATATATGTACCACATCTTCTTGATACAGTCATCTATTTTTGGGCATTTGGGCTGTTTCCAAAGCTTAGCTATTGTAAACAGTGCTGCTATAAACATAGGGGTGCAGGTGTTCTTTGGAATTGATGTTTCTGTGTCCTTTGGGTAAATACCTAGGAGTGGAATTGCTGGATCATATGGAAGCTCTATGTTTAGTAGATCCAGAAATCTCCACACAGCTCTCCATAGTGGTTGGACCAGTTTGCACTCCCACCAACAGTGCAGGGGAGTTCCTTTTTCTCCACAGCCTCACCAACATTTGTTGTTGCTAGTTTTTTTAATATGTGCCATTCTCACTGGTGTAAGATGGTATCTCATGGTAGTTTTGATTTGCATTTCCCTGACTACAAGTGATGTTGAACATTTTTTCATATGCCTGTTGGCCATTTGCATTTCCTCTTCAGAGAAGTTTCTTTTTAGCTCTTCTGCCCATTTTTTGACTGGATTGTTTTCTTTGTTGTTGTTGAGTCTCATCAGCTCTTTGCAGATTTTTGTGATCAGTCCTTTATCATTAGTGTTGGGTGCAAAAATGTTCTCCCAGTTGGTGGGGTTTCTCTTTGTTTTTGTTATTGTCTCTTTTGCTGTGCAGAAGTTCTTTAATTTGATGTAGTCCCAGCTGTTTATCTTTGCCTTCACTATCACTGTTTTGGGTGATGTGTCTGTAAAGATGTCTTTGATGTGCAAATCACGTAGTATTTCGCCTATATTTCCTTCTATATATTTTATGGTTTCAGGTCTTATGTCTAGTTCTTTAATCCATTTTGAGTTGATTTTTGTGTATGGTGTGAGGTAGTGGTCAAGCTTCATTCTTTTGCATGTAGCGACCCAGTTTTCCCAGCACCATTTTGAATTTGTCAAATTTTTATCTAATTTTGGGAAACTGAGTAATTTATGTAATCCATATCAATTGTTCCAAGAACTACTCCAAATTGAACTGTGGTCATTTGCCAAAAAAGAAGAGAGACAAATATTCTCACCTCTTGAAACTACTAGAGTTTTGTCTGCCAAGTGATTATTAAAGTAGAGACTAATTGGGGCCTCCCCGGTGGCGCAGAGGTTGAGTGCTGTGTTGCAAAGCTGCCCGCAGCCTCTGCAGCGCCGGTTCGATCCCTGGCTGCTCCCCAGCCACTGGAGGAGGGTCCCACATGGCACGCAGACCTCTCCTGCCTCCCGCTGCTCCCCTGAGCAGTGTACTTTGGTC
Source organism: Talpa occidentalis (assembly GCF_014898055.3). Lineage (NCBI taxonomy): Eukaryota > Metazoa > Chordata > Mammalia > Eulipotyphla > Talpidae > Talpa > Talpa occidentalis. Next base: position 23,829,356 of record NW_026555331.1, on the reverse strand, counting down.
CTTCTGCCTGCTCTGCTCCCCGCTCTGGCTCTAGTGAATTCTCTCACCCTCCCGTGCTTCTGACTGTACCCAGTGATTGTATAAATAAATAAATAAATAAATCTTAAAAAAAAAAATAAAGTATAGACCAATTAAATGAGAGTTTTCTGAAATGTACATTCATGAATTCTATCTGGACCTAGGAAATCAGAATTTCTTTAGGTAATACAGGGCAATTTGCACTTTGATAAGTACCATGATTAATTATATACCATAAAGTTTGAGAACTAATAATATACTTTGGATCTGCAGCTAGTGATTTGATTGCTGCCCAGACCTGGCCATGGAGTTAAAATAATGTTAACTAATAATATAAGAAAAAAATTTTCATCTCTCTAATCACTGGAATTTACATATCATTTTGATTTCTTTATATTTAGAAACCCCAGATGTTGTAGAACAGTTCAGAATCCTGGAACCAGTATTTCTGTTTCCTAGCCTTTTTAAGTCTGTTTTTTTTTTTTCATTTTTTTTTATAGAGGCATGTTTTTATTTTATTATTTTATTTATTTTTTGTTTATACATGCACTGGGTACAGTCAGAAGCGCGGGAGGGTGAGAGAATTCACCAGAGCCAGAGCGGGGAACAGAACAGGCAGACTGATGAAGTACACTGCTGAGGGGAGCAGCGGGCACAGCAGGAGAGATCTGCGCGCCATGTGGGACACCTCCTCCTCCGGTGGCCGGGGAGCAGCCAGGCATCGAACCAGCACTGCAGAGGCCACGGGCAGCTTCGCAACCCAGTGCTCAACCGCTGCACCACCGGGGAGGCCCTGTTTTTTTTTTTTTTTAAACTTTGTTTTCATGTCTCTTGACCCTGGAGCTTTGGAAATGCAGGTTTCACTTTTCCTGACTATCATCTGCTTTTCTTCAGCATCCTGTTAGCTTAATGCCCTAAATACTGTGTATTGCGATGTGGCTCTCCTTGAATCAGAATCAAGGGGTAAAGCAAAAATTCTACCTTAACTATTAATAAAGCTTAGAGTAAAGAATAAAGGATATATCCAAATGGGATTTTAAATATTCTGCTATAGAATAAGGTTTACTTAGTGGCTCATTGGAAACTAGCAGCCCCCTGAGGGTCAACCTTCGTGATGGCAAAGGAGACTATGCATCCTTCCTATGGAGAGACCTGCTCCCCAAGAAAGAAAGAAATGAATGGAATATGTATGGTATATATTTCCATTAATAATCAGTCAATAAGAGTCTACTTCTCTTATGGGGAAGAACAATTATATAGGGATGGAAAGAGAAGCAGGAGCATTAAATTAGTTCATTTCATTCATTTCAAACATGAGGTGCAGAAAATAAATACAACTGCTTACATATTCTCCTGGATTCCCAGTCTTGTTTTCAACTAGTTTTCTTCTGGTTATGTGACATGTTTTGTTAGAAGCTCATATTCCCATTTCTAAAGAAGCATTCTATTCTGTTACTTCACTGAAATTCCGTAAGATGCTCATGTGTGTTTGGTATATTCCGGGTTCTGTTCTGAAACTTCCATAAACAGTTGTTAGCTCATTTAATTATCACAAGTTCATTAAGATGATTAGTACACAGGCAATATTATATTATATATGTATAATATTACATTATATATATATTTAGATGAGCTAAATAACTTTTCCAAAACCAAGATCTAATATGTGTGAGAACCATAATTTGAAACCCAGAAGCCTAACTTTATCATTAATTTTTGATCACTAATGTATGTCATATCTAAGGCTGAAAATATTTATCATTGGTTATTTGTACTGTATCTATTTTTAGGACTGTCTGACCCTTGTGTAATACCACCACAACTGTCTGCTATGTCCAGTATTTCACCTACCTCCATTTCTTTCCTCATACTCCTTTCATTCTGTGCATGCTAGATTACCAGGTTGTGTTTTACAAAACCACTGATCAAATGAAACAAAAAATAAATATTAACAATGGCAATAAAACAATCAAGGAATAATTCAGTGGAAGATGCATGTGCTAAAAATTCCAAAATATTTTTGAGAGAAACTGAAGATCTAAATAATAGAGATTTTCTATAGTCATAAAAGATGAGTAATATTGTAAGATGAGAATTCTTCCCAAATTGATCTATAAATTCAACACATCTCTATTTAAATCAGCATTTTCTTTTTACAGACATTGATGGATTCTAAATTTTATGTGGAAATGCACACCTAGAACAATCAACAATTTGGAAAGAGAGAATAAATTTGGATGATTTTTACTGCTCAATTTCAAACCTTACTAAATAGCTAGAGTTAGTGAGATAGTGTGTTGTGGCATAGGTTAGAGATATAGATCAATAAAATAGAACTGAGAGTACAAAAATAAATCCTTATAATTATGGTCACTTGATTCTTCACAAAAGTACCTAAAGAATTCATTGGGGAGAACAAATGATGTATGAACAATTAGATACAACAAATGATGTAGGAACTATTAGATATATGTATGTAAAAAGATGAACTCATACCATCATCTTACACCATATACAAAAGAAATAATTCAAAATTTATCATACACTTAAGTGTTATTTCTAAAATAATAAAACACTCAAGAGAAACCATAAGAGATAGTTTTGGGGACTTTGGGATAATTATGCAAACATACTTTTGTACACTATGCCAAAATCAAGTCTATAAAAGAAAAAAAAAAAGATGGATTCCATCAAAAAAAATTGTCCTTTTGTAAGGCACAATTGAAAAATTAAGTTACAAGCAACAAACCAGGAGGAAATATTTGCAAAACAAATATTTTGATAAAGGGCGTGTGATTTAAACAGACACACCACCAAAGGGGATATATAAATGCCTGGTAACCAAATCATAAAGGAATTGCAAATGAAGGCCGCAATGAAATACCATTTAATACACAATAGAACATTCCTGATTAATTTCAGGTAAGAAAACATTGGTAAGATGTAGAGAAACAGAAATTATCATACATTTTTGGTAGGCATGAAAATCGTACAACATCCATTAGAAAATATCTACTCAAGGGAAATGAAAACACATGTCCACACAAAGACTTGCAAGTAAGTGTTCAGAGCAACACTTTTCAATATCACCAAAAACTGAAATCAACCTAAAGTCCATCAGCTGCTGAGTGGGGAAGCAAATATGTGGTGTCCATAAAATGGAATACAATAAAGCAATGAAAAAATTAACTTGTGACACATGCTACATGGATGGACCCCCCAAAATTATAAGTCATCCAGATACTTACTGCCTATTGTAGGATTCTATTCAAAAGCAAATTCTAAATGGCAAATTGATAGCATTAGAAACTAGATTCATGGTTTCCTGGTATGAGAGTTAGAATGCAAGCTCTTATTAAAGGAATGAAAATATTATAAAACATATTTATAGTGATGGTTGCATCCCGTAGGAAAGTTCTAATAATTATTGATTTGTAAATTTAAAGTGGGCAAATTTTATGATATGTAACATTTACCTTAATAAATTTGCTCAAAATTAAGAAGAACACCATTTGAGTTGTGTAAATTAACTCTCTGACTGGTGACCAGGATAATTAGGCTGTATTGACTTGCCTATTTGAATCTTGGGAGTCTGGTCAAATTTTATAATTCATAGTTGTTATGTTTGCTACAAATCTAACTTATTCCAAGAAATAAGAATGATATTTTAGAGTTCTAGCTAAGTTGTTTCAACTTACTGATTCATACTATCAATTGAAAAAATGTCTGACAGTCTAATATTCTCCAAGGGCTTATACATTAATATGCTAAAGTAATCAAGAACTTAAAATAAACTTTAGATATTTATAAAATGAGCAGCTTTACAATATGTATTACTTCACTTAACAATCAACCTGAAGTTAATGAACAAAGCTATAAGAGAAGACTGGGATGGTTTGTCTCTTCAGAAACTTTACTAAAAGACAAGTTAATATCAAATTTCTGAAAAGAGTCTGAGAATTTTCAGAACAATGTAGCCTACAATCTGTCTTCTGTGGTATAGTAAGTGATAACTAACATTTTGGTACTGCATAATGTTCTTCTATAGTTCTATAGTTTGTACCAGGTATCAAGACTTTAATTATTTCTGAAAGTTAAATGACCATGATCTGTTTTCCAAGTCATATTTCCTAAAGCCAGGAAAACTGTGATGGCTTTATTTCTCCTAGTTTCCACATAATTTTTAGGGAGAAAATCTCTGGAGAACAATATATTTTACTGACTAGAAAACAATAGAGATGGAAAGAAATCAGCTAATGCATAACACATAAAAATTAAAGCATGACAAAAATATTGCGTAACGTACAACAATCAAAATAAAATAGAAATGTAAAGCATTTTTGGGAAATGTCTTAAAAGAGATGTGACTACTCTTTTCAAAAGTCTTTTCCCTGTGTTTTTAATACATGGTTATGACTCAGTGGTGGCCTTGCTTGAGTAACTGTCAAGCTGCCAATAATTACTGGGTTACTAGGATTTTAGTATGCTCTTAGGACTAGAAAGTTTCAGCAGGAGACTCAGTTGCAGATGAGAGAACGGTTGAGACACCAGGACTAAGAGGGATATGCTACTGAACAGCTCCATAACTGTTGTGAAGTGTATAAAGCACCTTTCAACAATCCCTTATTATGAAAGATCTGCTTGACTTACTCCCAAGCCCCTAGTGCCAGTATCCAACAGCCTGGAACCCTCCTAAAGCATCTGCCAGGAATTACATCAGATTCTACCCAGAGAATGCTGAAACATATGAACAGTGCATTTTAGTAGCCAAGAGACAAAATACAGGAAGAACATAAATATAAATTTAGCAGCTGTTTGAAAGGAAATATCCTTGCATATCTCCTCAGCTGCAGAGGAAGAAAGAGAATGAAAGAAAATTTTATTGTTTTTTTCCTGAATTTGGTCAAGAAACTCTAAATTTGATCAAGGTAGCTGCAGTACAAATATAATTGAAAGGGAAACCAAACCAACAAAGAACAAAGAAAGTGAATGGTGTTATTGTAGGTACAAATCAAATTGGTGTGTGACTCCTTTGGCCTATGAAAACTTATTGTTTATGTGTGAAATAGGGATACTTTAAATTTCAAAGCTTGAAAAACTAATTTTAAATGGGAACTAGATACAGAATTTATTAATATTTTATGCACAGATGTTTATACGGAGGGAATATTCAGAATTATGAATAAATTTTAGCACACATTAAGTTACTGTTTGTTTATCAGGAAGTATATTTCACTGAATTCTCATGTTTTCTCTCTTTAGCTAGCAATTATTTATGCTCTTTACTTGATATTTGGAGACAATAAAGAAGAAATAATAAAATAAAGGCACAATAAGAAGAAAAATAATAAGAGATTATTACTGAAATCCAGGAGTATAAATTTTGTCTTGTGCAATATTAGTGATAAGTGCATTTGCACTCTGAAAAATACAGACCAATAACAATGCCATCACATAATGCCTTTTTGTTCACTATCAACTACATATTAAAATGAAATAATCTATGTGAGCCCCAGTGCACTATGAGTGTTCAGGAAATGGTAACTGCCTTCGACTTCAGTTAGCTTTAAATTTATTTGTGGTATATTTTGGGACCAAGAGCCACCTACCAATGGATCCACCTATCCCTCTTCCCCTTTCTATCCTTCCATTCAAGACCTTGAAGAAGACAAGAAAACTGGAGGTCAGGAGAGTTTGGGGTTAGCCTTGCCTCGGTCATTGCATGACACAACTATTCTCCATAGACCTCATTTTATTTTTTTCAATAGTTTTCTAAAGAATTCCATGAGGTCACAAATTCTTAACAAAAACCCAGGTGTTCATGAGTTATGGATATATCTATTCTTCTCAGATTTCAATCACCACCTTGAATGTACGATATGAGGCCTTCTATACATCCTTTCTCACAAACCTAATCACTACCATCTTTGTGGTTCATTCTGAGACATTATTAGGAATCATAATAGCAATTGTTTACTAACCTGTCTCTCATAGACTGAGAAACTCCCATCCAGAGACAATGGTTTCTGAAATTCTGTATTCCCAATTCTCTAAATCTTCTCTGTTAGTGGCTCTCCTACAAGTATTTATTGAGTTCTATGAATGTGTAGTAAGAGGGACTCATTTCTATAAACATACTCTACTAATCTAGTTCTTATTGTTTCGGATCTTGTATTGATTTTTTAAACTTTGTATTGATACATAATGGATATCCTAAAATTTTCACACATTTACTGTTTACATTTTTGTTGAATTAGACATACGCTTGGAACTCTGATACTATCACTACAGTTAATATATGAAGCATATCCATCATATCCAAAATTTTCCTCTGTGTTTTTTTTTGGTGTATGTGTATATATGTGTGTTTATTTTGTGATAAGAACACTTAACATTGCATCTATGCTCTTAAATATTTTAAAACACACACGACTATGTTGTTACTTATAGGTTTACTAAGTTGTATGCCAGATTTGTAGAATTTATTCAACTTCTCTAAGATTTTCAATTTTTGCAATTCAATTTCTTGTCTTCTTCCTGGAGTAAGGATGAAAATGAAAAATGAAACTTTTCTAATAAAAAGAGTCATAACATTATTGCTGACAACAATTCTGGTAGCACAAAGAGTATGGCACAGAAAGGTAATCATCCTGATAACTGCAACCCCTTGCTCTTTATCTCTTTGAATTTTTGAATTGAGAGTGTCTCCGGGATCCTGGAGGACAATAAGCACAGTGCTTTTATTTCAGCTCTGACTTTAATATGAAGGAATGACTTTAAAACATTCTCATGCCAAATTATACTCCTTTTGAGCTTGGGTTCCCTTGTTTTTCCCAAGTAATCTCTAGTTCCAATTTTAAGCAGGTAACAAGTTGTGTTTGATATGAATCCAGCATAGGAAATACTGAGCAAACATAAATTACATTTCTTCCTTTCTTCTCTCTTTCCTTCTACCAGTCATTCATTAAATACTTGCATGTCTGACATGGAAATGAAATTTCCTAAATTGTTGCTAAATGGGTAAAGGAATTACATTTATAGGTACAGTGCCGACAGTTTATATAAAATCTGAAGGCCAAAGTTCACACAGGCATTAAAAATCAGAATCTGGATTAAATACAGCTTTTATATTCCTCCTAATTCCATCCTCTTTCTGCTTTGCTATATCATATCACCATCTATTTTAAAGATGCATAAGACAAGTTAATATTTCCCTCTAGCAGGTCATTGTCCAGTGGACTACAAAATCATTGTAGCCTTGTTATTAGCCTGAAAATTTCCCATCCTAAAACATAATATTAGGTTTTTAGACTCTGAAGTATAAATTTATAGCTACTATGACAATTTGTGAATTGTGATTATTCAGTTTGGGTGTGTTGTAATACGTCCACACAAACATACACAGATGTATGTATAGGCATGCACACACCACATTGTTGTTTGATCGGTTTTAATTTCCTTCATATGTAGTATTATTCTCTAGAACCCGCTCTGCCAATTGTGTCCTGTCTCAGTAAAAAGGAAAATCTGTAAAATCCCCCTTACAAATTATCCTTTGTTAACTTCTGAGGTGACTCTAGCAGAAGAAGGAGACAGGGGATATTGGGTAGTCAGTCACATGTTAGGTAGAGGATCATTAGTGCATGTTTTAATAATTTTTACAAATATGCAATCTTTACTAGACCATGCTTTAGAAACAACATTGTTATTTTTATATGTATAATGTATCTGAGTGAATAATTTAAAATGCATTTTTTTAACAGATTTGTCATAGGGTCACTACCTACTAGCACTCTGAATCTTGAGTTGTCATAGTACATGTTTCACAAGACTAATACCTGAAAGAATTATTTTTCTTGCTATCTTAGATCACAAAGGAGTATTTCTATAATGATGCAACTTAGGAATGCTTATGAGCACCTAAGGTAGCAACATAGGTGGTCACAAAGGACTCCTGACACTTGAGTCAAATGCAGTCAAGATTCTTTCTCCTTATTCCCCCGAAACTCATTTAGAATATCTTTTTCCTTCTTTTTGCCATTATGTTCCCTCCAGATTAGTTAACCTGCTTCTTTGTTCTTTATGGTAGTGGAATAGCAGTTTCTGACATTTCCATGTTATCCCTATATCAGTTTCAGTTCCAAATTTTAGGACAGGGTGTTTTGGGTAGACATTGGTCATGGTCCCACACAGGACAAAACCTCCACTGTGGAGTCATATTGTTGATATTCACTTAGCTATCACACACATCAGTTGTTAATACAAGGAATGTGGAGTGGATGTATATTGTGGTGGGCATGTGGATTTTTAATTCCTAAAACTAGAGAGAGGAACAGAATATCACATACAGGACTGAGCAGATGAATTTCTCTTTTCTGGAAAGCATTTTCCAGGTTATGTTTTGATTTGTTTTGTTTTCAAAACTTCAAAAATATTGTTAGAGTGAGAAAATGACTTAATTTTTTGTGCTGCATTACCCACACTCCCTTCAATATCCTCACCCCTAATTTCTCTATCACTGCCAATACCTGAGGTTTTCCTCCCTTACAGTTTCATATTCTGTAAATTTAAATAACTCCCATTACCTTCCTCAAAAATCCTAGGTAGCAAATTGTTTCAATGGGGCATTGGTTTAATTGGAGAACATTTGTGTGTCTGGTGAGCTCTTGCCCTAGATATGGGTGTTCTCTTTGTTCAAGTAACATGATTTACATGTGAGTACACAGGTCAGATTCTTGTATGCCTCCCTGAGATTGCTTTTACCCGGGGTTTTAATCTCTCTGGCAATTGATCCCTTGCTTCCTTGCTGTCAGTACTGTTACTAGGAGCTTTGGCAGGTGGGTGGCAAATGTTTGCCCTAATGTCCTGCTAGCTGTGATCATGTCCAGCTACAGTAAGAAGGGTCCATATGCATCCACAGCCGGTATATACCAACTCTACCACAATTAATATTTATATGATACCTATGTTGGTATAGAGATGTGTATTACATATAGAGAAAATAACTAGCGTTCTGACTATTTTGGTATTGATAGAAGAGATTTTCAGAACCCCTGCACAATGTTTTATGTGGTAGATACGTGGCTACAATTTCAAGAGAGGCACACATTTTAGCCTTTTCTGTAAGACATTAATCTAGGTGGCAGAGTCTGATTATGTAGCAACTGGGCTTCCTTTCCCCAAAGAAGGCTGCTCTGACAGACCTGTGTGCAGTGTGTTTTGGATCAATGCTCACAGGGAACAAGCTTCCTACCTGCCCTCCTATTCTCACTAAAATGACATCAACCGTTAGATAAATGTGTCAGTGGAAATTATGGTGGTTTTACAGAAACATCAGGAAACTCCTCTCATGAATATAAAACATGATTGGTAGAAGCCTAAACCTCTATTTCTTCATAGCAATAGGAATTGTTTGGGAATATGTGCTCTTTGATGTTTTGTGAATTGTGGGCATTTAATATGGCGAATATCTTCAGAACCTCTTTTCCTGAAGCTTCGGCATAAGTTTTTCTAACTTTTTGATAAAAGGAGGGCTGACTGAATTGATGAATTCAAGGTTCTAATTTTACTCAAGCCTGTTGGTTTATATGGGACAATTTTGCAAATAATGTATCTTTCAATTTGGCAAACTTTATGTGATCAGCTCTAGAAAGATTTATTTTTTTCACAGCCTATTTTTTACCATATGACTGTAAACATGTGCTAGAATTTCAATTATAATTATATGGACAAAATAATTAGTAAAGTAACATGTTTACTTTGGAAAGAAAAAGAAAGACTTCCTCAAACAGTTAGTGGGCATAATTTACATAGAAGGTATTCCTGTTAATAAGAAAACAGGAAGTGAAACATTGGCAATAAAAAGGCAGTAATTACCTGTTTTATTATTCAAGCAGTTCCTTTCTTTGATCACAGGAGAGCACTGTTCATCTATGAAACATTTTGTTATAGGAGGGAGAATAGCTACAGCCTTTGTGATCCAGAAGAGGTTTCATGTGGCAAATTATATAGCCCTTATTACTGAAGTATAGCTATAAAAGAGAAACACTTCTTTTCATAGAGAAATGGATAATATGTACAAGATTTTGTAAGCTGTCAGTGTGCTAGTCTTGAAATTAATTGGCAAAGACACGTGGCTGAAATTCATCAATACTATGCAGGGTGCCTTTCAGAAAAAGAAATAATTTATAGCATGTTTTGTCATTTAAGGGTTTCATTTAAAAACTGATCTCACCTAAGCTCAATACCAGTAACACTTAACATAAAATACTTAGTAAAAATAAGTAGCAAAGGAACCTATGAAATGTCCCTGTGGATTTAGTATATGTATGTTTTTTAGTAATACAACATTTTGAGAATGGCATTTCAAATTGCATTTTTTTTTCTTTTGTAAGTGTCAGGGGGATTTAGCATTAGATGATTATTTCTTGTGAGGATGTTGAAAAGGAAATTTGGTCATAATTCTTACAAGAGCCCTGAGTAAGGAATTTTATCTTGAGGATTACTTATGTCAATTATGTAAGGGAACTATAATATTTCTAAATCATTTAATTTGCAGATGACAATACAAACAGGGGTTTACTGTTATTACTGTTTTATATTTATCATGTCAAAAATTTTATAGAGGAGTTAATGTGGAGAGTACAAGCTCTTTTCCCCAATCACTTCCTAAAGTAAAATAGAAAGTTTCTCTTTGTGACTGAAAGCTTCAGAGCCTCATAGTGAGGAGACTGTCAGCAGTGTAGGTTGAGGTTACCAATTCAATTTTTCTTTACACCCTCCTTAACTTATGACCCCTCTCTCTTCACTTCTTTCTCCACTCTGGATCTCTGGCTTTCATGACCGTAAAATTGGGGTTTTCTATACTTAAAATAACCTTTGATATTTATTGATAATTCATCTGATGAGTTGAAAACCCAAACCTCTCCTTATCTGTGATTATCTGCCCAGGAGCATGAGAGAGAGGAGTGTCCTCTAGAATTCTCTACTGTACACTCTTACAAATAAAGAAACTGTATTGAAGACAATGAGAAAAAGGTAAAACTTCTTACAGATTTGCAGTGATCACTGCTGAAATCCCCAGTTTTTGGCCTCCCTTATCTATTTTAACAAATACTTCACAGCAGGAAGTGAATTTCGAGTAAGTTCCCACAAGGTTATTTTTTCCTCAAGTATTTTATTTGTCGAATTCTATATATTTATGAATCTGGAGGAACCTAGAGTGTTAATTTAAGAATTTTTAATGCAGCTGTTTCCTCCTGAGTAGATCTATTCTCATAGTATTAGATAGAAAACATCTGCTGAAAAGGTTTTACCTAGCATTGAATAAATTAAGCTTTACCTTCATATAAAATTATCTAGAAGAAAAGTAGAAAAAGTCCTGAAATAGCCCAGAAGACTCAGGCTTTTCATTTTGAATATTATTGATTATTGATTTTTACTTGCGTCTTTCACTCGATGCTGTCATCACATAATGGATTTTGTCTTTTCCAAAAATAATGATCAATCTACTAAATTGATTATGCTAAAATTAGTGAATGAATTGATTATGCCATAATTTCAAAATTATTAGCCATGGAATTCAAGTTGGAAGAATACTGAAGGTGATATAATGAAAAGAATAGTTCATTTCTAAAGAAAATTACAACTGTCATGGAATTAGACATAGATAAAACTAAGAAAGTTCTTAAAAGTGAATCATATACTCAGATCTAAAAATACATGTTTCTAGATATGAGGCAAGCATTTTATGTCAATATGAAATTAAAGTGAGTTCAGGAAAAATCTTTTTGACCATGCTAAAATCTCAAATTTTATGTTTGTTTGGTTTATCTTACTAAGTTTAGAAAATATGCTGTGAGCTAAAAATAATAATGATTTTGGAGGATCAACTTCCTCTCCATCATCAAAGACAAAATTGAATGATACATTTTATTTATTTATTTTTTTTTATGGTGAAAAATTGTATTTAGAATTAGCCAGCCGGAGTCAGTTTAGATGATCCCAATTTTGTTGGCAACATCCAAAGCATCATAGTCAGGAGCCAGTCGAACATAGGCCTTCTTTTCTCCATCAGGTCTGATCAGGGTATTGACCTTTGCCACATCAATGTCATAGAGCTTCTTCACAGCCTGTTTGATCTGGTGCTTGTTGGCCTTGACATCCACAATGAACACAAGTGTGTTGTTGTCTTCTATTTTCTTCATGGCTGACTCAGTGGTAAGAGGGAACTTGATGATGGCATAGTGGTCAAGCTTGTTTCTCCTGGGAGCGCTCTTCCGCGGATATTTGGGTTGCCTTCGGAGTCGCAATGTCTTGGGCCTCCGAAAAGTGGGTGAAGTGCGGATCTTCTTTTTCTTATGGCTGTGGACGCCTTTCAGCACTGCTTTCTTGGCCTTCAAAGCTTTTGCCTTGGCCTCGGCTTTGGGAGGGGCAGGGGCTTCCTTCTTTGCTTTCGGCGCCATCTTCGTGAAAAGTGAATGATACATTTTAAAGTATATTTTTCCTGTTATAGAATTAACTACTGGCTCCTTTATAGGGATAGATTATGTTTCCTTATATCCACATGCTGTTACTTTGTTATGTTCTTTATTTAGCTAATATTTAGTTTCAAAATTACTTTTATGAAAATGATAATATATTCCCCCAAAGAGACTCTTCTTAAATTATATAACAGATCTCTTTTCATCTAGTAATTCTCTGCTTTATTATGTTTTTCAAAAAGTATAAGGGATGATGTCTTAAAGTTTCATTATTCCATAAGAAATATGATGAGCAATAGGAGTCAAATCGACTTGACTTTGGGCAACCTTCACCTAATGAAAAGAGTGTTGTGGTGCAACAGGGTAATACCCAGGGGAAGGGGAGTTTCCAGATTCCCTGCCCCACCCTAAGAAAAGTGGGGCAGGATAGGGAGGAGAAGCCAGAGAAGACTGGGAGAAGGAAGGATAGAGCTCAAGAAGACTGGAGGAACCAGGTACATGGAGCAGAGAGACCTGTGAAGAAGCTTCATTCCTACCTTGGTCTTAGACTTAAACTGGGACGTGGGGAATAAGGACGGAGACACTTGATGGAGACAGAGAAGTGGGTAAGGAATCCACAGGGAAGCTGATAATGGCAGCTTTTGTTTTGACTTGGGTTTTCATTTTTTTTTTTAAGATTTATTTATTTATTTATTTATTTATTTATTTATTTATTTATTTATTTATTTATTTATACAAGCACTGGGTACAGTCAGAAGCGTGGGAGGGTGAGAGAATTCACCAGAGCCAGAGCGGGGAACAGAACAGACAGACTGATGAAATACACTACTGAGGGAAGCAGCAGGCATGGCAGGAGAGGTCTGCGCGCCATGTGGGACCCTTGCCCGGTGGCTGGGGATTGAACTGGTGCTGCAGAGGCTGCAGGCATCTTCGCAACCCAGCGCTCAACCACTGAGCCACAGGGGATGCCTGGGTTTTCATTTTGATTTTCCTTCTACACTTGCCTGGCCCTTTCTGCCCCTTCCCATGGGTCCCCGCCAGAAAGAGCCATACACTTGTGCCTTGTTTTTGGGTCTCAGTGGCCCTGCTTTGGTCCAACCCTGTTTGGTTGGGCAATTACCCTAAGGAGATACGTAACTTTGGGTGTTTCATGGGGACACTATTTTATCTATACTTTGCCTTCTCTTCTCTTTGTTGCATACTAATTGAATTAATATTCCTGTCCATTGCAGGTCTTACACACTAGAGTATGTTTGGTCTCAAACAGAAACATTTAGGGCAATCAGGTTTGGGGATTAGCAGAACCCATTCAGGGCAGTCAGGTTTGGGGATCCTGGGGTGCCCCTCCTTCTGCCTGATAACAATGTGATATTTTGTATTGAACTTTTGAGTTCGGTTCTTTAGAGATGGTTACTTATGAAGATAATGAATCCTTTCTTTTATCTCTTTTTTATGATATATGTTATTTGATATCTGTAATTTTAGGTACTTGTCTTACTTTTTATCTTTAAATGCTTGATGTTAGATGTATTTGAAGTGTCACATTAAGTGGCAATTTGCTGTCTAATTTGTGGTGTCTTAGACCTCCTAGAAATCAAAAGCTCACAAAATGGATTTAAGAACACAGACAAGGCTCCCAAATAGAAGCAAAATATCTCTCTGAATCAAGGAAACAGCTTTGAATTTTGACTTGTTTTCTTTAAAAACAAAGACAACAAAAAACCAAGATGATTTAAGCTGAAACACTTTATTAAGAGAACGATGGTACTCATAGGGTTAGCAGGAAGGATGGAGACTAAAATTGAGGACTACGTAATTTGAGGAAAATATGCCTCAGAAATGGTGTATGATAGTCATTCTGCGGCTACCTCCCCTTTCCCTGGGGCTACTTTGTTACACTAAACTGATTATTAGTGAAGGAGGCCTGTAGTAGCATCAACACAATGAGCTCCAGAATCCGCATAGTGTCCCTACCTCCAGGTATCCCACCCCTTTGTTTCATTATCTCTTGCTTCAAAGTTTGAGTATGTTTGCTTAGATCACATGCTGATTAACTGTATGGAGAGGTATACTTCAAAAATGAGTCTGTGGCATTTTCATAATTTTTAGTCTGAGAATATTAGTAAATTAGGAATTTCTTTGTAGTCATTGGAGCACAATTCAGTTAATTATGAAAAGTCAAAAAAGATTGACTTATATCCATGGAATCCCAAACACTTGTCTGCTTTATAATAGTCATCTATGTTGGGATATTGATTTCAATTTTCAGATAAGGCCATAGTAATTGCATAAAATATTATTGTACAAAATCTTTCCTTTTCAGAATATCCAGATATTTAATTTAAATAGTATAATAATGCACAATCATACTAAATTATTTTAGAAAATATATTTTATTGAGGCAGAATAAATTTACAATATGGTATATGATCTAGAGGCATTGGTGGTGGGTATAGTATGGTAACACCACCAGAAAAATTAAGATACATTTCAACCTTCTGTCCTTAGTGATAGAAAGATGATACAATTATAATTCTGAGAGTAAGACAAAAACCAAGAACAGAAAAAAATGAAAGGGGTTTTGAGGAATTTACAGAGAAAAGACTGATTATTATGCAATATATATATATTAAAGACAATCATGCATCATATATTCCAAATTTCACTCAAGTGAGTACTTTTTTTCCCCTGTATTCACTGAATTGACTCTTTTAAACAAGTTCTGCTCTTAAAATATAAATGGAGTAAGTTTCCCTTTGAAATTGTTCATTGATATGCTAAAATTATACTTTCAAAGCCCTTTTCATTACTAAAGTCTCCCTTCTCAAGAAGTGTAGATAGGAAGAAAAGAAGAGAGTTTACAATCTTTACAAAATTTTGTCTAATCCAGTAGGAGATTGTCAGGCACACTGCTTTCAGTGGCTGAGGTTGAAGGTCCTTTGCTGCTTTTCTTGCCTCCTCCACACCACCCTGTGCAGAGCACACATTCAAAGTCCCATCTGTTCCAACATTGTCGAACTGTGTAGCCACATGGAAGCTAATGCCAGGCTGCAAAAAAAATTCTCCCTGTTTTGGACTATATTTGTTGGAAACAAACAAACTCTAGGATTTGGGATACCCAAGCTCTCCACTGCAGTTCTTGACTAGTGAGTGTGGATGTGTGTAAACAGAGAATAGTCAGCACTTTGTCATATGTTGAATCTAAGAACAATTTGTGAATGAGGGTCCTGCGGAGGATACTGTTTGTGATTCACTGTACTACTAACTTGTTGAATTAAAATGAGCTTTTGTGTTAGTATTTCTACCTGCAAATAGTAAACTAGATTTGAATTTTAATAAAGAATAATAAGAGGGAGAACGCATTTGCCAGTGCCCTTCACAAATTTTTATTTAGATCTTTCTTCCTAAGATTAGGAAGTCAGCATTCTCTTTTCTTTCATAGAAGACTGTGTACTTTTATTTGCCCCCGGCAAAACAGCAAGTGGTTATTTAGAAGTCTGAATTTGAATATTTTGAACCACTTAAATATATCCCACATTTGAAGAGAATTGCCTGGCAATGCATCAATTGGAGGACTATCAGAAACAAAGATGCCATTTTTTTTGGTAAGGGGGATTTAATTAAAATATTAAATGCCTACCCTCCATAAACTATTATAGTATAAATTATAGTAAGAAAAGTAATGACTTTAAGGTAAGAATTATTGGACTGCAAATCCACTTTCATCTCTTACTGTGTGATATAAAGTTACTTATCTCCTTTAAGCCTGAATTCCTAAATTTTTGAAATGGTCTAATAGTAATAGATTTTTCTGAGAAGCAAAAAAGATTGAATTTTTGAAAGCACTTTGGATGCTCTACAGCATTATGAAAATGTTAGTATTATTCTAGTTCAAAGAAAAAAAAATAGATTCAATAGAACTCCAGAAAAATATTACTCCTTTTTCCTGGATGCTTACAATATTCTTGGTATAGGAAACGCATATTTACGTAACTAGATAATAAAGCCAGGGTACTCTCTGTTGAAGGCGTGAAACAAGTTACTGACAGTTGGAAAAAAGTAAGGTCATTTCAAATGCCATGTGTCTTCTTATATCTAATAACATTTAAAAAATCTTCAGCAAATGGAAATATCACAATAATAGAAGAAATGATGTTTTTCAGAGCATTTAGAACAGCATCCTTTTGTTAAACTGCCTGGGTTTCAAACTCTGGATCTGTCACTAAGTAACCTTACAAACTTGCAAAGTTTTTCAGATGCCTTTGTTTCAGTTTGTGGATCTGCAAATGGACATACTAGTTCTGAGTGTTTTATAAATGAAATTAAATAAAGCAATTTTAATCAAGTCCCTTTCCCAGGACACAGAGGACTCAGTTAATATTATTTCATCATTATCATGTTTATGGACTCGGCATCACCTAAATATCTGTTTAGATTTCTGGCTTACCCTATTTTTTCCCCAGTTAGATTCTGTATTTTGGTGTACACTTAAATAGTCTTCATATTGACTTAAAATAAGAATTTGTTGCAGCAGTCAAGAGGTTTTTATTTCACTCTTTGCATTTCTTCTTGTTTCTTTCCATCTCTCCCTTCCTTCCTCTGTGTCTTTATTCCTTCTCTCCTTCCTTCCCTATATCTAGTTCTTTTGTAAAAGCCAAATAGCATTGTAAGCCGCTCCTGATGACTGAGTGATATAGTGGAAATGTTAGAGGCATCACCATAAAAGAAGGAGGTACCATCTGCCCCTCCTCAGTTAATGATGGAACTGGGCACCAGATGAAGATATATAACATGGAAGGCAGGTGTACTAAGGGTAAGAGGGAAAAGAGAGTGCCCTTACTTCTGCAGTCCCATCCTACTTGCACCCTGATACTGTGGGGAAGAAGTTGTGGAGAGGTTTATGGAGATACTTGGGAGAGACACACAGTGAGAGACAAGGGGAGACATTATCTTGCTATGGTCTCTCCTTTTGTGCCAGTCTATTGGGACCTGCTTCAGAATCCCTTTTATATTGTTCCCTGCCAGAGGGGTGACTTAAACTGGTGACCCTGAAAGGTCCCCACTTCAGACCAACCCTGTTTGGTTGGATGTTTACCCATGAGGGGATGGATAACTTTGGGTGTTTCTTTGTGAAACTCTATCCTTTCTTTTTTTTTTTTTTCCTGTGTGCAAACTATTTCTATTAAATTTCTTTCCCATTAAGAGCCAGCTTACCTTTGGGAAGAGTTCCCTGGGTACCCCTTGTTTGCATGCTAACAAAAAGACCTCTAGCATAAGATACCTGCCTTAAAATCACAGTTCTGAACAACTTTAGATCTTTATCATCTGTAATATGTGTGAAAAAGATACTTATGAAAGAATGTATATCACCTTTATGACAGATAATGACCACTCTGGAAATTATAGCTATTAGTATTACTGTTTTTCTTTCAGTGTTTGATCATTTGGATTATTTTTTTCCCCCAGTTTCAAAGGGAGTTATCATATCCTACCACATTGAACAGAGGGATAATAATTCTCTTAGAACTTTTGCAATTGATCATCCAATAGCTTTGGGCATAAAGGCATAATGTGCAGATATAATCAGGACAATGTGAAGGCCTTTCCTATCTCCTGTACTTGGAGATTGCTCACTCAGCTGGATTTTGTGTGTAGACCTCCAGAAGGCAATTCTTTTTGAAAATAATTAGACATTTCTTTGAATATATAATCCTATGTCTTTATACTAATGCTGCAAGATGGACATCTTCATGACATTTCCCATCCATTTAAATTATATCAAAACATCATGACCTCCAGGATGCTCTTCATAGAGGGGGAAATCCCCATGAGCCAATGAAGGATGTTTAGAAAATCTTTGCACACTGGTCACTCTAGTACTGCTGCAGACTTTGTAAATTGCTATGGGTCATTTTGGAATACTATGGGGTATATATTAATGATCATGTTATAGAGGTGACCATCTTACTTCTGCTTCATTTGTGAGGATTGGTAGCAGTCTGAATGATGCTATGAATACTTAGTTGCAGTGACTTCTGATAATGTCACTTCTATTTTAGATTCCATTTTCCAATAATGAATTTGACCTCTTAGATTCTCTCAGGAAATAAGTGTAGTTCAGCTGCATCAGGAAAAATGTATTTTATGGACTGTACTGAATTGTTAACATAGACCGACTGCCCATTCACAGGACTGCTTTAAAGCCTTTCCTTTGGCTTTTCATTGCAGAGCTATATTTTTAGGAAATGGAGAATAGTGTATGATACTAGTTTCAAGGGAACCCTGAAAATCTCTTATTTAATAGAAATATGCAGACCTTCTTTGACCTTCTTCAATGTATCTCATTTAAATTGACTTTCAAGTAGTTTGAGATATCATTACATGTACTATTATACACACTTAAAAACACAGTAGAACTATATAGAAGTAGTGTTTCTTGTAAAGATAAAAATAAAATCAGAGAAACATAAACAGATTAATTGCTGTTAAAAGTTACCATTACTTCACTGTTGTTGAATCATGCTGATGAGATTTATTAAGCAGTAGGAAAACTGGTGTCTGGTATACTAATCCTAGTACTACTGAATCACAAATGTTTGTTAAGTTCTTGCCATATGCAGGACACTAGACACTGCTCTAAACTGAAAAATAGGCAAGAAAATAGATCTATTTTTTATGCATTAGGGATTTGTATTTTTATTCACATCAGTGTTTTCCATTGTAAGGTCTGATGTATGAAGGTGTTTGATTTAATTTGCTATTCTAGAGTAGGAGATATGGGCTATATTTTTATTTTTATTTTCTTTAATGGATCCACTTTTTATGATGGATTCAATTTAGATTTACTTCCACCTTATGATATATGTTGGAATTAGTTCACTCTTCTTTGATGAATTTTTAATTTTTAATGAATGAATGCATTGAGATGAAACATAAATATGAAAAAGATACCCTTTTCTTTTTTATTGACTGGGGTCCAGTGGTTTAAAGTATATTATCTCTAGAAGAACACTTAAACTTTCTATCCTCTGTCGGGGCCCAGACCTGAGGCCCAGACCTGAAGATCCGGGTTCTTGCCTGAAGCAGGTACTGAATGTTAGCTCCAGGGAAGGTTTCAAGTTTCCTATTGTGATGACTGAACCTTTCCCCCTGCTTGCTACTGTGGCTTGTTTGCATTGGTGGTCTCTCCTTGCTAGAGATAACGAGAGACCTCCTCCTCTGAACCCTATATAACATTGTACACATTCCTGAATAAATGAGACTGGCGATGATCCTAGCTTTGTCTCCACTCCTTGCGTACCCCTGTTCCATACCAAGCCCCTGCTTCCTCCCCCGGGTACCCCGTTGATCTGCCCGGCTGGCCCGGACAATCCTCCTGAGATTAAAACTGAATTCTTCCTTACATAGTTGATCATTTATCTGTGTTCTAATGATAGAACATTTTTGTGTTCACTTGTTGCAAAAGTGATGCCTGCCAGAGGTATCCAGTTCTCTGACATATTGGTATTTTGTCTGTAGGAAGAAATGTGCTGACAGTGATCTTTCTCTGTGGAGCATTGTTAGTGCTGGTTGCCCATATCACTTGACTAGGCATCTTGTAACAAATATGGAAGAAAAACAAGTAGATATGGGTAAATATGTGTTCAGTTCCTTGGAGAGCTCTCAAGAAGGCCTTTAAGTCTAGCCTGAGTGTGTGTGCATAGTTACATGCATGTATATGCTATGTACATTGTGTACATATAAATAAATGTACACAAATATATGCTTATTATACACATTTATATTTGCACAGATGTATGTATTCTATATAATACATTTTTATATTTGCAAATAGACATGTACAATTTTGGGATGGATTTAGTGTTAGCAAGGACTGCATAGTAGAATTATGATTTCAGCAGAGATAAATTACTAAATTATGTCCCCCAGAATAAGACAGTGTACAACTTTATTATTCTTTATTTAAAGAAGTTATACTTCTAGGGACATGTGACTTTTGAAAATTCATTGTGATAAAAGCATTAATTAGAATCTATTGTACCCACTACATTCCAACCAATGCTGTGCTTCACATAAATTGTATAGAAACCTCATAATTACTTTAAACATAAGCTGTTATTGACAATATAAAATAAAATTTGAATGATGTGTATAGGGTCACTTTTGTAGATTTTTTTTGACCCATGATTTAGAACCAGATGCATCTGGTTGTAGAATACTTTTTGTGTGTGTGTGTTTGTGTGTGTTTTTTGCTACTTCAGGATTTGTCATTAAAATTTTAATGTCATATTGTCTGGTTAGATCTCTTTTCTCCATGAGAACTAAATGAATTTGGGAAAAAGAATCAAGTTTTTTATATTAAATTAGTAAAGCTGATATCTAATTCACATCATTAGAGGAAAAATAATTCCAGTAGCCATTTCACACCCTATAGTTGACCAAATTGGCACATTAAAGATGTTACCTGGCAAAGGAGTGATTCTAACAACTGAGGCAGCCTTGATGGTCTTGCATTTGGTTTATCTCCTCCCTTATATTAACCATCTAAGAGTTGTGAGGGTCCACTGTTACTTCTTTGCATAAAAGAGTTGCTATAGTAACCTTTGAGCATGTTACTAAAGGCAACCTACAAACTGCAACCTTTATCTTTATGGGAGCAATATACTTTATAGGTTTTGAGAGTTATGTGTCATTCATGTCCTCAAGGTGTTTGATTATATTATGAAGTCAGAATAGTTTAACTTTGAAATTACAGTCTCATATAAAAGATTTCTATTTTTTGAGAAAATAAAAAATGATGACTTAATTTTTGCTTAGACTATTAGAGAATGGTACCAAATATGACCTTAATGCTATTTTATATGCCGTAGGAATTAGCAAAACAATAGAATTTTTTTTTGTTTTTCAGTTTTCCCACTTGATGTTACTTGATTTCTCCCAGTTTTCACCAGTAACATTGTAAAAAAGTCAAGAGAATAATTAATTTTTGAGCTTTACAATTCAAGTAAGACAAATGCATATTTAAAAATTCTGAAGTCTTCACTGCATTTTAATAGTATAGTTGATGGATTATAGTTATGTATAATAAAACTAGCAGATCTTTAAGTCCATTTCTTTTATTATAATTGTGATCTAGTCTAGATCTTGATTTTGTACTAATTAATATTTACTTGTCAGGAATGTATTATCTAAACAAACATAATACAGATATAAAAAAAGTGACCTGCTTTCTGTTCCCCAGAAATAAGATGTAAATTTCTATATCTGGACTTTATCATTTACCTCCTGTGTGGAGTGCCATGATTACTCTTACTTATTTTTCTATTTATCATTCAAGTATCAACTTGAGTCCCACCTTTTTAGGCAAGGATTCCATTTAACTATACTCTTTATCTGCTCCATACTCATATAAATATTTGTAGTTCTTATAAGTTTTAACATTCATTTGGCATATAGAACATTCATTTTGTAAGGAACAGATTGTAGGGACACTAGACTAAAAACTGCATCAATTGGAAGATCCTTGAGTGAGGTTTATTAGATGTATCTTCTGTACTAATAAGAATAAACTTGGATTGGCTTCATTGAATGTTTCCAGGCATCTGTTATATTTCTTACTTGATCCCCTCAGGTGTGGTCACTATAGTTTTCCCACCACCAAAGCACCATAGTCCTCCACCTCAGTCCATTGTATTCTCTTTTCCCCTTCCTTCCTGGATGCCTCAGCTTTTAAGGGTTGGTGTTCTAAAGTTTGTCTTTCTTGGCTCCTTTGTTTGGTTTCTGTGTATTCCACCTATACATGAAACCATCTGCTATTTATCTTTCTCCTTTTGTCTCACTTTACTTAGGGTAATCCCTTCTCATTTCATCCATGATGCTAAACATGACATGAATTTATCCTTTTTTATCACTGAGTAGTATTCCACTGTATCATGTATATATATATATGTGTGTGTGTGTGTGTGTGTGTGTGTGTGTGCACCACATTTTCTTGATCCACTCATCTGATTGGAGGCATTTAGGTTGTTTCTGTGTCTTGGCTATTTAAATAGTGCTGCTATAAAAATGGGGTGTAGGTTTTCCTTTCGAACTAGTGTTATTTTATTCTTTGTGTAGATACCTAGGAGTGCAATTGCTGGGTCATATGGTAGATACATTTAGTCTTTTTGAGGAATAGCCACATTTCTTTCTATAGGGATCAGACTAGTCTACTTTCCCACCAGTAGTGTTAGAGGATTCCTTTTCCTCCACACTCTTGCCAGTACTTGCTTCTGTTTTTTTCCTAATATGGGTCATTCTCACAGGGGTGAGTGGTATCTGATTGGCATTTCCTCATGATAAGTGATGATGTGCATTTTTTCACATGCCTGTTGGCCATCTGCCCATTTTTGGATTGGATTGTTTGATTTGTTTTTGTCAAGATGTATGCATTCTTTGTAGATTTTCGGTATCATTCCCTTGTCAGATGTATGGTGTGCAAATATTTTCTCCCATTCAGTAGGGTGGCTCTTATTTTCCCAAATTAATCTTAAATAATTAATAATTATTGGTAGGCTAAATAAAACAAGGAAGTAATTCAAATAGAGGACATAATACATGCAAATGTACTGAATAATAAAGACTCATTTTGACAGCTGGAAAAACAGTTTGCTATGACCACAGCCTACAGTAAATGTGGTAGAATGATGGAATGAGGCTAGAGCAGTTATCAGGGTAAAGATGGGGCATAACCTTTTGTAACAAAGTGTTCAAACTTTACCCTGAAGTGCTGGGAACCTTGGTTAAGCATTTTAAGCATGAAATGTCCTGCTCAGATTTGTTATTTAGAAGAATCTTGGCAGTCGAGAACATAATGGATTTGAAACAGGCGAAACAGAAAGCAGAAAGATTAGTTAAGAGACTGGTAAAATAATTCATAATAGAGAAGATAGTGGCCTCAATTGAGACAGTCGCATGGATGAAAAGAGGTGACTTTATTTACCATTGAGAAAATAGAATATTTTCAGTTTTATAATTGAATTGGTTTCTGAAGTGTGGAGGTAAATGAGAGGAATCAGGGAGGATTCCCAGGTTTCTGGTTCAGGCAGTAATAGTGTTATTCACTAGTTCAGAGGATACAAGGAAAGGAAATTCTTTGTGAAATAGTTACTGTGATGTCCAATATATATGAGAACTATTGAAATATTATTTTAAGTATATGAAAATTATATAGCTATTACAATTATGGTTATAAAGACTATTACTAATAAATAGAAATCTGTTACCAACTTAAGAACCAGGATACAAAATTTTACATGCATTATGATTATGGCTAAGTAAAATATGCAAAGAAAAATAATATAGGAAAGTAAAACAAAAAGTGGTTATGCTAGAGCAAGATGTTTTCCTTTGTCTATTTTGTTATTAAAGTACTTTGATTATATTGCTTTTATAATGGAAATTATGAAAAATAAAGCATTTAATAGGTCAATCTAATAAAACCAGGGTAGTATAAAAATAATTTTTTATGTAAAATAATTATTCCTAGCACTTTTTAAAAAGTATTTTGATAAACTCAAATTAAGGATTATTGGTTGTCAAGATTAGAAAAAATCTTAGATAAGTCATATCTTTTGTAAAATTTTCCATTTATCACCTGCAGGAGAAAAAACTGCCTGATAACAATCACTAAAGCATGCATGAAGATAAGTAGAGTCCAGTCATCTTTCATCAGTTAAGGAATTAAAGTACTTTTTTTTTTTTAAAGATTTTTTTTTTTTTTATACAAGCATTGGGTACAGTCAGAAGTGCGGGAGGGTGAGAGAATTCACCAGAGCCAGAGCGGGGAGCAGAGCAGGCAGAAGGACCGAAGTACACTGCTGAGGGGAGCAGCGGGCGGCAAGAGAGGTCTGTGCGCCATATGGGACCCTCCTCCAGTGGCGGGGGAGCAGCCGGGGATTGAACCTGCGCTGCAGAGGCTGCAGGCAGCTTTGCAACCCAGCGCTCAACCACTGCGCCACCGGGGAGGCCCAGGAATTAAAGTACTTTTTTCCCACCATGGGAAAAAATATATATGGAATGAAAAAATATATATATATCTCAAAGAATTTTTATAATGTTTAAAATAAACATCCTGAAGAAAAGTCTTCTGGCTAAATTGAACTGAAGAAGTTAAAGTATGTAGACCTACTTTAAAAATAAAGATGCATATAAGAAGTGGGGTGTAGTTATCACTGGGGTCTTATGCATATAAGAACTGGGGTGTAGGCCAGAGGTGCAGGAGGTGAGAGGATTCACCAGAGACAGAGTGGGGAACAGAACAGGCAGATTGACTGCAATACACTGTTGAGGGGAGCAGCTGGTGAGACAGGAGAAGTCTGCTGCACCATGTGGGTTGGCTTCCTAGCCTGAGATCATAGCATCATAGTGCTGAGATATAAACCCTTGTGTCGGGGGGCGGAACAACATGGAGGCGAGGAGACGCTGCGAGTAAGATCTCCCATTAAAAAAAGTGAATAGGGAGGAAAAGCGGAAGGTCCCAGTGAGAACTAGGACACGGAAGATAAACGGGTGACGCCAGCGAACTGCCCGAAGAAGAAAGTGGCCATAAAAGAGGACTAGAAGGGAGGGAAGCGCAGAACCCTGCTCCCCTCCCCCGCCCACAGAGGCGGCACTCTCCGACCGGCAGAGAGGAGGAAAACAACAAACTAAAACGACCCACAAGAAGAAACGACGCAGCAAGCGGGACTGTGAGTGGAAAGGAACTATTGCCGCCACCACACCCCGTGAACGGGAGCTGTGGAGAACGCTGCAGGATCCGCTGCGAGGTGAGCAAACGGCTCCTGGCGCCATTGAAGAGAGACCCCGCCCCCGGGGAGGAGACCAGCCCCAGCACACAGCCCCGGGCCACCTGGTAAGCTTGCGCGGAAAGGCGGCGCGCTGGAAAAACAGGCGCGGATGGCGGTCAGGATTGCGCGGAACAGCGGTGCACTGGAAAACCAAGTGCGGATGGGAATCGGGATCGCGCGCGGAAAAGCAGTGCAGTTGAAAAGCAAACGCGGATCCAGATCGCAGCTGCCCAGGTCCCTGCGCCTGCGACCTAGGCTTGCGGGGAGACGCGCGGAGGCCCTCACTGAGTGAGCAGGCCCAGGCGCCCAGGCACGGGAGCGGGATTCAAAAGGCGCCATTCCCGCGCCACTGAACTGGGCTACAGCCTGAGTCCTGGAACTGAGGGCTTTGGAACTGACACCCGGGGCACGAAACTAGGGGCGTGGGTTCCCCACGACGGTGGGGCACAAGGCAGACACAGCACCCCAAAGCCGTTGAGGCTTACCCTACCATTCCAGCTCTATTCCCTGTCCCACGGGGTGGAAAATCAGCTCCCCAAGGGCTCCAGGAGAGATCTCTGGCGCCACCTAGCGACTTGAAGCCAGCAGAGGCGCCTAGAGGAGCCAGTGGCCAGCTGGGGAGTTAGCCCACGCCGGGCCCCTTCCGACCAGTAGTCTGAGCCCACAGGGGGAGCGAGCACCCACAGCCGGGGCAGACCAGGCGCGCAGAAGAGTGTGCCTGAGTCCGGACGCACAGGGAGTGTGTCCCACATCACCATCTTAGAACAGGGACATTTCTTCAGTAAAGACTACCTGCAGAAGGCTTCCTCAGGAGCCAGAGGTGAGCGGGGGAAGTTCGCCCACACCAGACCCCCTCTGGCCTGCAGTCCAAGCCCAGAGGGGGAGCAGGAACCCACCGTCGGGGCAGACCAGGCACACAGGGGAGTGTGTCCCCACATTGGCATTTTAGAACAGGGACCTTTCTCCAGTAAAGACTGCTTGAAACTGACAGATGACTCCTGGAGGAACCAGAGGAGAGCAGAGAAGCTCACCCAAGATGCCGGCCAGTCCCAACTACACAGTGTCCCAACGCATACGGCAAATTAGAAAACAGACAGTAGGGAGGAGAAGAACCACACGCAACCTAGCAACTCCCCAGGGAAAAAGCACACCACAAAAAAAAAAAGCAGCCCCCAGATTGCAACGACAGTAACTTGGAAGAACTTCTGAGCCTTCCAGAAAGAGAATTTAAAATTGCCGTGATTAAAAAACTGACAGAAGTCATAAAGGAAAACAATGATAAGGGAAAAATAATCAACGATCAGAAGAATGCAATTGAGTCCCTAGAGAGGGAAAACAATGGCCAGAAGAATGAAATTGAGTCCCTAAAGAGGGAAGTAAAAGAAATGCAGGAGATCAAAGAATTAATGGAAGAACTAAAGAATTCTGGGAAAAGCAATGAAAGCAGAATAGACGAAATGGAAGAACGAATAAGTAATCTTGAAGACACAGAAATAAAAAGAACCAAAACAGAAAAGGAAAGAGAAGTACGAAGGAAAAAGAACGAAGAAAGACTTCGGGAACTATCTGACTCCATGAGGAAAGGAAATATAAGAGTTATAGGAATACCAGAAGGAGAGGAGAGAGATGTAGGAACAGAGAAAATATTCAAAGAGATAATTGAAGAGAACTTCCCAAATGTGAAGAAGGAGCTGAAAATTGATATACAAGAAGCAAGAAGAACACCAAACTTCCACGACGAAAGGAAAAATACAGCAAGACACATAATAGTAAAGCTCCCAAGAATCCAGGACAAGGAAAAAATAATGAAGCTGGCAAGAGGGAAGAAACAGATAACATTCAAAGGAAAGCCAATCAGGCTGACATCAGACTTCTCCGAAGAAACACTACGGGCAAGGAGAGAATGGAGGGACATAGTCAACAGACTCCAAGAAAACAGATGCCAACCAAGAATTCTCTATCCCGCAAAGCTCTCCTTTCTCTTTGAAAAAAGAATATGGACCTTCCCAGACAAACAGAAACTCCGGAATTTCATTGCAACTAAACCCACACTCCAAAAAATACTACAAGGAGTCCTAAAGCCAGAACCTCAGAGGGACGAATAACAATGAAAGAAGGCCAAAAAAAAAAAAGTTATTAAAAGAATAAATAAATAAAATCAAAGGAAAGACAAACACAATGGCAAATACAGATGCTAACATATCAATATTAACTCTAAATGTAAATGGACTAAACTCTTCAATAAAAAGACACAGAGTTGCAGCCTGGATTAAAGAAACAAAACCCAACCTTTTGCTGTCTCCAGGAAACACATTTAGCTACAAAAGATAAAAATAGGCTCAAAGTTAAAGGATGGAAAACAATCCTAAAAGCAAATGGACCAAAAAAGAAAGCAGGAAAAGCTATACTTATATCAGATAAAACAGATTTCAAACTCAAAAAGATAAAAAGAGACCCCAATGGTCACTACATTATGATCAAGGGGACAATACTTCAAGAAGAAATAACACTCATTAACATATACTCACCAAACGAAGGAGCACCAAAATATATCAGACAACTGTTATCCTCTCTGAAAACAGACATCAGAGAAAACACATACGTAGTGGGAGACTTCAACACACCACTATCAACAATGGATAGATCAACAAGACAAAAAATAAGTAAAGAAACCAAAGCTATAAATAAGGACCTAGAGCAATTGGGCTTAACAGACATCTATAGAACACTAAACCCCAAAAAAACGGAGTACACATTTTTCTCAAGCGCACACGGAACATTCTCCAGGATCGATCACATACTGGGGCACAAGACAAACATCAACAGATACACCAAGATTGAAATCATATCAACCATCTTTTCTGACCATGAAGGCATCAAACTAGAAATAAACCATAAAAAGAAGGCAAGGAACTTTCCTACCTCATGGAGATTAAAAACCACACTACTGGAAGACCACTGGACTAATGAGGAGAACAAAGAAGAAATTAAAAAATTCTTTGAATTGAACGACAAGGAGGACACCAATATCCTAAATGTATGGGATGCAGCAAAAGCAATAATAAGAAGAAAATATATAGCAATAGAAGCTCACATCAAGAAACAAGAAAGAACTCAAAGAAACAACCTAATCTCGAAGCTCAAAGATCTAGAAAAAGAACAACAAAAAAACCCCAAAACCAGTAGAAGAAAAGAAATAATAAAAACCAAAGCAGAAATAAATGAAATTGAAACTAAAAAAACAATCCAAAAGATCAATGAAACCAAGAGCTGGTTCTTTGAAAAAATCAATAAAATAGACAAACCCCTAGCCAGGCTCACAAAGGAAAAAAGGGAGAAAGCACAAATAAACAGGATCATCAATGAAAGAGGAGAAATCACAACGGACACAGAAGAAATCAAAAGAATAATCAGTAACTACTATGAACAGTTATATGGAAACAAGTTTAACAATCTAGAGGAGATGGACAAATTCCTACAACTCTACAATCACCCAAAGCTAGATAAAGAAGAAATAGAACACCTAAACAGACCAATTACAAGCAGCGAAATTGAAATGGTAATCAAAAACCTCCCCAAAAACAAAAGCCCGGGACCTGATGGATTTACAAATGAATTCTACCAAACATTCAGAGACGAATTAGTGCCTATCCTTCACAAACTCTTCCAAAAAATTGAGAAGGAAGGGACAATACCAAACACGTTCTATGAAGCCAACATTACACTAATACCAAAACCAAACAAGGACAACACAAAAAAGGAAAACTACAGGCCAATCTCCCTAATGAACACTGATGCAAAAATCCTCAATAAAATTTTAGCTATCAGAATCCAACAATGCATCCATAAGATAATTCACCACGACCAAGTAGGATTCATTCCAGGGACACAAGGATGGTTTAACACCCGAAAATCAATCAACGTTATCCAACACATCAACAAAAAGAAATATAAAAACCATATGATAATATCAATAGATGCTGAGAAAGCTTTCGACAAAGTGCAACACCCATTCATGATAAAAGCCCTTGAAATTCTTGGGATACAAGGAACATACCTCAACATCATAAAGGCCATCTATGACAAGCCAACAGCCAGTATCATTCTCAATGGTGAAAAGCTGAAAGCAATTCCATTAAGATCTGGAACAAGACAAGGATGTCCACTCTCACCACTGCTTTTCAATATAATACTGGAAGTCCTAGCCAGAGCAATAAGACAAGAGAAAGACATCCAAGGAATCCAAATAGGAAAAGAAGAAGTCAAACTATCACTATTTGCAGATGATATGATAATATACATAGAGAACCCCAAAAAGTCCACAGAAAAACTAATTCAACTCATCAGTCAGTTCAGTAAAGTGGCAGGATACAAAATCAACACGCAAAAGTCAGTAGCCTTCCTATACACAAACAATAAATCTGAAGAAGAAGAAATCAAAAAAACCATCCCTTTTTTTATTGAAACAAAAAAAATCAAATATTTGGGAATAAATCTAACAAAAGAGGTAAAGGACCTATACAAAGAAAACTATAAAACACTGTTAAAAGAAATAGAAGAAGACACAAAGAAATGGAAAGACATCCCCTGCTCATGGATTGGAAGAATAAACATTATTAAAATGGCCATCCTTCCAAAAGCAATATACAGATTCAATGCTATTCCAATCAAAATTTCAATGTCATTCTTCAAAGAAATAGAACAATTATTGATGAAATTCATATGGAATCACAAAAAACCCCGAATAGCCAAAGCTCTCCTGAAAAAAAAAGAAGGGAATGGAGGCATCACACTCCCAGACTTCAAACTCTACTACAAAGCCATAATCATCAAAACTGCATGGTATTGGAACAAGAACAGACATACAGACCAATGGAATCGAATAGAAAATCCAGAAATAAACCCACAGATTTATGGTCAACTAATCTTTGACAAAGGAGCAAAGACTATGCATTGGAGCAAAGAAAGTTTGTTCAATAAATGGTGCTGGGAAAACTGGGTCGCTACATGCAAAAGAATGAAGCTTGACCACTACCTCACACCATACACAAAAATCAACTCAAAATGGATTAAAGAACTAGACATAAGACCTGAAACCATAAAATATATAGAAGGAAATATAGGCGAAACACTACGTGATTTGCACATCAAAGACATCTTTACAGACACATCACCCAAAGCAGTGATAGTGAAGGCGAAGATAAACAGCTGGGACTACATCAAATTAAAGAGCTTCTGCACAGCAAAAGAGACAATAACAAAAACAAAGAGAAACCCCACCAACTGGGAGAACATTTTTGCACCCAACACTAATGATAAAGGACTGATCACAAAAATCTGCAAAGAGCTGATGAGACTTAACAACAACAAAGAAAAGAATCCAGTCAAAAAATGGGCAGAAGAGCTAAAAAGAAACTTCTCTGAAGAGGAAATGCAAATGGCCAACAGGTTTATGAAAAAATGTTCAACATCACTTGTCATCAGGGAAATGCAAATCAAAACTACCATGAGATACCATCTTACACCAGTGAGAATGGCACATATTAAAAAAACTAGCAACAACAAATGTTGGCGAGGGTGTGGAGTAAAAGGAACTCTTCTGCACTGTTGGTGGGAGTGCAAACTGGTCCAACCACTGTGGAGAGCTGTGTGGAGATTTCTGGACCTACTAAACATAGAGCTTCCATATGATCCAGCAATTCCACTCCTAGGTATTTACCCAAAGGACACAGAAACATCAATTCCAAAGAACACCTGCACCCCTATGTTTATAGCAGCACTGTTTACAATAGCTAAGCTTTGGAAACAACCCAAATGCCCAAAAATAGATGACTGGATCAAGAAGATGTGGTACATATATACCATGGAATATTACTCAGCATTCAAAAAAGATAAACACATGCAATTTGCAGCAACATGGATGGCACTGGAAGGGATCATGCTCAGCGAAATAAGCCAAAAAGAAAAAGAAAAATACCGGATGGTCTCACTCATAGCAGGAATCTAGAAAACTTAAATAAGGGACCAGGAAAACGAATAACTATAAGAAAGTGAAAATCAAAATCAACAAAAAACTACGAACCAGAGACACTTTTAGGGGGGCAGGGGTGGGAGGGGAGGGATTGGGGTCAGAATGGGGGGGCTGCAATTGTATGGGGAATATAAAAATAAAATTTTTATTAAAAAAAATATATAAGGAAAAAAAAAATAAACCCTTGTGTCACCAGGGAAGCCTGTAGACCTACTTTTATCCACTTAATTTTCAGACAAATATCATTCCCTTTGTATTTACAACTCACAAAATGTTCTCCTCTCTGTGGTTATTTTAAATTCTATCAAGCAAAAACATTTCCTTAAAGAGATTAATTATTGTATACATTTACTTTTTTTTTGTGAATTCAGATTTAATTTCCTTTTTTTTTAGAGCAAACAACATGACAATTCCAATGCATTCAGAAGATTCATTGCTTTGATGTTTTACAAGAGAATTAATAGTAAGATTTCTTTAAATAGTCAATTCAGACAAGATATTATAATATCACTTACTTTACTCTAACCATATATATATGTATTTCCTTGTATAACTTTTTGGAAAATGCCAAGTATGTGAAGGGGTTTTGTTCAAGGCTGGTGTCTGTTTTCCTGGTTCTAGATATATTTATGCTCAAGGAAGTTTGAGAAGTCTGGTTATAACAGAGAAAGTGAAAATAGTAGAAAACACTTACATATAGTAGGTCCTTTATTATATCAAATAATTTTATCTCAGTTTTAAAACTGTATATCCCAATTTTAGAAATAGAGAAATAGGGTCTGGAGAGGTTGTATGTCAACCTAGGTCACACAGCAATAAATCAGAGCTAGGATATGAGACCAGTAACTATGGCTCCAGGGGCTGCAGTCTCAGCCACTTTATGCTGTTTCTTTTATAAAAATTATGTCCTCACTCACAAATTTGTAGATTCATATGATAGTGTGAGATGAATTCAATTACTTCAATATATGAAACATATAATTTTCAGTATTGAATTATTCAAGGCAGAATGGTAAATAATCAAAATTCACTGTTCAGGATTATTTTTGGAGACATCATAAACTTAAGGCTATAAGAAATCATCAGACAACACAGAGTAGAATTTATCTTACCTAAATCCAGATAATTGAGATAACTGTGTCAAGCATTTTAGACATAGTTTGAATTTCAAAGTGGTTTTCTACTTCATTTTGTACATGCATGCACTTTACTGCCTAAATTTATTTAAAACTCCTAAAATAGAAAATTGCACAGTGCATAACATACTCTTAAATTGTCTTCCTTGACACAGTAAAATGTATTTAAGAAATGGAAGTTTATTCACCATGTATTCATACAAATCAAATCTAATGACCCATTTTGTGCAGGGCATGATTTATCACTTTCCTTATTTTATTTGGACAAGCAATGCTATGTACAGAATAATGATTACATCTCCATGAGGATATCTGCCTTACTTTTGAAAGATACAAACATAAAATTCTGTTATGAAAATTTTCAGATTTAAATGAAATAATACAGGCTATACTTCACATGATCATCATAGGTCCTAATTTAAGTTGCTTCAAAATAAAATGTTAAAAATATAGATTTAAAAGGTATTTCAAGTATAAGAGTAACAATGTTTATATGTTCTATCTTTGAAGATTCAGTAAGTTCTCTATCCATACATGACATAAAAATAAGAACTTGAATGTTACAAAGATTATTCAATGTTTTTCATTGTAATTTATTAAAGATTATTAACAAATGTTGCAACTTTTATAAAGCACAATATTCACTTCAGTTGGAGAGTTTATGAGGCCATATATGTCTCTTTTGTATTAAGATAGAATAATGCTTCATATAAGAGAATGATAATCACTAGTGAGATGTAAATTGAGGAGAACAGAGTAGGCAGAAGTGCTTGAAAATTCTCTCTCCTTTCCTGTACCTCAGTTTCTCTAAATCACTGCAGCAGATTTAATTTGTCTTAATCATGTGTTATCCTTCCTTGTCAATTGGCATATGAAATAAAATCAATATGATTCACGCACACTTTAGAATGGGATTAGTTTATTAGATATTATTTCTCTTGAAAGGAATCACTGAGATTAACATAAAAATTTGATGAACATTGCAGTAGTGAGAGGCAGTAGAAATATATGCAGGAAAGCACAGAAAAATAAAAATGGTAAATGAGTTATGATAAACTTGGAGTCTGTTAGAGTCTTCCTTGGTAATAATCTTGGGAAGAATATTATGGGGAGAAGTTGTCACTTAACAAAAGACTCCAGGTTGGTGCCCTTTTTTTACATTAAAAAAAAACCTACAAAATTATGTTGTAACTATTTCTTATAATAAACTTTATTTCCTAGTGAAAGATTTTTCCAGTGATCAGAAGGATATGGGAGGAAAAAACAGATATAATAAAGAGAAAAATGACAACTATTAAAAAATGCATTTATGATTAGAATGTCTATGTAGACTTAGATTTAAGTTTACTTAGTAATTATAATTTTTGCTCTCTCTATTAAGTGTCTGTGAGTGAAAGGAATTGTTAGATAGGTATTTACTGTCAACTGTTGAAAGATTTTCCATGTGATATTATTAAATGTCTTAGCAGCAAGTTTATCACATTTTTCTCCATGGAATTTTCATCTTGGGTGAGGCAGATATGGGGTAGCTCTTGATATCCAGTCTCCCCAAAGAAATGAGAATCTGCAGTTTTTGACTGGGTTCCTGGCTACTCATAGTAAAACCTACATTCACTTGTCACTCTTGAAACTAAGTATGGTCATGTGATTCAGTGCTGACCAAGAAGATGTGAGCAAAAGCACACACACTCCTGCTTTCTTTCCCCTCATCATTAATTGGAATGTTTGCAGGTGGTGTATGTCCTGCCAAACCATGAAATGGAGAACAACATTCTTCATCATTTGGTGGAGCAAAAGGAAAGACAACTGGATTTTTAGAGCCATGAAATCACCCCATTAGTGATGGAGCACTTAGACCCAAAGAGACATAAATTTCTACCTTGTTGAAGCCACTGGTATTTTAGTTCTCTGCTAAAGCAGTCAAAACTATAATAATCTATAGCTGTTTAGCTAAAAAAAAAGATGGCACTCTTATAAGTAAACTAAATTTTATATCTTATTCCTCAGTCACTAATAAGTTACTTTCTAAAGTGAAATCAGGAATATGTACAAAAGTACCATGGAAATTGTTTTAAGTTGCCATTAGCCACGGGATCCAAAATGTGAAATTTACTTATATATTATTATCATTCAAATTAAGTGACAAATACATAGAAACATATGGTCTGTATATTAAAATACAAATCAGAACCATTATATCCAGATATTTTGTGGTCTTAATAAAAAAGTTAATGCTAGCAACATAAATAAGAATATCACATCCTAAATTTTATTGCTGCTGCTCATAACTGTTCTCTCAGAGGCTCCCATGTTTCATCAGGAGAATAGGAAATGCATTAATCAGCATTTTCCTTACTACTTTTTAAGTCATGTTCTACTAATAGGCAGATAGAGAATAAAAATAGAAGAATTTTAGAGCCAAGATCTCAATTTCTAATCCAGTATTCCTTCTGTTTATACCAGATTTAGATATAATATGTTGCTTTTAGGGAATATTTAACTTTCTTCCTTAATACTTTTGTAAAACTTAGGCTTCTCAGTTCTTTGTAGCTACTCTGAAATCACTTTTTAGAGGTTGCAATGGGAAATTTTCATATCAATTAAAAGTAAGATTGTATCTCTTAATAGTTTACTTCAAATATGTTTTTAAAATTTAATATTTATTAATTTATGGAATGCCCATGTGTTTTGGGTTTCTGCATCCAATTTTAGCACATCTATGAAAGCTTTCCCACACCAACAAGCAATAATCTGTCACTGGCAAAGTGTCTGAGAATTCAATTAAATTCTGACACTCTCTACTCTGTAATAGCATCAGATTTCACAGGTAAATATCTCAGTCCCATTAAGACTTCCTGAGCTTTACATTCCAGTTTTAAGCCCCATGGTGTTGCCCGTGCTTCTGTGCTTCTGATGAATAGGCTATAAACTAGAGGTTCCCACAAACAATTCCTTGGGTTTGATTAATTTCTTAGAATAGCTCATTGGACTCAGGAAGCCCATTTGCTCGCTAGTTTACTGATGTATTACAATGGATAGTAAAGGATATGAATCAGCAACCCGATGAAAGAAAGGTAAGATATCAAATAACAGAAAGAAGGACTCTGAGGAACTGTACACAATGAAACACTTTTATAGACAAAGGGAGCAGGAGCAGGAAGTTATATTGACCAAAAAATATGGGTTGGTTATTACAAGGTTATTTTTCTTTAGGTGATGGCAGAGGATCTATCAGGCACATTTCTAGCTAGTGACCTATGGTAATTCCTGAATGACTGGTTTAAGATCCACTTCAGGGAGAGCCAAAAGTGTCTCAGCTTGGCAAACAGGAGCTTACAACAAGCAGCTCCATTTGGGGTTTGTTGTTTAACACAGTCTGTTTGTTGTTTTTTCCTTAGGCAATCTCTTTAATGCTCTAAGTTTCAGAAATACACTATTTTTACTTCCTTAAAGTGAACTGTTCTCTTGAGTTTTCACATGCTCCTCACTTAACATTGGCTGTGGTTGTCTCTTTCCCTGTGGTCTTCCCTGCCCTCCGCTGAGGACTCAGAACCTCTCCCTCATTGTCTTTGTTTCATCTTCCACTTACTTTTGTTATAACTTGGTGTTTTTGTTATACTTGGTGTTGTAATTATCCACAAATTATCCATTTGTGCTTCTATCTCTTCAATAAATTAAATTATATTAGGATAAGGAACAAATGTTTATATACAATTTTATTTACTCTTATGTCAAAAATAGTTGATTTAGTGGCCTCCCCTGGTGGTGCAGGTGGTTGAGCACAGCACTGTGAAGCTGTTCACAGCCTCTGCAGCACAAGTTCAATCCCAGCTGCCCGGCAAGAATCCCACATGGCTCAGCAGACCTCTCCTGCCTCCCCCGCTGCTCCCCTCAGCAGTGTATTTCAGTCAGTCTGCCTGTTCTGTTCTGGCTCTGTCTCTGGTGATTCCTCTCACCCTCCCATGCATCTGGCCTGTAGTCTGGTTCTTGTATGCATGAATAAATAAATCTTAAAAAAAAAAAAGTTGATTTACACTAACTTTAGACAGCTCATTCAACATAGCCAATGCAATATTTTTGGATGCATTAAATCATAATATGTATTTTATTAATACTGTGTAAGCAGTGCTTTCTTAATTTTTAACTATAGAGTATAAAGTGAAAAAGTAAGTCTTATTTTATGTCTATTTCATTAAACAATTTTTAAAGGTTTAAAATAATTCTTTACATAAATCTTTCATATTGTCGGTAGAACAAACTATACTTTTGTATTTTCTGGGCCATTGGCTATTTTTCTTTTTATTAATATCTTAGTTAAGGAATTCTTTCTGTTATTTGGCACAATTTCATCATGCCACAGTCCTTGCATATAATTTTTTTTCAAACTTTTTCAAGGAAATGAAGAAATTTAAATAGTAAGAACATACTTCGCATCACTTGATTTTCAGTAATTTGAGGCTTAATTAAAATTCAATATTAAACATTTTTTTCTTTTCTAATGTCTCTGTATGAGAAAAGCATATGAGGTTTAAACTTCATATTATTTAAAAACAAAGACTACTCTTAGAAATGAAGGCACGCACAGGTTTTCAAAAGAGGAACTGTGGAAGTTCCATTCCTTTATGGGCTCCAGAACCCTAACATTTAGTCTTTTTCTGCTATCTATGATTTTGGATTTGCCCCCTTCCTCACTCTGAATTCTTTTTTCTCTTAGGGCTTTAGTTACCTATGACTCATGGCTACGAAGTAGTAATAGGTAATACTCATATATTGTTTTCTATGTGGTAGGTGTAAATCTAACACTTTGGTCAGGTTAGATTATTTTATTCCAACAATTAGGTATATGGATGGAGTGATTGAACCATTTTACACATAAGAAAACAGATATAGGTAATTTTGTCTTGTTCAAAGTCCCACTGTTAAATAAATTTAGGGAGATCAGGTTAGATCATAGAAATATCAATCCTTCATGACTACACTACACTGCCTTTCTATGAGGGGGTGATGCTTGTATGAGAGTATAGCAACTTACTGCTGTACTTCTGTCATGTTCTTAGTTAAATTTTTATTGGTTGTATATGAAACATTGGAAAAATTAAATATTTTATTGGAAATACATTGTAGTAGTAGAAGTGAAGATAGGCTAAAACTGAGTTTTGGGGTTCTTTTTGGAGTATAATTGTAGGATTTTAGGGACTGCTTCTTATGTGCAGGTGACAGTTCCAGTGACTTCTGTATAATACATTTCTTCATTGCAGTTTAAATTCCCACAGGAGTAGTGAATCAACTTAACCTTGCTCAAATGCTTGTTTGATCAATGGAAACTAGAGGATAGATGATGGCATCCTTGGTAAAATCTTATCATTATTAGAGAAGGGAGAATCACTGTTAGCCAAGCACCCACTTTAGTTTCTATTCTTCCAATATATAATGTACCTTTCCATGAGGCATGTGCAATGTGTTGGGATTTGAACTGAACTAAAATAACTAAGCTTAAGCAGATTCACATTAAGAAAAAAATGTTTCTTCATTTATTCACCTTTCTTTAATTTTATGCTTATGTTTTTAAATTTGTGTCTAGTCACCTATTTCACACAAAAAAATAGACCCATGTCTATTTTGTCTATTTTTCATGTAATGCTGAAAAAATAATTAATTTTTATGGTTAACAGTCAAATTACTTAAACTTCCAGGTTCCATATAGAATATTCACTGTATGACATTTGTTTAAAATTATAATGTTTTAGGTATATGTTCTTTGCTTGTGATTTTGACAATGGTGTTGTCTGTCACCAAGATTGGAAAATGTACTTGTTAGATATTAAGAATGGGAAATGCTTCCATTTACAAAAGCAGATTTAACGATAAGTAAGTTCTGTTGTAATGCACTCAATAATTATATGCATTTGTTAAAGATTGTAAAGAGATGTACAATAGATCATCTGCAGGGTTGAAGGTTTGTTCTCTTACATTGATGAAAAGTTGTAGAGGCATCATACTAATGTCACAAGCAATGGAAATCATTTCTAAACTTGAAGGAGGTCAAATGTGGTTTGTAGCAGTAAACTGCATTTGCTGAATCAAGCTTTTCAATCTAATTAGTTTAAATGCTCTGGGTATACCTTATGGCCTTTGGAACAGTTATCCATTTGAAAAGATTTTTGGCC
This sequence comes from Talpa occidentalis, assembly GCF_014898055.3. NCBI lineage: Eukaryota > Metazoa > Chordata > Mammalia > Eulipotyphla > Talpidae > Talpa > Talpa occidentalis. The sequence continues at coordinate 23,790,695 of NW_026555331.1, read as the reverse complement.
CCTTGACTTCTGTGAACTCTCGCCAGTGTATGACAAATTTAATATATAAAACATTTCCAGACTCATTTTTTTTTATTAAAGTTCCAGCCAAAAAATAAACAAATAGTATTTAGGTTGGAAACATTATGGATAACCTGAGAAAATGGCTGAAGTTTTAAAGATATCAATGTATCTTAAGTGTTATTTTAAAATCTAGTTAACAAAATAAAGAGAAGTTCATTGATTAGACTGACAGAGACTCAAAAATCTTCGTTTCCAGAAGCTAAAGTCTTAAATTCTGAAACTTTCTGAAGATTATCTGAGAAAAGCAACCAAGTTTCAAAATATCAATAATCCGAAGAAGGAGAAATTGGAGAAAAGTGAACCTAACACTTCACTTGTGATTTCTCTTCAAGACCAGCTTCTTAGCTACTCACGCATGGATGAGACTCCAAGAAACAAAGTGGAAAGCAGTTGCTGAAAAGCTAAAGAATTAGTGGAGCTTTCAACAGTCATGAGATGCTGAAGAGACAGAGGTTCCAATTTTTAACTGAGGTTTTTGAAAATGTGAAGAGCTCTGAAAATAACTTGTGAAGCCGTGGTAAGGCATTGCAACTAGGAGAGACAGAGTTCCATGCTCTGGGTGTGTACTAGAGGATATCTGAGTTCCTGACCATTGTCAAATCAATAGTTTTAGTTTCTATGAATTCTGTAGACCTCTGATAAGCCTTCAGTTATGTTCTCCATTTTTTATTTTATTTATTTATTTTTTCTCTCCATTTTTTAAAAAACACAACCATATTTTTTTGTGTGTTTTGCAGAATCAGAAAAGCCAGTAAAAATAAATTGATACCAGAGCTTAGATATAGGGATAAAGACCATTAGGTAACTTTGGATAATTTTATATTCTTTATTTAACCAAGATGTGATATAAAATGGCAGAATGGCCATTTGTATTTTGTAATGAGAATTTGGTAGCTTTGTTCTCTGTGGTGGAAAATAAATACACTATCACATATAATTGAATATGATAGGCAGGAAAACCTCTCTGATAACACATAGTTTCCAGTCAGTTTTATAAGGACTTTGGAGAACTCAGGACAGAATAGAGTGGCTGCCTTTTTCAATTCTGAATGGACAAAAGTAAAGCAGTGACAAATTCAAATTCTTATATTTGCACAATACACATAGGCTAAAAACCATGCATTTTTTATTGATTATGCTTACAGAATCTCTATTATCTTTTAATCACTATACTAGTTACTGAAAAACTATTAGGATGAAGACAATGAGTTAATTTTTAGTTTCTGGGGGATGATTTCATTTTTACAGGTGGGAGCACTTTGGGAAGTATGGGATGTGTATGTAGATGCTGGGGAGGAAAGGAATGACTCCAGTGAATGTAATTTCTGACTTCTTAAAATTCATATAAATTTTCTAATAGACCTTTAATTTTTGTTTGCAGAAATTACCCACCTGCCAAACTGTAGTTTTGGCAAATAGGTAATTCCTATGTGAAATATAGGAACATAAAATGGTCAGACCCTCCCTTGACTATTTCACAGCTTCCGTAAAGAGGGATGACATGTGTTTGTTCTATCAGATCTCTCTAGGACTTTAACCCTTGAGTGAGTGATGAATGAATGAAGGGAATTCCTGGAGACTGTGCACTATAGCAGTAATGGTGGTTGAATAATGTCATTAGCAGACCATTTTAAAAGTGTGGAGATTATATCTTTCTAAATTCTGAGATCCCGGTCTCTTTTTGGTCTATTTGTGTTTCCAATATTTGTAGTCCTTCAACTCTAGTTAAGTCTGAGAGGATTCAAAAGTATTGTATTAAATATCTTTTGCATATGTGGCAGAAGTAGTTTAAATTGCTTACATCAAAGAACCCAAGTTATACATGTATATTTCATGGAGTTATAAGGATAATCATGTGAAATAATACACATGCAATTCTTAGCCCATGAAAAGTACTTGGCAGTAATACATCCAAGATGGTGATAGAGGAGGTTACTTGCTTTGTCCCCAAGATGAATGTCTAAAAGTTAACTAGAGGGTCACTACATAAAGAAAGTCCCACAACTTGGGCTGAAACTAAAGAACCAGTAGGATGTCAGAAATGAATACAAACTGCAAAGAGATATGGTGAAGGTTCATGCTTCATTAAATTGGAGGTGGGTGGATAGAAAAGCCTGGAGACTGTGGCAAAGGGCAGGGGCCAGGGATGCAAGTGTTGATAGCTCAGCCAGAGATCCTGGGAAGGGGAGAGTGGAAAAAGTGGGAAGACACATACTCTTGAAATGAAGAAAATCTATTTGGAAGATCTGGGGTGCTCCACACAGGTAGAATTCTTAGTAGGGAAATGAACAGACAAAGCACACTATACTGTCCTTCCCCTTCCTCACCCCTCAGGACTGGTACTCACCTTGTAAAGCACACTGACAATGCAGACGGTCAAGTCTCTGATCTGGAATTCCTGAGTGGAGAGATATCAGTGGTGCCACAAATAGGAGCCAGTTGCACCAGTGGCTGGACCACTCCAGGTCTCTCCTGTATTTAGTCAACAACAGCACAGACAGATCTCAATAACTATGGAAATCAGTGATGGCCAAAAAAAAAAAAAATAATAATAATGAAATGAAGCCAAGCCACATTACTACCCGTGGGAAAAGTAAAAGTAGGTCAACTTCTAAGTTATTTCCACAGACACTTTAATAAGAAAATATAATTTAAAGTAACAAAATAGGCAGACAAAAAATAAAAACATGTAGTAGATTGTGATCTCAAGGGATTATAGCATCACAAGGAAAGAACTAACTCTCCACAATCCAACCACAAAGACATGGAAGATTATATTTTCCTAATTTCTGTAATAAAGAAAATCAAAGAAATGGAAAACTCAGAAGAGTAAGTCTATGAGATGTAAGAGAACTTAGGAAAGCTAATCAAAAAGATAAACAAATATTCAGAAAAACAGATCAATGAGCTCAGAAATAAAACCAGCAAACATAAATTAAAAATTGAAATTTAAATAATATAACAGAGATTCAGGTTTTAAAGACCTCAATAAACGAGATAAAAAATTCAAGCTATGGAAGCAGAATCAACCAAATGGAGGATTGAATTAGTGATATCAAGAGTAGCAATAAACACGCACCCAGGTGGAAAAAGAGAGAGAAATAAGATTTAAAAAAAATGAAGAAGCACCTTGTGAACAATCCAATTCCACTAGGAGAGACAACATAGGCATAACAGGCATTCCAGAAGTGGAAGAGAGAGCCTATTCAAAGAAATAATAAAGGAAAACTTTCTGAGCCTGAGGAAGGAATTGAATACACAGTCCATGAAGATATTAAAATATTAAAAATAAATCTACCATATGATCTAGCAATTCCATACCTGAATATCCATTCAACAAATGGAAAAAACAATAATTTAAAATGATATGTACACTCTTATGTTCATGTAGCACTATTTAAAATAAGCATGTTATGGGAAAAACCTAAATGTCCGATGATGAAAGAAGTCTAGATTAAGAAGCTGTGAAATACTATTCAGCTTTAAAAATATCTTGCCATTTGCAATTACATGGATGGAACTGGAGGGGATTATGCTAAGCAAAGTAAGTCACAAAGAGAAGGACAAAAGGACAAACATTGGTTGATTTCATTCATATGCAAAATATAAAAATGCAAAACAAGGGAGCAAACTAAACCAAAACAAACATTAAAATCTGCCTCAGAAGGAGGCAATAAGAAAGGGAGTGTGTGGGGAGCAATGGGAGTTGGGAGTGCAGTGAAGTATGTTGGAAGATTATTGGTGTTATGGTGTGGTAGGTGAAGTGTGGTAACATACATCTGAAGTATAAACCTGTACCCCCAAATCATACAGTGTTGAAAATAATATTACCTCTAAAAATTCAATCCAATTTTAAAAAGTCAGGAAAAGTGTATATACTTATATATATAAACATATATAATACTAACATACATAATTACAAAATTACAAAGTAAAATACCACCTATAAACTTTTGAGAACTGATTCTCTCTTTGAACTTTATATTGTATTAAATATGCTTTGAAAATACATGTTTAATGACTGCATTGTAGAGTAAGAATTGCCTTTATAAATAAAACTGCCAAATCGAATGTTTTAAAAAAAGTAGTTAGCATATAAAAAGTACCGATTAAATGTTATCAACTTTTATAATCAATAAATGTACAGACAGGACAATTGGAATTTTCTTATGTTCAGCAAAATCTTTATTTTCACATACAGGAACTTAGACCATTGTATTTTATCCAGCTGTACTTCTAAAGTAAATGTACTTAGTTCATGGAATAAAATTTGATTTAGTCTCTCAGGGTCTTTTCTGGTGTCCAATAAGTCCTTTAAAAACTGGCACTAGAACAGAAGGATAGGGACCTAAAAGCTTGTAGGAAAAGTGAGAGTATACAATCCATCTAAGTAACTGACAGCTGCATGTCCTAATTGAATCATTGGGACTTAGTCAGCCACTTTATGGTAGATAACATTTGTCTCCATTTTTCTTGTCTGAAACTAAAAGGCAAATACGCTATATTAACTGCTTTCTTGTAAATCATGTGAAATTTGAGTCAACTGGTAATTCTTTAAGGACAGTTTGGGGTCCTCTTTTGCTCACTACTGCATCTCTCTTTAGATAGTTCTCTGCATGCCAGAAACAAGTTGAACAGTTTGGGCTGATCATTTCCCACTGTTCCTGGGAGCAAGGATCTCCCCAGTAAAACATATTTTAGGATAATCTGGAAGCTATTTATTCAAACGTATCATGCTCACTTTAAACATAATTTAATAATTTTTAAACAACATTTCCAATGCATGTTATTTTCTATTAATGAGATCATACTTTTCTGGGAGGTGGGAGCCCCCATTTGCATTATCAGAGGAAAACTAATTGTATTTTCCTTCTTTCAAAGAATTTATAGTTTTTTGAGTAAAGCTAAAATTCAAGTACCTTCTTTGGGGCTGCTCATCTCTCTGTTAAAGGGGTAATTACTCTGCTGCAAAGTAGAATGTAGTTAAGAAACAATGTAGTCTTAGCAAATAAATCATAGTTTCTAGCCTAAACCATTGATATCTATTGATAGAAGATATTTGTATGTACCAATTCTTTCAAGTAATAAGTACAAAATACAGTTGTGCTACCTATTACTAATAACAAAGGAAAGTAATGAGTTCTTCATGGGAGAAGATTTAAAGGAAAGGCCTTTTCAGAGAGTAGAAGTCTCACCTGCATCTTAAAAATTAAACAGTTGCTGAAAACAAGGATATTTTTGATTTTTTCGACAGCATATTAAATGGTCTATAGTCATAGAAGTGAATAGATTGGAAAAGCAACTATTCAAGTTTGCCTAAAGTGGTAAAGTTTGAATGTTTGGGCAGGATGTGATGTGGGATAAAAATGGTGAAATAAGTTTGGAGGACTCATGCTGTGGTAGAGAATTTAAGCTTCATTTCAATGTAGAGTTGTACAAGTGAACTAGCACCACTGTCACTGTATTCTAGAATTATACAATGAGGCATCCCTGCTTCAAAAATACTGAGAACCTATTTGAGAAAATTAATGCAGGGAATGATACAAATGAATTTGTATCTTGAAGACTGGGGCAAGAAAACGGATAATTAGGTTAGGCAGTACCATCTAATAAAAGTAGAATACAAGCTACATATCTATCTTAATTTTTTAAAGAAGAAATAAACAGGTAAAATTAAATTAAAATTAAATTTAATGTTAACATTGTATTTTATACTCATCTTTTCATATTCTATCCTCAAAATCTGGTGCATATATTTTAACTTACAGCATATTTGAATTTGGACTAGCCATGAAATTTCAAGTTCTCAAAAGCTTCCATGCTTGATTATGGAAGGAAAAGTATCAGACTTGAAGATGACTTAATGATTTTGTAATAGAATAGATGGCTGATGGCAGTTAAAACTAAAGTGGTAACAGTGAGAATGGTGAAGGAGAACCAATTATATATACATATTTAGAAAATGGAATCAATAGTGGTAATTGATAGAATATTGTGGGTGAAGAATTAGGAAAAAAATCAAATATCTGAAGTTTTCCTTTAGTTGATTGTTATACAGAATTAGGTTTGGCAGAAAAGATAATCAGTTCATTTTGGTTTACTAACATGATGACAATTTAGGTATTTGCAAAAAAAAAAAAATCACAGGAGCTCAGATTTTGAAGCTATTAAGGTTTCCATGTGGGCAAATGAAGTCATGCAGTAGAGGAGAAAAGAAGGAGAATGAAAAAAGAAATCCTCAGGAATACTTACTATCTAATATTGAAGGATATTTCATAAAGAGAAGAGCAAAATAAAGAGACAGGGAAATAATTGTGTCAGATATAGAATAAGAAACAGAAAGGAAAGTACTTAATGAAAAGGGAATTTTATAGAAGAAATTGGGGGATGAGCAAAGTTCAGAGAAACAATGAAAACAAAAGAGGGGTATAAAGTTGATTATTAGATCTTTGGTTGAATTTTCAAGAATATCTTCCATACTTAAATTTTCTACATTTTTTAAATTTTCTAAATTTTCTACATTTTCTATTTCCATAGAAAGTGAAAGAACCAAATGTTACTGAGTCTCTGGGATATATGGAAAAGCTAGGCAATCCAGATCTTACTGAATTAAGTTTTTCTAAAACCTTAGGGCATTGTCAGTCACTTTATAGGGGCTGCTTAGTGAGTTCAAGTCACCTGCAAGAATATACTTCCATTATATGGCAGAGCTGGGATGGAACTCTGTCATGTCCTCAAATTCTTATTTTCCTACTACATCATGTTGCATCTCCCAAACTCTTACAGAATTTTAGTTTCACAGTTGCCCTTCTCTGCTATTGAAATATTTTATATCTTGTTATCTGAAGAAGTTACTAGAAAATGGAAGCCTTAATATTGAGTAGACCACCAAAGGTTAAGGGAAAATACATGTCTCTAGAATAAACATCAGAGTTACTTTTTCACTGTTCCTGCATTTGGAATGCAGTATGCAAGGCTGTACTTCCTAGCTTCCTTGAGGTCGCTGTGGTCTGCTTAGTGCTAGCCTCTTGAATAATGTATGTTTGGCCCAGAAAATGACCTTATCAACTTGTTACCATCTTTTATACTGAAAATCTTATAGCATTCAAGTCAAACTGAAGAGTTGAAGAGTTTTTTTGGTAATATTCCTTTTGATCTTTATTACTAAATGACATTTTAACTCCATTCATCATTATGTGCAATTTTAATGAAAAGAATTGTGGAAGTATTTCCAACACAAATCTATGTCTCTGATGTATTGTTTCAATTTTTTGAATTCCATTAAGTAATTTAGTCTTAACGTTTTCAAAATATGTGGGTAAATATTTAATGTCTCGTTAGACTTTGTTGTTCTTGCCCAAGAAAGATCAGGGTTCCCTGCCAGCTAAGGCCACATTTGGTGGAGGCATCTGATGTTAGAAAGTCAGCAGATGTTTAAATCATGTCATGAATTTAATTTGCAGGTAGCTTTGATTTATCTTTTAAGATTTATTTTTATTTATGCATACAAGAACTGGGGTGTAGGACAGACGTCTGAATGGGGGAGAGGATTCACCAGAGACACTGTGGGAAGCAGAACAGGCAGATCTACTGAAATACACACCTGAGGGGAACACTAGGCAAGACAGGAGTCTGATGCGCCATGTGGGTTAGCTCCCTGGCTGGGGAGGAACTCATGCTGCAGTGGTTGCTGATGGCTTGATAAAACTGAGACTTTAACCACTGCCCACCAGGGAGGACTTGTAGGTTGCTTTTAAAGAGGATTTTGAAGAAGACATTCTGAACTATGTTAACAATGCTAACCAAACTGCTATCAGAAATTGCATAATTATATAAGTTGTTGAAGAAAACATAGGAAAATACTTTTATAATTTTAGAGGAAACATAGGAAAATACTTTAAATTACGTTTCCTGACTCTGAATCCCATTACATTGTGGGCTTTCTTAAGTTATGTGCCCTCTTTAAAACCCCCCTTATCTCTCATTAGATTGATCTTTTTCTGTTCCTATGAAGAGCAAGTATTATGTCATTAATATCCTATATTATGTCACTAATCCTATTTGGTTTTTATTAGAGATAGTTGTTTCCTGTTACTTATATGTGTTCTAATGGATTACAATTCTTGTACTTTGTAATTGTTTTCTATATATTGTAGAAATCTTTGTGGCTTCTGAGTCACACACTTACAGGGTGTTTTATACATACCTTTACTTATTTTTGTAACAAAGAATAAATTAGTGTCGTCTTTGAGGGAGGTAAAGCAAGATCAATGTGTACCGAGATCTTTATTTTTCCTTAAATGTCCGTTATCTGTATCCCTATTTTTGTCTTCCAGTTCCCACCATTTTCTCTCTCATACTTGATTCTTTCATAGAATCTAATTATATTGCACTTGAAAATGACTTGTCTCTTTGCATTTGCACACATTGTTCCTGTTCCCTTGCATTTGCACACATTGTTCCTGTTCCCTTGAATGCTTTGATTGTGTAAGTATGTGTGTGCATGAGATAGAGAGAGAGAGAGAGAGAGTGTGTGTGTGTGTGTGTGTGTGTATGCAGAGAGGTGGGGGGAGATAAATTATAATAGAAAACAAATAAATTTAATTTTAAAATAATAAAAACTAAAGTTATAGTGTGCTGACTTACCTATTTTTTATGCTTATTTTTACTTTTGCTTTTTTTTATGGAAGCAACACTGATTTACAACACTATAAATTTCAGGTGTACAGTTTCACATCTCAACATCTGTAGGTATATTCCTCACCTGCCACTAAAAGTATAGTTTTTATCCTGCACCAGCTAATTGACCTCCTTACACCATATTCTGACTCTGTAATGCTATTCTAAGTGCTTTAAAGAGAGGTCAATTAATTTTCAAAAGGCCATACATCCTGCAATGGCCCATGCAAGTTGGCACCTGTTCCAGCGTCAAACCCTGGCAAGCAAACTCCTGCCCTCTTAATCTATGCTGCCTCCCATAACACTAAAATGACACTAGAAGGAATCTGCTAGGTTATTTATAGACAGAACATCATTTTATCTATATGCTCTTTCTTTTCCAGACTTAATTATTTGCAAAACCAGAACTCTCTATATTGTATAAACTTTGTCTAGAACTCACAAAACATTTTAGCTTTTATTTCTAGTATAACAGTAAAATAATGCATATCTATGTAAGTGAAAATTAACTGGTAAATTAACCTGCTAGACATATTTTCAGGCAATTAAATTTTTTAAAAGAAAATTTTTCCTAAAATGCAAAATGAAGGAGTTTTCATGTGTAGTCTTAAAATTTATTGGCATTTTGACATTTATGAGTGATTTATCTTTTATTAAAAAAGATTTATAATAATGAACATGAGGATATTTGTACGTGTGTATTAAGAGCATAACCTGAAAAATATTTCCTTAAAAGAGTTCCTTAAAACATTAGAGAATTATCATAAGAGTGAGTCATTGAGTAGCTGATAGAATATGAAAACTTGTGTCTAACTTAATACACCTTATAGGAAACCAAGTTGTTTTAGTAAGGTAAACTTTATTTAGCTGATGAATATTTTCAGGTAAACTATTTTGTGTATTTATATAAATATGTTATTTTATCATAAACCCATTTTTTAAATATTTTTTTAATAGAGGCATATTTTTATTTATTTATTTGTTTGTTTTTTGTTTATACATGCACTGGGTACAGTCAGAAGCGCGGGAGGGTGAGAGAATTCACCAGAGCCAGAGCGGGGAGCAGAGCAGGCAGAAGGACCGAAGTACACTGCTGAGGGGAGCAGCGGGCGGCAGGAGAGGTCTGCGCGCCATGTGGGACCCTCCTCTGGTGGCCGGGGAGCAGCCGGGGATCGAACCTGCGCTGCAGAGGCTGCGGGCAGCTTCGCAACCCAGCTCTCAACCGCTGTGCCACCAGGGAGGCCCAAACCCATTTTTTAATTTTTGACAATGACAAAGCTTTTTCCAACAAACCTATGGAATGTTTTTCATTTAAAACTAATTTGTATTTGAACTTTTCATTTCATTTTTTTCTCTTAGAATTCCTCAAAAGATCTTGCTCAAAACTAGTCTATATCTTCCTTGGTTTTGCAACTTTTTAGAGTGATTAAATACATCTTTTATATCTGTAAAATACACACATCACATACTGTCCCTTTTTTGGCTTAATAATGATGATACAATATAAATAGATTAATTTATGTTTAGTGTTTAAAACATGTCTAAATCACTCCTCCACACCACCTGCTTTGCTAATTCAGCTCGTTCATTATATTTATATTTTGTTTTCATAATGTTCCTAGAAGCCATAATATGTAGATAAGTTTCTTCAATTGAGAATACATAAAACTTGAGAAACATTAGTTCTAGCCAATTACTAGGATTATTCATTGTCATGAGATTAATTTTCTTTATTCTCTTGCTAAGCTTTCCTGTAATTAATTTTTCACTGACCCTCAAGGGATCATGTTTCTTTGTTAATAAAAAAAACCTTTTAATTACCAATTTTCTAATCAAAATGTTCAAATTCCTTAATAAAAAATACATTACCAGGAACCCATTTTTCTATGCAGCCCCAGCTCTCTTCTTTCACTTGATTCTTTCCATTTTTTTACACAATTCTTGAATAGAATTGTACCACATTTTCTCTGAAAATGGCTTGTCTTTTTGCCTTTGCACATATTCTTCCTAGCTTCCTGAATACCTAGACTCATCCCCTTATAAATATTCTAGTTTTTCTTTAAAGCCCAGATCAAATGACACTACTTCAAGAAACCCATTGCTGTTACTATCAGCTATCAAAACAGAAAAACTCTTGCCATTTGGGCAACATGGATGGAACTATAAAGGATTAGGCTAAGCAAAACAAGTCAGAGGAGAAAGACAGATGACTAAACTGAAAAACTAACTCTTGAAAATTGACTGTAGAAAGGAGGTGACCAGGGGACCTCCCTAGTGGCACAAGGAATTAAGTCTCAGCAATATGGAGCTATCTGCAGCCTCTACAGCACAAATTTGATCCCCGGTCATGGACCTACCCACATGGCACAGCAGACCTCTCCTGACTCACCCGCTGCTCCCCTCAGCAGTGTATTTCAGTCATTCTGCCTGTTCTGCTCCCCACTCTGTCTCTGGTGAATCCTCTCACCTCTGCATTTCTGGCCTGTACCCAGTTCTTGTATGCATAAATAAATAAATCTTTTTTTTTTTTTTTTTTTTTTTTTAAAGAAAGGAGGTGACCAGAGGAGGAGAAGGGAGAGAGACAAGAACAATGTGGAGAGGAGCACAGTGGTGGAGGATTATGGGATTTTGGTAGTGGGTACACTATGACAGCAACACTTGCAAGGGAGGATCCAACGCTTCTAAAATACAAACAATGATGTAAACCAACATTAACGAGATAAAAATATTAATAAAAAAATGAAGAAATCCTTTGTTAATTTTCTTAGATACAGTTGGCCATTCTATAATTTGTAGTTAAAGCTGTTAACATAGCAGAGTGGTCAACTATATCTAAGGAAATATCTAAGTTATGAATTTCTTGAAATTAGTACCTTCTAAACAGTGAGTGCATTACAATTAGGAGCCTATTTTATTTATTTAGGTTTTTGAAGGTTAATAGATTGTCAGGTATACCTTTAACAAGTAATAATATTTCGGATATAATAGTACTTATTCTAGACCACAAAATACACTATACACTTTTTTTTTAAAGATTTATTTATTTATGCATACAAGACCTGGAGTACAGGTCAGATGTGCAGGAGGGTGAGAGGATTCACCAGAAACAGAGCAGGGAACAGAACAGGCAGACTGATGAAATACACTGCTGAGGGGAGCAGTGGGTGAGCCAGGAGAGGTCTCTGCGCCATGTGGGTGGCTCAGCAGCAGGCGGGGATTGAACTGGCACTGCAGAGGCTGCAGACAGCTCACAATGCTGCGCTTAACATCCTGCGCCACCAGAGAGGCCCAATTATTGGGTATTTTAAGATGATTTATAATTATGTTATGCTAGGGATTGTTGTTTTGCTGAGTTTGATTTTGAGGAAGAAAGAAAGGCCTTTGAATTGACTTGCAATTAGCTCTGCATCTTGAGATTTGTTTGATCTTGAATTCTTTATAGTGACAGAACCTGTTTCAAATGCACACTATGCACCAAGCATACAGAAGCAAATCATCCTACTTGAAGTGTCTAGATTGTCACTTTTATCCTGACTTTGTTAGTAGAGAAATTATGTCATTCCTCAGTCTAAAAGGAAATTTGAGTTTAGAGATGCATTATTTCCCTAAAATTCTGTCTTTATTGTTTATCAATCTTATTATTTTTCCACCCTTGCCTTCTTGTAATGCCCATGGGACTTACAAATGACAGAAACCAATTCTTACCATTTACTACAACCTGATAAGTAGTTTCTACTACCACCTTCTCTGGACTGATAGCAAGAGTGGGAACAACTTTATAAAATATTTGAAATGACTAAAAATAAATGGCCAGGAGTCATTGTAAGAACCACCAAACTCTACATGTGTCCCAAACAAAGAAGCTGTTGAAGCTAAGGAGGTGTGGGATTATTGACCTCCATGTCTTTGTAATCAAGTAAACATCAAATTGTTAAATACAGAAATTGGGACTTATATAGTATTCTTGTTGTAATGAGCATGAGCATTACAATTTTTCTTGAACTTGTTTACATTTATTAATTTATGACATGCCATTATTTTATACTCTTGTGTATTTTTCTTTAAATATTATTCTAATAAATCCAACAATGGAAAATGTAATGTGTACATATACTAATGACTTTTCACATGTAGGTTCTACAAAATTTGCTGTTATTTATTCTTTTAAACAAATCAGGAGTCTAACCCTGATGCTTTTTATACCCTCCTTGCTCTAGTTACTAGCCTGTTCATAATTCAAGGCTTTGTTCATTAAGCTTGAGGGACAAATCAGCTCATTCATTTTCTCTAGGAAATAAAGTACAACATGACTTTTTGGCTGGGTCTTTTTCATCATCAACAAACACTATTTATTGGTCAAAGACTATAATATGCCTTTAAGTGAAATGTAACCTATTTGAGTTTTCTATGTTTTCCATTAATCCCTGACCAACATATTTAAATACTACAATTAGAAAAGAGATATTTTTCCCATTTGGATATTTGGTTCTATCCACTAAAATTTATGTTATTAGCACATATCTCCTTAAGAAATAGGATTACTCTTAAAGATTATTGTGAACAGTGTTCACACTTATACTTCGTTTTGACAAGTACGAATATGTTTTTGTTATGCACTGTATATTCACTTGGTGTTTTTACATCTTAAGTGCATTTTCCCTGACTGCCACATGCAGTTTCTATGGCTACAGGTTCCTTCCATTTCTATTTTTGCCTTTAGGAGACCACACTGCTACACATGGAAACAACAAGCAGGGAGTAGAACTTACCCTAGCGTGCCTTCTTGGGATTTTGTTTTCCATTCAATGATCTTTAGTATGAAATTAATCTCACATTAACAAGTCTGCTAACTATGCTTAAATATAATTCTCTTGCACAGAAAAGTCACAGAATTTTTCTCCTGTGTTCTATCAGTCTAGCATGAATACTGCTTTTGTGGCAGGGCCTATTTAGTCATTTACCAAGTCCCCATATCTTGTGTAAGACTGCTGCCAGATAAAAACATCTTTCCAAAAGCACAGTGTGACTTCTAATTTTCTTTCTTCTGTGAATCTAATAATCTCTATTTTGAGGAGAAATAAACTTTAAAGATACATTTTTCTCCATTATATTCATTCTAGCCCCGGCTATCCCTTTCCTCAATAATTTGAAGCTACTGCCTGATGGACAATATTCTAGTTGTTGGAAATTAAAGCAAACAAAAATACCATATAGCTTGCTTTATCAAGCCCTATAATTCAGATAAATAACAATAGAAGTGCATCCAATCAGGGTGTGAGGGTCCCATTCTACAAGACATGATCAATGAGGATAGAGATCATGGAGGAAAAAGCAGAACCAGTGGAATGAAAATATATCTTATAATTATACAAAAGCTGCTTGTGGCTAGATGTGACAGATCATAATGGGCTGTCCTCAGTAAGATGCAATAAACTGTATCTGGGCATTTACAGAGCTGATGGTCATGGAAGACAGATTGTTGTTTATCTATGATTTTAGTTAAAGAATAAGCCATTGTGCAGTTGTTCTCCTAAATTAGTTGCCCACTCTCTTCAATTTTAGTGGTTTATTCGTTTTCTTAAAGACTTGACGTCATTTATTTTATATCTGTTTGACATTGTATTTTTTGTTAATTCAAAAATATCCATTGAGAACTTGTGCTTTCCTTAGCATTATATGTGTCAGGGACACAATAATGTATATTTATAGTTATTTACTTATTGTGTTCCCCCAAGTTCAAAACAGAGATTTCAATTCCCGTCTTTTATGCCCCATAAGGCACTAGTAAGTTTCATATGAGATAGCTTAGTATTGTCTAAAAATTTTCATTTTGTCATATCTTCATAAATTCTGTAAAATTATATTGCAAAGTTTTAACTTACTCTATTTCAGCAAGAAACCATACCACTCCATTACACTATGTGGTTGGTTTCTATTTATATTGTTTTTATTATTTATTTTCCTAGTATATACTCTTCTTTGTGGTTTTATGTTTTAATAACTTCCAAAGAACAAATTCTGCAAACTCAGTAAAATCATTTTAAAGCTTAAATTTAATTTAATTAAAAATTTTTATACTCCTTTTGTTAATTTTCAAAGATGCATTTTTAAATGTTATTGTAGTAAATATATATATATGTATATAATGTGAGTTATGCCATTTTAAACAATTTGAAGTATACAATTTAGTGGCATTAATTATATGCACAGTGTTGGGTAGCCATCACTCAAATGAGAGTTTGATTTGCATTTTCCATGTAGAAATAGCATGAGCAGAAGATCTGCTACAAGAGAGAACTTGGCATTTTTGAAGGGCTGAGAGAAGGTTAATGTACCTGGAGCATAGTGTGCGAGACAGAGAGCAGCACATCATGAAGCTGGAGAGATTGGCAAGGCCAGATTGTTTATGGCCTAATAAAGCATGATTAAAAGGTTGTATTTTTTACCATGTGCAAGAGGAAGTCATTGAGGATTTTTATTTAGGGGAATGACATAAATCTAGTGATGTTATAATAACCTCTTAATGATGAATTTAAAATGATAGAATATAAAATTTTTATTTACAGCACAAAGTGAACTACATAGAAACATGATTAGAAAAATGAGTTGGTGAGACTGAGCTTGCCTTTTTCTTTAAACTTTTCTATTACATGGGGATAGGAGGAGAATAGGAGGGATACTATAAAGTATGGGATTTGGACAACCCTGTGTTAATAGGGTGCAGGGTTATTCAGAGAGGGATGCAGGTGGCTTAGACTCGGTAGTGGCGCTGGGCGTGGAGACACAAGCTGGGAGTTGGAGCGTGTGGTATAGGTATAGAACAAAGTCTTGCTGGTAGTTTAGAAGGAGGGCTTATGACCTGAGCAACTATGTGAGTGGCATTTTCTTGTTCAGAAATAGTAAAGAGTGTGGGAACAATATGATTTAGCTGGTTCTATTTTGAATGTGTTAGGATTAGGGTGCTTTGAAAGATGTAAGTAGAGATGTTAAGAAGTCAGCTTAGTAAAAGAAATGTAGATCTGAAAATAGTCCAGATACCTGAGGAATTCTTCAGAGTGTATAGAAGGAGCCTTGGAGATCAGTGCCCAAGGAATGTGAAGTTATAACTTTAGGAAAATAGGTAAGTAAATAAAGCATGAAAAATAGTTATGATCATACTGTGAAAGTGTTCAATTTGAAGATAAAAAGTTGGAACTTCAGTTGGAAAGTGAGGGAGAGTTATTGAAAGTTTTGTATAGAAACTACCTTATAAATTCAGTGATTAATGAAGACTTATCTTAGGGTTGTAAGCTGGTTAGACTGAAAGAGAAAACTGAAGTGAAGGATATGAAATATAGTTCATCATTCTCAAATTATCAAAGATTTTTAAAAAGTGTCACCCACTACATGTCAGAATGGAATAAAATATATATTGCTGCTCAGAATAGATATTGCTGCAAACATTTGTAATTTACCAAAAAAAAATTATAATGCATTGGATGCATATAATGCTCATTCTATTGGTCTCAGGTATATCAACTCAACGAAATGTATTAAGGGGAATAAAAACTCTCACGGAATACTTAAACAAAAATTTCTGATACACAATCATTACAGCACTCTTTAATAAAAACAGTTAAGTAAATTCTAGTATGCTCATGTAAAATCACATGGGGATGAAACCATCAAAACAATATTTATGCAGTTAAAGATTAATAAAGTAATATAATAATTAAATTTCTAAGTAAAACAGCATATTACATTATATAATTAAAAACTGAAAAACTGAGTATGTTGCTGGTATTTGTTATGAAGGAACTAGAGCAGAAGGGGAAAATGCATTTTTATGATACATTTATTAGCTGATGAATTGAAAAGATACTAATAGTTAATAATGTACATTGATTTATAAATCTTCCAATCAATCTAGGTTGTTCTATGCTGCATTAACTTTGGCAGAGAAAATTGAATCTATTTTACCACTTTTGATTTTCATGTCCTATTGTTTTGGGTCTTTTTTTTTTTCCCCCAGATATATACCTTGTAGCTTTACTGTCTTAAGCATAGATACAACAAATAGCAGAAAGCAGAAGTCACTGTTTTGTGATTTTCATAGTATTATTTCCATCATTAATCAGCCACCACAAAGTCCAATTAAGATATACATTTCTTGATCAATTATACAAAACCTTTCATAGCTATGATCCCATGTGAGGGCATGTTAACTGCTCTAAGAGTTACTTGCTGATCTTATATTGTGTGAGGAAGGCGTGCCTATTTTTCTTATTTGCTTACTTAAAAAACAAAACACTATAATAGATAAAGACCATTGACTTCCAAATCTTTAAAAGCTGGTGATTAAGTCACAAAGGCAATCTTTAATTTCTAAACTTTTTTTTTCTGTTAATTAGGCTTGCATAAACAAGAAAAGGTTTAGTAAATACAATTGGTAAAAAGTTTTAATTTCAGCAGAGACATGCATACCTTTTTATGGGTAAAGTGATTTTAGGTAAAAGATATGATCTATTTTAAAAATAGAGATAATGCCTTAGAAAGCATTAAAAAACATGGCATTAAACTTACAAAATTCCTTAACATCTTTCTTGTGCCTGAATATTATTTTTCTTCTATGTTGTAAAACATTTGAAACCTTAACAGAATTAAAATATAGCTATAACCTTTGGTTGTTTTATTTCATATATAGGTGTTATTTAATACTTTACCCAGTCATTCGGTGGATATCAAAAGCATTTAGTATCCCATAGGGGTGAGTGTATTGGTTTCTGTGTAATTTAGGAATAAGGTAGAAAGTCTCTACTTGATTTAGAGAACATTGCCATGTGGAACAGGAAATATCAGTTCATATCTTATAGGATAATTCTTATAAAATTATTCATTATTTAATATTCCAATTAAAGCTGTATTCAAGTCAAAAAAATATTATTTTAGGACACCAAATTAAAGTCCATCACTGCTGCTAACTTACCTTGTGCTATGTACTTAAAGAGGCTCTTACTCTGTGTCTTAGTCATACCTATAAAAAAAAATGTTTTAGTAGAGCAAGGTCACTACACACACCAAAACTATGACATAAATCTTGTCCTCTGCTGGCTAAGGAATACTTTACTAGTTGCATGCAATATTATTTCTTTCCAAAACAAGAACTATCATAATCTTCCACAGTGCAGTACTTTTGGCAGTATTAAATGTCAGTCAGACTTGACACCTGGAGAAACCTATATGGTTACTTGGAATTTACTTACCAATGTCCTTTCTACCTTTAAAATTCTATATTTCTGCTCAAAGTTTAATAATGTCTATAGTAAAATTTTATTTTCACTTAAATTTATGATGCATTTTAATATTTCCCACATTCAATGCTTGTATCTTAAGATGTTTATGTATTATACTTATTAGATATTGACACTAAAATTCTTGAATAATTGGAACTTTCAATACTTAGTACCTGAAAGGGTATTATTCACAATTTTAATTAAAGAACAATAAGAATTATCTCATTGCTGTTGAGATAGTTTATCTCTGATCCATTTAATGCTAAATGTGTGACTAGATTAAATCTACCAGTATTCCTTTGGGAAATTCAGTTTGCTAGTTATATATTTGTTTTGCTTTGATTGCAGGAATTCACTGTGTGCAATTTTCTTGGTTAATATTTGAGCTACTTTAACCCTTTCTTCATAGACTTAGCCTGTTAATAGCCTGTTAATAGTTAGGACCAACTTATCTTAACCGTGGTGTCTTAAAGCAACATAAATCTACTTTCTTAGAATATTGGAAATTAGAAGTAGAAAATTAGTTTCTAGGGCCTTAATGTTAACAGAACTATGCTCCTTCTGGAGACGTTGGAGTTAAGAAGAATCCCTGGTTTAGCCTTCTCCAGGCTTTACAGCTGCATCCCCTGCATTCCTACACTTTTAGAGTAATTAACATGACATCTTCGAATTTCTCTTTCAGCTGAAGTTGTATAGTTACCTTTTATCTTCTACAAAGTATTTCCTTTTGTTTTCCTCTCACAAGAACATTTTTATTATATATAGCCACTTGGATAACCAGGATAGTCTCGTCATACTGAATCTTTAATTTAGTCACAATCTGTAAAAATCTCTTTTTTACGTATTACTAAAAATGTATTTGTTTAGCTTTTATATTATTTTGTTTAATTTTTAGATTGTTGTTAATTTTGGGACAGTATTTTATCTCTTTTTTAAGGTAGGTTCTAAGAATTTGGATATGTCTATCTTTGGGGACCCTTATTTCAGCCTATTTCAGGGAGACATAATATCCAAAATAAGGAAAGCAAACATTCACTGAGATTCATGATAGCTCAAGTGCTGTTGTCAAGAAATGTAAGAACCCTTTAGCTTTATGCACCTAAAGATACAACAGGACCCTTGCCCCAATGTGGGTTCAAAAAAATTTTTTTTCTGTTAGTATTATAATACATTTGTATTGATTAAGTCACACTTGTAAATTGAATCCTTTTGTGACTAAGGTTATGTGTTTTTAGAAAACCTAGCTAGGTTAAGAGATGAAAATATATGAAAATATAATGGAAAATTTAGTGCTCCATCAACAAATATTTATTGAATATCTGTGTGCCAGGCATTTTTCTTAGAACTGAGGATATATCAGTAAATAAAATAGACAAAGTTTTCTACCCTCATGATGCTTTCATTCTAGTTGAGGAAACATGAAATATAATGGAATTTATACTGATTTGGGAAAACATGAAAATCAACTTTCTCATTAGAATGCAACATTAATACAGGGAAAATGTTTATGTTCTAGAGCATTCTCTGATTGATCGCCTTCCAACACAGTCTTTATCCAATATATTTAAATATAAAAAGATTTTCCCCCCAAATATTTATTTATGCATACAAGAACTGAGGTGTAGGCCAGAGATGGGGGGGTGGAAGGAGTGAGAGGATTCACCAGAGAGATTGGGGGGCAGAATAGGCAGATCTACTGAAATATACTGCTAAGGGGAGCAGCAGGCAAGACAGGAGAGGTCTGCTGTGCCATGTGGGTCAGCTCCCCGGCCTGGGATCTAAATCGTGCTTCAGTGGCTGCTGATAGCTTGATATCACTGTGTCTTTAACCCTTGTACCACCAGGGAGGCCTAATTATAGAAAGCTTTTAATTGTGCTATACATCTCCATGTATAGTATATGGCAGAATCGTGAGCAATTTGAATTCATAAATCTAGTTTTATCTGCTTTATCAATAGCCTAGCTGATAATTATTGTTTCCTTAAGGTTTTTGAAACACTGGCAAACATTTCACCACTTCTTTCTGTGCTATCAAATGGAATCTAATCCTCAGCCAGCCTCTAGACAGTTTGCTGGGTTCACCTGCATTACTTAGGGCTTTGGAGAGTGGATGCTCCCCCGACAAAATCATAATGCCATTGTTTTCACAACCTGAATGTAAAAGAGTGTTTGCCCTCAAGCACACAGTATTTGGAATTGTCAAATTGGTACTTACTGAAATTTGATGAGGCTAGAATCAATAGCATTATGTAATGTGGGCCCTAAGGTGACTGGGAAATGGACTTTGATCATGTGACGTTTTTCTCATTTCATTTTTAAAAGAAGAAGAAATGGAAAGAGAGAAATAAATCCAAAGATATGTATGCATTATTCTTTCTTTGAGGAGCTAAAATGTTCTCTAAAACATTTTCTTTTTATGTTTAAAACTGGTTTACAGATTCTATAGAATTTTTTTTAACATTCTAATTATCATACATATTAAAATGTCAATTAGGATTTAAATGCCTTTGAGGCTAAATTTCAATTAATGCAAATATTTGATGATCCCTTCTTAATATACTGGTAGTTCAAATAATCATGGACACTGGGTTAAAAGCTTTGTAAATGTTTATATGGGCTAGAAAACCAAGAACATTTTGGGATTATCAAATACTGAGAAGTAAATCTCTGAAAGTTAAATTGCATTTGGCAATGTCTATATTCTTAACTTGTGCTATTGAATATGCATGAAAGAAGGTTACAACCTATCATTTTCTTTGTTCAGCTTGTCTTAGGTTAACTCTAGGCTTGGGTAACAGATATAACTGGTAAGGAATGGGGACATATTGTCTATGGAGCTGCATTCTAGTTTATTATAATAGAATTACTCTTAGGTCTTCATTTACTTCACTGAAAACCTCTGATACAAATGTGGCCAACTGTCACTCATCAGTTGGTCTTGTGCTACTAATTTAAATGACATTTTAATAGGTTTAAGTTCTATTTAACATAATCTGACATTTCCTAATTTTATCATCACCTAAAGTAAATCTATGAATTATGATTAGAAAAAATAGAAGACCACATCTTGATTATGGCTTGTAGAAATAATTAAAGAGCTGCATAAGTAGGAGGAACGAAGTGTGTATTCAGAAAAACCAGTTACACTATAATTCCTTATAAGTTCTAGCCTTATATCTAGCAGGTGCTAGCCAGTGCTCAATAAATGTTTACTAAGTGATGAAAATAGCTGGTCCCATGTTTATATTTCTGTAACAATATCTAAATGTTATAGTAAAACTTTTTCAGTTTGTAGCTCAGCATCCCTTCTTTACAAATCTCTAAGGAATCCATTCACACAAAGACTTTTGTATGGATATCAGAACTCTCTCAGAAATTATATGTATTTACCTTTTACATGCATGTGTTAACTAAATAATATTTTCTTTGTGGTAACCCATGATTATATCAAATTAATGCATCTTCCAATAATATATTAAAAGGCAGAGGGTTAGAAAATTAAGTTTAAAAGCCAATAGAAAGTTCTCATTAAATCAACTGAGTATTTCTCCTGCTATATTCCTGCAAAGACACAGAAGACCAAGACAAACTTTGAAATGCCTGTTATTTGTAGATGTTAACATAGAAAAGTGGTAAAATCAAGCTGACATGTTTTAGCTTTGGAGAATTGTTAATTAACATGTACATCAGTGTCAACAAGGCTCTAGAGAGTGAATACCTCCATTTTATTTTTGTTACTGTCCATGACTCTATCAATACGAATCTTCAGACTCTTTAGTTTCTCACTCCAGCAGCTTCTAAAGATTTCTGGTTCCTAACTGAGGGTCTTTTAATCTACTTATAGATGTGAACTAAAATCTCTTAGATCTTAAAAATTCTCCTTTACTGACCAGTTATATACTAGTCAGAGCTAAATGTTTTACATTTATCAGTCAAGTTAAC
Source organism: Talpa occidentalis (assembly GCF_014898055.3). Classification (NCBI taxonomy): domain Eukaryota; kingdom Metazoa; phylum Chordata; class Mammalia; order Eulipotyphla; family Talpidae; genus Talpa; species Talpa occidentalis. Next base: position 23,768,739 of record NW_026555331.1, on the reverse strand, counting down.
TTTTTGCATATTTTTATGAGGCAGTTATCACATGTACTTTTATTTAATACGTGAAGAAACTTATTAAGAAAAATTTTATAACTTGACTCTAGTGCCCTATCTTTGGAATCTTGCATGGCAAAGGAAGAAGTGGCTCTTTACATTGACTTCTTTCCCTATTGCATAGACCAAATCTAGTTCCAAATTACATTTGTGACCTTTTAGTTTTTGATTTATTTTTTATATTTGTACAAGAGCAGGGGTACAGGCCAGAGATGCAGGGGGTGAGAAGATTCACCAGAGATAGAGTGGGGAGCAGAACAGGCAGACTGATGAAATACACTTCAGAGAGGAGCAGCGGGCAAGACAGGAGAGGTCTGCATGCCATGTGGGTTGCTCCCAGGCCGGCAGGGATTGAACTGGTACTGCAGAGGCTGTGGGCAGCTTCATAGCTCCATGCTAAACCGCCTGTGCCACCAGGGAGGCCCCTGTGACCTTTTAATTTTATTGATGCTTGCCCCAAGTTTCTGTTGTTGACTTAATTCAGAATTTCTCAACCTGGGTATTGTCACACAGATCTTTTGGTAATTAATTTCTTACCCAATTCTATGTCTGTTTTTATAGTTGAAGAAAGACTTGACTATTCTCTATTGTGGTTGAAAACAACATCCTGATGTCCAGGGCTTGGCAGTTGAATTAAAATACTGAATCATTAAATAAGTAAGAAAGATAAAGATGCAGTTTTATTTTCTATTTTCCTCTCTGGCCTAGATTGGGAAGTGGTAGATAAACATTACTTCTGTGATATGACTGGTCTTTGTTTTCAAGGTGAAAATACATTTCTTACAAATGATCTTACTTAGAAATCTCACTAACATAATTTTTTTTTTTTAAATTACATTGTTAGAGAAGACCATGGGCTTTTTTTTTTTTTTTTAAATAGAGGCATGTTTTATTTATTTATTTGTTTGTTTGTTTGTTTTGTTTTATACATGCACTGGGTACAGTCAGAAGTGCGGGAGGGTGAGAGAATTCACCAGAGCCAGAGCCGGGAGCAGAGCAGGCAGAAGGACCAAAGTACACTGCTGAGGGGAGCAGCGGGCGAGCGCCATGTGGGACCCTCCTCCGGTGGCCGGGGAGCAGCCGGGGATCGAACCGGTGCCTCAGAGGCCGCGGGCAGTTTCGCAACCCAGCGCTCAACTGCTGAGCCACCAGGGAGGCCCACACTAACATAATTTTTCATTGATATTATATCCATGGGGTTAAGGTAAAATTGAGTTTGGTTTAAATAAAATATCTTTGTTAATTTACTATCAATTCATGGTCTATCCATGCATATGTTAAACAGGTTCAAAGCTAGAAGGAATCATTGATATTCTTTTTTTAATAAAGTTTTTTTTTTTTAAATATTTATTTATTTATATAAGCACTGGGTACAGTCCGAAGTGCGGGAGGGTGAGAGAATTCACAGAGCCAGAGGGGAAAGCAGAGCAGGCAGACTGACAAAATACACTGCTGAGGGGAGCAGCGGGCGACAGGAATGGTCTGCGCGCCATGTGGGACCCTTGCCCAGTGGTGGTGGATCTAACCAGCATTGCAGAGGCTGCAGGCAGCTTCACAACCCAGCACTCAACTGCTGCACCACCGGGGAGGCCCGAATCATTGATATTCTTATACATAATTGAGACTTGTGCATAATAAAACATAATATGTGATGGTTTATAGTAAGATTTGGTATTAGAATGCAATCTATATAATGGTTGGTGAAATATCTTCATAAAAAAATCTAAGAATGTATGATGGGGCATGTCACAATTTTAATATAAATTAATTAAAAATTTGTTACTTTCTGTAGCTCTCCATTTTTTAAAAAAAGATTTATTTATTTATGCATTTATTTATTTATTTATGCATACTGGGTTATAGGCTAGAGGTGCGGGGGCAGGGAGGGAGGTGAGAGGATTCACCAGAGACAGTGTGGGGAGCAGAACAGGTAGATCAACTGAAACAGGTAGATCTACTGAGGGGAGCAGAGGTAGAGGCAGTGGAGTCCTGCTGGGCCATGTGGGTCAGCTCCCTGGCTGGGCATCGAACTCATGCTGCAGTGGCTGGAGATATCTTGATAGTGCCAAGACTTAAACCCTTATGCCACCAAGAAAGCCCAATATAATCATTTCTTTAATGAGATATTCATCAAATTGGTAAATTTGATTGATTTCTCATTGATCTTCATTTTATATATATTTTTCTTTTTTAGTTTTATAATATTGGCTAGTTACAAAATTTATATTCTGGAATATATGAACAAACTAAAATTCATGATCTCCTTCCGTTTAGCTATTAGAAGAAATACTGCCCTATTCTCATGTCATTGAGGTTAGTCACACTAACTGTATTTTAAAAGCACATAAATCTGGGCTTCCCCTGGTGTCACAGGCGGTTGAGTGCAACACTATGAAGCTGTCCCCAGTCTCTACAGTGCTGGTTCGATCCTGGCCAGCCAGGTGAGGGTCCCACATGGCATGGCAGACCTCTCCTGTCATGCCTGCTGCTCCCCTCAACAGTGTATTTCGTCAGTCTGCCTGTTCTGTTCCCCTCTCTGTCTCTGGTGAATCCTCTCACCCACCCGCACATCTGGCCTGTACCCCAGTTCTTGTACAAAAAAATAAATAAATCTTTAAAATAAGTAAATAAATAAAAGCACATGAATATGGATTATGATCCTGTAAAGATAGAAACATCTGTGCCAAACACAGAGGCAGACACATAATTTATATTTAATTGGTGCTTTCAATACATAAATTAATGACCAATGACTACAATGGAAATAATTATATATTTTGAGATATGAATTTTTTTGATTTTGTACTCATAGAGTGCTAGTAAAATTGTAATTATTATTCAGATTTGGGAATTTTAGATTATCATTAGAATTAAGCAAAAATAACTATCATCTCCAAACATTCATTGAAACAAGCACATATATAGACACTGAGAGGCACACTAGAGGGGCTTAGATTATGAAGAGATGCATGAGTAAAAGGAATAAAAGTATCAAAATAAAAGATATAAAAAGAGTGCACTTGAGATTGAGGGGAAAACATGGAAGATGTAGAGAAAAACTCAGAAGCTGAACAAAATACGTAGTCATGAACACTGATTAAGAAGAGGCTAATTAGGGTGAGGTAAATAATATTGATAACAACAGCTGTCAGTCTCTTTGGTATTCAAAAGTCAAATAACTGCTTTATCTTTATTAAGCTACCCAGAACACTCAATTTATTCCAATATTTCAGAGATATGTCAAAATTAAACCTTAATAAATTATTCTGAATATTTTCTCATCAAGTCACATTTTGTTTCAGAGTTTATTTGAATAGGTATGATTTATAATTAAAGTCAAAATATAGAAAATATCTTTAGACATGAAGAAAACCACCATTATTGAGAGCTCTTTAATTTTCAAAAGCTTTATGGGGGAAAATATGGTTGTAAGAATCTAACATAGGGAACAATATTCTGTGGATTATAATTATCTGTGGTATACTCACAAATGTTTAATAACTGACTGGCAGGAGGAGGAGGGGAATGGTTTGGTTTGTAGCGTTTGTCAAAATCTGTGTTGTATATACTCCTGTCAAGGCCAATTTCAAGATACCTGCATAACACAGGGTGTGGATTCTGGGAGAGTTTTGCACAGTTAATCCTCAGGTTAAGCAACTCTTAATAACCCACCTTTGGATACTTGATAAGCACAAAATAATTATAATTAACATATGTGATTTCGGGCTTCCCTGGTGGTACAAAGGATTAAGACACAACCTATGAAGCTAACTGCAGCCACTGCAGCATGAGTTTGATGCACTGCCAGGGAGCAACCCACGTGGTGCAGCAGACCTCTTCTGACTCGCCCACTGTGTCCCTCAGCAGTGTGTTTCAATCTGTCTATTCTGCTCCCCTCTGTCTCTGGTGGATGCTCTCACCTCCCTCACCTCTGGCCTGTACCCCAGCTCTTGTATGCATAAAAAAATAAAAATAAATCTTAAAAAAAACCATGTGATTTCTACCTGAATTAGTCAGCATTCTTTCAGTTGTGTCATAAATCCAACTTAAATTAACTTAAGTTGGTTCTTAAGCCCATTGATGTTTCCTTGTAAATCAAGGCAGTTAAGATGTCTAATTCTCATATTGTGGGGTTCAAGTGATTTCAGCTTTCCTGAGACCTCCTGTCTTTTCTTTGTCCTTCTTTTCTCTGTGATGGCTACGTTTTCAGAGGGTCTTTTCTGTAATGGATAGACTCTATGGTGGCCCCTGTGATTCTTAATGCCTATGTTCATTTTTTTTTTTCTGCGGACCTATCCTGACCTCTTTAAAAGTGAATATCATTGAATTAAAAAAGCTTAAGGCTTGGTAATGGAGACAGACATACATATCAATATATTAAAGTACAGAAGTAGAAATCCAGGAAAGAGGAAGAAGTATTAATTAGCATTGCACTATTAATTTTCTTTTTTTAATATGCATTTAAAAATTTCAAAAGCAAGTCATAAATTCCTGGAGATACTGATTTCATTTTAATTAACTCTTCCTTGTGATTATACAATTTGGATAAAAATGAAAAATCCCATTATTTCATATTTGCTATAATAACTCACAAGTTACCATGACTTCAATACTGCCTGTTACTAGAAAAACATATTGTTGCCCTTCTAGAGACACATTTTCTGATCTGTACAGCTGATTTCTTTTGTCTATCATCAATGGTAAGCCATAAAACTAGAAAATGTAAGATGATACCATTTTTCATAAAAAATTTATCTAAGTCTCTTTTGATATTTCTCTTTGAGGTTAGAAAATCCTTTGCTTATCAATGCTGGATTCTTTCCTGGCTTTTGCAAACTGGTTATAAATGTTTTCATATGGCCAAAAGACTTATGTTTGATATGGTTAATAACAGTGAAAAAGTTTCAGTGTCCTGGTATAGTTCATCTAAAATGCATAAAACCTTTTAAGCAGTTAGCTATGATGATACTTTAAGTGTCTTAAATGTAAATAAAATCAATCTCTATGGGTTATTTTTCTTTACAATTTCTTTTTGGAATTCCTGATCTATGACAATGATATTCAGCTAACTCTATTATGCAGGATAGTCACAGGACATTGTTAAAAATAAAACACAAATTTGGGCTTAGTGACAAACTTTTCAGCTTTCACCAAGTAGGAAATTCTGCTAATGTGTTCAGCTTGGGAGAAGAATAAAATGCTTTCTCAGGTTTCAATGAGGTTACAGTGAGAAATAATGATACATTGTGATCTAATTTTTTCAAATAGACACCAAGTTCACCTTAAGGCTACTTGGCTCTGTTGGGTAATGAAAGAAAAGCGACTCATTTTCTAGCATAGTCATTTTTCACCTCTATGAGTGTTCAAACATTTGTTCAAATGTAGCTGTTTTGAATTTCTAATTTGTACCTAGTGCCACGTACCTTCAGTGCTTGCAGTTTAATACTTAAAGTGAGTATTAGGGATTCCCAAGGCCTGGGATATGCAGAACTTGTACTTCAATGACAAATAAAATGCCAAAGAAATATCAAATGAGAAAAAGAAAAGCAAAATCTTATAAACTAAGAGGGAAGTAAATATAACACATTCTCTTAAAATTTCATTCAGACCATTATAGTTTAATTTTTTAAAGCACACAAAAGTTTAGAGGCTTATAAAATTTCACCAACAATTCTCCAGCTATCTCCAACATTTCTGCACACCAGTTAGGCAGTGACTGCTCTTTGTTCATTCCTATCTTTTTTCCAGAATCTTTATATAGCAAACCATCTTGAAAGATACAGTATCTTCTTTTTGGAGCAAAGGGCAAATAGGTGTACTGTCCATGTAATAAATACAACACCTTTCTCCAGAACAAAGGCAAGCATTCATAACCCATTGTAAAATATTCAGGTTCCCTAACCTCAGAATTTCTCTAACAGCAACTAACCTACTCCTTGTGTATCTGTAATTTAGCCACTTCACAGAGAAATCACACAGCAATGTTAATGCTTCAGCTATCGCTACTGCTTTGTGTCAGAATCTACCCTTCATCTCTGACCCTCCGTTGGCATCCATAAAAATGTGTCAATCTAATGAATTGACTTGAAAGTAGAGTAAAATCTTAGATACCCTATTATTCTCGACAATAGACTCATTACTACCTAGGCTACTTGGCAACTGAAACATTCTAGAACTATTATAGTGGTCACTTTGATTAAATACTGTTATCAGGTTGTACATTTCATAGGTAGGTCTCAGAAATGGAGACTTGATTTTACAATATTGATCTACCAGGGCTAATGAGAGTCACCAATATTCTATTTGGATTAGTTTAGCAATGATTTTTCATTTGAAAAAAAATTTTGTAGAGTTTTAAATATTTGGAAGGCCTAATTTTATCATCTATATGTACTAGAAATGATAGATGTCAGTAGACACTTTAGATGCTTTTTAGAGCAATTTTAGAAACACACCAAAAATGAGTAGAAGGCACAGAGGTTTCCCATTGTCCCTTCTCCCATCACATACAGCCCCCACTACCAACATTCCACACCAGATTGGTACATTTGTTACATTACTAGAGACTGATTGCATAGCTGATATTATAGTTGACATTAAGGTTCACTTTTGGTATTGCACATTTATGGACTTGGACAAATGTATAATATGTATTCATCATTGTAGTGCTATACAAAATTGTTTCCTGGTCTTAAAATTGCTCCATGTGAGGCCTCCCTGGTGGCCCAGGGGTTAAGTCTCAGTGCTATTACCTTTATGGCCTTTGTTCAATTCCCAGCTAGGGAGCTAACCCACATATGGCACATCAAACCTCTCCAGTCTTTCCCACTGCTCCTCTTAGCAGTTTATTTCAGTAATTCTGCTTGTTCTGCTCCCCACTCTGTCTGTGGTAAATCCTCCTCATCCCCACACCCCTAGCCTCCACCCCAGTTTTTCTATGCCAAAAAAAAAAAAAAAAAAAAAAAAACAAAAAAGATTTAAAAAAATTGCTCTACTTTGCCTTCTGTCTCTACAAACACCTGGTAACCATTGATCATTTTACCATCTCTAAGGTTTTGCTTTTTCCAGAATGCCTTAGAAACCTATACTGTCTAGACTTTCAAGATTGACTTCTTTCTTTTAGTAGTATACATTGAATGTTTTTCCATATCTTTTCATGGATTAACAGGTGACTTCTGTTTAACACTAAATGACACTCATTATTCACAGTGGATATTGATAGCCATTGTCTGAATGTACCACATCTAAATTGCTTCCAAGTTTTGGCAATTATAACTAAAGCTGCTGTAACCATCCATGTGCAGTTTTTTGCGTGCACCTACATTTTCAACTCCTTTAGATAAATACTAAGGAGCAAAACTGCTGGACCCTATGGTTAAGAGAATGTTTAGCTTTTCAAGAAACTACTAAACTGTCTTCCAAAGTTACTAGAATGTTGCATTTCTCCTAGCAATGAATAAGAGTTCCCATTGTTCCATATCCTTGCTAGAATTGTGACTGTCAGTGTTGTGACATATATTGGTGAGTCTCTCTTGTTTTAATTTGCAATTCCTTGATGACATATGATGTGCAGTATCTTTTAATATACTTATTTGCCACCTGTACATTGTCTTTGGTGAGATGCTTATTTAGATTAAGGTTTTAATTCTTTTTATGGAGTTTTAAGAGTACTTTATATATTTTTGATAATTGTCCTTTTTCAAATATGGCATTTGCAAATATTTCCTTCCAATTTGTTGCTTGCATTTTCATTCTCTTTATGTAAGGATTTTTCATTTGAGTATGTATACAATTAATAAAATTCAGGAAAATTAAGACAGCCATACTTATTCATCATTATGATAACATTTAATCAAATATTACCTCTATTGATCTATTATTTTATTAATAAACTTTTGCTTATTTCAGAAAATAATCAGTATATTAAAGGTCTCTACATAACAATTTATTTCCACATAAATTATGGATTTTTAGATTTGACTAGTGTTCTTTCAAACTAAAAAAATCTTAAGATAAAATTAAGCGTCTGTCCTAAAGGAGAGTATAGTGAGGAGACAGACTTAAAATCTAAGAAAAATATCTAAAGAATCAAGTGATAATGTGAGTTGAGGTAGTCAGTTGAGGGAGAAATAATTGAGAGTATACACAAGAGTAATGAAATGAAGGTGCCTTTGCTGTAAGTACAATGTTTAAGACACTCCTTAGCTAAAGCTAAGTGTTTCTGTGTAGTAGCAGGTATTTTCAGTTTTAAGAAGCCAGAAATCCACTCTGATATGGACATTTCAAATTTAGAATGTGAGGAAATGGCCTGTGTACCAAACATATCTCTGAGTCTGGTTAGTACCTCTATCCACATTTAACAAATTCTGTTAAACAATATGTATCACATATACATAGTAATATTACATATACTATGATGTATATTATTTGTTTAACAGAATTTGTAATATTACATATACTATGATGGAGGTATAAATAGTGTGGTTGTAGCACTGGAGAAGTTACAGAAAAACAAAAGTCCTTAAAAAAAGTGTATATCCTTGGAAGGATGATAGGATCATTCCTTAAAATTGTTAAAAACAACAACAAAGGAAGCAACATATGAAAACCACACAGACTTGAAGAATTTGACATTTTTGGAGAACTATTAATGCTCCAGTCCTTCTGGAACACAAAATTGGTAATAGGATATAGCAAGGGGTAGATGTGGCTGTTAAGGTTGACAGGTCAGTTCATAAAAGGCTTAAATATCATGTTTAAGAACACACTCTTGAAGTGATGAAGAAAATCATTAAAACATTTGAGTAGGGGATTGTCTGATCTGGTTTGTGTTTTAGAAATAATACTGGTTGCTGAGTTGAAGATTAAATGCAAAGTGAGGTCAATTAAAATCAGTTTTCTCAAAAGAGAGAAAGGAGGGAGAACTAGAAGTCAGGTGACTAGGCCTGATCTATAAAACAGGTGAAACTTCTGACTCCACTAATGCACAGGTGCACACCTTGGAGCCAAGGGAAGTAACAAACTATGACCCCCCAAACACAAATCCAGAAAGCTCCCTTCCCCATATTCTATTAAACATCCCTCCACTTCAGCTTTCTCCAATTTGTCTCCCCTCCACTTTCCTGTTTCCCCCAGTAGCAACTTTGAACAGAACTTTTGAGTCTACAGCAGGTGAAGGACTTGGCACAGCAAAGTGACTGAAGGAAGGACAGAATAATATCCTTAACTTTTGGGACAAAACAGGCAAGTGTAGCCACTGTCTTTAGACCTGTATCTTTTGAGAGAAAAAAAAATGAAAGGCCCACAGTCCTATAATGGGCATGTTCAAGTTTCTAATAATTGTTTTGCTAAGAAGCGCTGCTTCATCTCCTAAAGATACCGCATTGTGAGCTGCAAAGTTGAAAATATATAAAATGTAAAATATAAAATAAATTGATCTGAAAAGATTTAATTTTGTCTTTTCAGATCTATATTAAAATTGTGTTTTATTATGATTTTTTCTTGTGATTTAATTAAATTCCTTCTCAGGGGTTCAGTGAAAAACTTGCTAAAATTAGAATGAAAAATGGATATAGTTGCTTTTAATAATATATCTTAAAAGTGTTTTCAGAAATTCTCAAGGAATAACCTTCCCATATTACTTGAACACATCATTTTCCTCTCAGAATAGGAGAGAATCCAGTCAGTATACCAGAAAGCTTAAAAATTCTATCTATCATCTATAGCCTACCTATCATCTAGTTTATGGCGATGTATAAAGGCTCAAACTATCATTTAATTTATTCAGCAATGTCTCTCACTTGCAAGGGACAAAAGCTGATATATATTGATTAGGCAAAAATGAGAGAACCAGAGTTAAAACTGAAGGATCATAAATAAGTATATTAATTTGAATACCTTGGGATAACTTAGGTGAAATCCCAACTGGTGTATGTAATTTATCAGTTCATTTAATTTAAAAATACGTTAGTGGGCACACTTAGGGTATAGGCTGATTGTGACTGCCTCCCTCTCTCTGATTTTCTCTCTTTACTCCCTTATGTTAGTTTCATCTAAAAGTTAAGGTTTATCAGTGTGGTCAAATACCTATAAAAGATCCATACTTCATATTGATGTACTGTGTGTTCAAGAGGAGAGAACTTCATTTCACCCAAACTTAATCCAAATTCCTGATCTATAATCTCATCGGATTCAGTTATAATTTTTCCTACTCCTAACCAATAACCATGGGCAGAGAGGATAGGGTTTACTGACTGAATCAATTCTGGGTTAAATATCCATGTGTGAAACAGTCATCATAACTTACAGAGTATGATTGCAATTATGACATGGAAAAATCAAGACCCAGTCTTCAAACTGAGTTTGAATTCAATTCCATCAAAATGGCATGATCATGCAAAAGAATGAAGCTTGAAAACCATAAAATACATAGAAGGAAATATAGGCGCAACACTACGTGATATGCGCGGCAAAGACATCTTTACAGACACATCACCCAAAGCAGTGATAGTGAAGGCAAAGATAAACAGCTGGGACTACATCAAATTAAAGAGCTTCTGCACAGCAAAAGAGACAATAACAAAAACAAAGAGAAACCCCACCGACTGAGAGAACATTTTTGCACACAACACTAATGATAAAGGACTGATCACAAAAATCTGTATAAAAAGAGCTGATGAGACTCAACAAAAACAAAGAAAATAATCCAGTCAAAAAATGGACAGAAGAGCTAAAAAGAAACTTCTCTGAAGAGGAAATGCAAATAGCCAACAGGCATATGAAAAAATGTTCAACATCACTTGTAATCAGGGAAATGCAAATCAAAACTACAATGAGATACCATCTTACACCAGTGAGAATGGCACATATTAAAAAAAAAAAACTAGCAACAACAAATGTTGGCGAGGTTGTGGAGAAAAAGGAACTCCCCTGCACTGTTGGTGGGAGTGCAAACTGGTCCAACCACTATGGAGAGCTGTGTGGAGATTTCTGGACCTACTAAACATAGAGCTTCCATATGATCCAGCAATTCCACTCCTAGGTATTTACCCAAAGGACACAGAAACATCAATTCCAAAGAACACCTGCACCCCTATGTTTATAGCAGCACTATTTACAATAGCTAAGCTTTGGAAACAGCCCAAATGCCCAAAAATAGATGACTGGATCAAGAAGATGTGGTACATATACACCATGGACTATTACTCAGCATTCAAAAAAGATAAACACATGCAATTTGCAGTAACATGGATGGAGCTGGAAGGGATCATGCTCAGCGAAATAAGCCAGACAGAAAAAGAAAAATACCAGATGGTCTCACTTATAGCAGGAATCTAGAAAACTTAAATAAGGGACCAGGAAAAAGAATGTAAGAAAGAAAATATCAAAATCAACAAACAACTATGAACCAGAGACACTCTATGGGGAGTGGGGGGTGTGGGAAAAGAAGGGCTTGGGGTCAAAATAAGAGGGTTGTAATTGTAAGGGGAATATAAAAATAAAATTTAAATAATAAAAAATAAAATAAATTAATTAAAAAATAAAATAAAATTTTACCTATATCATAAAAAAATGACATGATCAGGACATGGTTAAATAGACACTAGATAGTGTCTAATAATGTTCACTACACCTTGCTTTGTGTATGCTGGGCCTAGGTTATTGGGAATTTCACATTCTTTCTTATCTCTGCTTTCCTTAATGTCTACTTCACTTTTAGTTTCCAAATGGCAACAAAAGGATACTAGCTTCTGCAGGTGAAAAAATTCTTTCAGCTTAAAAACCCCAAAGCAAGGATTCTTTTTTCTTAGTAGCTATAACAATCAATGTGAATCTTCATTAGACCAGTTTGTTCTAATATATTCTATAAGAATGAATTATTCCTCCAGAAGTATGAATGCTCATGTCAATTAACCCTAGGCTGTGTGACATTCTTGGAAATTGATTTAAGGTCAGCTCTTTTCAAACCACATGGATTTAGATTGGAGGCCATGTAGAATCCCCCCCTCCCAGGAGATACTTATTAGATAGGGGAAATGACTTCTGAATGAAATAACATCAACATTTGTCCAATATGACAACATACTTTCATCAAGTTGCTTTATGTCAACAAAATTCAGTTAAATATATATTTAATTGAGCTACTTCAAGTTAATGTATTGTTTGTAAAAATAAAAAGTTTCTTATCATTTGGATACAACCAAATATTCTACCTGAATATTTATTTAAAATCACTTCATTGTATAAAATCAGAAGGTTACTTAAAAGTAAAAGTATGAACTTAAAATCCTATATTAATTGAAATGTGCTTGGAATTTAATGTCATTTACTTTGGAATAACCCTGTTGAACATTCTTTGAGACCTATAAAGAAGACCCAAAAAAATCACAAGTCAGAGCTAACCTCAGGTTTGGCCTGAATGTTCATATACACTTGACTGCAGAAGACTTTGAAAATGTTTTTATATATGAAAACGTACCACAAAAATTATTTCTGCTTGCATTAAGTAATCCAAAACTTAAGTAGCATTTTATAGTATGTGGTATTAGTGACCATGTCAGGAACAAGGTTGATGAACTAAGAAAAATGAGCTAATATGTGAGGGGGAAAAACCGTTTTAAAGGTTTTCTTAATTCAATGTATTAATGTGATAAATTCTCCGTGAAGCTGATTAGTGGACCTGCTCAGCCTCAAATCTTCACATAAGTCAATTTCCAGTTTAGCTTTGTATTTCACCTTTAATAATAGCACCACTGACATATATGTGACTTTTAATTTTTTTTTTTGCCAACCCCATCAGAGAACAGAATAATTGCTCAAATTCAAAACAATAAATATTGCTTTTGCATTTAAACATGACTAAAATTTGGAAATGTGTGTTATTAAACTAATGAAATTTTTTTAAGAGTTATTCTATGGAAAGTTGAACATTAGATCATGGGGTGCATAAACAATGGCAGTCATGATTCCTATTAATCCTGGCTTTACAGCATAGTATCTAGACTGAATGGGGTGATGAACTGTAAATAAGGGATTAAGGAACCCATTTCTTTTTAAATTGAGGCATCATTGTTTTATAATACTATTTAAGTTTCAGTAATACAACTTCACATGTTGATAAATGGGGATCTGTGGGTACTGGGGAATGGTATACAACCCTGCTGGTGGGAGTGGTGAGAGATACACCCTTCTATTAGCTGTTCTTTCTCCCCAAAACTTTCCCTCTCTGGTAACCAGTTTGTTGATTCTAAGGTTTGTTTTTGTTAGTTTATTTACTTTGTTTCTTTATATGCCACATGAGTGAAATCATATGGTATTTGTCTTTCTCTTTTTGGCTGTTTTTGCTTAGCATGATCATCTTGAGGTCCATCCTTGTTATTGCAAATGGAAAGATTTCATTTTTTTATTAGCTGTAAAGAATTTCATTGCATATATATGTCACATCTTTATCCAATCATCTGTTGATGGGCACTTATGTTGTTTGCATATCTTGACCATTGTGAATAATGCTGCAATGAACATACAAGTACATATATCTCTTTTAATTCATGTTTTAATTTTCTTTAAATATATACCTCGAAGTAGAATTGCTGAATCATATGGTAGATATATTTTTAAATTGAGGAGGACCTTCCATAGTGTTTTCATTAATGAGCACACACATTTCCATCAACAGTGTACTAGAGTTCCATTTCCCCACACCCTTGCCAACACTTGTTCCTTATCTTTTTTATATAGACCGTTCTTACAAGGATGAGATATCTCACTGTAGTTTTTATTTGCTTTTCCCTAATGATAGGTGGTGATAAGCCTTTTTTCATGTGCCTGTTGGTCATCTGTATGTCTTCTTTGAGGAAGTATGTATTTAGTTCTTCTGCCCATGTTTTGATAGGGTTGTTTTTTAATTGTTGAGTTATATGAGTTACTTACGTATTTTGGGTATTAATCCTGTGTTGCATTTGTGAATTGTGAATATCTTCTCCCAATCAGTAGTTTGCTCTTTTGTTTCTTTTCTAATTTTATAGTTTTCTGTGTTCTTACTTTGGGGTATAGGAATGAGGTACCATATATAAAGTATAAGTTGATTATTGGAAAGCTTTATCAAGAAACCTTTCTTTTTTGTATTATTTTATCTGCCCCTTTATTATTATTAGGCCTGTCAATTACAGAGCTTTGCTTAATGCAAAAATTCACTTAACTATATTGACTATCTATATGCAGCACAATAGACAGAAATTATTTTTTTGTCCTCAATCTCAATGACTTTTAATTTAATATAGGAAAAAAGAATGTGTGTGTGTGTGTGTGTGTATGAGTGTGCATGTGCGCATTTGATGGATACATAAAGAATAGGTAAAAATCAAGCATAAGGTGGATATTTTATCATTTTTCATAATCTTCATTATTTAATGTTAACTTTTGGGTGAAATAATAAATGGAAGTTCTTGAATTAAAATAATCCACAGTAGCAGGTGATTATGAGTAGAATAGTGAAAAAAGGAAAAAAGTCTCAAAAGGAAATGCTCTAAAAAAATACAGAAAGTGTGTATAATGAAAGGTATAAACAATGAAATGAATTTCCAAATTTGTAAAATTTCCTGTAGGTCAAACAACCCAAGCTTTTAAAGATCCATGTACAAAGCAAATGATTAAAGATAAAATTTCCAAAGAAATTTTAATGAGTTTTGAATCTTTTTAATGAGGTGATTTGAGATTGGATCTCTGTATAGAAGGCTATTTAATAAATGGAAATGTAGTCAACCTGCAATTTCCTAAATATTCTAAGCAGAGAATGAAGGTTTGAGACAGTGTTACACTTTAGTCACTAATGTAATACTTGAAATGTACAGGTATTTGAATTTCTGAGCAATCACTGAATATTTCAGCAGTGGTACAAGAATTTTGCCTCTGGGTGGCTCTTTACAGTATTTTATGTGACATGATTGGCTGTTGGCTTAAAAAAGAGATTAAAAATCACAAGAACACTGTGGATATTTCCAGCCCAGTTGGCTTTTAGGCTTTATATCAAATGAAACTTATTTCAAAGATCTTTGAAAAAAAAAATCACAAAAGCAGAGGCTGGTCAGTAAGGGTTAGCAGTAGTTAAGACTTCATACTGTACAGTTCTTTCTGTTCTTTTAGTTCTAGTCCTGTGATGATTCTAAGAAGAGAGGAGACTGATTTTTATGAAGTGGGAGAATTGCAATGATCTTTAAAAAAATTACTTCCTGTGTCTTTTTCTTTTAACAAAGTGTGTATGCATTTTAGGTCTGTTGAAAGTAGCAGCACATACTTATTCATATGCATTTAGGCAAACATAATACCTTCGAAGTGTTTAATATAAGCAATACTTTTAATACAAGCCTTCCTTTTTTATGAGAGTTTCCAGCACTTTATCCCTAGAATTTTCATATTAATTCTCTATCACTTTTTCCTCAGAACTTTTATACAACTTTTTTATTATGGTAAAATACCTCTAAAAATTTACTATCTTAGCTATTTTTAACTTACAGTTCTTAAGTATTAACTACATTCTTAATCTGCCACTTTGTACAATGTTGTTATGCTGTACCATAACATCATCCTAAGGGTTGTAGAAAAGAATCTTATATAACTGAAACGCTATACTTATTAAGCAATAGCTCAATTTCCCGTTTCCTTTAGACTCTGAAAGCTACCATTCTAATTTCTGTCTCTGTTTTTGATTAATCAATAATTCATAGAAGTCATTTATATATTGTTTTTTTATGACTAGCTTGTTCCACTTAGCATAATGTGCACAAAGTTTATCCATGCTGTTATATGCCAGAATTTACTTTCTTTTTAAGATTGAATATTCAGTTGTGTAAATAATATTTTGCTTATCCATTCTTCTGTCCGGAAGCATTTAGGTTGTCTCCATTTACTGCCTATCTATTCATCTACTGAAGGACAGTAGGTTGTGCCTACATTTTAGCTATTATAAATAATGCTGAAATGAAGATGGGTGTATAAATATCTTCAAGACTGTAATTTGAATACTTTTGGATAAATACCCAAAAGTGTAAGTCCTGGGTCGGTTGTTAATTCCACTTAAACATTTTTAAAAAGATTTATTTATTTATGCATGCATGCAAGAGCTGGGGTACAGGCCAGAGTTGTGTGTGTGTGTGTGTGTGTATGTGTGTGTGTGACAGGATTCACCAGAGACAGAGTGGGGAACAGAACAGGCAGACTAAGTGAAACACACTGCTGAGGGGAGCAGTGAGCAAGACAGGATAGGTCTTCTTTGCCATGTGGGTTGCTCCCTGGCTGGCTGGGGATTGAACTCATGCTGCAGAGGCTGTAGATTGCTTCATAGTGTGGTTCTTAACCCCTTACACCAACAGAGAGGCCCCCCCACTTAAACATTTTTGACTAACCATACTATTTTCTACAGTAGCTGTACCATTTTATATTTGCACCAAGTGTATGATTTCCAATTTCTCCATATCTTTACCAACATGTTATTATTTTCTGGTTTTAATTTATAGTGTTTTTTTTTACAGTAAAATAAATTTTACAGTATTTTACACAATATTTTTACAGCATTCATCCTAATGGTATGAGGTTGTATCACTTTGTAATTAAGAATTGCATTTCTCTAATTAATAGTGATGTGGACAACTTTTTATGTGCTTATTAGCCATTTCTGTACTTTTTTTTTTAAAGTGGATATTTGTTATTATTGCCATGTGACCATTTCTATAGAACAGTGCTGTGGTTGTTTTTTTTTTTTTTGTGTGTGTGGGACCCTTGCTGGTGGCCATGTAACAAAGCAGCGCTACAGAGGCTGCGGGCAGCCTTGTAGCCCAGTGCGAAACCACTGCGCCACCGGGGGAGGCCCCATTTCTATACTTTTTGGATGAAATATCTATTCATTTTCTTTGCCCATTCTTGATTCATTTGGATATTAATTCCTATTCCATACATGATTTGAAAATATTCTCTCCCATTCTTTGGGTAGCCATTATTACTCTATTAATAGTGACTTTTGACATACAAAAATTTAAAGTTTTCATGAAGCCCAGTTTGTCTATTTTTTTTTCTTTTCTCATTTGTGCCTGTGGTGTCATTTCCAAGAAATCATTGCAGAATCCATTGGAATGAACTTTCGCCTTATTTTTTTTAAATAGTTTTATATTTTTTACCCTTATATTTAGGCCTTTGATATATTCAGAGGTTTTTTTTTTTTTAATATATATGATATTAAATAATGGCCAGCTTCATTTTGCTAGGATGTTAGCAGGTGGTAGATTGGTAGTTGCTACTCTTCTTTGAGCTAAAATTGACAGAAATTAACCACAATTTGTTAAATAAACCCTTCCCAGGGAAGTTTTAAGACTTCAGTCTCTCCAGAGTTTCAGAGTAGTTGCATCAGACAAATTCTGTCAGTGCAATTGTTATCTCAGTGGAGAGATAGATCCTTAATGCTTCCTACTCTATTATTTTCCCAAATACATCTGAGAAATTAAAAGGGCTTCTATAATATCTGGTAACTAATTGGTTTGTTTTCTGTGAAATGAAATGAAGGTAATGGGTGGATGGCCTCAGACTGTACTGTTCTGACCTCTCCCTTCAGGTGGGTTTTGGGTAAATCTATGAAAAAGTTTTCTTAAAAAATGATGTCAATAACAGCACCCGTTTCTCAGTTTTTATGAATAGTAAATAAGATGATATAAGTAAGAGGTTGGCATTCAAAATGTAGGCAAGCTGTAGCCCTTTCATACTTTGTTTCCCTTTTTATGAGGTGTCATTTGGAGAAAATGTTCATGTAGTCCAATTGATTATTTATAGACATCCTGCATTCCCAGATGAATTCATACAACCCAAATCAATTGAACTGATTTCAGTGACTCTCAGGACACTACCCTCATCAGAAGATGATATTAGAATCATGAACAATGAATATTTTCCCTCGTGTACCTTATGTTCTAGTTTCACACAGAATAATAACACAAAACCCCACATTCTAGCTTGAACAGCATTTTGGTAGCTACTTCAATCAAAAATAAACTCAGTGTCATAAGAACCAAGGGAGTTGAAGATAATATTATATTTCATGAAATGAAGTCACTTTTAAGAGTGATTTTCTAACATCTAAAATAGTAGCTTTCTTTTTTCGTGTGTCCTCATGGGTTTGCTGCAAACTTAGTGAAATGTCAAGACATGGTATTGCAGATGAATAGATTTTCAAATCAGCAAGCACAAAATAGATTATGGATTTGATCTCTTTCATTTCTATTTTTGTGAGATACACACAGAAAATATGAATGAGCTGTATTACAAAATCATAAAGTGATCTAATCATGGATAACTAAATTTAAATGATTTATTAAAATCAAAAGACATTTGGAAAACTTTGTAATAATCATATAAAAATATACCTACAATTTTATCATTTTGGTCATTACTAGTATATTTCACAAATAGTTCTCACTTTATATTTCCCCTAAAATATCCATAATACTACTATTTATGTCATAATTATGGACAAAAAACATTGTCTAGACTGTGAAGAGCAGAGTCGTTGGAAAATACATTTTCTGGAAATATTGAAGCCCTACTTTAAATGATGACGTTTTGATTATTTTGACAGATTTTTTGTGAATACTCCTAGGGGATGAAAACTATGAGAATGCTTATTTCCCATTTAGACTCAAAAATAGAAAATTCCCAGATGAAGGCACTCATGAACATCTATACAGCATCTTAAAAATAAGGCGCACCTCTAATTCTTGATGTGAGTGTTAGAGTAATATCCACATTAGAATGGAAAATTCTAATAATCAGTTAAAAATTCTAAGTAGGAATTACCTGAAATACTTTTTGTTCCAAAAAAATAATTCTTCTTCAAAAAAGTAAAATCAGATTGTTTATATTGATTCTAGTTCTAGGCATAATTTGATGAGGGCTCTAACTTAGTTGTTTTTTTTTTTTTTTTTTTTTTTCCCTGTCCTTTTCTCTGCATTGGGTACATCAGCTAACTTCCTTTACAGCATGCAAGTGTAACCAAAAGTTCAAGGCCCATGACCATTCCACATATCATTGAAAATTATAAAAAAAAAAAGTTTCTGTCTTAATAAGCAACTAAGACAAAGAAGCAGACACATATTTTGTCTTTAAATGTTTTCAGGTTAATTCTTGGTTTGTGTGATGTAAATGGTAGAACAAGGAACGATACCCCCAAATTTCTCTGGTTTGCAGAAATTTTGTTGCTGTTGGAGTGACTGAATATAGAATAGGACACCTCCCAAAGTCTAAGAATGTGTCACTGGAGTTTTTCCACAGTGTGAAGACCCAGCATTTGGCAGTATAATGTGAGATATTCATTTGTAGTATAAACACTAAAAATACACTTAATATTTATGCAGTACTCATCTGCTATAGCCCATGCCATTGGAGAAATAATCAGGTTGTGATATAACCAGGATAGCATTTATTTGAGAATAGGATTCATGAGTTCAGGCCAAAACCAAGAGGCAGTCCCACGGTGTGTACCACCAGAGTCGGGGCAAGGGGAATTTTAAATGACCAAGCAGAGAGAGGGTCTGTGTTTAGTTATTTGTTGTGAAACTTTTGTATTGGTTCTTAAGTGCATTTTTCTGACCATGATTGCATGCTTCAGACAGAGGCTGCAGCGTGAGGTCTGTTGTGACAAACAGCAGAGACTCACCTGTTGTTTTCATGGTGTTCAATTGTTGCTTCACCCAGTGTCTCACCATGGCAGTGAGAGACAAGATAGAGTCTGACTCAAAGCACCTTTTGCATCTTTATGCATATTATACTACTTAATTGTCAAGGAAACAGTCCTTACTTTCATCTTTTCTTACTCCTCCAAACAAAATGTATATATCATCTACTATGCATAAGGATTATACTCAAAACTGGTTTGCAGTGGTGAATTAAACAGTGTCATTTCTAATGTCATGAAGCTTTCATTTTAGTGGAGAATACCCGTAATAAATTAAACAAAAAAGCACTGGAGCACAACCTCAAAACAAAAGCAGGCTTCTTTCTTAGACTTCTCCATGACGTCTATGTTAGAGTACTGCTTTCAGTATGCCATCCCTGCAGAATGGACTAAGGTGGTGGACCACTAGTGCTTGCTGATGGGCCCACTATGGTAATAATACTTCCATGTGCTTTAATTGAGGTATCATTTGCTTGCAACACTGTTGCTGAGTTAAAGCACCACACTTTTCAGATGTATATATTTAATATTTACTCCAAAATTATCTTTTGTTTTTCCTAATTAAATACTGGCGTGAAGTTAAAAGAAACAAAGACATAGTATAGTCTAAGCAAAATAGTGAGGTTATTAGTCTAAAAATATCCATCTGGGGCCTCCCCTGGTGGCGCAGTGGTTGAGCGCTAGGCTGCGAAGCTGCCTGCAGCCTCTGCAATGCCGGTTCGATCTCTTTAGTGCTGGTTCGATCCCCGGCCACCAGCGAGGGTCCCACATAGCGTGGCAGACCTCTCCTGCCACGCCCCCTGCTCCCCTCAGCAGTGTATTTCGTCACTCTGGCTGTTCTGTTCCCCGCTCTGGCTCTGGTGAATTCTCTCACCCTCCCGCGCTTCTGACTGCACTTAGTGCTTGCATAAATAAATAAATAAATATTTAAAAAAAAAAAAAATCCAAGCTAAGCTTTGGAAACAAACCAAATGCCCAAAAATAGATGACTGGATCAAGAAGATGTGGTACATATACACCATGGAATATTACTCACCATTCAAAAAAGATAAACGCATGCAATTTGCAGCAACATGGATGGCGCTGGAAGGGATCATGCTCAGCGAAATAAGCCAGACAGAAAAAGAAAAATACCGGATGGTCTTACTCATAGCAGGAATCTAGAAAACTTAAATAAGGGACCAGGAAAAAGAGTAACTATAAGAAAGAAAATATCAAAATCAACAAACAACTATGAACAAGAGACACTCTATGGGGGTGGGGCGTGGAGAGGGGAGGGATTGGGGTCAAAATAAGGGGATTGCAATTGTATGGGGAATATAAAAATAAAATTTATTTTAAAAAAATCCACCTGAATTTTTCTTAATATATAATGCAATGTAATCTATGATTTCTTTCAAAACCTTATAGAGAAAGCACATTTTCTGTGTATTTAAAATGCTGCTACTAAAAATCAAGGTTATCCCATGAATGAATATGACTAAAGGAGAGGAGCATTTGCGGAAATACTAATTACAAATTCATATAGAATATAATTTTGCCTGCAGAATAGAGCTGTTTAGAATAATTGCAAAGGGTATTTTTGGCACGTTTCTTCTAGATTATGTTATAGTGTTCTGTTTAATAGTTATCAGGACTTTAATTGCAAGATACTAAAAAGAGACTGGTATAGATATGAAATACATACTAAGTTCATATTCAAATGACCTGAGCTCAGGTCCTAGTTCTGAGCCTTAATTTCCTTTTTTACCTGTAATGTTGGCAAACCATTATTGAATCCACAGGGTTGAGTTTTGAAGACTGAAAAGCAGTGCTGTTCTACCCAGTGTGAAATATGCCTTATTCTAACACAGATCCTCCAGGAGTAAGATTTCTTTGCTCACTCAGTGTTCTGGAACAGTTTCTTTATAAATGTTGAACTTTTATATAGACTTAGTTTAAGCATATATATTTTGAATTATGTATAATATGGTATTTATTTTACTTCAACAGTAAAGAGCGGTCATTTATGGCAAAAAGAAATTGTTCCTGCCCTCATCTTTTTTGGAAATTCTTTTTCTTTTGTTGCTCTGCTGATCTATTGTGCCCCATGCTGTTCCTATATCATATCTGTTGAATCAAAATGGACTCATTTTTGTTCCAGGCTTAAACTACTTTTTGAGAACCCTCCTTTCTCTGCATTTTCTTAATGTACATTTATAGATTTCTATTGCTCTGATTCTTGCTGTTCCTGATTTGTTCTTGATTTTTTGGAGGTTGCAACTTTAAGAATGTTTGTTCTCTTTAAATAGGTATTGTGTGATTTACCCACCTATAAAAAGCCAGGGGAGGCACACTTCCCTAGCAGGGTATGGATCATCTGGGTTGTTTTGGATGTTGTCTGTATGGGAATAGCTTTCAGGTCGGTCAAGTGCCTGAGAAAGCTGCCCCTGCTGTGTAGAAGTCATTGACTTTTGCACGCTGACTGTGCTGCACAGATGCTTGAAGATTTCTCTAGTGTGCTGCAATCAGAGTGCATGATTTAACTATTTTGATCCAGTGTGTGCAGGCTATGAAAATATTGTACAATCTTCAAATTTTTTTTGTGCAAATGTGATCATTGTTATTACCATTATAAGCTCTTGTGCTTTACCCTGATTGGGGCTGCCTTTATCATGATGGTGCAGATGACTCTGTTGGAAATGCCCTTCCTCTTCAAGTATTTGCCCAATATTGCCATAAAGAAACATTATATAATAATAAAATATTACATACTTGTTTTTTTCCATTCACAATCACTCAACAGAATGTTATCAAACACCTGTGATGTGATAGGACTTTTCCATGTGATGAGAGTTATGATTAATATTATTTATTGATATATAGTCCATGATATCAACTGGATTAACTGTTGTCACAAAAAATACCCTACGTGGAACCACTAATCTTTAATGGCTATCTACCGATGAACTTATGAATGCTTTAGAGCAATGGTTCTCAAAGATGGTCCCAGACGAGCCGCATCAGCATCACCTGGGAACTTGTTGGAAATGCCTTACACCATCTACACTCTGGAAGTGGCTCCCAGCAATGTGTATTTTAACAAGACCCCTAGTTGATAGATTTTGCGATCCACTGTTTTACAACATGCTGGTTATAGAAAGGGAAGTGAGGAGCATCTGGTGGGGAGAATAGATACATTTTGATAACATTAGGAGAAAATTAGAAACTGTACACATTTCTCTGTGGAAGGGGAGCCCTCAGCGGAGGGCTCAGTTCAGGGAAATGAAAACCTGGATTTTAGTGCCCGAATAGAGGATGTCCCAATAGAGATGAACAATGAAAAGAATGAATAGAAAAACTACTGAAAACTCACTTCAGACATGTGATTTTTTTGTTTAGAGATCGTTAGCTCAGCAATGGACACTGTTGACATTTGTGCCCAGTCTGACCTGTATAACACTTGCTGGGTCCAGTGGACTTTTGGAACCCTTAGTGCAGTCTCTAGGAAATGCCTTGGTGTCATACAGTCCTTCATCCTGCCATAAGCAATATATCTTTCCTGTTGGCTTTTTTCCCCAGATTTCCTTTGCTGGTAACTTGTTTCACTGAATGTGTCATCTGCAATAATTCATATACTAACACTGTAAAAAAGATGGGCCAACAAAACTGCCAAAGAGACTTTAACTTGGTTGGTAGAATTATTCTTTGCAGGTCTCTTGAAAGACATTCTTGTTTTCTCGAATGTCATTTGCTAGTGATCTGTCCTTCATCGGAGGTCTGCTCAGAAAATAAAAGTCAGTATCAGGTTTATTTCATCACTTATGATGAAGATCTTTGACTGTTAAAGGATTTCTTTTTTCAAGTTGCTAAAAACTTTCATTATATTCCTGCATTTTCAGTTAGTCCATGGTGATTGCATTGTCAGCATATACTATATAGAATTTCCTCTGTGCAATTCTCATTAACTGATCTTAGTGTTCAAGCCATTAAGTTTGGATGCAGGCTGTAAAAGGAAAACAAACCAGCCCTTCACTTCATGTTTGAGTGTGTATGCCGCCCAGCTTTCTCTTCCATCAGCAAAGATCTGTATGGTCATTAATGCATTCATTTTTTAATGACTAATTGTAGAAGCTTCCAACTACACTTCCAAATTAACTATGTTATTTGACTATTAAAATAAAAAATAAATTTTCATTTAATAAGTGAATGCACCTTAGGAGTTTCAATAAATATTAATTAAACTGTATTTCATGTAGCTGATTCTCTTTGAATTGCACAAACTGTCTAGACAGAACAAATGGTTAGAAGTGATGGTAGGTGGGTTTTCTCTGGAAGGAGTGCTGAACATGTGCTTAGATATAGTAAAAAATGAGGGTACTGTGGAAGTGACAGGAGTCAAGGGGAGCATCATAAATCTCCAATCACAAATATGAATTTGGTTAAGAGTCAGCAAAATTTATAATATTGCTACAATTGCTCAGAGATCAGGGTAAATAAATTGTAACTAAAATGAGTAATTTTTCTTCCATCCCCTAATCTTTCTCTTTTCCTTCTCTCCACTTTATTTACTTACAATACAGACACATAAATTGTGAAAATGTCCTATAACGAATCAGTACTCTGTGAAATTAGAATTTTAAAAAAGTTAACTTCTAATTTTTTACTTGCTATCTTTGTAATCTCAGATAAGTTACTGTGATATAAATATCTAGGAATTTTTGTTTTTCCTTTAGTAAAACTTTCATAATATTCACTTAAGAAAGATAGTATTCCATCTCCTCATTTATCATTCAGTGGCATTTATGGATTGCCTGCTATGTTGCAGACACTGCTATGTGCACTAATGGATGCCTGTGATCCCCTAATATGAACAAGACACACACACACAAACACACGGAGAAAAATATTGAAGATTTAAAATGACCAAGCTCTCTGTAGATACTCATTATAACCTCAACACAATGCTGATGTTAAATGCTGAGTAACTGAGACTCAGAGATATTAAGGGACATTTTTAAGGTAATGTGGTAGTGGAGGTAGAATATAATATCTTAAATATATTGCCAATACATCTTACTCTAGAGAGATTATGTAAGTATGCTTGTAAGCTGTATATAGGTAGATATTTAGTCTATATCATTTATATCTCATTTTGTTCTGGGATTTTTCTAAGGTGATGCAAATAGAAATAATTAATTTTTTCCAATCTCAGATATCTCCCAATCCAAGGGAAAGACATAATAGTAAAGTTCAAAGTTCCATAGAAATGTCGAGAAGAGTGAAATCACCTGTGTAGGGAACTCAAAGTAAGACAGAGGGATTACATTTGTTTTACATATGGAAAAAATATATAGGTATTTATGAAGAAGGGAAGAAGATATTTGGGGGATAGATTTCTTTGCATATTGTAACATGCAAAGGCAGTGACATGGAGTTGCAACATTACAGGGACACAATGTTTATTATAATATAAGAATCCTTTAGAATAAAGGAGGAGGGATACAGAACAATTCTAAGTCACAGTAAGTGCCTATGCAAGAAACTATTATTTTCTCTCTTATTTACAGATGAAGAAATTGAAATAAGATGACATCATTATTCAATTTCTTGGAGCTAAACAAATGATAAAAACTTCTAAATCTAAATTTTGTAGTCTTATACCACTCTAAAATCATAGTCATTATGAACAATTAAATTTATTAGTAAATGTGGGCAGGAAGGATAAATCTGAGGAAACTAGGGAAGAAGCTGGGTGTCATGGAAGCTTAAAGAGTAGAGAAGATTTTAGACTAACTGCTATTGATAACATTAATAGCCAATCAAACAACAGAATTAGTGGGAGTCTAATAGTATACAATTTTAGCAGAATAAAGAAGTAAAAGATTGTGGAGTGATTTAGAACTCATAATTGAGTGAAAATAGCCCATTTATTCAGATGGATTTAGAAAGTCAGTGTCCTTAGGAAGTCTTTGAGTCAGTGTACCCAATAATTATTGAAATATTAGGTATTTAGAATCAAGCAAGGCATTTGACCTTATTTCTTTGGGTTGCTTTACTCAAAAAATGAAGAAATATGAGTTAGGTGCTAAAAGGATCGTAGGAATAAATGACTACTTGGCTAGTCATGTTCAAAATGTGTTGAATAATAGATTGATTCATTCTTGGCATCATTCTGATTCAGTCACACTGAATTTCTTGCTGCGTTTTGCATAGGTCAAGCATAATTTTCCCTAAAGTTGTCTCCCCAGCACAAATTTTTTCATAACTTTTTTTCACTTCACTTAGGCTTCTGCTGGAATATAGTTTTAGGAAGGTCTTCCCACACCACTTATTTAAAATAGGAATCTCTCATTGAATTCACATTAGCATAGTTTTCCTGTGTAATGCTTAGTAGAGTCTGGAGCAAAAGCATATATATTTTTCTCCCCAAAACAGTGAGAACTTTTTTTAAATGTAATAACATTCACACCACAAAAGTGCCTGGCACACAGTAGGTGCTCATTAAATATTTATTGAATCAGTAAATGATTGGGATGGGATTCTTGTAGAATTATGCAGACTCGTCCTGTTTAAACAGAAATTATATAAAGATATAAATGGCAGCTTATCAAAAGCATGGGAGCAACTTGTTGGAAGATGGCAGAGGGAGTGGATGTGTTAGGAAAAACTCTGTGTAATTTTTTTAACACAACACTTGGAATATAGACATAATAAGCAGCAATGCTCTTTACCATATGCCCATGATGTCATTTGAATTAAACAGGTGGATGACACAAAACTGGGAAAGAATCCCTAATTTGATGCACGATAGCATTATGGTTCAGAAAGATTTTGAATAAGATGGACTACATCCAAAAAAAGTGAAATGCTTTAGGAAAACTGTAAAAAAAACTACATTTAGATTTAAAAAATATATGCTTGAGTACAGGTGGATGAAGGCACAATTAAAAGAAGTTCATAATGAAACAGAGCCAACCTCACCAAAATCTAGAGACTTTAGTAAACAGCAAACATTGAGATAGGCTATTATACAAATTAATTCAATATTTGGCTTTGTAAACAAAATGATAGTGTCTAAACAAGTGATACTCATTTCAGATTTAAATATAGCACATCTGGAATATAGTCTTCAGCTTATTTATTCATTGATTTATTCAGTTTTTTATTCAATAAATTTTTATTGTATATCTACAATGTTAGCACTGTTTTAGGCACTGATAGTACCTCCACCTCTGCTTTACATGGCAGTGAGCATTTTAGAAAAATTGGAGGGGGTCTTCATCACATTTTAATGGAAGCACTGACAAATTATCATTCATTTAGCCAGAATAAATAGAGCAAGGAGGAAAAAGATAAAGTTGACTTAAAAAGGGAGAGAAAGCTTACTTTAAGGATTTGGAGTTGCTGTTTTAGAGAAAGTGAATCAAATAATTCTGTTCTCATCTTTGTAGCTGAAAACTAAGACCAAGCAGATGAATTTAAGTGTTAAGTAGGAGTTAAGTTTCTACAAATCCAAATTAAACTACTTAACAGTATTCTCCACAAAGTGCTGCTCTTTCCATGGCTGAATATGCTTAGCATTGTTTAGATGGCCATCTTTAAAAGTAGTTTAGACATTGCTCGTTAAAGTTTGGATGAGGCTATTTTCAATTCTGAAGTTCTGTAAAATGAATTATATTCTCTGGATCAGATTCCAGAAGAACAAGAGAAGCGTGGTAAGTGGGTGGCTGTCAGAGTGTGCTTTGAAGGAAAAATTGTAGAATTTATGATCTTGGAATTGCAAGCATTCTGAATGATTTACAAGATCTGTTGTAAGAGTATGCTTGTTGTTTTATAAAGTGAAGAAAGGCGAAGCAGTGTCCTAATGTTGAAGGTGGCCAGGAAATCTGCGACAGTTTATAGAGAAGGAAAGAATGGAGTGGACTAAAAATAAGATTGTGACTCAATTACTAAAACCATTAAGTTTTACCTGAAATGAGGGTAAGTTAAAGTTGTTTTGTGATCGATGTGGAAATTTTTGAAAGCCCAAGGCAGAATATTCCAGTCAGGTTTATAACCCTACTCATCTTTTTAGACAGCAGTTCTGGTGCAGTTGGAATTAGAGGTGATTTTTGGAAAGAGATATCAGAATGAATGCAGATTTCTTGAAAATAAGGTTATGGGAGTAACTCTTGTGGAGATTACCAGAAAGGAAAGAAACTTGGGAATATTATTCCAAGCTATATGGTATACAAATTTTAGGGGGAATGAAAGAGGGGGAGGGGGGAGGGAGGAGGTTGGGGAGGAAGAGGGAGGGGGGAGAGAGAGAGAGCTCCAAGATAGGAAGCAGGGATAGAAGGACTATGGAAACAGTGACCTGGTAGAAGACTATGTGAGGAAATATCTCTAATACTTTCTGTAGAAATTTCTGATCAGGCTTCCTCTTTGCAATTAGAAGAGCATACTTTCTCAAATTCATTTGGTTGTGTCAATAATCAATATTTATTTGAGAAAATAAGGTGTTTTTTGTGTATGTGTGAGTGAAAAAGTTCTTGCATCTTTGAATGACCAAAAAGGATAAAAGAAATAATGTCAGGTCTTGATTGGGGTAGAAGTAAAGATTAGTGAAAGCAGAGTATATCTCCAAAGTTTGTAATTAACTCAAGAAAAAGGATTGAGGCTGTTTTGTGAAAAAGAATATCATGCTTTAAAATCAAACTGAGTAATGGACATTTGCATAGTATTAGTTACCAACCATAAGCCTTGCTTTATTGCAAGATCCCCATGCACTGTAGCAAAATATAGACAGTAGAAAACAGTGATTAACAGCACAAATGCAGGAGTCAGCCCTCCTGCATTGGAATTCAAAAGCCAGAATTTACTATCATCTCATTTTGGACAAGATATTTACTCTTTCTGTGACATAGTTTTCTCATAATAAAATGAAATTAATAATAATCATCTTAGAAAGTTGTATTATAATGAATTGATATATGTAAAAACACAGACACTAAACTCCCCAAAGTCCTGACACATAATGAGTGCTATAGCTGAGAGAGTTGTTAATATTCTGGAGGTGATCAACTGTCACATTTTTACATTTTCCATTGCTGCTGAGTTTTATTGCAGTAAGCCTTGGCAAGGTGCGGGAGCAAAGAATGGTCTCTAAGTTAAGTATTTCCCTGAGGGCTTGGTTTATCATTGTGTCTTCTTTAAAGCGGAAATAAATGGAAGATTTATCTTTCATTTACCTGCTCTGATAAGTTTAGCAAAATAAATAATAATTTGAAAAAGTGTTTTTTTTTTCTTCCTTCCCTTTTGAAAATGTCTATGTTTTTAATCAGAGATTTTAAATAGAGCCACTTGTTTTCTTACATTATTAAAGTCTCCATTGCCATCTAAAATGCCCTTTTACTCTAATTGGATCATTCTTAGTATCATTCCCCAGTAACTTAGGAATCCATATTTCCATAAATGCAATCAAATCATCTCCTCCTTCAGAATTCACCGACCCTGGAGTCTGGCAATACACAATCAAGTTTGGTTTTTCAGTTGCTCAATCTTGTTTAGCAAAACTTGATTAGATTCTATCATCCTACTCATTAAATATTCCATCTGTTTAAAACTTCTTTTCTGTTTATAACAAAATTTCTCTTTTGTTCTCTGCTTTCATTTTGACTTACTCACTTTTCAATTTTGTAATAAAAACCAATATTGCAACATGTTATTTTTCTTTTTGTTTTGAAAAAACAATCTTTTTTTCTGGAAGAGTGAAAAATTTTTCTAACTATACATCAAGATTTCCAGACATGTTGCCCCACTTGGTGCAGTGCAGAGCTGGGCTAATATGAAATCTAAGGGACACACAGCCCCAGGGATAAACAGGTTTAGTTGATAATCCAAGAAGCAGCAGAATGGAAGGGTCATGCCAATTGCTACCAAAACATTAGTCAGAAGAGGCTTCAAAAATTTAACTGGAACATTTGAGGAAAGGTGAGAAGCTTAGCACAAAAGAAGATCTGTAGTCAGCAAGAGGAGCTGTGATAAAGAAATTAGAAACAGTCTCAAGACAGGTCATAAAGTGGGATGAATTTGGGATCTGGAATCAAATCCCTTGTTTTCAAACACCAACTCTATCACTTAACTTTGTCAAGTTACATAAATTCTCTGAATTTCAGATTACTTTTCATGAAATGGAAAGAAATATATCTACCACTGAATGGTAATTTAGGTAATATGGAATTATTGATTTATTGATATATACTTCATATTTCTCCTAGAGGGTTTCCTGCTAGAGGGGTCCATGTTTTTCTGACTCCAACATACACCTTTAAATGTGATGTCCTGCAACTGCCCTTAACGAGAAAAATTTCAAACATAATGCACTTAATTCTTCATCTTGAAGACATTTGCTCTTCCTTTATCTAGAATGTTTCGAGTGTCCCATGACAGACTTTGTCAATCAATTCTAAATTTACAGTCATCCCTCTCCTCAGAGATCTTCCCTGTCCAGTCCAGTCTATGGAATTCCCTAGTTTCTTCTTTTTCTTTTGTTTAAACTGTTTGCAATTATCTTATTCATTTATTTATATGCTTGTTTGTTTCTCTCCAGGAATGAACATTTCTTGAAATTCAAAGCTACCTTATTTTTTGTATCCTCAAAATCTAGAGTTCCCTCTTCTGCAAAGAAGGAAATCAATAATTCTTACTGAACTAAAAATTAAATTAAATATTTGAAATGTACATGATGATACTAACGTCACAATAGATTATATAATACTTAATGCCAAGTAAGCTCTCAATAAATATAGAATTTATTGATAACTGAGTTCATGAATTAAAGAAAATGCAATCAGAAACACAGCTTCCCATGATTATATTTTTTCATTTTATTTTATTTTCTTATTGAGGTAACTTTGGTTTACAACACTACTTGTGATTTAGAGACATAGGAGCACATGTTTTCAGTTGCATCCACCACACCAAACCACCATCAAGACACCTAAAGTCCAACATGGTACTTCCTAGACACTTTATTCCCCCTGCCCCCATTCTCGTCTTGTAGCCTCAATCACTGTAAGAATTATATGGTTTGATTTTATCTGATCCTTTGTTTTTTTCTCTGTGTTCCACATGTAAGTGAAACCACTTGATATTTGTCTTTCTCCTGATTTATCTCACTTAGCATTATCCTCTTTAGTTCTATCCATGTTGTCACAAATGATGAGTTCATCCTTTTTATAGCTGAATATCATTCCATTGAGCATGTATATACATTTTTCTCTATGAAAACTTCTTCTAACTCTGAAAGTAGAAAGTTTATTTTGAAAACTTACTGTGCTGTATGCTTTCTCAGCAAACTCATTTGCATATTCAGGTAAGTCATTGGTATGGGGTAAAAAAAGAAATACCCAATTTTCTGTTTATTCTCCCTTTGAGAGTTTCTAAATTTTGAATTTATTTTAAAATATACATATTGGTTAGATATTAATTATAAATATATACATTTGATATAAATATATACTTATATTTGCATAAGCATATGTGTACACAGTATAGGATCAAATATTTTCTTACTAATATTTGTGTAGGATTATAAAGTGTTAGATGCCATGAAGTAATGGGAAAAGTTTGATTGTGTCTAATTAAACAATTTTTTTATTTTTTCTATTTTTTACTGAAGTAACATTGCATTGTAAAATTATTTCTCTTTCAGGTATGCATAATCATAAATTAATCTCTAGATATACTATATTAAATTCACCAATAAAAATCCAATTCTATCCTTCATCATACAATTTATCCCTTTTACATAATTGACCCACACTCTTCCCTCTTTCCTTCCGGTAATTTAGTCTTAGGTTTATTTTTGTGTTATTTAGTTTATTTGTTTTGGTCCTTTACATACCACATATGAATGAAATCATATTTTTTCTATGACTTATTTCACTAAGTATATTACCCTCTAGGTCTACCCTCTTATTGAAAAATGAGAGGATTTCATATTTTTTATAGCTGAGTAGTATTCCATTATTTATATACATACATCTTTATCCAGTCATCTGTTGGTAGGTAGTTAGGTTGTTTCCAGTACTTGGCAACTGTCAATTATGTTCCATTATGTCAATTATGTTAAATTTGGGGGTGCATATATTTCTTCAAATTAGTGTTTCCACCTCTGGATAAATAACCAGAATAGGTATAAATGGATTGTAAGGGGTTTCTATTTTTAATTTTGTGAGTTATCTCCATACTCTGTTCCATAGTAGCTGCACCAATTTATATCCCTACCATCAACATACAAGTGCTCTATCTCTCTAATAATTGTGGTTTCTTGTCTTTTGGATAATAACCATTCTCACAGGTATGAGCTAATATCTCATTATTTAAATTTGCAATTCCCTAGTAATAAGAGATGAAGAACATCCGTTCATGTTTCTGTTTGCATCTGTGTGTCTTCTTTGGAAAATTGTCCATTCAGATCCCATTTTTAAATTTTGTTGTTTTATAATTGTTGAACTATATGAGTTCTTTTTATAGGTTGGATATTAAATTTTTCACATGTATACTTTGCAAATATCTTTTCTCTTTTTGTTTTGATGGTAGTTTCTTTGACTATGCTGAAAACTTGGTCGTGATGTTATCCCATTTACTTATTTTTGCTTTTGTTTTCCTTGCCTTTGAAGCTGAGTTCCTTAAGACATTTCAAAGACTAATGTCACAAAAGTTAAAAAATTTTTCTTTTGTATAGCTGAATAGTATTCCAAAGTGTATGTATCTTTACAGTATGTTGTTTAGTTTAATAGACTAAGTCTTAGGTCAAAATGATTACATTAAGTGAGAATTAATTGTTCATATGATGACAGAGCCTTTAGCATAAAAGTTGAGTATCTGAATCCAGCAATGTCTGTGACTTTAAGTTGTAGTTTTTTTTTTCCTCTCACATGAATCTGTGAGTTCTAATTGCACTTAAGTTTGTTTGCTTTTGGTTTCTCTTGATGACATAATATTTTGAGTAACAGATGATAAAATCAACCAATGGTTTAAGACTTTTAAACAAATGGAATTCCAAAAGTTGGATTTTTATTTTCTGGATTTTACCTCCAAAACATACTGAAAACTATATATTTGAATTATGTATTAAGATTAATAAGCCAAATGTTTTCTTTCTTACATTGCTTAACAACAATATTATTAGTTAATTTTAAGTCTTATTCTGAACTCATTTATATGTGTCCATGAAGCATGTTAACTGCAGCAATCTCTCTTCAGAACAACTAGTTAATGATCATTTTCCCCAAATTTTCTCCTTTCTACTTCAACTTCTCTTGAGACAGAATGCAAATTGAGCTCCGTAACCATTGAAGCCAACTTCTGTTAATCTATTTTAGGTGACATATTCTGGGGCATTATGACAAGAGTACATAGATGACACCTTTAGATAATCCTGGAAGAACAAATTGCAGATCTATCAAATAACTTTATTGAATCAGGCCCAAAAAAGATCACACAGAACAAGAACGTTTGCAGAAACATGAACAAAAGAGGGATTTATGGAAGTCATTTTTAGAATGTTCCCTTATGGATCCTGATACAGAAAAAAAAAAAAAAAGGTGTTGAAGTACATAACACCTTTTTTTTTTCCCCCATGCTTTGTTGGCAGGCACCTCTCACTTGGGGAAACTTTATTTCATTAAATGACTGTCAGGAAAGAAAATAATCTGCATTTTCACATTTTCCAGCAAGAGTAATCTGGCACAACAGCTGTTAGCCTTTGTACATTATTTGTAATTCTGTCTTTTCCAAGATACATTAGGAGGCCTGATTTTGATTTACAGGATATTATTACATTTTTAATTACTGAAAGTATGGTTTTCATACAATAATTGTTTTATCAAGTAGAGTACATGGAACTCAGGATTGTTACACTTTATACACTCTTTCAAAAACCCTTAAAAATATATACTGTTGAAAGTGATTGTCTCTGCAATGCTTATCTTAGTCACATTTTATAAATAGTTTGTGGCCTTAAGTTATGTACTTCTTTGGTGAAATACAACATATTATTTGTCTCTTTAAATATGTCTTCTCCCATCTGCCCATCCACATAGATCATGAGCTCCTTGGGTTCAGGGATTATTGCTTATTAATTTTGTTTCTCTTTGGAACTCCATATCTTGAACGACATCTGACATATAGTATTGGATCATTGTTTTCCGAATGACTAGCAGTGAATGGAGACAAATTTATTCTTCAATAGTTATCTCTTTGTTTGCAATTAGTCATGATTTTACTTTAAATCCTGACTAGTACAGGATTCTATGTTTGGGGTGTGTGTGTATGTGTGTGTGTATATATATCTACACTTGTGTGTGTGTATATGTTTATATATATATATATATATATAAAATATGTAATAAAAACTAGAACTGAAATTAGAGCTAGCCAGAACTTGATTATGTCCATATCCCCTATTTCTTTGATGGCTCCATTCATTCCACTGTTTTCAAATTCAGCACTTCTTAAAGTTTATTCCAAATATATTTAGACCAGTGATGTGCTCTGTGATGAATATACTCTATATTGAAGTAAATTTGGAAGTGCTTATATTCTATATGTCTTTCTTGGAAATTCATATAGAACTCACAAAAGAACATCTTTAAAATTTACTTGTTTTACTGCAAATTATCTTTGTTAAAACCCTCATTTCCAAACTTATTTGTGTATGGAATTCTTTCTTATTTTCTGTAAAACCTATTACCATCCCTTGATAATTACGAAGAAAACACATCAGGTTATGATGTCCTGATGTGTTACGCAAACATTTTATATACTTGACTGTGCTCTATTCTTTGGCATTTTCCAATTCCATCAGCAACCTGTTGTATAAATAACCACCTTTTGTTTAAGTAAAAAATAAAAACTTGCTCAACCTTCTAATACTCTATTTTGTAAGATCCGCAATGTCCGTCTTGATCTGGCTGGTTTACTGTCATTTTATAGCCTCTTTTCAATGCCATCTGCAGAAGTTATGAATCATGACTTCACCCACAGAATCTGGCATGAACTTCAACCTGGTATAAATATCATCAGAAAAAAAGTTTCATATCTTTATATTTTCAACTTTCATCTTTATATTTTCAACCCTCAATCCCTGATCAAATTACAAAGAAATGTATTGAAAAGGCAAATCAGGATTCCAAATATACCTGAAAAGCAAATCAATATTCCCAAGAGGTACTTATTTAACATACGAAATAAAGAAGATATTGTGATATGATATGCAACACAACAACTATAGTTGATATTACTGTATTGCATATTTGCAAGTTGCTAGGAGATTAGCTCTTAAATGTTCTCATCCCAAGGAAAAAATATGTGAAATCCTAGTAACTAGATCTTTTGTGATCATTTTGCAATCTATACTAATATGGAATCATAATGTGCACATAAAACTACTGTGCTGTTGTATCATACATACATACATGCACACACATACATATATACATACAAGATTTATTTTTTTTCTTTTTTTTTAAAGATTTATTTATTTATTTATACAAGCACTGGGTACAGTCAGAAGCGTGGGAGGGTGAAAGAATCCACCAGAGCCAGAGGGGAGAGCAGAGCAGGCAGACTGATGAAGTACACTGCTGAGGGGAGCAGTGGGCGGCAGAAGTCTGCGTGCCATGTGGGACCCTCGCCCAGTGGGCTGGGGATTGAACCAGCACTGCAGAGGCTGTGGGCAGCTTTGCAACCCAGCACTCAACCGCTCCACCACGGGGGAGGCCCTACGTATAAGATTTCAATTGCATTAGACAGTTTCCCATGAGGTCCAAATCTATTAGAATAGTTTTGAGGCATGTCTCCAACAAACTAAGCTTTTGATATGTATTGATTATTAGAATCCACTATATTTTTCTATTTTTCATCTCCTTCATGGGTTAGCTTATGTTTTGGAAATTGTATGCTTGGAGAAAGTAAACCACAATTTTTGATGCTATTGTAGGCTATTTCATAACCATTCCTGTTTTTAGTGATGAGGACCACTTAGAGCAGAGTAACTTCCTGTAAGTGAGAAATTCATTGACATATGAAACAGATTTTAATTTTGCTTTTGAATGTACAGTCAGCAAAGAGCTACTGAGATCACAAAATCTCTTAGACACACAGAGCTGTATTTTCAGAGTATTATGAGAATATTGGCTTTCACACTGAGAGGTTACATCACTCCTCTCTCCCCCATATTCCGTGTTCATCACTACCATCTTTTGCTTCATAGACTTCTAAAATGAGATTAGCAATTTTTAAGGACAAAGCTCTGAATTACTTTGCAAGCCAATTAGAGAAATCTATTATTAAACTAGAAATCATAGTGTAGTTTTAAAACGGTAGGGATTAACATGAATGATATGTTAATCCTTCTAAACTGTTGGTGAGATGCAAGAATGAAAAATGATTAATTTTTGTCACAGGTGTTTCAATTGTTGAATCCCTCATTTAATATTTTAAACTTAATTTTATACTTATTTTTATCAGCTTGATGCTGTTATTTTCATTAGCTCAATTACAGAACTATTTCTAAAATGTTATGCAACTGTAGTCATATTTTATCTCAACCCAATAACTGCAACTGAGTATTACATGCAATTAGCATCCAGGACCATTGTTTTCTCAGTGGTTCAGTTTTAACATTCACTCAGTAGAGAAGGTATTATAAATATTTTTATTACAACATTTAATGAGATTTAAATAAGAATATCAGGGCCTCCCCTAAGAATATCAGTGGTGCAGCGGTTGAGCGCTGGACTGCGTAGCTGCCCACAGCCTCTGAAGCACTGGTTTGATCCCCGGCAGCCGGCGAGGGTCCCACATGGCACGACAGACCTCTCCTGTCTCGCCTGCTGCTCCCCTCTGCAGTGCATTTGGCCGGTCTGCCTGAGCTGTTCCCTGCTCTGGCTCTGGTGAATACTCTCACCCTGCCGCACTTCTGACTGTACCCAGTGCTTGTATAAATAAATAAATAAATAAATAAATAAATAAATCTTTAAAAAAAAATAAATAAGAATATCAGATTAA
The DNA here is from genome assembly GCF_014898055.3 of Talpa occidentalis. Lineage (NCBI taxonomy): Eukaryota > Metazoa > Chordata > Mammalia > Eulipotyphla > Talpidae > Talpa > Talpa occidentalis. Next base: position 23,731,946 of record NW_026555331.1, on the reverse strand, counting down.
ATTTTATTTTGTATTTGTAATGAAATCCATGCATTATAAACTACCTACTTAGTTATGTAAGTTCTAAATCCAATTCCTATTCCTTTCCCCCAATGTATTATCAAAAGTGTTTCAATCTAACAGAAATAAATAAAATGATATAAATCTCCGTTTTTTAAGGTCTGTTTAAACAGATTAATAATCTGAACAATTTCTCCATGTTATTTTGTTTTTATTCTATTATCTGACCTCATGATGTCATGATTGAAGAGTATTTCCTCCTGTTCCTTTTTAAGACTTGTATGAAAACATTATTTTTTCCTGCTTTTCTACATTTGGAAATAGTTTCAAGGCTTTAAGAAAATTATAACTTAATATATATAGTAAATTTTCAGTGGTTTTTACCTTTTTCTTAAATTTAATTTTATTTTTTAAAATTAAAAAGATAATTCCAGAAAATATTTGTTGTACTCAGAATTTGTTCTTAATTGAGCATGGAAATCCAACATTTTTACAAGGTCAGCATATTAACTATACTGGTGAACTAATATGTATGTATTTGGATCTTGATTTGGATATGTCCCACTGATAGGTAAGAGAGAAAGATTTGTGGTTATTCCTATCCCCCAGTCTCCACTTAAACATTTCATTAGGTGTAATGGACTGTGGGCTATTATGACTTCAAAGGGGTACTCAGAGTAGGGTTGGTGCATCTGTAATCTAAATCTAGATACTAAATAGAGGGACTGAGTGGAATGCTAAGCTTTCTTCACTTCCGAATGTAGCTTACACTTGCTTTTTCTTGAAAGGGCTTTTTTTCTTCCTTCTTTTTATATATTTTTAATATAATTTTTCTTTTTTTTTTTTTGCACAATGTATGCATTTTCATCTTGTTCTAGTCCCCATGCAATTCCCACCCCCCTTGTTTTGATCCTACTCCCTCCTCCCCTTCCGTAGTGTGTCTCTGGTTTATAGTTGCTTGTTGATTTTGATTTTTACTTTATTATAATTAGTCTTTTCCCTGGTCCCTTATTTAGGTTTTCTAAATTCCTGCTATGAGTGAGACCATCTGGTATTTTTTTTTTCTTTCTGGCTTATTTTGCTGAGCATGATCCCTTCCAGCTCCATCCATGTTGTTGCAAATTATGAGTTTATCTTTTTGATTGCTGAGTAATATTCCAATGTGTATATGTACCATATATTCTTATCCAGTAATCTATTTTTCGGCATTTGGGTTGTTTCTATAGCTTAGCTATTGTAAATAGTGCTGCTATAAACATAGGGGTGCAGGTGCCCTTTGGAATTAATGTTTCTGGGTCCTTTGGGTAAATACCTAGGAGTGGAGTTGCTGAATCATATGGAAGTTCCATCTTTAGTAGGTTGAGGAATCTCCACACAGATTTCCATAGTGGTTGGACCATTTTGCGCTCCCACCAGCAGTACAGGAGAGTTCCTTTTTCTCCACATCCTCGCCAACATTTGTTGTTGCTAGTTTTTTTAATATGTACCATTCTCACTGGTGTAAGATCGTATTTCATTGCATTTCCTTTCAATAAGTATTTTGAAAGAGCTAGGTAACTGAGTTATTTATAAGTGATTTATATATGAACTTCTCTCTAGAAGTGGTGCCAAAGAAATAACAAAATCATACCACTTTGATAATGATTTATAAAACCTTAAGATAGTAGGGAGAATGCCTGCCTGATTGCATCACATTAATAAATGAAAAATGATGTTGAGAATATGTATTGTAAGTAATTACTAGGAGTCAGTCACTTTGAGAAACAAATAATATTTGTTTAAAAATATGTTGACGCAATGCTGTGTTACTTGGAAATATTCTTTCCAGGTAGATCAATGTGAATTTCATTGCTAAATAGATCTCCAATATCCACCAAAGCTGTTTACAATTGAGTTTAGTTTTGTTTCTTTTGTTTTGTTTCCTTATAGTCTACATATGACTAAACTCAAACAAATCCTATAAATCTGACAGAATTGAGGTTACAAGAAGAGAAGATGGTAGGGTGGGAAGTAAATGTAGGAGGGGTGCCAGTGGACTATGGTGGAGATCTGTGGGTGCCTTGATGGTGAATGTGGTATACATCTGAAGAAGTGTGGAGCTATGCACCTCAATTATACACAGTTTTATAAATCCTTAGCTCAGTAAAAATAATACAATTAAAAAAATAAAAGTCACTTATTGAAATGTTTTCTGTGTCTAATTTTTAGGAATTGTTCCAATAATTCTGAGATTAAATCTAGAAAGTTTCATTAAAATATACCCCCCAGTTTAGACCTATTATTCTAGTCAAACATTACATTTTTACTTTCACTACAAAATTGCTATTACTGATTATAGCTTTATATAATGTGATAAGTCTTTGTGAAGAAGAATGATAAGAAATAACACATTTTGAGTACTTGATTTTATATTAGATAATGTCTTCTCTATGAAGACACTCTCAAGATATATAGATATTCTCAGTATCTAGAAAATTAGGTATCCATTAGCAACGTGTCTGAACCTGAGTCTACATTTTCAAGTGTACGATCAAAATCATTTTTATTATCTTTAAAATAAATTATTTTTGTGGGTCTCCCTGGTGGCACGGCGGGTTGAGCTCAGAGCTGTGATGCCACAGCCTCTGCTGCTCTGGTTCAATTCGGGCCAGTCAGGGAGCAACCCACATGGCACGGCAGACCTCTCCTGCCTCACCCGCTGCTCCCTTCAGCAGTATTTTCCATCCATCTGCCTGTTGTGATTCCCGCTCTGTCTCTGGTGAATTCTCTCACCCTCTCGCACCTCTGGCCATACCCCAGGTCTTGCATAAATAAATAAATCTTTAAAAAAATAAAATAAATTATTTTTACTCTGAATTTATCCTTGAATTGTTGTAAATTCCATCTCAGTCATTTTTGGTGCTGTTCTTTTCCTATAATTGTACTATAATCTGTGAAGTTTACCTGATATCACCAAAATGGATGAGTGAGTAATAGAAATAATTTTAATTATATAACAGTTTTAACAATAATGGTGAAATAAGTAATATTTCTGTAGTTTTTGTTTTTTTTTTTTGTTCTTGTGTGCTGTTCTAATTCTTCACATGAATCACGTCAAAGAAAAATTATTCTTGCACTTGTTAAAATGTTAAGACAGAATTATTCAGACTATCACAGTAGGTGCAGGGTAATAGAACAGGATTTTTCAGTAGGGGCGAGGAATTGGGCTCAAATCTCCTGAAAAGTTGGGGCTGTTGCTAAGGAGCAGGAAGGTCAGGGGGTCGGTCAGAGGATGGAAAATTAGTACAAGAGTAAGATACAATTGTTGCTAAGCTGAACTAATAGAATTCTTGTTCAAGGCAGGCCACGGTGATTAGATATCACCTTGGTGATGGTAGGGGCAAAAGAAAGTGATGAGATATCAAGCATAGGTCTTTCTGGTGACCATCCCTCATCTAGCAGGCCACCGGGAGTTACCTCATTAGAACAGAAATCATTTCTAATAATCAGAAAATTATGAGAGTTTTAAGAGCTCTGTTTTATTTTAATTTTCCCTCTGTTCCCTCCTGCTTCCTTCCACTTAGTTCTTAATAAACCAACTGCATGCTAAACTCCATCTTAAATATACTTCCATGGAAACTCAAACTGTCTGAGAGAACAGGTGCTAAAGATGAAGTTTTGGAACTGGATCATTTACTACCCACCTGACAAGAAGGATTTCACCACTGGTTGCAGATTGAGACAGTAACCTTGAAATAAGTCAAAGTAGAGAACTGGGGTGGATACTGGTGGAAGGATGTATATTAGCTTATTTGAAAAATTAGGTATTTGAGAAATTTAAAGGAATACCAACTCTAGGAAATCCCTAAACAAAATTAAATAGCCATTTCAGAGTCCCATGGTGTTTAGAAAAGAAAATAACAAAAAGGTGACCCATGTGCAGAATTTTTACTTCCAGTTCCTGAAGTATGGGGTCTGCTATTTTAAAATGTTATCAAATGGAGGATCTCTCTCTTAAGGCACAGACAGTGAATTATAAGTTGTAACTCTTGCCTGAGGACTTCAAACTCCTCCTTCCAAGAAACCAAAATGCAGAAAGAAGAGTCACTATCTAGGTTGGGGTATTTGATCTCAAAATAGAAAGTGCCTGAGGGGGAAGGATGTAACATGGTTGTGAAATAGGCAATACAGTTATGTGTCCTTTACTGATGGTAAATGGACAAGTTTATCAACTGGGACCTGAAAAAAATCTGCTGATTAAGGACTTAGAGTCCCCAGAAATGAGAGCACAGGTTATGCCATTTAAATGTAATCCACCAAGAGAGCAGAGTTTCATATTGAGGAAGCAGAATATTCAGTGGATCCACAAAACAAGACAAGCTACAACCGTGAAGCCCTGTGTTTCTTTTTCTCATTCCTCTAAAGAAGAAAGATTTATCAGAATCCTGGAATAATTGATTCTATAAATATTCTTGAAGAAGATTATATCCAAACAACTGTTTACCTCATTAGAGAAAGTAGGTTAGCAGGCAAGCTAGAATACATTTTTTTTGGGAATAAGCAAAGAAGCAATTCAGGGTTTACCGATTTAGGTAGAAACCTAAAACACATCCTGAGGAGAGACAAAACTCAAGTTTTTTTTTTTTTTTTTTTTTTGTTTTTTTTTAATAGAGGAGAAAAAAAGGATGAGGTAATGATCAGGTGAAGGAGTCACAAGGGACGAATGGTCAGGTGGGTGGATCACAAAGTAAAAGTTGGTGAATGCTCACTTTTATCTGTCCTTCATACACAACATTCTTGTTCTTGCTGGTTTCTTGTAAAGTTGGATGTTGGCTGTGGCTGTGTGACCCAGTCAATTCCTAATTCAGTAATTCCTCTAGTTAAAATGACAATGTGATATGTCCCCAACTGCTTTCAAGAAAAAACATGTTTTAATAGAGATACTGGGAGTATTCTGTGTAGAATGCTGTAAACACCTTCATTGATTACCCCAAGGCACACCCCTTCTGGGATGGCCAGCAACCAACAAACATAGATATGGTGGTATAAAGAGGCTGGTCATCTTGGCCAAGGGAAAGATTCTGCTTTTCTTTAATATAAGAGAAACCTGAACATGTGTAAATGTTAGTGAATATAAGCCTGTAGGCAGGGGGAAATTTCTTCAGAAAGTACCTGAGGGGAGTAGGGAAGGAGAGTAGGGGAAACAGGAAAGGAAGTCCCATTGGCTATGGTGGAGGATAGTGTGAGCTTAATGGTGGGTGTGTTGTGGTAACATACTTTTTTTTTAAAGATTTATTTTATTTATTTATACAAGCACTGGGTACAGTCAGAAGCGTGGGAGGGTGAGAGGATTCACCAGAGCCAGAGCGGGGACCAGAACAGGCAGACTGACGAAGTACACTGCTGAGGGAAGCAGTGGGCACGGCAGGAGAGGTCTGCGCACCATGTGGGACCCTCGCCTGCAGCCAGGTATCAAACCGGTGCTGCAGAGGCTGTGGGCAGTTTTGCAGCCCAGCACTCAACCGCGCCACCAGGGAGGCCCTGTTGTGGTAGCATACTTCTGAAGAGATGTGACCATATACCTCTATTGAGTATTTAGTCTTATAAACCAACATTACCTTAATAAAATGATACAATAAAAAAAAGTAAGATAAGGCAAGAGGGTGATGAGATTCAGTCATAGGTGATAATTATTAATACTAAGAGGTAAGATTTTGAGTATAATATTTTCTCAGAAAGTATCCCCATTAACTTTGTTGAATTTTTAAAATCACACCTGCAATATATTGTAATGATTTCATTTGCATCATTGTCTTTATTTGAAATGTCTACACATCAGAACAATTCAATATTGTCATCAAATGAACACTGATGGTATTACCCTCAGATCCAGGTATTTGAAATATAATATAGAGTGTAACTATGCTTATCTTTCTATTTCAACACTTTTTTTTTTCTGTGAATTTTGACTGAATTAGGCCATGGCTTGCTGGCAAAACCCTTCCATTGCCTCTGGGCTTCATACCAAATATTGTGTCTTTATGTAGAAATAAAACAAAACTTCTTATATCTGGACCACTGGGGAATGTGGTTGATTTGGATATATGGGAATCCTGAAAGCCTGGCTCTCTTTTCAGCCATGTGGTTGCTGTTCTCCTCCCTTCTGGTTAGCCCCATCTCTGCTTTGGGAGCTTGTCCCACCACAGTTTCATGCCAGTTCCTCCTTCATCCAGCTGGCCTTAACTCTCCTGCTGGCTCTGGCGGCTCCATGTTTTCATGCCAGACTAAGTCTTCTGTTTCCAACATGGCTGCCCCCCTTTTCATTTCTAGTCTCAGGCCAGACTCAAATTTATGCAGACAAACTGAAAATTTGAGTGTTTATAAATAAGGTTGGGATGGATATTTAGGGCTGTCTTATAATCTATGAAAATGTGTAATGCATTTGTCATGCATGGCAAATATTCTCACTTTAAAGAGGAATACTTCCCTGGTGTTCTTCTCCCTTCACTGCTTCCATTTCCTAGTGGCTGAAAATCTCGGTGGGAGTGCTTTTGGGCATTCTTTTGGTTAGGTTGGTGCCATGTAACATCCTCACCACACTAACATATTTCACTGGAATTTAATTGATCATAAACATCAGTCATAGCTATTTCTAGACTTTTGCTACAGTATACTTTGGCTTCTCTGAATCCAAAGACACCCTCAAGCCAAGTAAGAATGTTGACAAGCAGAATAAAAGGGATCGCTTTACCATCTGTACTTTGGGAATTTTAGTCTCAAACATCCAGTAGATAATTAAGCAACTTGTTTGAAACAAAAAGCAAAGTTGTAACTGCAAAAACTCCCAAATGTCCCTCTTTTTATCCTGCCAGTGTTGGAACTATTTAACCAAAATAAATCAGATTTGGAGACAAGTGGAGTGATATTTTAACAGAAAATATGACCAGGCTAACCCAGTCTTTATTTTAGTCTATTTTTGCACTTATAGAGATAAGTGTGTTGCTCTTCATTATCACATAAATCTAACTCAAGAAATATAATGCAGATGCAAATTGAAACAAGTGATTCTATTTAGAGACACTATAATGATTTATAAAAGCAGTTGTTTGAGAACCTATAGAGACTAAAATTGGTTAAATGTAACTGCATATATCATTTTGTGAAATAAAAAAGCACAGTTTTCTGCTCTCTTAAAGCCAGGTTGTTCTATTTTTTTTTAAAGGTCAGAATTTTCACCATCTGTTTCTAAACTGCGCAGATGGTTGCAAATTTAAGTCTGTTGTAAAAGTGTATTGCTTACTGTGCTGTCCACAGCTTTCTCTGGTAAGTGTCAAATATATCAATTGACAGTTAATAGCAGCAGTAACTTTTCAACTATCAAAAAGAGCTATTAGAACTCACTAACCCATGCAGAATCTCAGTCTTTTTCTGAGCTAAATCAGTGATGTTTCCTTCACAGTTATTCCCTGCCCACCCCACCCCCAGATTAAAAAACTTCTGCCAGTCAAATTCCCATGTGTCCAATTACCTACATTAAATGTGTGGAACATTAAATGGTGATGTAGCATGCATGATTGAATGGTGTGACATGAAATTTAAATAGATATGAGTACCTACAGAGGTTCACTGAGAAGTAATAGATTTTTTATCATCAATATGAAATAGAAAGTGTGTACTGATTTATACTAATTTGGCCATGCACAGCTATTTTGGCTGTTATGTTGATTTGGTTCAGTTTCGTAGTGGTAGTTGGAGGAAAGAATGATTTCTTGAATATCTAAGTTGTAATGAAAAAAGTCAGACTAAATTGTACCACATAAACCACACACATTGCAAAGCAGAAACAAATATCTGTCATACAGATTGTTCTCTAACTAGATGTGATCTTGGCTCATTATCTTTTTTCCGCTCCTGGTAACCTTGGTGAACCATTTGTTTAAAACTTACACCTAAATCAGTCTTCCCTTTTGAGGAATTCAACTGAACATCTGCTGGAGTCAGGAGATCACCAATCCTCTAAGTAGACAGAGGACATAAAAATCATGTACGGGTTAAGCATGGGTCACTTTCCCTAAATTTAGAGATTATTGGACTTTCTGGATCCGTATCTCTCGTTTATGCAAGCGAGGAATGCCTATCTGATGTTTTATTCAACTGTTATTTCTTGAATACCTTTTATTGCTTGTTTTAACATAAATTCATTTTTAATATATTTTGTCCAAATGGCCCATTAACTTCATCCACAAAAACTTATTTCTAACATTCAAAATATGGCTATAAGAGTCTCTGGCATAATGTCCAGTTGGAAAATTGCCTTTTTCTTTCCAGTCCTAATTCATTACCCTCAAGTGTAAATTTATAATTATAGCAATTCATGCACCAAGAATGGAATTTAAACCATCTTATATACAATATCTTCGGCCCGTCCCATGTGCAGTTAGACTAGTCTATCTCTGACTAGGATTTGAAGGTGGAAAAGTACCTTATTTATCTTCAAATAGCCCTTTATTGTCATCTTAAGTTTCCTGAAATTCTCTCTTCTCACTTTTCTCTTTGGTGAAAAATGCAAAAACTGAAAATTTTCTACTGACTCTAGGAGATCTTAGTCTCCAAAGTGGTCCATACCCTCTTCCTAAACATGAATCAACTAATTAATGCTGCATTATATGGGGCTTCCAACTTGCCCTGTGATGAATAATCCCGGTTCTGCAAAAGTAGAATTTTAACAGTGAGCAAATCTCAAAACTGGACTTGGATCTGCCTCAGTTTATTCCATAAACTCTTTAGTCATTTCATTCCTTTCCAAAACACTCATCTTGAACTATTTTCACATGGTGACATTATTAATCAGTAGTTGAATGAGTGGTATTTGATTGATTTTTCTCCCTCCCTACTGTTAAAATACCTTTTGAGTCCTTAAAATGCCTTTTGAGTATTTTATTTATTACTAAAGGATTAAATGGCACTTACCACATGACAAGCATTGTTCTAAAATCCTTACAATTATTAACTTGTATAGTCTTCAAGTTGCATTTTCTTAAATGATTAGTGATATTAAGCATCTTTTCTTATACCTTTTCTTTTTTTTTAATTTTTTTTTGTTTTTATAGAGGCATGTTTTTTTTATTTATTTGTTTGTTTGTTTCTTTGTTTGTTTATACATGCACTGGGTACAGTCAGAAGCGCGGGAGGGTGAGAGAATTCACCAGAGCCAGAGCGGGGAGCAGAGCAGGCAGATGGACCGAAGTACACTGCTGAGGGGAGCAGCGGGCAGCAGGAGAGGTCCGCGCGCCATGTGGGACCCTCCTCCGGTGGCCGGGGAGCAGCCGGGGATCGAACTGGTGCCGCAGAGGCCCCGGGCAGCTTCGCAACCCAGCGCTCAACCACTGCGCCACCGGGGAGGCCCTCTTATACCTTTTCTTTAGAAAAATGTCTATCCAGGTCCTCTGTCTATTCTTTAATTGGATTGTTAGCTTCTTTGCCATTGTATATGTTCTTTATGTATTTTGGCATGATTCCTCATATATGATTTGCAAATATTTTCTTTACTCCATAGGTTCTCATTTCATTTTTTTGATGGTCTGCTTTGTTACACAGAATCTTTTTCTCTGTGTTGTTGTTGTTAATTTTGCTTTGTTGCTTGTGTTTTTGGTATCATAGCCAAAAACCTATTGCTCAGGCCAAAGTTAAGGGAATTTTTCCTCCATGTTTACTTCTAAGAGTTTTACAATTTCATGTTTTTAGTTTAATCCTCAATCCATCTCAGGTTAATATTTGTGAATGGCATAAATAGAGGTTCAATTTCATTCTTCTGCATGTGGTTATCTGGATCTCCCAGCACCACTGAATATTCCACCGAATACTCCACTGGTTTCAGTGCATATATCAGTTGACAGTATGTGTCAGGGTTTAATTACTGAACTTTTAATTCAGTTCCATTAGTCTATATGTCTATTTTTATAACTTTACCATTCCTTTTTGATTTACTTTGACTTTGATTGTAGTTTGAAAACACCTTTGTTCTTCTTTTTTAAGATTGTGTCTTTTGTAATTCCATATAAATATTAGGATTCTTTCTCTATTTCTGTAAAAATACCATTTGAATTTTGACAGAGATTGCACTACAACTATAGATTGTTTTGGATAGGATGAACATTTTAGTAACATTAGTTCTTCTGTTTCATGAACACAGGATACTTTTGTTCTCTTCAGTTTTTAAAACCAAAGTCATAGTTTTTAGCATATATATATTTTACCTCTTTGATTAAATTTATTCCTAAGTACTTTATTATTTTTGACATTATTGTGAATGCAGTTGATTTCTTTATTTCTTTTACAGATATTTCATTGTTAGTAAGTAGAAAGGCACCTGATTTCTAGTTGTTGGTTTTATATTGTGCAACTTGACTGAATTTATTGATTTTTTCTACACTTCTTTTTTAAAGCAACTATTGAGCTGTCATAATGATTTTTATCTTTCATTCTGTTAATGTGGTATATTACATATATTTATAAATTTGTTAATGCTGAAATCTTTGCATCTCAAGGAGAAATCCCAATTGACCATGCAACATGATCTTTTTATTGTGCTGGTGAATTTGATTTATTAATATATTGTTGAGAATTTTTATACCTACATTCCCCTCCTCTTATTAGTTCCACATGCCATTGTTTATTCAACCCATATTTCCTGACTTTCTGAAACGCAGCAATGGATATTATTTAATTTACTTTTTTACTTCTAAGTTTATAATGTTAAATCTAATTACCTTGGTAATTCTGTTGCTGGGTCAAAATGATTGTATAGCTCTTGATAGGAATAGCTGAGCTGATCTTTAGAAATGGATGTATAATAATATATTACCTTATTACTAGTCAGGCATGTGAATGTCCATTTCTTAACATCCTTGAACTTTTATTAAATGCATGCCAAATGTATTATTATTTTTAAATCTTTGATCATTTTACTGGAGAAAAAATGATATCTCACCAGTGATTTATTTTCTGTACTTAATCAGTAGGCTGGTTTTACAGTTCAATTTATTTTTGTGAACAATTCCTCTTTGGTAGTTTGGTACTTGTATTCTTTCTCATTTTTTGCATTAAATAAATCACAAAAAGGCAAAAGAAATTTATTAAGACTATGAAGAACAGCCTTGCTACAACTGAAGATGTTACTATGAGCATTTATTAGATAGACCTGAATTTTTTTTTTCCTTCTCAGATGTCCTGAGATTTGGTAAATCATGATTACAAAGTTTGTCTGGTAGTTGTATGCGGGGTATCTGTCGTCAAGAATTTATATAAGAATGTTAAAAGTGATTGAGAATCCCATTAAAAGAAATAACCTTAATCATCCACAATAACATTACATTAATTATTGATAAATCTAATCAGTAGTCTGAAATTGCTCACATCTAATATTAATCAGAAAGGCAGATGAAGTCCCAGCAAGAGAACAGGCTCTTTGTGCCTTCTACACCTGTTTAGTGTTATTGTTGACATACTCCTGACTTGCAGAAATATTATCTGAATGTGAACCAGAAAGATGATATCCTTCAAAGGAATGACTTCATTGTGTGAAGGATTTGCTTTCAAAATTGAAGTATCTAATATTGCCAGGTCTTATAAAATGCTAAATTTAGTAATATTTTTTGTTTTTTTTAAACTGATTCTCTTAAGAAATTGATTTTATTTTTCTTTCTTCATATTGCTCTAACAGCAGTACTTAGGAATAGCTGCATAGATTAAAAAAAGTGAACAGAAAGATGAGAGAGAGAGAGAAAACGAGAGAGAGAGAGGAATGAATAAATTATAAAGAATATAGAATATGGTGAGATACCCATAATCCATTTTAGCTATAAATTCTTTCAGAGAACCTTTTGATAATTCTGCTGGATTGAATTGTCCACCATTCCATAGTTAACCATAATATTGAATTGATGTTTACAAATTTCATTTATTCCTTTGTATTTTATATGTATAAAAAATAAAACAATGTATAGTATTATTGGCATTAATATTTATAGGAATAGTGTCAATGGGAATCATGTAACTGTATAATTCATTTCCAATGCTATAGACTGTCTTAGTGTATGCACATACTAAAATTCATCATCTTTTTTTTTTTTTTTTTTTTGCCAATAGACATCTAAGCTGTTTCTAAATTCTTGAGATTTCAAATACTTCTGCCTCAAGCATTCTTCTACTAGACTACAAGAGAAAATATTCAACTGTTTCTTTAGGGCAAAACCTAGACTCAAGTGACCTGTTTAAAGCATATTAGTTCATCAACTTTAGTAGGTCTTCTCCAACTTGATTTTCAAATGTGATTGTGCTAATTTATGTGATCATCACATAAATTAAAATTTCAGTTTATTCACTTTCCAATCAACTTAATTTTTTTTGGCCCACAATGTTTTATGTTAAATTGAATTTCATTGTGCTTTATATTTCCTTCAGACTTGGGTATTTGAGGATTTTTGACATGTATTGACAAATCCTGTTTTTCCTTTTCTGAATTATAAATATTTGTTGCATGCTGTTGATACTTACATTACCTTGGTGACATTTTGTAATTATAATTTCAAAGCACCTAAATTTTTAGTTAAATGAAACATAAACTGTTAATAGTTTCATTTATGATTCATACTTTCTGTGATCTTTTGAAATCATTTATTTTTTCAAAATGTTTAAGCTTTTATTTTTCTGATAATATATTTTTGCATCTGGTGTAAGATAGAAACCTACCTTTATTTTTTAGTATATTATTTTTAGCATGTCATTCCAGCATTAAAATTAATCATTCTAACTTTTTCTCGCTGGTAGCTAATTACATCTTTCATTACCAGTTACATGGTTCTATATACATATATCTTTTAGTATGGATTTTATTGATCTGTGTGAGTTTGTTGACATAGCCTTACATCAATACCTTATGGTCTTAAATCTTAATATTGCTTCTAACATTTTATATCTGACAAGACAAGGTTCTCCATTCCACCCAATTTGTTTTCTTTTCTATTTTTTTTAAGATTTATTTATTCATGCATACAAGAACTGGGGTACAGGCCAGATGTGTGGGAGGGTGAGAGGATTCACCAGAGACTGAGTGGGGAGCAGAACAGGCAGACTGACTGAAATACACTGCTGAGTAGCAGCGGGCGAGACAGGAGAGGTCTGCTACACAAGGTGGGTCAGCTCCCTGGCCAGGGGGATCAAACTTGTGCTGCAGTGGCTGCAGATAGCTTCATAGTACTGAGACATAAACCTTTGCACCACCAGGGAGGCCCCAAAATTGAAAACATTTTTACTTATATTTCAAACATATTGACATACTTTACTGATTATACACATTGATACGTGTTTACTGATTATACATATTGATTTTTTTCTAATGCATATATAGATTTATACAATAATATATTTAAAATCCTTACTGAACTATCCTATAATTGTGGAAATCTGTACCTGCTGTTTCTAAATAAGTAAGTTATGTTTTCAATGAATGAGAATGATTCCTATTCCAGTCTTTATATATTATCTTGTTTTTCTTGTCTTGCTCCAGTGACTGAATTCTTCACTATGATATTTACTACACACTGTGATATGAGAAAAAACTAATACTTCTAAAATGTTTTTTATTTTTTTTTTATATAAGAGCTGGAGTACAGGCCAAGAGGCATAGTGTGGGAGGGTAAGAGGATTCACCAGAGACAGAGTGGGGAGCCTAACAGGCAGACAACTGAAATACACTGCTGAGGGGAGCAGTGGGCATGACAGGAGAGGTCTGCCACACCATGTGGGTATCTCCCTGGCTGGCCAGGAATCGACCTCTCACTGCAGAGGCTGCAGACAGCTTCACAGTGCTGCGCTCAACTCTCTGTGCCACCAGGGAGGCCCTATTTCTAATATTTTTGAATAATTACATCGCTGCTCTAGGTGATTTGATAGATATGTGTGATTAAGAAAATTTGCCTTATCCCTAGATTGCTGAAAAGTTGCTTATATATTTTAAAATTTTAATACTGAATGGGTAAATTCAGTAACATTTTTATTTTGAGTGTAGTGGAATATTCATTTTCTTTTCTAATCTAGCTTTAAGAGACATAGAAAATATAGTCTCTACTTTTCTATGAACCCAGCTAAAATTTTATGAGTTTTACTATTGCAAGGATTATTCTTCATCACACAGTTTATACTAGTTCACACATTGATTGGAAACCATTTGAAACAACTTATATAGGCGATATTGTTTCTTTCTTATATATTGTCATATCTGTGCTGGTGGTTTATTTTCTTTGAATTTTTCCTCCCTCTTCTTACCTTCCTCCCTCTCCCACTCATTTTTTCTCTTTCTCTCTCCCTGCCCCATCACTTCCTCTCTCCCTCCCTCCCTTTCTATATGGGAATAGATTTTTAACTATCAATTCAATCTTGTTAATAGCTACAGTTAATCAGTGGTTTTTCTTATTGAGAATTTTTTTGGTAAACAATATTTTTCCAATATATTGTCTATTTCCTCTAAATTTTCAAGTGTAGGTATTCATAATATTTTCTTTTACATATCTTTTAAAAATCACTGCTGTCTTTCCCCTTTTAATTCTTAATATTGCATATTTAGAAGTTAGTTTCTTTTTCTTGATTAGCCTTGTCAGTGGTTTGTCTATTTCATTAGTTATCATTTTCAAAAACTGGTATCTGTTTTTGTGGAACTTCTCAATTGCATTTTTGTTTCTATTTCATTAATTTCTTATTTATACACTTAATAATTTTTATAATTATGCAGTTTTTGCCATTAGCATTTCGAGTATGTAATTATAGTATTTTCATAACACTTAGTGCTAAGTAAGTGTTATTTTCTGACTTCTATTATCAGAATTGTGTTTTTAAAATTTTAATTTGTTTTATTATTTAACTTTGGGTATTGATTTCTAACTAAGTTATTGTGACAAAGTATTGCTTCTTTGAAATTTGATTAGTTTGCTTTTTATTTTAATAAAAATACACTATTTCTCTCTTTTTACACAAATGTGTATAAACAATGTGTATTTTCCAGTTGTTGAATGAAAGAAAGGTTAAGATTTATCATTATTAATTTGTAAACAGGTTGTTCAAATCTTCTTTGATTTGAACTAACTAAAATTTTCTTATTGATCTGCAATTATGAGAATTGTTTTAAACTATACTTTTTATGAATGTGGATTTGCCAATTACATTATGTGGTTATGTATATTTTTACCTAATACATATTTTAGGTTTTAATATTTGCTTCTTTTTTCTTTGTTCTTATGTTTTCTATATGCTGATTTTAAATTTGTTCATAGACTTTATTTTCCCAGTAATCTTTTTTATTTTTTAAAGATTTACTTATTTATTTATACAAGCACTGGGTGCAGTCAGAAGTGTGGGAGGGTGAGAGAATTCACCAGAGCCAGAGTGGGGAACAGAACAGGCAGACTGATGAAATACACTGCTTAGGGGAGCAGCGGGTACAGCAGGAGAGGTCTGCACACCATGTGGGACCCTTGCCTGGTGGTCGGGGATCAAACCGACGCTGCAGAGGCTGTGGGTAGTTTCACAGCCCAGCTCTCAACCGCTACGCCACCAGAGGAGGACCCCAGTGATCCTTTTTATCTTTACCTATTATATTGAATCAGTTTATAGTCATAATTATAAGTGACATATTTGTACTTTGATCACCCTGTTTTATGTTCTTTCCTCACATAGAAATCATGGTTCTAGTTTCCCACAAAGGCCTGCTTCCTGTCTTCACAATCTCTGCTAAAAACAAAGCCTTACTTTTTAAGACTAGCAAATGACCCCTGAATAATCAAAACTTCAGAACAACTTTTTCTTTCAGTTTTTCACTTTCTCATTTGATTTTGAGGTCTGTAGATGCAGTGTAAGAATTAAAACAAGAAACGTTTAACTGCTTTAAAATCACTTGTCCAAAAATTTTATTTTATAGTTGAGACAATTAGGAAACAACAGTTGGATTTTGCTAAATTGACTTACATAACAGATGTCTGTATGACTAGGAAGTACAGGAAGGTTATAGGTAATATTAAGTGGGCAACATATGTAAAGTTTCTGGCATGTAAGATATACTCAAAATGGTCCCCTTTGCCATCTGTTGTCATTTCTTCTATTCCCCCATAATTATATTTTTCTGAGCAGCAGCAGTAAATCAAAGACTAGAATTCAAGAGATGTCCTAGTCCAGTTCTCATTGTAAGATACATAATATAACTCAGGATGGATTTTCTTTTCTTTTTATTTGACATATTAGAGTTTATAAGTTTAACGTGTATAGCATGTTACTGTTAGATAATTATATATTGTAATGTCATTGAAGCATTATGTATCACATTATAGTATAATACTGTTTTCTATAGCTTTGTGGTATACATTAGATTTCTATGACTTCTTTATGAGTTGTTATAAATTTGGACCCTTTAAACACCATCAATCTCTCAGTAACCCTGTTTTGTTCTTTCTCTTTTTTTTTTTTTTACAGATTTGACATTTTTAGATTATACGTAAAAGTGATACTGTACAGTATTTGTGTTTCTTTGTTTAATCTTTTTAGTAAAAGTACTCAAGTCATCCATATTATTACAAATGGCAGATATTCTCCTTTCTCATGGCTACATCATCTTTTTTTATCCTTAGTATGTTTCTAGCCCCCAAGAGAATCAGAGGTTGAGTGTTGTAATTCTTTGACATAGAATTTGTCCCAAATCCTGGTAGGCAGTTGGACTAATTGTAATGAGAACCAATCAATTTTATTGTTACCTGAGAATAGCTATAGTTTAAATAAATATGTGGGTGCAACTTAAATTTTTTCTAATCTTACGTTTAAGTATTTGACACATTACATGTAAAGCAATAAGAATGTGTAATAAAAATCGATATTATAGGTGCCTAAATGTAACTGTACAGTGTACACAGATTCATAGGTAATAAAAATGATATCAAAAGGGTGCTTTATAAACCTTTTTTTTTTCTTTTCTTATTTGAAAGACTCACCTGTCTTAGCTGAACAAGCTGCAACTTTAAGATACAGTTGAATTGTATGATTGGATTCCCTTTTTAATTGCTCTGTGACAGACTTCACAGAACCATGTCAAATTTCAGAAGAGGAGTTACAAAAGAGAGTTTCACCTGAGTTGTAGCTGTCACAAAAAGAACTGTTGAAACAGGGATAATGGGCGTGTGCCCCAGGTTTTCTTTGAGTTAATTGCCTAAGCTCTCCTCTGTAGTAATATGTCTGGCTAAGGATTTCAAAGAGTAAAAGTTGCTAGACTGTAGAGCTATTTAATAAAAAAAAAAAACCTTTCTGACTGACTTTCAAGATACTCAACCTCTCTAAAGACAGGAAAGCTTAGTTTGAAAGAAAAAAAATAGGTTAATTTCTCTTCATGTGAAACTTTCTAGATAACTAGATAAATATTAACCTTTCTGAAAACTCAGAGTTAAATCTCTGCTTGAAATGTTACTTTTATAAAGCTAAATTTCCACTAAATATACCAAAGACTAGGAAGTGCAAACAAACAGATGATTATTTTACCTCAACTTTATTAACACAAATTATTAAAGGTCCTGGGTGTTGTACTTGGAGCAGAGTGAGAGATACTACGGCCTGTGAAAGGAGAGCTAACTTTAGTGAGCCTTGGGACTTTAAGAGGAAATAACCACCCTGTTTTCACTGTAATTGGTCCCTTTGAGGCCAGCTTTGCCTGAAGCAGATATAATTTCAAAAGGAAGCAGACAACCCAGTTGGGTTCTTTCAATGATCTGAGGGAAGGCATGGGATAAAGATTGGGGGCATATTCCTTGGAGCTTTTCCTGTCATTGAGGCAGGATCTGCTTAGCTCAAGGGATATATCTCGTACTCTTCTTGAATCTTTATTTTTACATTTTACTATTAGTTGAGTATCATCGTACAAATATCTGTATGGTAACTTTCAAGCCCTGTGGTTCATTATTAGTGCTGGCATAGAAGTAAGAATTTTGACTATATCTCTACGTCTACATATGCATATCTATACATCTGTCTGTCTATCTATCTATCTATCTATCTATCTATCTATCTATCTATCTATCTATCTATCATTAATCTGTCATCTACCTGTTAAATTATTAAGTGTTATTATAAATTATTGATTAGGACAAAACTATCATTTCTGAATATAATTCCAGAAAATCATGAAATAAAATACATATTTATTTAATGCCTCTCTAATGTAGAAAAATATGCAAGATATTATTAAGAATATAAACAAGAGGACATAGTTCATGACTAGGAGGTACTTAAAATATAATGATAATAGAAGATACAAAATAACTAGAATAATTGCAGAAATTGATGAGTGCCACAAGAATGGCAGAAGAAAAGTTCTGTATTCATTTAGAATGGTGTTTCTTAAACTTTGGTGAGTATCAGGATCTATGGGACCTTATCATTTATGGAGATTCATATAGTACCTCTTCTAGGAGGGACCTTGAATTCATAACATTACTCAAAATGCCAAGTGATTGTAATGGATTGGTCTGAAAATCACACTTTAAGTGACATTTCAATAGATGGAAATATATTTATAGATGAGGATGTAGAGGAAATATATTCCCCATGGAATGCATAGGACTTTTGTTGGCACTCAAAAACATAATTTTGACAGAATAGAGATAGGAGAGATGATAGAAATAGTGTGAAGAAATGCACAGAGGAATTGTTCTTAGACACTGCTCATGAAACAATCACTAGCAGTCACTGTAGAAAAGCAGAGTTGTATAGACATGGGCAGTCAGACAATAATTAGGATTCTAAAATTCTTACTGGAATATGGCTATTCTGACTTGTTACTTTTAAATCTGTTTTGAAGGAAGAGATGGGATGAGAGAAGTAATGGAGGTGGGGACGTTGATAATAAATTAATGAAAATACTTCTCTGAGTTGTTGGTTATCTAAGTGAATATTGTTAAGGGAAATACTTAAGGGCTCACTTTTTGTAGAACTGTTTGTAAGATGGGGGTGATATCATTTTACTTGTGATGGTCTCTCTTCCTTAACTAAACAAATTAGGATTTTTCTTGGGTAAGCAGCCTGTCAGTAAAGAGTGTTCACTTTCCTGTCTTTTATTCTAAGTTTTGGAACTGCTCTTATACTGTATTTGTTCTCTCTAAAAGGAAGCTTAGCATCACTGTAATATGATTAAGTGGATTAAATAAATTAATATTTGCAAATCACTTGTAACGGTTCATTAATATAAAATAAACATTATAAAACAAAGCATTACAGAATAAAACAAAACTTCTTAGTTTCTGTCTATACCTTTTTAGAAATACATCCACTGCTGCCTACACTATACTTAGTCATTGCCGCCTTGCATTTTCTTTCAGTTCAAATTCATTTCACAATGCACTGTTTCTGGTTCAACCCTATTGTTGATGTTTTGCTTATTTCACTTTTTTTTTTTTCCTGAAACCTGGTAATGAAAAATACTTTTAAATTTTTAAAGAGAAGGCATTCGAATTTTATCTATTTAAACTTCCTTGGTTCCTGTTTATAGGTTCAACTAGGACCTTAGCATCTGTGCTGGATATTTTCCATTTAACCTTCCAAGACCCACTCTCCACTCTTGTATACCTTCTCTGTGTCTTAGTGGCTGACCTTTCTGGATTGCAATTCCAAGGCTTCCCTGTCCTCTGGTCTGGGCAATGGAAAGCCCTTTCAAGGCATCAGAGATGCCACTCTGAATGCCCTCAGTAGGGGTGAGGTTATAGGTGTCAAAGAAACTAATTTATATGTATTTCAAGGAGAAAAGATAGTTAAATATTACTGCTTTTAATTGAATGCCATTTGAAGCTCTTTTTTTCTTAGCCTTTCCTCCACCTCTCTTGGATTCTGCTTTGTTGGTGTAATGCAAGGAACCTGAACCTGTCACCACACAAGAAGTTGCAGCAGAACCTAAGGTGGTTCCTAGGGAAAAAAAAAAAAAAAATTGCAGAAGCATTGTGAGCCAGCCGTGCTCTCCTTTTATTAGAGTCATCTTTTCATCCTTGAGGTGAAAGTTCAGCATATGGACCTAGCTTATTTTTTTAAAATAAGGTAAATTTGTGTTATCTGTGGTCTCTGTGACAACCCCACGATCCATCAGCACTCTTTTTCACTGGTCAGTGGTTAGCATCTGAATCATTCCCAAATCAGCATCCCAAATAGCCACGCCCAGCTTACTGGAAATTGGTACTGTATAGGTAACTTGCTTTTCATCCTTTTTAAATTTACATAAACAAAAAAAAAATGTTCCCACAGGGCATCCTTAGCTTAACAGGGAAAGAAGAGTGTATGAGAATTTTGAGCCATTAGCCAAGGAAATAACAAAATATTAGTTTTCTACAGATTTGGGGAAATACAGGGTTTTTTTTTAATCTTTTTATTTTTTTTAATTAGTATTTTATTTCCTCAGAGGTTCTACCTCTATTTTTTTTTAAGATTTATTTATTTATTTATTTATACAAGCACTGGGTACAGTCAGAAGCGCGGGAGGGTGAGAGAATTCACCAGAGCCAGAGCAGGGAGCAGAGCAGGCAGAAGGACCGAAGTACACTGCTGAGGGGAGCAGCGGGCGGCAGGAGAGGTCTGCGTGCCATGTGGGACCCTTCTCCGGTGCCCAGGGAGCAGTGGGGATCGAACCAGCGCTACAGAGGCTGCAGGCAGCTTTGCAACCCAGTGCTCAACCGCTGTGCCACCGGGGAGGCCCTGGGGAAACACAGGGTTAAGTTAAACAGCCTAAATAGTCAGTTTAGAGTTTCACATATGCTAATGGAAATTGCTTATCTTCATCAGATGAGAAAAGTCTATAGTTTGAATTGATCAGATTTATTTTGATTGTGAGGAAACTCCAGCGGGGTGAGAGTAGTGGGCAAAAAACTAGTAAACTGCAGAAATGCATGACAATGGTAAGCAGTGGTTCAAAGCAGATCTCAATCAAAGGAGAGGGATGCTCCTTTTCATCTTCCTTCTGCTTCTCTGCTTTTCTCTGTTGATCAATTTCATTCTTTACTTTTTTTAGGCTGTCTTTTTTATCCCCAGCAGCATGGAATATTCCACTAACATTTCCAAACTAGTATTTCAGTGATTTTCCAATAAAAAGGATACCCCTTTTTACTTTTTTTTTTTTCCAATTAAAAGAACAAAAGCTAGAAAGTATATAATGGGCTTGGTTTGGGACATGCCCTGGGAGTGGAATATTTAACTTGGTCATCCCCTGGATTCAATGGTTAAAGCTTAAAAATGAAGAACTCAAAATAGAACAAAGTGCTTTTGGAAAGAGCAAATGATATTGGGCAGGCAAAAGAATAGATGATTATTACAAAGTGTTTTACACATTCATTTGATCATAAATCCCTTTATTGTGTAGAAAAACCTCAAAAGGACTTCTAATTTTTTAAATATCACTTGGAAAAAACTGGTTTATTTTAAAGAGTAATAGTCCATTGTGTATATGTAGCATATCTTCTTAAACTACTCATCCATGAGTACTTAGATTGTTTCTATAACTTGGCTATTGTAAAAAGTGCTGCAATTTACATAGAGTGTGTGTATCTATTCTAATTAGTCTTTTTGCATTCTTTGGGTAGAGAGAATGCAAAGAATTAGGGACTGTTAGGATTTTTCAAAGAAAAGAGATACTCAGTCTAACAGAGATGAATAGAGTTGCTGAGAAGGCTGTATTCTCTGGGATGTGGAAGAACATTATCCATAATTATTTCAGGTTACTTTTGAGACATCATTCAAGTGGCAGATTAGTAATTCAGTTTCCTAAATGCCTTTACACCAGCCAGTGACATTTCTTGATAAGGGAGTCCTCATTTGTACAAAAAATTATCAAAATCAATTCATTCATTCCAATCATTCCTTAACTGAACAAATTTGACCTTCACAACTTGAAGGTCAAATATCTTGACCTTCACAACTAAGAATAGTCCTGGACCATCGTGAATTTACCTATGCTTTCGTTGTGTGACACTCCTTCCCCAGAGCTGGCCAGCTGCTTTTCTTCTCCAACTCAAAAATCTCCAACTCAAAAATCTCCAACTCAAAAATCTCACTCTTCAAATTTCAACTTGTTAATGGCAACTTTCTAACTAGGTGTATTTACTTTTACATCATTCTTTTGAGAACATCAACATATTTATCTACACAAGTGAACAAAATATGGTATTTGTAGGTAATTTGTTTATAAGATAAAATGTGTAATTCTAATACTAAAGATAGCTGGGTTAATGAATGATTTTTAAGATAGTAGTTTTACTATCATCTTTACTTTGCAACACAAAATACAATTTTATTGATTATACTGATACTGTCATGATGTCTGCATTCAAGTTAGTCTTCCAATATTTGGGTGACTAATAGATTTGGTGCATTCCAGGGAATGTAATTAAAATGGAATTATCATTTATACTCTTCTTCCCTGAAATTTAATTTAGAACTCCTAGATCTTCCTATGATGTTCTTCTTGGTCTCAGACTATGTAGATATGAGTTTAAAATCCATTGCCCCTAATTACCTTCATATCAAGTCAAGGCTAGTAAATATTTTCCTTTCATCTGTAGATTTATTTATATTGAGCTTTTAAAGTAGATTTGTACTAATTAGTCTTTTCTCGATATGCAATTGTTTAAAAAAACTCTCTTTTTTTGAGATTTATTTATTTATTTTTATTTATACAATAGCTGGGATACAGGCCAGATGTGCGGGAGGGTGAGAGGATTCACCAGAGACAAAGCAGGGAACAGAACAGGCAGACAGACCAAAAGCACTGCTGAGGGGAGCAGCGGGCATGACAGGAGACGTCTGCTGCGCCATGTGGGAATCTCCCTGGCCAGCTGGGAATCGAACCCGCACTGTAGACAACTTCACAGCGCTGTGCTCAACCCACTGTGCCACCAGGGAGGCTCTCCTTTTTCTTTTTAAAGGAAATAGCTGAATGACATTTATCTTAGAAGTCAGATGTATTGAAATTAATTGAGTTTTGGGAATTTGAGGATTTAGAACATGGGTTGAATGACTGAAAATACGTGTAGATAGTGACTTCCAACTTGAATTATGGTTCCGAGTGCTGAAAAAAAAAAGGCAACTGATAAAAGTTTCATAACTGAAGAATGGAGAAGGGAAGAGCGTAAACAAGTACAATATTGATTCCAGAAGCAAAGAAAACATTATATATGTGAAGGAATTTGAGTAACATCATAAATTGTGGAAATACACAAATCATAAATCAAGACAGTAATAAATGTTTAAAGACCTCTGGCTAAAAGTATAATTACAAATTCAGGGATTCTTAGCAGCTGATTTTGAAAATATTCTACCTCACTTGATGAAGGGGTTAACCAAAAATATGGTATCTCCTCCAACCAGGCACTATCTTTTTGTGCATGGAAACTGATGGAAATAGCTGTGCAAAGATGAGACATTTTCTCATGGAGCAGACATGAAGTTTTCCTTGCTGAAAGATCTATGATTTTCAAAGTGAACATTACTGTTTTTCTCCACAGTTACAAATGGATCTAAGTCCTTTTGCCTATTCAGTAGATGTCAGTGATTATTTGATAAATATTAACAATAGCTGGTATTTAGAGAGAAGGAAAGAATACTTCTCTACCTTCAGTCTTAAGAGCATAAGTATCAAAGAAAGCAAATATTAACTAATGTACAAATATTTAATAGCATGAATGCATAAAACCATCTTATGAGCTGTTCAGTAGCTTGGACAAGTTTAAGTACCTCTCTCTGCCTTAGACATTTCAAAGGACTCTGCACAAAGACTTGACTCCAAGGCTGACTTGTGAATTCACTGAGAATAAAACTAGTCAAACTTATAGTGAGTGAATTTGGACGTAGAAATATATGACTCTTCTGTTACATTATTAGTATTACATAGTAGACACAAAATCTGAATATATAAAGATACAGAGTTAGCTCAGGTTTCTGCATCTTGACAGGTTAGGGTGAGGAAGTTAGTTGATCTATACTGGCTTAGCTCAGGTTTCTGCATCTTGACAGGTTAGGGTGAGGAAGTTAGTTGATCTATACTGGCTTAGCTGGTGGTTTTACTTCAGGCTGTGACTCCAACTGAGTTTGATTCTTTGCTGAGATATGGTTTGGCCTGGAGCCCCAACAAATGGAGAAGCAGCTACCTGGGCAAGCATCAGCTTGTGGGAATAGCAGATGAAGAAGAGCGAGTCTACAGCACAAGGACTTTTTAAACCATGGACTGTATCACTTACACTAATATTCTATTGGCTAAAGCTAGTCATATGACCAGTCAGCAATAGAAGGATGAAGAAATATACTTCTGTTCTTTGCTTAGAGTAACAGCAAAGTCAAATACCAAAAGATGTGGATATAGAGTGTTGTAAAGTTGGGGCATTAAAAAAATTGTAGCACAAATATTGATATTACAGAACTCAAGATCTTCATACCCCATCTGAAAAATTCTTATACCTTATCTTAAGCAAATGATGCATATATATATATGTATATCTATCCTTAATTAAACACTTTACTTGAACAGCACTATTTCATTATTAAATGTATTGTTTCTCACATCCTTTTGCTAATTTACAAGCTCTCTGGTATAGATTTGTATCTGAAATGTTAATGGTTTCCAAAAATGTTAAATAATACTGTTTAGATTATTGATTCCTGCTTAAGGTACTTAAAGTGCTTTCAAAATAATCTTAATAATGCAGAAATATAATGCATCCCATCATTTATACTGGAAATCATTTTTAAATAAGTTACCACTCAGGCAATATAAAAGCCATAGGACTTTTAGTGAAGTAATACCTCCTGGCTTTGGAAGGACAGTCCTACCTGTCTTCTACAAAAATGGTCCCATAGATTTTAAATTATATATTCTGTGTTGAAGAGATTTTTAGGTTTTTAAGTAATGTGAATTAAGCAGAAATTGACACCCCAGATCACTATTACCTGAAATTAATACTTTTTAACTTCACATGGCCTTGGATACCTGGTGTTACCCATTCCAGAAGTGTGACTGCCCTGACCTATTATATTGATTCATTAAGAACTAGCCTAGAAACAGCTGGAAAGTTTTAAAAATCATTAGTAATGTCAGAGTTACATAAAATTTCTTCTAATAAGGAATTTACCCTGGAGGGAAACAGAATTACTATCCTGGTTAGTTAGCTAGAGATTGAAAAGGTGAGGAGAGCAATCTCTCGGAAATGAGTGGCAATTCTTGACTGCAATCATCAGCAAGGAGAAATCTGAGTAAGTTGAAAAATATTCAAAGAAAATTGCTCTCCTGATGTTTCCCATTGCTGGTATGGGAGGCCAAGCAGGCAGTCATGCAAGAAAAGTTAATTGCCTATGAGGCTTGCAACAAAAGAATAAACCGGAGGGAAATCATTGGATTGGAATCCAAATATAAATTTTCAGAAAAGAAATTAGTGAATGATAATAAAGTGAATCACAGAGAAAAAGGAACTTGTAAAAAAATACTAGTAAAATGATATTAGACACTTGAAATGTTTTTAAATGTATAAAAAACTGCACCTTGAAGTCAAAAACATATTTGTATACTAATACAGTTGATAGTGGAGAAAGGGAGCTACTGACATTTTAGCAACAAAGAATTTAGGAAAAATATCTATAAGAATTGATGCAATGAAGGCGTGCATCACAAACCCTCAGAATTTCTGTGAAGAGAAGGGTCACGATTATTATTGGAGCTGTTCAAGTAAGGAACACTGTGCAATCATTCTGGACAGTAGGGAAATCATTACAATGTATTCCTAAAGTAAAAGCACCCTAGAATTTTAAATAGATTATCCAAGAGGTCTTTGAAGTTTATGTTTTTTAGTCCAATATAACCAACGAAATATTTTATCTGTGTATTATTTCTTAATTTGTCTTTGAAAATACTTAAGAGAAGTGTGTGTTTATGATTAAGCTAACAATGTTTTTATCCATGAATGTGAATTCCAAGATGCAAGAGGTTATTATTTCCTGCCATTTCAAAGGTTAGCATTTTTGATAAAATAAAATATATCATTCGTGTGGGTGTGGGGACAGATATGTGGGAAATCTCTATCTTCTACTCAGATTTGTTGTAAATCTAAATCTAAAACTACTATGAAAAATGTTTGTGTTTGTGTGTTAAAAAGTTATAGGCCATTAACAGTTTATAGAGGTCACATATATATAACATATACATCATATACTATATATAATATACATATGACACATATACAACATGCATATAATGTATGTATAATCTATATTATATGGTGGATACATATAATATATAATATACCAATATCATGCAGTATATAACACATATCATGCATAATATATACATATTTTATATATTATATTTTTGAGAGAAAAACTATTTTAGGTGAATTAAATACTTTGCACAAGTCAAAATTTCCAGTTAGCAATTAGATCTTTGAATTACTAGTCAAGTATTCCTGTACTTTAAAATCCTCAAAAACAGTTTGATTGGGGAGAAATGAAAATGAAAAATAAAAATCTTCATTAATTGCAAATTGGGAAATAATTTTATAAAGATTATTTATTTATATACTAACTGGGGTATAGACCAGATGTGCAGGAGGGTGAGAGGGTTCACCAGAGACAGTGGGGAACAGAACAGGCAGATTGACGAAATACACTGCTGAGGGTAGCAGTGGGCGAGGCAGGAGAGGTCTGTTGCACCATGTGGGACCCTTGCCAGCCGGCTGGGATCAAACCTGTGCTGTGGAGGCTGCAGATAGCTTCACAGTACTGTGCTCAACTGCCTGTGGCACCAGGAGAGGCCCCAAGGAAATAATTTTTATAATATTTCATGGAACAAAAATATCAAAACTACTCTTTCAAACTATGTTAAGAGCAATGAAAATGTAGCACTTTATACTAAAACATATTAGATGCAGTTTTAACATTATTCCAAAGAAAATAAATTTCAATTTTCTAAAGAAAACCCCACATATTAAAAGGTTAAGGTACTTATTTTAAAGATTTAGGAAAACAACAAAGTGAACCAAAGTAGTAGAAGAATGAGACAATACACACATCAACATGTGAAATTTAATTGAAAAAATTAATTGAAAAATAAAACTAGCTAAATCTTAAAGTTGGTTTTTAGAAAATGAAAATAAAAACAAAATTTATATATTTAGTGAGTGATAAAATAAGAAAAGAAATGTAAAAATGTAGGAATGAGTTTGCAGATAAAACCATGTAAAGAACAAAAATTAAATAAATTATAGTATATAAAACTCAAAAAATTAAACATCTAGAGAAAACAAATCATTTCTCTAAGGAAATGCAAATTTACTAAAATCAACCCAAGAAGTTGAAACTTCAACACATTTCTTTTCAATTCGGAGATAAAATGAGGTTTGAAAAAATGAGATTTTGTAACTGAGTATAAAAGTTTTTATTTATTTGTTATATAATAGGTCAGATTTTGTTAAGCTTTTATAAGTGACTTTTAAAGAACAGGACATTTCGATATTTTTCAAAGTGTTCCAGATCTATAAAAAGGTAAAAAGAAAATCATAGATCTGAGGCATACAGCAAGGGAGGTGGAAGGAAAGGGGTCAGAACAGGAAAGGGAAGAGCTCAAGGGATGGATGGATCATGGGTGCTATGGTGGTGTGAGAACTATGGGAGCTACACCTGATGGGGAAATCAAATACTGCCCCAAAATGAACAATAACCTAAGAAAATTAAAAAAAAAAAATATATATATATATATACACCACAAAATGGATAAATATTGCTTAAAAAATCACAGTTCATATTTGTGAAGCAAGTATAAACTTAATATCAACATCTAAAATTTATATAACAATTTCCCAGGTAAATATAGATTCAAATATTTTAAGTAAAATGTTTAGATGACCTAATGGTATAATGAAGTTTGATTCTATCATGAGTTGATGCAACTTTTTTGCAGGAAAAAGAGGGCAATTCAACCTGAGAAAATCATTTATTGATTTGTGAGTGCTCTTTTTGGACCCAGAGCTTTTCATGATTTTATTGTGATTATTACTGAAGGTTGATACATTCCTTCCTCTCTGTTGCTTCCTTGATAATGGCAGCTGATAGTCAATTAAAAAGAAGCAGCTAAATAAGTAATATTTCAAATAGTGATCAAGACTGTGGAGAAAACCAAAGCAAAGAAACTGAGGTGGACCTATATGGAGGCTATTGTTAGAGAGTTTTGATTGACATTCTGCCCCCAGATGATATTTGAGCAAAGATCTGAGTGATGTAAAATGCACCCTTATAAAGATTTAGGAAAGAATACTTTCTGGGGAAGTTTAAAAGCCCAGAGGCAGAATATCAATAAATTCTGTGTGAATGAAGCAATCCAACATGGGGAGAAAGTCAGGCAGTGAGGCAGACAGGCAGTCTGCACCCAGGCTAACTCAGACTTTTTAAGTCACAGTGGATTCTATTCTAAGCGCTATGAGAAAACATTTGCATGTTTTAACGGTGATGATGTAATCTATATTTAAAATACAGTTTTCCAGTTTCTTGGAAGAGAACTGAATGTAGGATGACACAATTAAGAGATTCATTTTAGTATTTCAGGTAGTAGAGAAAGGTGTCTTGGTTAATAACAGCTATGAGACGTGGGGAGTAGTTGAATTTGGCATATGTGTTGAAGACATTGCAGCAATGTTTAAGTGATGAGTTAATTTTAGAATGGTAGGAAGAAGAATCGAATATAATTTGTTGCTGTATTTGTATGTTATATTTAAGTGTACTTTATATATCCTTGTGTGTGTGTGTGTGCATATGTGTAATTGATTTGTACTTCAATTTGTTGAGAAGAATGAAGTTCAGTGTGGGAGAGAATAACATTCATTTTTAAATATTAAATTTCACTTGTCAAATTGATTTGCTACTCTAGATCCTGTATTTCCATATAAAATTTTGAAACATTTTAAATTGCTATATAAATTATTTCCAAATTATTTTCTACAAACATGTCCTCTGAGATTTTGATAGTTATTGGGCCTAGATCAATTTGGAAGAATTGTCATTTTAATAATACTGTTTCCACATCCTCTGCCACAGAGTCTGTCCATTTAATTGTTCTTTTAGTTATCTCAGAAATGTACAGTGATTAGTTTATAAACTTTGTATTTCGTTACTTAAATTTATTCATGATCTTTTGAGATGCCATTTTGAAGTGAATTACTTTCTTAATTCCATGTTTTGAGTGTTTCTTCGTGTCATATAGCAATACAGCTAATTTTCTTGCACTGATCTTATTTCCTCCAACACTCATACACTTGTGTATTAGTTAGTTCTAGTGGTTTCACTGTGGAATTCTTAGGATGTTCATGTACATGATCATGTAAATTCAAACTGAGTTTTCTTTCTTTCTTTCCAACCTGAATTCTTCAGTTTCTTTTTCTTGCTTACTTGGACTGGCTAAACTCTATTAAAATGTGTACAGAAGAGGTCTTTGTCAACAGGTCAAAGCATCTTTGACTTTTTTCTCATCTTAGGAGAGAAAACTTCAGTTTTTCTCCATTTAGTATGGTATTTAAAAAGGGTACTTAGGTACACTTTAGACTAATAGTTTGTTGAGATTTTTAATCATAAAAGAATGCTGAATTTTGTCAACTGCCTTATTTGTGCCTATTGGCAGCATGTTTTTTGTTTTTCCTTTATCATATTAATATGGGGTGCTATTTTTGGTTTCAGATTCAGGTAAATTAAATTTGAGTTCTTGGGATAAATTTTCCTATGTCACGATTTATAAACTCTTTTACCAATGTTAAAGGAATTTGGAATATTATCAGAGACATTGACCCTTTTTATTCTTGTGATGCTTTTCGATTTGTAACAGTATAAAACTGGCTCCATTTTTCTGACAGCATTTTTGAAGTGATGGTGTTACTTTACATTGATAACTAAATATTTGATAAACTCTACCAATAAAGTCGTATTTATTATACCTAGGTTTTTGTTCATGGAATGGTTTTCAATTGTTAATTGTAATTCTAATTACAATACATATTTTCTATTACTTTTTAAATTACTTCTGGTGGGCCTCCCTGGTGGTGCAAGGGGTTAAACACCATACTATGAAGCAATCTGCAGCCTCTGCAGTACGAGTTCGATCCCGGGCCAGCCAGAGAGAAACCCACATGGCAAAGCAGACCTCTCCTGTCTTGCCTGCTGTTCCCCTCAGCAGTGTATTTCAGTCAATCTGCCTGTTCTGTTCCCAATCTATCTCTGGTGAATCCTCTCACTCCCTGCATCTCTGGCCTGTACCCCAGCTCTTGTATGCATAAATAAATAAATCTTTAAGAAAATAAATTACTTCTGGTCATTTTACCATTTTAGAAAATTGTTCATGTCATTTAAATTACCTGATTTGCTCTTTGTTTGTTCAGAAGAGTCTCTGTGAGTGTTACCTCTCCCATGAAGATATCTCTGCCTCCCTCAGGCTTTGACCTTATCTTCATGCCTCCCATAACTCACAGAATTATTATTTTTCAGTATTTTCACACACTGTACTGAAATCATCAATATATTTCTGTCTCTCCACTAGACAGTGAGCTACTTGAAAGCCCAGGCTATGTCTTAATCTAATTGAATGGCTAGAATTCTCCAAAGGGCCTGGCATATCCTAGGTGTTGAACATAAGATAGATTCCTCATAGACAGACCCTGAGATGGAGACTTTTTGGGGAGTGAATTATTTTGGAACTTCTTCCAGGAGAAATGAGTAAGGGAGAAGATTAGGGAAGGAAAGGAAGTCAAGCAATGTGTGAAAAGTCCCTCAGAGGTAGCTTCTGTTTGATCAGTTTGAGCACTCTGGGAGCATAATTTATGCCTCAGCAGTTGTAAACTGAACTCAAAAAATATATTCCCATTAATATTTGTAGTTCAGTCCATTTTGCTGATCTTTTCTTTCTTTTTTTAAAAGATTTTTTATTATTTATGCATACAAGAACTAGGGTACAGGGGGTGAGAGTGTTCACCAGAGACAGAGTGGGGAACAGAACAGGCAGACTGACTGAAATACACTGCTGAGGGGAGCAGCGGGTGAGTCAGGAGAGGTCTGCTCCGCCATGTGGGTAGTTCCCTAACCAGGGATCGAACTCATGTTGCAGAGGCTGCGGCTGGCCTCATAGGTTGCGTCTTAACCCCTTGCACCACTAGGGAGGCCCCATTTTGCTTATCTTTTCAAAGGAACTATCATTGATGTATTATATTGCTTTCTACTCTATTTATTTACACTATAGTTTTTATTATTTTCCTATTCCTGCTCACTTAGGGTCTAGTTGGATTTTGGGAGAGTGTTTTGATCTACTCACTCCATTATGCCAGACATGAATCTCTATTCAAACATAGAAATCTGTCATCCCAGGCCTTATTAATTATAATCTACAGAGATGTGTTCACTGAATGTTTACTTCCTGATATCCCCATGATAAATTTGATGCTCATCAAAATTGAAATACAATTGTATTTGGCAGGTCCATGAACTTGGTTAGGTAAGTGTTCAGAATTGATTATGTTAACATTCCTGACATAAGATAATTAAGCCTAAGTGATAACCTAGGTAGAGAATCACAAAAATGTCACACACACATAATCATTTTAAATGATAAATAACATAATTTACCTGGTGAAATTTAATGATCATATCATTTGGTTAGCACAGTCTTTTCTTCTGAAGGCAAATTTACATGTGAAGTCAAACTGTAATGGGAACGTTGTTTGGCATGAGAAGGTAATTTAGGTAGAGGAAGGTAAGTAATTGACCAATAGTATTATTAGGCTATGACAGCTTGATAACTCCTTTAACCATTGATGATTATACTTAATATAGTAAATTCAAATATCCAAGGTAATCATTCACTCTTCCTTAGAAAAATATTAGTAGTTCTTTCTATTTGGTTGCACCTAGTCTAGATTCTCTTCAGATTTTTAATTAACAAGAAATATTCAGTTAAGTACAGGATTATTTTTAGCTATATGATTGGAGTTGTATATTTACAAAGACTTTGCACAGACAATATAGTTAAAATCTTCTCTATCATAGACTATCTATGGAGAATCATTACTAAGAAAATGATATACTATCAAAGTATGGTAAGACCAGAATAAGAACTTCATCACTAATGTTTTAGGAGCACTCTAGATAAAAGTTGAGAAGTATAAAACTTTACTTTTTCCAACACTGAATAAGAATCAAAATAGGGCCTCCCCTGGTGGCGTAGCGGTTGAGCGCTGGGCTGCGAAGCTGCCCACAGCCTCTGCAGCGCCGGTTCGATCCCCAGCCACTGGCGAGGGTCCCACATGGCGTGCAGACCTCTCCTGCAGCCCGCTGCTCCCCTCAGCAGTGCATTTCTTCATCAGTCTGCTTGTTCTGTTCCCTGCTCTGGCTCTGGTGAATTCTCTCACCCTCCCGTGCTTCTGACTGTACCCAGTGCTTTTATAAATAAATAAATAAATAAATCTTTAAAAAAAAGAATCAAAATAAATGTTACAATTTTGTCTGTGAGAAAGCTTAGGTTATTATAAATGTTGGTCCCCAATTACTATGTATTAGTTAGCATCCATAGCACATATGTTTATTTAATTAGTTTAATAATTTAACAAAATTTTATTTAATGAGTGATACAATAATTGCAAACCTTATTTTTCATAGATAGAATTTTACAAAATATAAACCAGTGAAACTTAAGATAAAAGAAGATTATAGAAATATATAGAGAAATATTTATATTCCTTAAATGTTTAAATGAGTGTAAGCAAAGGGAACTCAATTAAATACCATACACTACTTCTGCTTTCATAGCTCCACATTTAATAGGAATCTAATGCATAGACTTCTTATTTTGAGAATATCATTTGCATTGACATATTTTTTATTTTGGTCACATAAAGTAGGGGTCATCAGTTAGTAGCTCAAGGAGGAATGAAATACTGAAACTCATACTATCTCATAGGTATTTGACTTTAGTCTCATTCCGATCAAAGTTCTCTACCTGACCTTCATTTTGACTTCCAAAGGTAGCTTTTGAGTTATCTACCTATGAAACTACTGTACACATCGATATGGTTATCTAGACAATTTTGCATAATGAAACCCTACATTTGTCTTTATTTTCTTTGTGTTTTGTTAGAAAACATTTAAGCCTGAACTTTTTGAATTACTGACTCCATCCACTTTAGATTGATCTACTAGAACAAAATACCATAGACTAGCTGACTTAAAAGACAGAAATTTCTCATGTTTCTGAAGTTTGGAAAATCTAAGTTCAGGATGCTGGCATATTTAGCACCCCCTGAGGGCCCAATTCCTGATACTCATAGGGAGACATATTTTTGCTGTGTGCCTAGTAGCAGAAAGGACAAACAAGTAGGACTTCTGGACATCTTTATAAGGCACTAATGATATTCATGAGAAGTTCATCCTAAAGACCTAATCACCCTGAAGATCCCACCACCTCCAAATATTGTAACATTATAGAGAAATTTAAGAGGAGCAGTGTGGAACAAACTCTGAGTCAATAAGTGGTTCTTATACTTAATACAGTGATAGAAGGTGGAGTTTTGTAAACTCTACCCTCTGAGCAGATACTGATGGGAAGAAAGTGTGGCGTTGAGGCACTTGGCAATTAAGCTGCTAGGGCTTTTGGCAGTTAAACTTCTGGGATTTCTGGCTGTTAAGCTGCTGAAACTTCTGTAACTAAGTTGTTGGCAATTTTGGCAGTTAAGCTGCTGGGTTTTTTGCAATTAAACCACCTGAGAATAGTGGTATCTTTGGAGAAGCTGCAGCTTGTGACATGTGGCTTTGGCTTGAACATTTGGCTTGAACCCAGTGGGCAGTATCTGGGGTTGGACAGACAGTATCTGACCATGTGCCAGTCTTTCTGTCTGTGTCTTAACTCTCCCTTTTCTTTCTCCCTATGTAAATAAATCCTGGTGTTGTCTTTTCTCTTGGGTGTCTGCTTCTGATTTGTAGCCAACAATAGGGTCAACCCTGGTTCTCCCAGGGTTTCTCTGTTTCAGAAAAAATTAGTCTATAATAATACTCTAATTCACTCTGCATATATAGACACAGTACTGAACTGATGACCACAGAGAATTCCTGGAATCACACCTGCTGATTCTGTTGAGCATCAAGAAAAAAAAAAAAATCATTGCATTTGTAACATAAAGGAAAATTGACACCAATTTTCATTTTTAAGTGAGACATCCTTAGAAACATTGGATTTCACTGTGTTCCAAAAAAATAACTGTCACATTTATTCTAGTAAAAATTCTACAATAAGGCTTTTTCACGTGGACCCAGATTTATTTAAACAGGATTTCCCATTAGTAAAGCAAGTGGCTTCAACTAGACTACATAAAGACAATGCTTAAAAAACTCCAGAGGAGCAACCCCAACTCAGTAATTCCCATGAAGCTTTTCCCATTGTGACCCATAGCCCATAGAGAAGCAGTGTTTCACTCAGCTTGATTGTTGCTAAGCAACAAGTAGGGAATAGAGGTTAAGCTTCTAGAATCACTTACACATTAATTATAAGCCAGTAACATTAGAATAATGTAAGTTTTAATAATGAAGGGTATTACATACATTGTCACAGTGTGCTTTTTTCATATCCAAGAAGAGAAAGGCCTGTGTTCTACTTGTCATGGGGAAATGACATTTCATTAGCATGGAAGTACCAAGGGAGTAGATTTTAAGAGAAACAATTAGGTGGTTTATAGCTATCTTTCCCTTTCTCAAAGGTTTTCTTTCCTAATTGCTATTGACTTTGCACTCTTTGAACTACTGAAGCTAACAATAGCCTAAGTAGGTGTTAAGTTTCCTAGTTAGGAAGTTGCTGAAGTGTTTTGATGATTGCAAGATTGCCAAAGACTTTTAAATGCAAGGGAATTGAAGACCATTAAGAGCAAAAGAAATTAAAGACCAATTTTTTTGTTTCTAATACTTAGAGATCTTTTTATTTATTTAAATTTTATTTTATATTACCCATACAATTAGAACCCCCTTATTTTGACCCCAACCCCTCCTTTCCCCGCCTGCTACCCCCCAAGAGTGTCTCTGGTTCATAGTTGTTTGTTGATTTTGATATTTTCTTTCTTATAGTTATTCTTTTTCCTGGTCCCTTATTTAAGTTTTCTAGATTCCTGCTATGAGTGAGACCATCCGGTATTTTTCTTTTTCTTTCTGGCTTATTTCGCTGAGCATGATCCCTTCCAGCGCCATCCATGTTGCTGCAAATTGCATGTGTTTATCTTTTTTGAATGCTGAGTAATATTCCATGGTGTATATGTACCACATCTTCTTGATCCAGTCATCTATTTTTTGGCATTTGGGTTGTTTCCAAAGCTTAGCTATTGTAAATAGTGCTGCTATAAACATAGGGGTGCAGGTGCTCTTTGGAGTTGATGTTTCTGGGTCCTTTGGGTAAATAACTAGGAGTGGAATTGTGGGATCACATGGAAGCTCTATGTTTAGTAAGTCAATAAATCTCCACATAGCTCTCCATAGTGGTTGGACCAGTTTGTACTCCCAACAACAGTGCAGGAGAGTTCCTTTTTCTCCACAACCTCACCAACATTAGTTGTTGCTATTTTTTTAATATGTGCCATTCTCACTGGTGCAAGATGGTATCTCATTGTAGTTTTGATTTGCATTTCCCTGATTACAAGTGATGTTGAACATTTTTTCATATGCCTGTTGGCTATTTGCATTTCCTCTTCAGAGAAGTTTCTTTTTAGCTCTTCTGCCCATTTTTTGACTGGATTATTTTCTTTGTGTTGAGTCTCATCAGCTCTTTGTAGATTTTTGTGATCAGTCCTTTATCATCAGTGTTGTGTGCAAAATGTTCTCCCAGTTGGTGGGGTTTCTCTTTGTTTTTGTTATTGTCTCATTTGCTGTGCAGAAGCTCTTTAATTTGATGTAGTCCCAGCTGTTTATCTTTGCCTTCACTATCACTGCTTTGGGTGATGTGTCTGTAAAGATGTCTTTGATGTGCATATTATGTAGTGTTTCGCCTATATTTCCTTCTATGTTTTTTATGGTTTCAGGTCTTATGTCTAGTTCTTTAATCCATTTTGAGTTGGTTTTTGTGCATGGTGTTAGGTAGTAGTCAAGCTTCATTCTTTTGCATGTAGCGACCCAGTTTTCCCAGCACCATTTATTGAACAAATGTTCTTTGCTCCAATGCATATTCTTTGCTCCTTTGTCTAAGATTAGTTGACCATAAATCTGTGGGTTTATTTCTGGATTTTCTGTTCAATTCCTCATTGGTCTGTGTGTCTGTTCTTGTTCAAATACCATGCAGTTTTGATGATTATGGCTTTGTAGTAGAGTTTGAAGTCTGAGAGTGTGATGCTTCCATTAACTACTTTTTTTTTCAGGAGAGCTCTGGCTATTCGGGGTTTTTGGTGGTTCATATGAATTTCATAAATAATTGTTCTATTTCTTTGAAAAATGACATTGAAATTTTTATTGGAATTGCATTGAATCTGTATATTGCTTTTGGTAAGATGGCCATTTTAAAAATGCTTATTCTTCCAATCCATGAGCAGGAGATGTCTTTCCATTTCTTTGTGTCTTCTTCTATTTCTTTTAACAGTGTTTTATAGTTTTCTTTGTATAGGTCCTTTACCTCTTTTGTTAGATTTATTCCCAAATATTTGATTTTTTTTTTGGTTTCGATAATAAAAGGGATGGTTTTTTTTGATTTCTTCTTCAGATTTATTGTTTGTGTATAGGAAGGCTACTAATTTTTGCGTGTTGATTTTGTATCCTGCCATTCTACTGAACTGATTGATGAGTTTAATTAGTTTTTCTGTGGAGTTTTTGGGGTTGTCTATGTAGATTATCATATCATCTGCAAATAGAGATAGTTTGACTTCTTCTTTTCCTATTTGGATTCCTTGCATGTCTTTCTCTTGTCTTATTGCTCTGGCTAGGACTTCCAGTATTATATTGAAAAGCAGTGGTGAGAGTGGACATCCTTGTCTTGTTCCAGATCTTAATGGGAATGCTTTCAGCTTTTTGCCATTGAGAATGATACTGGCTGTTAGCTTGTCATATATGGCCTTTATGATGTTGAGGTATGTTCCTTGTATCCCAAAAATTTCAAGGGCTTTTATCATGAATGGGTGTTGCACTTTGTCGAAAGCTTTCTCAGCATCTATTGTTATTATCATATGGTTTTTGTATTTCTTTTTGTTGATGTGTTGGATAACGTTGATTGATTTTCGGATGTTGAACCATCCTCGTGTCCCTGGAATGAATCCTACTTGTTCGTGGTGAATTATCTTATGGATACATTGTTGGATTCTGATAGCTAAAATTTTATTGAGGATTTTTGCATCAGTGTTCATTAGGGAGATTGGCCTGTAGTTTTCTTTTTTTGTGTTGTCCTTGTCGGTTTTGGTATTAGTGCAATGTTGGCTTCATAGAAAGTGTTTGGTATTATCCCTTCCTTCTCAGTTTTTTTGGAAGAGTTTGTGAAGGATAGGCATTAATTCATTTCTGAACGTTTGGTAGAATTCATTTGCAAATCCATCAGGTCCTGGGCTTTTGTTTTTGGGGAGATTTTTGATTACCATTTCAATTTCGCTGCTTGTAATTGGTCTGTTTAGGTGTTCTATTTCTTCTTTATCTAGCTTTGGGTGATTGTAGAGTTGTAGGAATTTGTCCATCTCCTCTAGATTGTTGAACTTGTTTCCATATAACTGTTCATAGTAGTTTCTGATTATTCTTTTGATTTCTTCTGTGTCCATTGTGATTTCTCCTCTTTCATTTATGATCCTGTTTATTTGTGCTTTCTCCCTTTTTTCCTTTGTGAGCCTGGCTAGGGGTTTGTCTATTTTATTGATTTTTTCGAAGAACCAGCTCTTGGTTTCATTGATCTTTTGGATTGTTTTTTTAGTTTCAATTTCATTTATTTCTGCGTTGGTTTTTATTATCTCTTTACTTCTACTGGTTTTGGAGTTTTTTTTTTGTTGTTCTTTTTCTAGATCTTTGAGCTTCGAGATTAGGATATTTCTTTGAGTTCTTTCTTGTTTCTTGATGTGAGCCTCTATTGCTATGTATTTTCCCCTTATTACTCATTTTGCTGCATCCCCTACATTTAGGAAATTGGTGTCCTCCTTGTCATTCAATTCAAAGAATTTTTTAATTTCTTCTTTGAAATCCTCATTAGTCCAGTGGTCTTCCAGTAATGTGGTTTTCAATCTCCATGAGGAAGGAGATTTCCCTGCCTTCTTTTTATGATTTATTTCTAGTTTGATGCCTTCATGGTCAGAAAAGATGGTTGGTATGATTTCAATCTTGGTGTATCTTTTGATGTTTGTCTTATGTCCCAGTATGTGATCAATCCTGGAGAATGATCTGTGTGCACTTGGGAAAAATGTGCACTCAGATTTTTTTGGGTTTAGTGTTCTATAGATGTCTGTTAAGCCCAAGCACTCTAGATCCTTATTTAGAGCTTTAGTGTCTTTACTTATTTTTTGTCTCATTGATCTAGCCATTGTTGATAGTGGTGTGTTGAAGTCTCCCACTACGTATGTGTTTTCTCTCATGTCTGTTTCCAAAGATGATAATAGTTGTCCTTCATTTGGTGAATATATGTTAATGAGTGTTATTTCTTCTTGAAGTATTGTCCCCTTGATCATAATGTAGCGACCAATACATAGAGATCTTTATCAGAATTTGGTTTTCCCAACAGGAAAATGCAATAATCAGAAATTATAATACATCTCCCTCTACATCTCTCAAAGTGATTTACACTGTCTCTACTACTTTTTTTTTTTTTTTTTTTACTATCTTTTACCTTTGTAACATGTTATTGTGTGATTTTCCTTTCCTCTAAGTTGAAAACTCTGGGACATGTCTTATCTTGAGCAAATATTGGCATGCTATCTATGGTAGCTCTCTAAGGCAGTATATCAATATTTGTCCATTATAATGGACTTTGGCAAACCTGAATGGTCTAGTAGAGAAATGCAGAAAGACAAGTGTATTCAGATTAGAAAAGCCATACTAATTGTGCAGTATAGGTATTTCAGTCAGCCAAAAATTGTTGTAAATTATTAAAATTTTACTGCAGTGAGAAATTTTAGAGTCCTGCCATTTTAAAAGTGTGTTTAACTTTCACACATAGAAAAATCCATTGGGAAAGGTACACCGTATAATGGAAAAAAAATATGGACTGTATGGTCAGATAAATATGTCTAAATTCAAGCTTTGGTGCTTCTTGTCTGCATGACCATGATTCAGTACTTCACAAATTTTTAATGTTAATTTGATTCACATATGGGACAAAGGAGTATTAGCTTAACTCAAGGGATAATTGCATGACTACTATAGAGATACCTTTCCAGATAGGACCACCCATTACCACTTTTACTCCTAAAAGATTTCATCTTTGTTGGACAATTCCCTCTTTCAATGATCCACTCTTACCCAATGTCTCATGGGTGTATCACTGAGAGACAAGGTGGCAACACCTTTCCTTCAGATACCAATAGGTAATACCAATAGGTAACAACATTTTACTTTCACTGTATGAAATCAGTATTAACTGTGCAGTGATCAGTCATTGACACATGCTGAAAGAATGAATATGACTGGTCACACATCTGTTCATCTATCATTTATGATGTAATTTGTGGACTTTAGAGCTACAATACAAGCTTTTGAGTCTATACTTTGAGTTCACTCACTGTAGCCTTAATCCTAACTCTAACCTTTGAACCCTTTATTGTGAGACTCCTGTCATTTAACTAAATTTTGTTATGTGAAATTCATGTATATTGCAATTGTGCAAAACAAGGACTGGGTGTGTGTGTGTGTGTGTGTGTGTGTGTGTGTATCTATCTCCTTTTCCTATCATTGAACAAGGGCTTTATTTATTTTACCCTCATCTGCTTCCCTAGTACACAGAACAATGTTCAGTAGATAATGTGGAATAAAACAAAGAATGAATGTTGTCATATACCAGGAGTAATTATCCAAAAACTGAATATAAAAATTTACCCACTTAATGCTGGATATCTTAGTGTTTACTTAATGCCTCTGGTTTTAAGATGAAGTACATTTGTCAAAATGAATTAAATAATCATTGTGCTCTAAACATATATTTGATGTAGTATAATTTTGTGAAGGAAGACAGAGTTTAGTTTCCTGAAACAGTCTGATGGCATAGCTTAAGACTTTCTGCGTTGTAGTCATAAAGATGAAAATTTGACTTAGTTTTGCTAAGTCAAAACTAAGTCCTTGGTTTTCCTGTCCTTAATTGCTTGCTCATATACACATTTGTTGAAGTTTTTAATCAACCTTCACTGTACAAAGAAAAATCTAAGCTCTTAGCCACCAATTAAAGTCCTTACTAGCTTTCCAATTAGTATTTTCCATAATCTTCCTGTTTCAGTCAAATAAGTCTACTTACTGCTTACTTACTTCTCCTTAGGTAAATTATTTGAACACTCTAGGTTTTAATTTTTTAACCTGTACCATGTCAACAACAATTTCTACTCACTTAAATAACCTATGTGAGACTTAAGAGAGCTTATATGTGTGAAGTCCTTAGCCCAGTGAGGTACCTAATAAACACAGAGTATAGCTGAGTTTATGGCTTATAAGAAAAACCAAAATATTTTTTTTAAAAATTATGAATTTAAAAACATTGGTGACAAGAATATAGCAAAAGTAAATGTCTCCACATTATATTATTTTACACAACAGTAATTTCTCACAAGTGTAACTGACTTTTCAATTGAAAGCAGAATCTAAAATTTTCTGTCCTTTTCTTAGAGGAATCTATTATAAACATTCAGAAATCAGGAATGTGTAGATGACTACAGATAGCAGACCCATGGGTGGTTAAACTGAGAAATAAAGTCAGTTAAAGATCATTCTATATCAAAGATCATTCTAAAACCATAATTACTTAAAGTGATACAGTATTTTATAGTTTTCTATATTTTTACTTATTTGTTTTAATTTTTCACTGAAACAACATTGCATTGTGACATTATACAACTTTCAGACGTGCATCATTTTAAATCAATGTCTGCATTTACTACACTTAGTTCACCACTCAAGGTCCAGTTCCCGCCATACGGTTGTTAACATCAATATGCCTCAGTTTCTTCTTTTGTGAAATGGAGATGATGAAAATCCCTATTTTGTTGAATATCATGATGTCCAAATGAAACACCACATTTAAAATATTTCTCACAAACTTTGGGCATAGTAAGAATTCAATAAATCTTCACTGATCTTTGTATTCCTTTATTCATGTTAAATTAATTCCTGACAATTCTTTCCTTATTAAACATTTTATTTCTACATCTTCTTTTTCATGAATGCTATTTCCCTCCTAGTCACATGCTCATTACAAGATTAATGGAACCATCTTCCCCTGGTTTTCCTGTCCTTAATTGCTTGCTCATATACACATTTGTTGAAGTTTTTAATCAACCTCCACTGTACAAAGAAAAATCTAAGCTCTTAGCCACCAATTAAAGTTCTTACTAGCTTTCCAATTAATATTTTCCATAATCTTCCTGTTTCAGTCAAATAAGTCTACTTACTGCTTCTCTATTCTATTTTAAGCATAATGTGTTTGCCGCCATGTGTGGCGGGTAGATATTCTCTATGTGCCATCTCTAAACGAATAGCAGTTGCCTATTCATGGCCATGTCGGTTCTTCCAACTTCTGGCCAAATTCTGTGACTGAAATGACAGGTGTGCCTATTGACTCATCTTGGGTCAAGTATTCAAGCCTTTGTATAGAAAGTGGGACACTGTCATGGCTATAGTGAAGAAGAATAATTCCTCAAATTTCAGGGAACTGTTACCAGAAGAAAAAAATGAATGGTTTTAGGAAGTTAAAAAGGAATGTCTAATTTAGATTATCCTTTGTCATTTTATATAATTTAACTTCTAAGGTTACCACAAATACATTAAATGGCATATGCTGGCTTTACATGAATTTATTATTTGTAAAGCAAGACTAAATTAACAGAACTGTAGACAGTAACAGTACAAAGTAGCACACATTACCTGTTTGCTTGTTGTGAAACTGACTAAAAGCCCTATTTGGAAAACATTTTAATATTCACCTATTATATTATATTATATTATATTATATTATATTATATTATATTATATTATATTATATTATATTATACCTATCCCGTCTCTCTCTCTCTTCACACACACACACACAAACACACATACACACACCATTATTGCCATGTTTCTTTTTTTTTTAAAGATTTATTTATTTGTTTATATAAGCACTGGGTACAGTCAGAAGCGCGGGAGGGTGAAAGAACTCACCAGAGTCAGAAAGGAGGGCAGAACAGACAGACTGACAAAACACACTGCTGAGGGGAGTAGCGGGCAGCAGGAGAGGTCTGCGCACTATGTGGGACCCCCCTCGCCTGGTGGGCAGGGATCGAGCTGGCGCTGCAGAGGCTGCGGGCAGCTTCGCAACCCAGCGCTCAACCGCTGTGCCACCGGGGAGGCCCTATTACCTTGTTTCTTTCTCTTTTAGTTAGTAGTGATTATTTTTTTCTATCCAATTATAAAAGGAACCCAAATTCATTAAAGTCGTTTCTTTGTAAATCATTTTGGCTTATTGGTAAGTTACTTTGATCTGGAACTATTCCCTATTTGAATATAGGAGTTTGGATTTTCAAAGTGATACTAAAATGGCACTTTTTGTGGTGGTGAAAACAAATAAATATGAAATAGAGAGAATTGTATACATTTTTATGGATACAATTTCATTGTTCAGTTAAATCTCAACAAAATGGGGCTTGTAAAATTGACTGGGATATTTTTCTACCCTCAGGTTGTAATTTTCAAAGACTTTTTTTTTATCATAATAAGAAATGTTTACAGTTATTTCTTTCCTGTTGTTTTTGAAAAAAGTTAAACATAAGACAGAAAAATGCCCCCCCCCCGCCCCGTGCAGCGGAGCCTCTGCAGCACCTTTTCAATTCCCAGACACCAGCAAGGGTCCCACATGGTGCGCAGACCTCTCCTGCCCCGTCTGCTCCCCTCAGCAGTGTACTTGGTCCTTCTGCCTATTCTGCTCCCCGCTCTGGCTCTGGTGAATTCTCTCACCCTCCTGCACTTCTGACTGTACCCAGTGCTTGTATAAATAAATAAATAAATCTTTAAAAAAAAAAAAAAGACAAAAAAATCAGTTATCTTCATTTAGTTTTGTTAATTATTCTGTTGTCTTAAAACAAGGGTCCATAAACCAAACCCCATGATGTTTGTATAGAATGTTTTACTGGCATATAGTCCCTCTCCCCATTTGTGTCTATAATATGTGTGGCTGCTTTGGTAGTACACAGGCAGAGTTTAGTATTGTGACAGGGACTTTAAAGTCCTCAGAGGATAAAATAATTAGCATCTGACCCTTTTAGGATAATTTTCCCATCTATACCTTACATTAAACCCCAACATAACCAATATTTTAAATAGCTTCCTTGCCTTCTACTTTCAGTATATATTTGCTGTACTCTAACATATATAAAAGTATATCTTTTTTCTTTAAAATAGGTTTTAAGAAATATCTCAACAATTAATTTCTCATTACAAATTTAGATATTCCTCTGCACTTTTAGGTAATTTAACTTCTAGGGTTACCTCAAATCCATAAAATGGTATGCATTGACTTTATTTGAATTTATTATTATTTATAAAGCAAGGCTAAATTAACAGAACTGTAGACAGTAACAGTACAAAGTAGCACACATTACCTATTTGCTTGTTGTGAAACTGACTTAAAGGCCTATTTGGAAAGTGCTTTAATATTGGCCCACAATTTTCAGATATTTTAATATATTTAATCTGTAAGAATATGTGATACATAGATATTATTTTTTTCCATTTTGAAGATAAACAAAGTAGCCTAGAGAAAATAGTCACATTGCTGAAAGTCACATAACTAGTAAAAGAGAAGTAAATGATCAATTTCATACTTTTTGATTAATTTCTACTTCCTCTGTATATATACATTGGTATAGTGTTAGCCCCTATCTCCCTGCATGAATGTATGT
Organism: Talpa occidentalis; assembly: GCF_014898055.3. Taxonomy (NCBI): domain Eukaryota; kingdom Metazoa; phylum Chordata; class Mammalia; order Eulipotyphla; family Talpidae; genus Talpa; species Talpa occidentalis. Next base: position 23,687,832 of record NW_026555331.1, on the reverse strand, counting down.
ATCTATGTGTGTGTATGTATGTGTCTATCATCTGTCTGTCTGTCTCTCTCTCTCTCTCTCTCTCTAATCTATCATCTATTGTCTCGCTTTCTCTTATCTGTCCATCTATCATGGATCATCTGTTGTCTATTTTTTTAGAGGAAATCTAGCTATGACTCAGAATGAAGGCAAACTTAACTGCAGAGAGTGTTTCTTTTTTCCCTTTTGCATCATCAATTCTACTGAAGAACATAGAAAACCACAACTTTGACTATAACAAAACATTTCTTTGAACTCAGTAACATTTTTGAATATAGTATTATTCTAATATTTGGTAGGAAGTTAAATTTATTTGTGGGGGTAGGTGAAAATTATAAATCTGCTTTGTCTCCCTCAGTTATAATCTCCTTAAATAGCATCTCCAGATTATTACTCTTGCTTTTTTGCTGCCTAAGCATCTTCACCTCTCTTATAATAAAAACACCCTTCTCTTTATTGGGAAAAACACCTTAATCTTCATTTCAGAAATTTATGGAGTTGATTCTGTCTACATACTTCAATTTATGTTACTGGGCTTCACCGATCAGTGCATTAAATTCTTTTGCTATAGAGATGGGTTCAGAATGGTGAACTTATAGATAGTTTAGAAAGAAGGTATATATTTACCAACTAAGATTGTTGGTAACAAGGAAATTCTAGCCAGGAATTAATAGGAACCTGATCCATGGAGTCCATACACGAGACAGAGAAAAGCAGAGTAGAGAGGTAGAGAGACATTGGACTTTGATAATACTATTTTTTCCAGTGAATTCTGACATACCTGCCCTTTGGTCAAGTAATTCTAGGTTATGTAAGTCGATAAACTCGTGTTTTATAAAAATATTGAATTGCACTTTTTTTTGTGAACCCAAGGTGTCATGACAAAAAAAAACCCTGAATATTAGAATAGCTACATGTTAAATAGTAATTGTGTAACTGAATGGAAAATACAAACATAAAAATAGATAAGTGATTCTAAAAGAGTTTTCATTCTGTTTTTTCTTTAAGTATATAGTTATTATAAAAGCTCTTTTGACTTCTATAAATATTTTCATTTACTTGCTGCATAGATTTTTCTTAGTGCAAGAATCAGTAAGAATTTAGAATGAGATAAAGATGAGATTCACAAATACGTGCAGAAAGGATGGATTGTTCAATGCACAAAAAATCAAAACTACTATTCCTTCAGGATAAAAATAAACATGTATTTTATTTGCTTAGTCTAAAGCTTTTATGGCTTATTGGCTCCTTAAGGATCACTTGGAGTAGGATAATACTGATAAGAATACAAATTTATTACTTTTCAAGCTTCCCAAATGATAAAAAAAAAAAAACTTGGCTTTCCTTTGATTAAACAGGAGAGTGAATGAAAATAACTTCTGGAAATTTGAAAGTTTTACAAAAACACATAATCAACTCAAAATTATCTGTTTTAATAACTATAAATTATGCAATAATAACAATGTTGGTCTAGTCTGTGGATCAGTCTACTAAATTATCAGTTATGAACACATACATGTTTTATGTGTTTTCATTATTTATATTACTAGATGAAAGTGCAAATAAGCCAGGTGATACTTGATTCTTTAATGTGACATTCCACTAAACAATTGAAAGCTGCAAATAGAGGCTGGATTTAAGACATTAAAAGAGTACTTATAGATTCTGTCTTCATACCAAATAACAAATGAAATTTAAATTAATGATTTCCCCTTGTGTCTTTAAATCATGTTATGTAACATAGACATTTTTTTGAGTTGAGAATTTTAACATGAGAGTGACTTTTTCTTTTTTTTTTAAGATTTATTTATTTATGCCTATGAGGGCTGGGGTGCAGGTCAGAGATGCAGGGGTAAGAGGATTCATTAGAGACTGAGTGGGGAGAAGAACAGGCAGATATACTGAAATACACTGTTGAGGGGAGCAGCAGGCGAGACAGGAGAGGTCTGCTTTGTCATGTGGGTTGCTCCCAGGCTGGAGATCGAACTTTTGCTGCAGTGGCTGCGTATAGCTTCATAGTGCTGCATCTTAACCCCTTGCGCCACCAGGGAGGCCCCAAGAATGACTTTTTCTAAGATAACATCAGGTAAACCTCTTTCTCCCTTATGTTATATTCTCCCCACATGGTCTCTTCCCCACTATAGTGTAACCTTCAGAAAGGGAGGAACCTTGTCTCTTTCCCCGCCGCTGCTGTGCTCTCTGTACCTAGCACAGTCCTTCACATGTAGAAGGCACTTAGTGTTGTTAAGTAGAAGAGAGAAATGAGAGAATTAACATGAGAGAGAACAATATATATGAAGGCAGAGAACAATAAAGAACATACTGCAATTAGGGCCTCCCCGGTGGCGCAGCGGTTGAGCGCTGGGTTGCGAAGCTGCCCGCAGCCTCTGCAGTGCCAGTTCGATCCCCGGCTGCTCCCCGACCTCTGGAGGATTGTCCCACATGGCACGCAGACATCTCCTGCCGCCCGCTGCTCCCCTCAGCAGTGTACTTCGGTCCTTCTGCCTGCTCTGCTCCCCGCTCTGGCTCTGGTGAATCCTCTCACCCTCCCGCGCTTCTGACTGTACCCAGTGCTTGTATAAATAAATAAAAATAAATCTTAAAAAAAAGTCTTAAAAAAAAAAGAACATATTGCAATTAGATCACTGGAAGTACTATTATAAAATAAAGAAAACATGAAAGAAAATTGCATAGGGTGAGAACAGAGATCATGAAGATATTTACAGTGTAGAAAAAGAGGTTGCTACATTGTAGAAATTTTAGTGAAATAATGAAAGATTTCTACCCAATGATTAAAATTAGTAGGCTCGTATTTTGGAAAGCTCATGCAGATAAGGATAGATCGAATGGTATCAAGACTAGGAATGATATTTCAGTTAGACACCAACTACACTAGGTAGCAGAGCTTGAACTAAGACAGATTATACCAAAATAAATAAAAGAAACACAATTCAAGAAAGTTAATGAAATCATCACCCAAAAATTGTCTACTTTTTTTTTTTTTTTTTTTGTAGAGGAAAGGAATGAACTGAAGGAATTTAGATTTATAGGAAACATTCAAAGATCATATCATTTTACAACTCAAATTTGAGGTACTTGTCAAATATCTAAGTGGAAAACATCCAATTAACTTTAAGGGTCTGGGATCCAGTAGAATTCATTCATTTAATTCATTAGTTAAAGTTTACTAAGCATCTGTGTGTGTGTGTGTGCATGAGTGTGTGTGTATGTAAGACAGTTATAAGTAAAGAGGATTCAGTGATAAAGAGAAAAGTTCTTTGCTCTCTTGAAGCTTAGAATCTAGGGTGGAAATGAACAATAATCAAGGAGACAAATTTTATCATGATATAATTTCACTTATATGTAAATTGAAGAAAATAAAGCAGAGTTGATATTAAGAGTGAAGCCTATTCTAAACAGTGTGGACACAGAAAGTCTCTGAGGTGACATTTAAACATAGACCTTCAGAAGGAGACTGAATCTTGTCACATTAGTTAAGGGAGAACAAAATTGAAAGTGGTGGCAAGTTGTCAACATTGTTAAAACCCTCAGAGAGCAATAAAATAAGGATATAAAAATGTCCTTTGGATCTAGCTATCTGGAGGCTGTGTTGGTGACCTAAATGAGAGCAGTTTAAGTAGGTGGAAGAACAGATGCTAGATTGAAAAAGGAAGGCATGAATGGGCTTAAAGAAGCACAGAGTTAGCACAAGAGAATTTTTAAAGGAAGCTTGGCTGTGAAGGGACAGAAAGAAGTAGCACGGATGCCAGTATATGGGTCTTGCCAGGACAGAAATTTGCCAATTTTTTTCTATTAATTTTTTTCATGAATCCACAGAGTGAGTACATATTATATAACCCTTTTGAAAACATCATAGTTATCTCATTGATAAAATGATTATCTTGCTTTAGAGGTGGGTAATAGTATTTTTTCATAACCCATTAATTTCATGATAGGGAAAAATAGACAAAGGCTGGAATGTTATGGGTAAAATGTATGTGTGCTAGATAATATAAAGAGTTGAAATCCAGCCACTAAGGTATTACATTAGAATGACTTGGAGGGCCTCCCTGGTGGCGTGGCGGTGCTGGTTGCGAGGCTGCCCGCAGCCTCTGCAGCGTTGGTTCGATTCCTGGCTGCTCCCTGGCCCCTGGAGCAAGGTCCCACATGGCACGTAGACCTCTCCTGTCACCCGCTGCTCCCCTCAGCAGTGTACCTCGGTCCTTCTGCCTGCTCTGCTCTCCGCTCTGGCTCTGGTGAATTCTCTCACCCTCCTGTGCTTCTGACTGCACCCAGTGCTTGTATAAATATATAAATTAAAAATATATATTTAAAAAAGTCTCTAAAAAAAAAGAATGACTTGGAGTCAAAATATTTTCAAAGAATTTCTGAGTGTAAGAGATGGATCTTTTTCATTGCATCATTGTTTCATAATAAGAACAGTTTTAAATTTTCTGTTAGAGAATGATTAAGAATACTTGTTTTTGTGTATCAACATTACGCTGCGAAGAAGCCTTGGTAAAGAATGTTGCATAGAGATACTCCTCTAAAACAAGATGAAATCTAAGCATAATTTGACCTATTAAACTTAATCCACCATGCTGTTCCCTCTTGAGTGTCAAAGCAATTCTTATTGTACCCAGTAGCACTTAAATAGTATTGCCAATAGATGACAACAACCATTATTTTTCTTTTCCTTTCACTGAATCTTCCTTTATTTTACCAGGCAGTGGTGCCATTACTGATTTTCAAAGTAAGACTTTCTAACTACTAAAACAAATAGACAAACAAACACCCTTTACAAGAAAGCCTCTAGCACTGAAAATTAAGTGTCTCCAGGAATTCTTTTTTGTGATTAGGATATGAAATAATGATGAGTTATCATATGGGTCACTACTTGGAAACTACTCAGGAGACCCAGATTTTAATATACTGCAGCAAGTAAAATAGGGCTGTGTTTGCCATGGAAGGCACCCGTCAGATCGCGAACAAGTCGCTGAGCATTTTTCATAACCAATTAATATATGACACCTCAAATAACATGGACTTTATTAAAAGAAACTAGGTTGCTAAAGGAACAAATAATGTTAAGAGTACCTGCAACTCAGACAATTGGATTTCTATCTGGAATTCTCTGCAATTATTTCTAAAGGTACAGATGACCCTAAGATTTTGCACAAATTCCCTTCACAGTATAAACCTTTTTTACCACAAGAACGTCAACATTATGTGCATGGATAGTTACTGGAAATATTTCTGACATGGTAATAGTTTATCTGGTGAATAAGAATTAAATCTGCTTTGCTTTTTGATCTGTCCAACCATTACTAATTCCTGTACAGGCTAAGCCATTTTTTCAGCTGTTCATTAAATGTTGAGTTTGCTTCACAGCTTTTCCAGGGGAAAAGGAGTCTGTAAATTATTCCTTCTACTACTGATTGTGTAATAGGGAGCAAAGGGCATGCAAATAACTGCATTTGTTGAATGCCATAAATTCAGACCCCATTAACAGCAGACTTTGTATTTTCTTTCTTCTAAAAGGTTTTTGAAACACAGATTATTTCAAACACAGAGGAAATTTCTTACAGCAAGAAAATTCAGTAATTAGTGATTGGATTTTTAAGCTCCCACAAATCCTTTTCATGAGAAATTGTATAGTCTAGTTATGTACTAATTGTGGTAAAATCGAATTGAGGGGGAAATAAAATTTAGGGTAGTGAAGGGAGTAGGAGTATAAATTATTTTCCTGAGTTTGAGATTGGTTTTAGGAATTTTTTTTCAAGAACCTACCTACCTAATTACACCCACATCCTGCACTTTCATGGTATATCATTTAGCCATTCTCAAATTGTCTCAGAAAACGGGAAGAGTGGTTGAGAAATTACCAGTTGGCAGGAGAGTGTTAGAGGTCCTTAGATTGAAGGTGGATAAAATAATAAAGACTGTAATTTAGGACCTCCTATATTCTGGAGCATGGAGAAAGAATCCTGACTTCCATTCAAGTCATATTCTCAATATATTAATATTACCAACATCTACAGAGTGAGAATTAATATATTCATACAGACATTTTAATATTTGGGAACAATTAGTTTGGTCAAAAATAAAATAGGATTGAAAACCTGTATAACAGAGAATTTGAGAGAAAATATCCTGAAAAGGTTGGAGAATTGTATTAAGTATTATTTCTCTTCCCTGAAAAAAATTGTAAATTTCTTCAAGATTAAGAGCACATGGAAGATTAAGTGGTGAATGGAGAGAAAATCCTTGGAGCCTTAATGGAAGAATCTTTTGGAAACTTTAATATAAGGCTCCATTAAAATTACATGCACAATAAAGTATAATCATCTTTATAGTGGGATTTTTAGATTCACACAAAGGCATTATTATATTCATGATCAATTACAGTAGTTGTACTAGTATAAAACTTAGTCAAATGGATCAAACATTTGACCAATTTGTTATGCTTGTCCTATTTATATTGATACAGTATAAAGTGTCCTATCACTGACACTTCATTTAAATTCAGTTTTATTTGACAAATATGCTAAGCACTATATGAAGTTTTGAGTCCTCTCCAAAATTCATCTTTTAAACTCTAATCCTTAGTAAGATGGTGTTAGGAGGTGAGTCTTTGGGTGGTAATTATGTTCAAATGAAGTCACGAGGCCAGAGATGACATCATTAGTGCCCCTATAGGAAGAGAAAAGACCTCAGAACTCTCTGTCTCCATTATGTAAGGACTCAGCAAGAAGTAGCCATCCGCAGGTCAGCAAGAGAGCCCTAGCAGAACCAAACTGTGTTGGCACCTTCACCTTAGCCTTCCTAGAATTGTGAAAAAAAAAAAAGTGTAATATTTAAGTCACCTAGTCTACAATATTATGTTATAGTAACCTGAGCTGAGACACATATCTACTTTATGTGACATGATTTGCTAGATACGGAGGATGAAAAATGAATAAGATGGGTTCCTTGTCATGAAAAGGCTTCACTGAATTTTTTAGTGCACCATTACTTGGATAGCATGAAATAAATACTGAGCTATCAGTGATGACATTGGTTATATTTACGCACTAACGTGAATGAAATCAGACTTTATATTTGTTGGAAAATATATAAATTTTGCACTAAATCTAGTGACATGTTGTTCTGTTCCTCTATGTATATTTTAACTTGTGCCAGTCTTTTGATTTCACAGTCCAGAAGAGATGATGAAAGCATAGAAAGAATCTCAACTACAGTCTATTGGTGCCTAAAAGAGGAAACTTATTTTCTTTATAACTGACATTAATGGAATATATTTCATCCTGGTACAAGTAAAACCCTAAAAGAACCAACACTATCTCCAATAAAATGTGCTAAGTCTTGAGATTCTCACTGTAATCTTACAAACAAGTGGAGAGCATAAGACAAAAGGAAAGAATGAAAAATAAGAAACTATGGTTTGGGAAAGTATTTCTATAAATCAGAAGTATCTTCATAAAATTAGTTTTATCTGTGAATTAGGAAATTAGACTTGCATTTAATGTCTTTCCTAGTACATTGTATTTAGACCCCAATTAAAATAGTGTATATATCAGTTCTGATATTGGGCCAGATCTCCTTCAATCCACATGGCAGCCATGAAGTGACCCCCAATGAGTCATGTAGACACCTGCAAAAGGCAGACGGGATCTATGTTTGAGCAGTGAGCCTGGAAAAATGGATGGTACTTGCCAAAATGGAGTTCATATTCTTCTAGAGTTCCATTGTTTCCCATTCACTATGACTATACAAGCTCTGGCCTTCTCCTTTCCAAGAATCTCTCTCAAGCACAGGTGCTTTGTCATATCTTAGGTATGAACCATCTGGAAATTAGTGATCTGATAATAAGCATTTCCACATCAAAAAAATAATGTCTATTACTGAAATATTTCTTCTTGTATCTTAAGGTGAAATCAGAATGACTTATTATACTTTAAACCCTAAAACAAGTTAAAAGGAAGGTTTTGAAAAATGGGATTTTATGTACATGCATGAGGAAAGATGATGACAAATGATGTCAGTACTCATTGTGTTTCTCACATCTTTATACATATAGTTGTGTCAGTTTCTTTGTAACTATCAATTGTCTTCAAATATAGCAATTTTTTTTTAAGATTATTTATTTATATAAGCACTGAGTACATTCAGAAGCACAGGAGGGCAAGAGAATTCACCAGAGCCAGAGCGGGGAGCAGAACAGGCAGAAGGACCAAAGTACACTGCTAAGGGGAGCAGCAGGCATGGCAGGACAGGTCTGTGACGCCATGTAGGACCCTCGCAGGCAGCCGGGGATTGAACCTGGCGCTGCAGAGGCTGCGGGCAGCTTTGCACCCCAGGGTTCAACCGCTGTGCCACCGGGGAGGCCCAAATATAGAAAAATGTTTATAAAAAATAATCATGATGAAAAATTGGAGTATTGAGTCTCCAAATTACATTAGTTGACTCAAATTTCTCTCACCTATTTTTCAATTCCATCCCCTGTCCTATCCTCAACTAACTTCTATTACCAACTTTTTGGTGTTCAATGCATCAGAAAATCCACAGGTAAGCCTGAAAATAACCATTTTGGGTAGTTCCCAAACTATCACCTTGTGTGACAAACACATTGCAATAAACATACTTGATGCATAAATGCATGACAGCATCTTTATGTTCTTTTGATTAATTATTAGCAATGAGTTCTGTGAACCAAATTGTAAAAAGTCTCTAAGAATTTTGATCTATATCCAAATTTAAATATCAAAGGTTCTAGTAATTTGTATTTTGAACAGTAAAGCATATTTTCCTATATATTTCACCAGGCACCACAGATAAATGCAAATGTAAAAAATGTGCATTTATAGGATGAGAGACATAGATCCTGATATGTCTATTAAATTTTCAGCTATTGCAAACCAATACAGCAGACCAGATGCTGATGCACATAACCTGGTAGTAACTTATACCTTATAAACTTTTAAAGATGACTTTGGAAATTTCACTGTATCTCTAGGTGTGTTTATTGACACTATCTTTGTTTCTACTGAGATCCCCAGCATGCATCACCGACTCAATCATGTGTTTTGATATTTGGACACTTTTAGATCTTTTTGCTACTTTTTTTTTTCCTTTTTTTTTTTTTTCAAAGAGGCATGAATTTTTATTTATTTATTTATTTGTTTGTTTGTTTATACAAGCACTGGGTACAGTCAGAAGCGCGGGAGGGTGAGAGAATTCACCAGAGCCAGAATGGGGAGCAGAGCAGGCAGAAGGACCGAAGTACACTGCTGAGGGGAGCAGCGGGCGGCAGGAGAGGTCTGCGCGCCATGTGGGACCCTCCTCCGGTGGCCGGGGAGCAGCCAGGGATCGAACCGGCGCCGCAGAGGCCGCAGAGACTTCGCAACCCAGCGCTCAACTGCTGCGCCACCGGGGAGGCCCTCTTTTTGCTACTTGATGCCATTGTTTACTTGTTGTTTCCTTCTATGATTGCTCTTGTTTATTCTACCTCCTAGAGAAAAGAGAAGGATATATTCCTTTCAGAGATTGGGGAAAGGGATAATGCGGTCTTCAGCAGATAGGTTGACATTCCTAGTAATAAAATCGTTTAATTTTCCACAGAGGCACTTACTTCCTATGATATTGTATTTCTTTTATATAGTGTTCCTGGGACTGGGAATGCAAAGGATGATTGATAAATATAACTGCAAATATGCTATCACAGTCCAGCCTTGCAAAGAGTTGGTTTAACAGGGGTGATAACCTATTTAAAAATTTGAGGACAAAAAAATTAACATTTATAACTTCATTACTCCTGGAATGCAAATCTATAGAATTGCAATGATTAAAAAAAAGTAGATAAAAAGTAAAGATGCCTGCTAACAAATTTATAAAACTGGAGACTGTTTAGTATATAATATGTGAAATATATATTCAAATTAATTGTAAGGTTAATTCCATGGGTGTGAGTATGTCTTTTAAAAATATTATGTAATTAAGTGTATGTATGTGATTTAGGGAGTCAAGTATGCTATTTTTTTTCTTTTGTAATCTAAAGAAATTGACAAAATATATATATGTGTATATGTATATAATGCCAAAATATTTTTGTTAATTTTACAGATATAATATGCACTATATACTTATCTTCAGTGCCTTGCAATTGAATTTAAATATGGGATTGACATTTTAAATAACCTCATGCTGCTCTGTTGAAAATAGCATTAAATATTAGAATTGAAATATGGTGGAAGAAAGACACCCTACTTTGTGACCTTGTATTCCAGGCTAATAGATGGTGGCATATGTTAGCTATAAATGCTAAGTGAAATAGACAAATATAGAACATATGTAAATGGGTAGTTGAGAGGATCTGCTGATGAATTAGATGAAAAGATTAGTGGAGGTAGTGGAGAGCAGAGAAATTAAGAATGATTCCTAAATTTGGGGGGTTGAGCTGTTAAATAGATCAGAATGCTAATTCCACTTGTGTAGGAACAGGTTCAGAGGACAGAAAACACAATTCTTAAATGTCATTGCCAATCTCATATTTATTTCATAAGTAAGTGACAGTAATATTGGAGTAATATTTTTATTACTATTCATATAACCAGGTCTAGTAATATCAGAGATGTTACACTACCTTGTCAGAGAACCTGTTCCTAGTTTCAAACTGTTTTTAGGGTTAAATAAGATCATCAATAAAATGTTCATCCACAATTCTTCAGTCAGTCCTTTGGAATACACTAATTCTTGACAATGACAATAAATGGATTCTAATTTGTTTTGAAAATAACAATTTTTAGATTTATTATATTTCTTGAAATCTTACTTTCTCTAAATAACTTGGAGAAAATCATATTTTCTAAATTTTCAGAGATATGAAAAAGTGAGAGAAATAACACAGTAGCTTGCAGGGCAATAATACTCCAGTTGACTAGAAAATTTTATCTTAGTTGTGAACCAAATTTATTTTACCAGTAGGTGCCAGTCTTAGCTCAAAAATTGAAACTGGAGTAATTGTCTATTGGTAAATTCCATTAGAGCAATTTCTTTTTAAAAGTACAAAGAATGGCAGAGTTTTTATGTCAAGAAAAAAGGCAATTAATGAACTTTGAAGGCAAAACACAATATAAGCTCTTGAGCACGCGTAAGACTATAACTACAACTGGAAATAAGATTAATCACTTCTTCCATATTTTTCATGTTGATATAATCAGATATGATCCCCATAAAAAGGGAGCAAGATATTAAAAGGAAAACAAATATGTAGGTGTCACTTACTGAAGTGATTTCTCTGCTTATCTTTACTCCTGTCTTGTTTTTGTTTTTTGATGGATGCAGAATAAAAATAGATTATACATTAAAATCAAGATGACAGGGTTATTTGTATGATTATAATAGCCTAAAGCTCTTTAATTAGACAATGAGGCCATGCTTGGCCCTTGCCTGTGACTGCCTTTTCCTTTACTGAAGCAAGGTGCACTCTTGTACTAGCTCAAGATTTCGGGCTCTTATAAGATCTTTTCTCTGTAGCAACTCAGATATGGCCAGTCATGTGCTGTTCTCTCTTGACCAGGATGAAATTGTACCTATAATAATCAATTTAGTCATAAGTGTAATTAAAAATATTTTTAAAAAAGAATTTTCTAAGATATTTATAGTGTCTGGTTTGCTAATGCCTTGTATGTATGTTATGGTGTCTCCAAATTCTCTGTGCCTATTAGCCTTCTAAAATTGTATATATATGAGTGGTGATGGACATGGTGAGATAGATACAGTTGATGAGTGAGAAAATGTGCTCAAGGAACCTATACAGTGTTGATAACTAATGTTATTTCAATAAAAATATAAATAAAATTGTATAGATACTTAAGAAAGCGACATAGCATTCAAAATCAAGACATAGTAGAAAAAGGGGTATCTCTGCCCCAGGAAAGCTAAAGCAATTCTGAATAGAAGCTGTGTTTAGGAAATACACCCATGCACAGAGTTGTTAATTTCATGCCCAAATATACTGCTGCTATCCAAATGCATTAAAGTATACCTGCAGCGTGCCAAACTATTTTTCCTTAATAAAAGGGGAGAACAGTGAAGAGCTGGGTGGGTAAAACTAGGGTTGGATCTCTCTGTCCAAAGCATTTGAAGGTCTGTGTGGACCTGCTAATTGACCAGGTTGAATATTTACAAAGAGCAAAGAACTCATCCTCATTAAATAAAATGTTCCTACCCACAGATTCCTTTATGCATGACCCAAAAACAGTGTTGAGAATAGGCAGAGAAAATGGGAACTAATTTACACATTCCAAATTATCCTAGCAATTTTTTCTGTCCCT